>NC_134319.1:28629377-29229377 GCF_964195595.1 Calonectris borealis
TTTAGCCTGTATGGTAGGAAAGAAAAAAAAAAAAGGCACAAGGAAGTATACAAGGGCTGTATCAGATTTTGAAGACTGTCACTGAGCCTTCAACTGAGTTTTCAATTCCAGTTCTGTGTATACAAGTGAATACATACAACTTTGTGATCGTACCTTACCACTAATCCTATAACTGCAGGAGCACAAATGAAGGAAATAGAGTTTTCACCTATTTTCTTGCATAAATCTAAACTGATTTCTAAGATGGTTTCAGAATAAATCTAGATTTCTGTTGTGCTTCATTATGCTGCTGTTCTTCTCAGGCAGTCATGCCCATGTTTTCTCATAATATTCCTTCTCTTCCTCAGACTTCTTCACAGTGAGGCACTTGACTTTCTGCTCACCAGCTGTAAAGTGAGCACGTTTAAATACTTTGTGAATTGGCCTTCTTTCTTGAGGAGATGACATGTGATGTAGTCTATTACAAGCATACAGCATAAAATGAAAAATGGGAGCTTAGTGTGTTTTAAGGTTAAAAAAACTGTTTAAGAAACCTTCCTTTAATTAACTCGATATGTCTTCCCTTTCTGCTTCTTCTCTTGTCATGAGTTATGACTTATTTAATATAACATCAAGGCATGGGCTTATAGCTACCATAAATGATGGATATTTGCAAAGATTGTTTGACAGGTTACAATCAACATTGCCTTATAGAGTATGCATGAGAAAGTTCGGAAAACAAATGTCTCAGGTACATAAGTGCCTACTTAGTGGAAAAATGTTTTACTATAGTAACAGGCTGTGACACTTGCTGGTAACACAGTAGTATGCACTTTTAAAGGGTAGCTTTTAAAAACAAAGAAAATAGTAAAAAGCACAATCTGATTATTCTATCAGACACTAGTATCCATCAGACTGCTTCAGGAGAAAGTGTTTTTACTCCTCTAATCACTAGGCGGGCACTCTTTTGTGATCTTTTTTTAATCTGAGTCTGAGGTAGAGAGGTAACACAGGCAATTGGGTGGACAGATTAGATAGTGTGACAGGAAGATTATAAGCAGAGTGTTCTTGAGAGGGTCTAAGAGCCTTTGTTTACATTTTTTTATTGCTTTATATTTTAGCTTTATGCTTTCTCTTCAGCTTGACCCAAACATCTGATGTTTCGGCATTTTCGTATTTCATTGCCAACCTTAATCAATAGGTGTAATACATAATCCCACTGCTTTTCCCTTTGGGGTTCAGCTGGAAACTAGAAAGCAGGATGCTGGAGGAGAACTAGACCTTGAAGAGCCAAAAGCCCTTGCTTCAAATTGGCTCATTCATGCCTAATATCTGTGCCAGTTTTTAATCTTTTTTACACTAAACTGATGCTTGCAGTTAGTGAGCAAAACAGGAGCACATATAAGTTTGAGCTGGAATGTGGCAAGCTGCTTCAAATTTGAAGCATTAATTTGAAGAAATCCAGAGCTTCCTTGAACACACAATAAACAACCAACCTGTTAACTACCATTTTCAAACAAAAGAAGTTCTCCTTCCTGCTCTGTGTTTTCAAATCAGTCAAAGCTGTAAGAGATAAATTTGTACCTAAACTTCAATACCCTGAGATGGACCTAAACCAAAGCGCAAAGTCTAAACAGATGGTACGTCTTGTTTAAGAGCAGAAAGCTCATTTCCTGCAGTGATGTGGAAAGGAGGATGAAGATGGCTGGGGAGAAGCAGTCCAAAAGGTCCTTGAAACAGTATTGTTTGTTATACTTTGGTGTCTCTAAAAAGTATTGTTTGTTATACTTTGGTGTCTCTAAAAAGATTCAAAACCAGAAGAGTAGAGAGGGGCTAATTAGCTACTGGCCTAGCCAGGTCACCTAAAATAAATGCTTTTTCAGTCTGATGTCTCCAGTCCACTTAGCAGTATCTGGATTTCTGTGTTTTTCTTTCCAAAAGCTTCTCTTTACCATGGCAGCCCAGTTACATGCCTGTTTGCCTTCTGGAGTTTTCCATGCCTTCCTCTAATCTTAACATCATGAGAGCAGAAGCTGCTGTCTTCCCTGCATCACCTCTCCATACCTCTCCGCCTTCCTTCTCCTTGCAGATCTGTGAGACAACAGGGACGACCTGGGCTCCTCCATGTCTGTTAGTTCCCTCTTGTGTTGCTGATGCTGGCCTGCTCTCAGCTGCCTCCTGAGCTTGCACAGACAGGGATGTGGTTACAGGAGCTGCCAGTCAGTCCTACCTGACAGATCTACCTGGTGGCTTCTCCCATCGCTGTGCCTCAAAAGTGGTTTGTTTTTGTTTCTGGAGCCCAGAGTTGGAAACACTGTCACTGATCTGTCAGCCTCGATGGATGCAGGAAATTCCCTTGTTTGTGTCTTTTTGCTTCCCAACTTTGACAGTACTTGAGTACATACATAACTCCAGACTGAGAAGATTCAACAGGTGAGTTCTTATATATATATAAAGTGATTTTCTAATAGTGTTGGAACACTGATATCCAGCTTCCACTGAAATACATTTGAAATTTGCTTCAAATATTCTATAACACAGAGACCATAAATCTATGAAGCATTCTAATTGCTAGGAGAATGCAGGTTCTGAACATAGCTCAAAACTCTAATCAGAGCAAATGCTAGTTGTTCTAATTTAATTTTTAAAATTGTGTTTTAATGCCAACAGTGCTATCTAAAAAGCTGCCACAAGGTGGTACCGCAGTATTTTGTAAGATGTGGAAATTACCGTATCAAGACAACTATTTCCTTAATATAGGTGTATGTAAAATAGATGTGGATACAAAACATGCCTTTATTTTACGATAATGTCCCTTAGTGCTGCAGAAGCACTGTCCACAGAACTTTGAATTGCTCCTATAAATGCGTTAGCAGTTGGGTCTGTCTGTCTGCCAACACTGATTCAACAGGATGCCGACGTTTGCATTGTGCTTTCTTGCCATAATTACTCAAGATAGATTGCTTAGGTGCTGAAAGTTAAGCAGATTATTTTCCTAAATTACTGCCTAAATAAGCAAATTAATCTTGATGCCTGTCTTCATTTTTCACCTTCCTTCTCCCATATGTTAGCCACTGTAACATTTTCCAGTTCTTTGCAAGGACAGTTGTGCCTGAATTGTATAAAGACATTTCCCTGAAAATGCCAGGATACTTAGGAGTCAAGGGGACAAGAAACCTGGGCAGTTTTGCTGCATGGGAATTGAGCACCATCTTTGGTGTTCAGTGTCTGCTGTAGTGGTGGGGTCAGCGTCCGGCTGAAGTGAATTATGGGCAGAAAAGGATTATTTAGTGGTGAAGCCCATCTGCTGTGTCAGTGAGGATTTCTTCTCTGGTCCATTATCTATTTTTTATTCCAGTGAGTATCCCATCTCATGGGCATTCTGTCCTTTCCTTCAGAATAAACACGGAAAAATTCCTAATAAAGCCTCAATCTGTATTGTGTAGCTGTAATCCCATCACTCTGGTTCCTTGAATCATGCTCCATGTCTTCTGTTTTTATGCTGCTTTAACAAACATGGTTCACATCTCCTTAACACTGTATTTATGCTCATCTCTTTAATGTTTCTTCATAAATCACACATCTGTTGCCCTAATTTCCTAGTCACTGAATTCCTGCTGATTCACTAATATCTTTTGGATAAATGAGATGCCTCCGGTTTCAAAATGCCAATGTATGAAAATTTTGGAGAGGAACAGTTCTCTGCCCTGTGAATACTAATAATATTTTGAAAAATAAATGAGCCCTAAATAGTTCGACTGTAACGTTCAAGACGTGTATTGAATTCTGGGACTGCGTTTGGACCTGTATATTCAGATCCATATGTACTGCTTTCAATCCACTGCAAAGCTCAGTGGAGCGGGTTGTCCTTAGTTCAAGACCATGCCCCTGGAATTTGATTGCTATACTCCCCATTGTAGCCAAAGCCTAAAGGGGCATTGTATAAACATTATCTATTGGTTCAGATCTTTGAAAGGTATTTTTGATAAGAGTTAACACATATATCTGAATAAACAAGCTCGTATACCGAGCTGCACAATGTCCTTCAACAATATCGCTAGATCTCACCTGCCCAATGGGCTGCATTTCAAGCTGTCTTCCCTTAAAGATATTAGATTAACATTTATGAAGTTGAATCTCATTACATTTTCTTCTGTCATTATTCTGCTGCCTCTGCAGTTTCTCTGCCATTATATTGTACTACCTCTGTTTTTAATGCCTGCAGATTTCATTTGCATATGAATTTCCCTCACTTTTCTATAATTGAAGAACTTAAAGGAGATCTGTAATGGGCTGTAATTCTTTTTGTCATTTCTCTTTTTTCATACAGACTGCCAACAAAAGATCAATTCCTGGGATAATTTTAAATACATAATTAACAAAAAAATGAATAACAACACCCAAATAATATTGAAATTTATTACAAAAATAAGATGTGAGATATAATTTTCTTAAAAAATAAAACCAGATGATTTTGTGATATAGACTGCAATGCTTCTGTAAGCACTTTGGTAAGCAACAACTCATGGGAATTGTATGATGGACTTCAATTACCAATGCATAAAAACCTGTTTTCACAGAGGACAGTAAAGCATGAATTAATTCATATTTCCACCCATTCTAAAAGGAAACAAAACAAACAAAAAAACCCTTTGTTTAAGAAAGAAACAAAAATTTTTATTCCTGTAATTATTAAATCTATAGATACAGTTGACCTGGAACTGCATTTTTAGGGGACAAAGTACTTAATGGTGGTAGGCATTCTTTTTTATTAATTCACTTCACAGAAACCTGTGGAGATTTTTAGAGGACAGATGAACATTTTTTAAAACTGGAATCCTCTGATTGTGTCCCCCTTTACCATTCCTCCAATTCTAACTTCAGTTCAGAATACAGACTTATTACCTAGTCATACATGGCAAAAAAAGGTGTTAGTCTTAATAAAAATGTTAGAAAAAGCTTGGAGAGATACCATTGAAAAATGACTGCAACCAGCAAGCATATTCTTAAAATATCCAATTTTCCTGTTTTAAAATTTGTGCAAAAATGCAATTTCACTAAGAAAACCAAGGTATTCCTGGCAACAGAATTCAGCTCCAATGTGGTATGTCATTGTCAGTGCAGAGAGATCTACATAAAGTGTAAGAATAACTGAAAAAATGGCATAAGTATCAGAAAGTATGAAGTATGATCCAAGTACAGTTTATTCTAATAATTCCTGTCTTGGAATATAGAATTTCCAATACTGACTCACTGTCAACAGTGAAAAACATTTGAGACTGTAAAAGGTGTCAGTATTAATGAGTCTGTCTAGTCTGGAATATGTTGCACTTCCCATTTGACATGAAAAAACATCATGTCACAAAACCCCCTTTTATGCCATTTAACAAGCCACATTTTTCATTTTATTCTCCCAAAAGGCTCAGCTTTGGTAAGAAATGCAATAAATACAAGGGCTTTTCACTACTGCCATTTTATCTCATTACAACAGCAAAATGATTGCATTTAGATCAAAATCCAGTCCATTTGTTCTGGAAATTAAATTCAAATCAATTTGAAACTATTCATATTGTATAGTTGCTGGTGGTGCTTCGAGACAAGTGATAGCACTGTACAAATTTAGAAGGGACTTGAAGCAAGAGAAGTCCCTTCGCGGTGCGGAGCTTGGGTAAAAGACCAGGGAGACAGAGTGCAGAACTTAAAAAAATATTAGCAATACAAGTAGTAGTGTCATAGTGTCAGTCCATGGCATTTTATCTGATATCTCCTAGTTTATGTAGTGTCATTTTACAGTGTCAAGAGCATTTCAGAGGTCTTCTGTTCTCAGCCCATTCAGCCTGAATTTGCCTGTGCATCTTCTCTATTGAATATAACATTTTAAATAACAAACTAATTCAACCTTTCAAAGGAGCTTCCCCTGTTACATTATGTGAAGAATGAGCTTTCTTGAGTTTGCAATATTTATACTGCTTTACATTCTTTATCTTTTATCTATTTAGAAGCAAATGCCCCTTGAGCCCTGGATGTTGGGTATTTGCTTAGGTTAGTGGCAGAAATACCTATAACTAGATCAGAAGAACTATTAATAACATTATTTATGTGTGGTGGTAGTTTAAAGACTAGAGAACGTAGCCTGTAGTTAACATAGTATGGTTATTCTATATTTCAGAGGGAGAAAAAGGTAATACATTTTTAATAAGAGATTTTTTGCCACTGGAATTTGGTAAAGAATTAAAAGGTGAATACAGTGCAGCTCACCAAAGAAGCTTCAACCTAGGGATGACTGACCAGTGTGGGAGACTGCGCTGGGTAATCTCTCTGTATCCTGCCTTGCTATGTTCCCCCTGCTGTGTGTGCATGGAGATGTTGCTGCCAAGATAAGAATAAGAAGTCTTTTATCCAAAATACTAAATCATACATCTTCACGCTTTCTTCTCTTCCTGCCCCCTTCTCTCTGCTAAAACATATTTAGAAGACAGCATAGTACATTTTCAATTATTCAAGAAACATAACTTATGTAAGGATGTTTTTTCCCTTTCTTTTCTGGTTTATAAGCCTTTAAGTTATAACCACTGTATTAGAAAAAAATTGTTTCCCTAGAGTTTTTACTGAATACATGCTTCTGTTTGTCTTTCCAGGACTGTTATGCATAGTAGGGAAGCTATTCATAGAACTAAAAATAACCTACATGCAAACCTAAATGGAAACAGATATGGATTGAGAGACAAATCCAGCTCTACTCATTTTATATGCAAATAACTAAACCCATGCAATATAGAAAAAAAAAAAGACAAGGTAATGTCTTATTTAGGGCAGAGAAATGATAACACGGCAGCTAGAAACCATAGCAACAATATAAAAAAAAAAAGGCAGGGAATCATTTGCTCTAGTATTGTCTCATTTTTCTCACTAAAGATCAAAGCAGCCAGGGCCTCCTCTGAAATGTGTAAGAATACATTGAGTCTAATTTCCAAGGCCTAATATTATAGAAGTTGAAAAGCTGGGAAAAAATGGAAAAGAAACTCTTCTGGGAGGTGTTTCCTCTCAAAATGAACAGCTTAAGAATATGTAAAGTAGAGCTTTTAGTGATAATTTTAGTGTCACTTGTCAGTTCTTCAAAATACTTTCTGTTACTAAATGAGTATTTCAAATTAAGGTATTTCAAAATCACGATATCAAACAATTACAGTTCCTAGGCAGTGCAGAGGCAGCATATCATGCTGTATTTACTGAATGAAGGTGAATATGCATGGGGATCTCATTTTCATTACTCAGTTTCATTTTTCCTTAACAAACTGCTGCTTCTTCAGCTACATGAGACCATTAACCAGTGTCAACAAATGTGACAATGTCTCTTTTCATGTTTTTTTTTCCCCCTTGTTTTTCAGTATACTTGAAGGCAGAAAGTATGCTTTATTTTTCAGATCCATAATGTGCTTTAAAGTTCCACCAGCAATACAAAGTGTAATTGTCATTCAGAAATGAAGTTATACTGATTTCATTAATGTAATCTACCTGCCCATTCTTTGCAGGAGCCAAATTATAAATGGTAGGTGTCCCTTTCTTAGACATAGCAGTAAAGTCCAGATGTAGCAGGTAGTCATCCCCAAAATTTAGGGAGTCTTTCTGGTAAAAAACAGCTATTTTTGGCTTTTAGTCTTCAGAACTTCTGGATATTTTATATTTCTAGTTCAGATAGTGGATTGTATTACCTTGCATCTGATCTAACACCCACATGGTGAGCAGGGGCTCTTCCACTGGCCTGTGTGCCTGCCTTCACATGATTCCACACAAGGTGGAGCATTCCTGAAGATGTGTGGTATAGAGAGGAGATAAAAATAAAAATGTAATGAGCCAGCTCTGACGTGCATGTGTGGGGAAGTTGTCAAACTGAATGTTTTCTAGCTGCTGCTTGCTGGAATAGTTTGATCACACTGGTATCATTCATGTTTGGATAAATTGCAGCAATTGTTAAAGCTGTTACTGCCTCTTTCTGTGACTGAATTTCATTTCAGAAGCTGTGTCCTCTAAAACAGCTGAACTGCATCGAGAAGGGAATCTCCCATAGACATCTGATCAAGAGGGAAATCTTGTATGTAGAAAACAAGGCTAGTTTAATGGCTGGGGAGAGCTCAGGGAGGAGAGGACGAGCAGGGTGTCAGTGTGCCATGGGGACAGGTGTCTCGGGTCTGATGTCAATCAAAATGCCTTAGGGGAGCCCTGCACTGAAAACTGCTAATTGAAAATCCACTCTGACAACTCTGTAACCAGAGATGACTATTAGACTTACATATTTGGGTACACGAGCAAAACTATTACTCAGTATGGGTTAATGGATGCAAAAATCTTCTCAAATTGTGTACGTTGTTAGCATGACGGTCGTCTTATTTAGCTGCAGACACTGCTTGAGGGATTCTCTATTCTGAACTTTTTTGTTTGGATCAAGATCAAAACAAAAGTCTAGGAGGTTCTTGTGCAAAGCCTGTGATTATATGTGTCTGTTCAAGTACATTTTTAAATTATAGTGTTAGCAGAGAATTTCTGACAAAACAGAAAATAGTCTTCAACATTTGCAGAAGCATGCTGAATTTAACAAACCTTTGACAAGACATAGGGAGGAGTCTCTCAAAGTCCTGTCTGCCACTGGAAATATACCTAGCTGCCTACAATTTGGGATCCTGTGCTTCAGAACAATCCTGATATCAGCCCTATGTTGAAGACTAATTATGCATTTATTATATTTATAAATATGCTTATTATTTTTAGATTTATATATTATATAAATATATTATATATTATTTTATTTATTATCATATTATTATGCCTTTAATTTTAATTCTGGGACAGTCCTGTCCTGATGTGAGCATAATGGATCTGATGGGGTCTGTGAGTCTAGATGCTGTTGGAGCTTTAGGATTGGCACTGCGTGCAGGAATTGAGGTGGGGTTTTTTTGGGGGGTTGGGGGGCATGGGGGGGGTGTTTGGTTGGGTGCATTTGTTTCTACTATTTCTGTTTGGTAGGATTCTTTTTGTAAATCTACTTTTTTTGTGCTGACAGAGATAGAGTCCTTTAAAAAAAAAAATTCTTCTCAGAATTGAGTTTTTTGCCTGGCTTGAACGTGTAAACAGAGGAGAAAAAACTCCAAAGAGCCACTTTTTATTTTTCAGAGAAAGCAAGTGGGAGGCTTGGCAAACATGGTTTCTAATGCAACTTTTTACAAGTGCTTTCTATTTAGCTGCAACAGTATTTTCTTCCTCTTTTTATTATGGGCTAGCAAAAAAACCCACAACAAAACCTCCCTAAAAATTCCATCACAACTTCTGTAAGATAATTATTGAACGTGTAATATTCACTACTAACAACACTGTAGTCTTCTCTTCTTTTCACATCGTAACCCAGAGCTATTATTAGGATAAATAATTCTGGTAACGTGTTAGCGCTTGAGGTTCCACAGGAATAGGTAATGTACAAGCTTGTAAGAACAGCTGTGACCCCTCTCCACAAAATTTATATCCAGGTTTTTCAAACTTTAGTGGCTTTGACAATGAAGATATTACTCTGATATTTAAGTGGCTTTGCTCTGAAGGATCGCTCTGAAACCTGAACATAGATCCTGCCTTCCTGGAGTGTCTGCATGCTCCCCAAATATTAAAGGGCATAAATATATTACATTTATATATTACATTTTGATGGAAGACGGAGGCAACTTCTCAATTTCATCACTGCTGCACAACAGGTTATAAAATTGGGCCAAGCTTATGCTGGAAGTCCTTGCTAAAGCTCTGGGATTTTGGCAAAGTTCAGTCTAAATCTTCTAAATGACACTTCAGTGCCTGGCCTTTTCCTATGTCAAATTATCAGAGCTTGGATGCTAGGCTGTGACCTTTTTTTTGGTGTGGTAGAAGTATGAAGCATCAGTTTTAGACCTAGAAAATAAAGAGAAATAAAGACTACTGGCTCCCATCTTTCACATGTGGGTGTTTTCAGTTACTTTCTGAAATGAATCTTTAATAATGCTTTAATAATAAGTTATATTATGGAAGTTTTCAGAAATTTGATTGTTAAACTCCAGAACACTTCAATATGCTGTAGATTCTTTTGTTTAATTGCATATGATATAGCCAGATACTGCTCTGAGGGTTTTAAAAATTAATTGTGAACCTGCATCCAATTATCATTGGATACATATGAATTTATAGTGAACATTTATTTAAACTTTGCAAAGTTTCATCTCATATTTAAGCATCTGAAACAGATTAATTAATAAAAATGTTGAAAGGCTTGATCAACAACAAAAGTTTAATTAACTTTGTTAGTTAATTATAACTAGCATAGTTTTAATTAGGGGGTTATGAAAGGATTAGTACTGTTGCTCTACACTTGAGTCTGTGATAACCCCTAAAAGTGCAATTATTGTACGCTTCTCTTAAAACATTCTAAATTAATTGAAAATGTGTTAAAACCATTCATGATGCTTTATTATGTAATTACTAAAATGAATGTCAAATGCTAAAATGTTAAGGATGACCTACTCTGCTGACAATAATTTTGCTGTTGATCACAGAGAATCAGCCAGACATCAAGTGGACATGCTGCTTCCTACTATTGTTTTTATACAGTTATCAGAATAATAACATGCATTATTTTTATCAAGTTTGACTATTTTATGTATATTTTTAACTTCTCCTTATACTGTGTTTTCAAACAGTCAGGAATTAGAAATCCCTGGCAGCCTTCTTCAGACCACTTTCTAGCTCTGTTTGTGATGGGGTAAAGTCAGAAGTGTGCAAGTTTTAAAGGAGCACAGAGAGAATGGTGAGATTTCATGATCACACATCTATTTTCAAGTTCCTTAGGTCCCAAATGATTGGTAGAGCAGAATTTTTTGGCTTTCTACTGGCCCTAAGAAAGGTGATGTGATCCCACTTCTTTCTACATGTGGGAATTTTCTCTTCTGAAAATGAGAATTGGATCTGTAAGAAGGGAAAATGACTTGCTACTTTTTTGAGTAAATGATGTCATTTCAGCAATCCTGACTGCTGTCTTTACTGTGACTTGAACCAGCAAAAATCCCCTGCTGCAGAAAGGATGCCAAGGCCGCGCTGCAGGCGGAAGTTGCAATTTTCCACTGAAGTGTCATTGCAAAATGAATGGTAGCTGTGGGACTGCAAAACAAACCCACATCCTCCTTGTAGCTCAACCTCAGCGATCGTGTTCATTTCTCTGTTAACCACTAGTACTGGAGAAGAAAGAAAGGAAAAAGAAAAGCAGTCAGTGAGAAGAAAAACTAGGTGATAGAATAGATGACAGGTATCAAAGAATAGATATTTTACACCCTACCTACCTAAGGTGTAGCAGGACATTAACCTAAGTACATAACTGAAGGCAGCGTATTTGGGCTTTCAGACTACTTAATATCCTTTATCGTCTAAATGAATTAGTTCTTTAATGTAGTTGACTAAAATAGAGAGGATCTTTTGCATAGAGGATGTGATGTTGTGTAGAAGGCATGAACAGAGTTCCAAACAGGGAGAGATTCCTGGAGATTCAGAGCCGCTGAAAAGCAAAAGGATCAAATTCATATCAAATGAAAGATTTTTCTTTTTTTTAGAAAAATCTTTAGAAAATTTAGAAAAATTTTTTAGTCTCTTGTATTTAGAATTCGTTTCCATAGTGAAGATTCTTCCTGCCCCATATGGTTTTAAATATTTTTTTCTTCAATCCTATGCCACAGCTCCTTCCTTCACCTAAATATATGCAATATATTCTCTAATAGCAATGGACAAGATCAGTGTGTGCATATGGAGACACCTGAAGATCGCACTGGAATCCTATCGTATCTTGCTTGTTTGAAAAATAACACCATGACTAAATTCCGATTTACATGCTTACTTGCCTAAAACTGTTTCTCTGCCTACTTTTCTGCTTATCTGTATTTCATTGAAAAATGGTAATAATTATTGACATTACTTCTTCATGAATGCATGGGGAACAGTATCACTGATACATTTGGAAAAGCAAAGAAAATGAATTATTAATTGAAAATATACAAAGGAAGATTTACTCAGTTTTTTCCCAAAATGCCTACACAATTAATAAATGAGACTTTTCAATAAATATTTAAATGAAATAAACACAAAGAAAATTGGAGAGTCATATTGAAGACAGCTGTATTATGAAACATTAATTTGCTCCGAATGCCAGCAACATTTGCTATAAAGCAGCTGCCTATTTATCAAATATTATCATAGTGTGTTATCTACCATATTTCTACTTCTCCTGTTTTGAATTGGTATAAAGCATATTTAAAAGAGGATTTTAAATTTTTTTACAAATTACAAATAAGACGATGAATGAATGAGTGAATGTATTCAAGTCCCCTGAAAGGAACTTATTTTTTGAGGCCATACTTCTAAAGAAAAATCAACGGCAAACCAGAAAACTGAAACATTCTGCTTAAAAATGTGAAAACACTTTGACAAATAAAGCAAGCACTGAAAAAATTATCAATGGCAAACTTTTTTATTGAAAAGGTAGCTCAAATGTCTTAGCATTTTCCATCCTGTTTCTTGAATATTTCTCCATCGTTATTAGAAAGTATCATGCGCATATTGTACTTAAAAACAAGCTGGCAAAGGCAATTCTTAGATCTGGTTTGTACAATCACTTTAATAAAATATTATCTGTACTGAGTTGCAATGGCAGACATTTACAAATTCATAATCTCTCAGGTATTTTCTCACAAAAAGGGGAGCCATCTCTTCTGATTTCCGTTCCGTGGCTTCTTTACTAGTTCCTTGTATGCTTCTGACCTTAGAAACCTGGGAAAAGAGTCCTTTGCCATGAGACTATAGATTAACCTCTGAGCATCATCAAAGCAGCTGAGGGTGGGCTCAGAGATATTCTGAGAGATGTGGGTTTTGGTATGGAAGTCAATATTAATCTGTAGGAAGAAAGGAGGCATAAAACTAATGTCAGTTTGATTGGAAAGCTGAGGTCTGTTCGTGTACAGGACACAGTCTGCATGTGAATTTCCTCCCAAATACCCCATCTGATGCAAATAACCAGGAAGGTCATCCCTTCATTTTCTAGCATACTGAACTCTTAATTTTATTTGGCTCTTAAAAAGATGGCATCACTGAAAAAAGAAGGGAAAAATTTGCTTCTGATTATCTCATCTTTTTGCCAAACCAAATCCTTTGACATACCGATTACCAAAGAGTAAATTAGAGATGGAAGTACTCAGCATCGTTTTAGGTTTTGGCCCTATGTATTTTGTAAGGATTTTTTGGTTTTAATAATAATAAAATGGATTTCAATCATATGTAAATTATGGGGACATTCAAAGCACGCTCACTATCAAAGGCAAAAACATCAGTGTAAAAGTTTGTTAGGGAGTAGAATGTGAACAATAATTAATTAGCCATTTGTTCCTTCACAGTAAACATTTTTTAAATAATGCTGTGATGGAAATTTTTGCAAGTTTGCATTTTAATTTTCATCATGTCAAAAATACCTGTACAAAAGAACAAATACAATAATTAACATTCCAATATACTGGTACCTAAAATACGGAGGAAACTGTGCTTGTTGCATTATAAAAATGGTTAGAGAAAACAAATTATATAGAACATATATTTCCTTAACTCTTAAAGTAGAAATTTCAGAAGGTGAGATAAACCCATGCCCTGTGTGAATAATGTATTTAAAGTAAAAAGCATAAGAGGTCTTTGTTTGCTTCACAGAGTTCCACACTATTTCCTACCTGGTAAATAATTGACATGAAAATGGAAGTACAGCGACGTTGAATTGTATTTTCTGTCATTCCTGGAAGTTTGGATCTGAACTTTCCACTTGATTTCCATCCTCAGTACCCAAAGTACAAGCAAAAAACTATTTACCTCCTTTGGAGCATCAGCTTGTATGAAGTCAGAATAAATCTTTTGGGCTTTTGAGGCGATCTTAGTGGAGGACTTGGTTTTCTTGAAGTCCTCGCAGGCCAGCCAGAACTCCACATTCTCCTCACTGAACTCCGACTTCAAAAATGTCCTGAAAGCTGCCAAGCCGTCTGGGGAAAAATGCATGAGATGATGGGTAGAGGAAAACTGGAAGACCAATGCAGATTATATGTATGTATATACACACGTGTGTGTGTGTGTCTATATATATATGCAGTATATATAGTGTAACTTATGTGTCTGATATTGTTTTGCCTCTCAGCCAGCAGTTAGTCTTAAGAGGCTGTTGTGGGAGAAATAAATAGGAGATGAGTCTCTGGCGATCATAAGGTGACTGAGAGAATTCTTTCAGAGAGTTACTAACCGAGGAATGCTGCCGATACCCGCCTGCCGTGGTTTGGTCTCTCTAGCACTGATACACTAGTCACAAGGGGATCCTGGAGATTTTGGTCTTCAAGAGGATTTGTAATGACTAGGAAATTAGGGCTTTGAGGCTGACCCCTGGCCTAAGCAGCAAGCAGAAAATTAAGTCATATTGTGGTAGTGTGCTCCTCTCAGAGGTGAGGTTAGCCTGCCTAAATAGCGCTGCCATCGCCTTTCAAGTAATGATTAAGACTTGGATGAAAAGATGGACTCCGGTACTTCTTTGTTCGGCATTTTTTTGCACTTTTAAGAGAAAAAATGAAACAAAGAAAGGTTTGCTTGGAAGAAATTGTTTTAAAATTGTTTTAAATAACAAGCTCTTAGAAAAGAAAGCTGACAGCACCCAAATTTAGTTGTGTTAGTCAAGTTAATACTATTGAGAAACAGTGTGGAGCCACCCCACAGCCCAAGCCACAAAGTTACTGCAGGAAAATGGGGCAGGGGCAAGGACATTTTTATGTTACGTGTGGTTTGGGGTTTCAGGTCAGTAGGAATGGGATCTCCTGGAGAAGTGACTTTGGATATATTAGAAATAATTATTTTTTGTTTGACTGAAAGTCAATGCGCAACACATATATTTCTTTGTATCAGCAGTACCTAAGAAAAGGTTTGTGTTTTTTTTTATTTAAAAACCCAGGAAAAACAGAACCGTTGCATGGAGAGTTTAACAACCGTTATCTTCATAAAACAAAACTCTTTCAGAGCACTTCTGCCTTCTTAACCGTCCCTTAAGCATTGGCCAGAAGATATATTGTGTTTGCAGCTTGGAGAAACGTGCCCCCTCTGCCTTTCAGCACAGCAGCTCATGTGCCTCCAGCAGTAGCGCTGGTGTGGTTCAGAGTTGAACTGGGGAGCAGTGTGAAAACCTGACAGCAACGCTTGTGAACTGGGCTGACACACGCTTTTAAAAAATATTTTTCACTTACTTCTTACCTTTATTAGCTAGTAGTGTATCCACAGACTCAGACCAGGCCATTGTTTCCCCAGCATTTGACCTGTGGAAACAACATCTATCCTTGAAAATAGCATTGTGATCTTTTGCCTTTGCAGTCTGTGGTACCTGGTCTATTATTTGGCTATCTCCTATTCTCTATATTATTTAGTCTTAGATTATTTGGCAGTCTCGTTGAGGGAGCAGGGTGTGTCATTCATGTTACCCTATGCACTGAATAACAGAAAGTCAACAAAAAGTGTGACACTTTTTTTTCAGAGTGTAGAGAACCATATAGACTCATAAAGTACTGTGCTATTTGACATTGGCAACTTGATCATTCATCCAGGAGATAGTAGTAATGCTTGCAATTGGTTGAACTATAGTAAAAGCATAGGAGGGATTAACGTTCTAGAGCGTGTACTGAATTTCTTCTCGCGTTCAAATGGATTAACCATTAATTTATATGACACTTTTTGCTTGGAATGAGTAGAATTATCTAAAACATTATCATGCTAAGAGTGATAGGATAAATGGGCATTATTTCAGTTTCTCAGCGGTACAAAAAATTGAGTAAATTCATAGTTTTGGCTCTTCCTTTGTAACTTGCTGTAGGCTTCTGTTAGGAATGAGACACGGAACTAAATGGGCCCTTGCTCTTACAAAGCCTGGGTGCTCTGAAGATGTTGAAGCTGGTTCAGAAGCAAGGCTTAGTGTGCAGGCGAACAGAGGACAGCCGCATGATCTGACAGGGAAAAGCATGTCAGAAAAGGGAACTGCATGCTAAGTGTGTGGAATAATTTTTTTTTCTTGTAACTTGGAAAGGATGGTCATATTCAATTTAGTCCATGAGTACATAGATAAAAGAAACCTGTCTTTTATTCCTGCAAAATTATGTTTTGATTAAGATTACCATTGTATGAGATTTTAATTTAAACATCCAGCAGAGAAAAAGAACCTCCTTTACCAGCATTACTGTTACTGCTTGCACTTGTTGTCATGAAACCTTGGAAGAATATGATTTCTTGAAAATGAAACATTTTGTGGAAATGTCAGACACACGTGTGGAGATGCCACCATGTGCCTACCTGCTTTCCTGCATGCCAGTTTTTCTATCTGATTTTCTCAGTTTTTTGGCAGTCAGTGAGTTTGCAGCCTCAGGCATTCCCAAATGAACATTAATTTCATATCTACCATTTGGCGATGAGCAGGAATAAATCTGTTTGGTCATCTAGCTCATACTTTGTTTTAGAATAAGGAGCATAATTCTTCAATAAACCTTGTTTCAGTGGTTTGTAACTGAAATTTTTTTGAAATAGTTTTTTTTTTAAGGAAAACTTTGGAAAAAAAAAATCAAATCTTACAAATGTCCTTGGCCAAAATTTTTGAGCTAGAAATTTCAAGTGTTAATCAGTTCTTCTTGTAACCTCAGTAAAAGATGAGGTATTTTGTTGAGCTGATATCTTATTATCTACTCAGAACAGACTCAGTAGAAGGTTTTATCCCAACTTCTTTTAAAGTTTAGTAAAATTAATACATATTAATTATTTTTTTAAACATAAAAGTTTAAAGGGAATGAAGAATGTTTTACTGGCATTTTGCACTTGTGAAAGATCTTGAAATAATACAAATAGTTCAAAGTGCAAGGCCAGAGCAGAGTAAGTAATTGCTTCCCCCCCCCCCCCCCCATTTTGGATACAGATTTTTTTACAAGGAGACAAGGAAACACATCAACTCTAGAATACCTGGAAGAACACCTGGAGAGGTAGGTAATAATTAAATAGATCAGTATCTCCTGTTGCTTTTGTTGAAACTGTTACATTTTATACAAATAGTAGAGATGTATTAACCCAACAAAAAGAGAGGAAACCAACTTTCTAATCCTCTGGTTATGTATCTTGTATAGGTTATGGTAGGGAGGGGGATTTGAAACTGAATTTACATTCTATGTGAATATAGTAGTCACTTGACATCTTGGCAGCTCTGGAATGATTTGTGTGCATCTCCTCTCTCATTTAGTGGTAAGAAAGGGCAAATTGGAAAATTTGGAAACATTTTGTTTTATTTCAGTGCAAAATCATAACAAATTCCAGGATTTTTGATGGAAACATAAATCTGTTTCCGTTCGAAAAACTTCACAACTTAATTTTCATGGAGGTTAGTCATTCTGTGCTGAAAGGTTTTTCTCAGTTGGTCTTTCTGGTTTCAGACATGCAAACTCATGGGGTGTAATTCTTTTCTACCTCATGCCTAGGTCTTATATTCACATGCCTTAAGGAGGACAGGAGTTCATCTACTAAAAGTAGAGCAGGTCATCCTTGGCTCAGCAAAGCATCACAAGCCACAGACACTGTCCACAATACTGAGGGGTGGGAAATCTGGGTGAGTGGAAAACAGGGTGAAAAAGGCTCTGCTAAAACACAGCACCTGCCTGTACATGCTGTGTGCTCTTTCCTCTAGGCTAGCGTTATAAGAGCATGTACTCTCAAGGCTGACAAGATGCTCGTCCATCAGGAGAGCATTTTAAAGTAACCTTTGAAGTGAAGGTTACTATGCTTTTGTCTGTCTGACCAACTGGTGTCTGAAATCACCTACGGAAAGACCTTTATACTGACTATTGACTTTCTGCCACTGTATATACTAACATGAAAAATAGGTATTTTAGGAGCTGAAAGGCTCTGGAGTCTGATAAATGTATAAAATATTACAGGTTTTCTTAATTTACAAAAAAACCCCACCCTAGAATTCTGTAAAAAATATTTGATATTCTTAAGGGGACTCTGAGAGCTTGACTGTCAAAACACTGCTCTGAAAACAAACAGGTTAGTTTGTATTCCACAGCCATTTCTCATCACCAGTAATGGAATTTTCTATTTGTAAATTTATAAAGAGATTCTATTATAGTGTCACCATATTATGTAGCTGTAGTTATAATTATTACAACTCACTGACCTCATGGGATTTACTTGAATGGGAACAGCAAGCAGAATTGACAACAAGGAATCAAAATAATCATATCCACTTTAAAGGGGGAAGGAAAATAAAAGCTGTGCAGATTATTCAAAAGTTGATCATCCCATCCCATAAATTTCCTATTATTAAAATAGCCATAAACAACAACTCACTTCACTGGCATTTTTTGTTCCACTCTCAGACTGTCAGGTAAGGCAGAATTTCTTTTTCTGACTGATCTTCAAGCTGAAGGTAGTAGACAGCAGGAACAATACAATTAGCATGTGAAAACCAAACAGTACAATGCAAATAGACAAACTTTTTAACACTTCCTTTAAAATTATTCCGTTTGGAAACATGGCTTATTTTTTAACAGTGGCCATTCTAACTTAATCTACCAAAAGTAATTTTAATTAAAAACAATTTATATGCAAATATCTCTCAAGACATATTTATGTTCTGAGCAACATCTTAACAGAGAAATTATCTTGTGATTTTTCTCATTGACCATTTGGCTTACTGACTGTGGAAAAGAAAAAAGGAAAACGGGTTCAGTGCACAAAACTAGAAAGTTCTTCACTATAATTGTTTACTCTCATATTCTATCTGCAAAGCTTATCCATCACCTTATACATTTTGAAGGTCTAAGGTCCTTGAGCCATTGTTTCTTTTGTTTATTCATGCAAGACTTATCACAGTGGGACCAAAGAGTGTTGGGGTGGCCATCATTTGCACATCGATGCTGTTACAAATAATGGGATCCTGCAGCATTTGATACTTTCAATGCAGTGATTTTTTCTACTCTTATTGGTATTTCATTGTATGTGCTATCTTCTAAGAGCATCACTCTGCCCCAAAAACATTTTCATATAATTTTGTCTTTTGCTCTTGATAATTATTCTTTCCTCCCCAGCTCTTTTCTTTCTCTGTATGTTCCTCGCTGTCCCTCGCCCTCCTGAACAAGCAGCCTTACTGATTGCTTCTTGCCTCCCTCCAAATCTTGTCCTGCTGCCTAATCCTTTGCTCACCCAACCCAGCTTCCTGGTTCTCAATGTCTCCACTTGATACAAACTTCCAGTGGTTCAGGAACTGGGATCCAGCTGTCCCAAGGGATTTTTGTCTTCTCAGTTAAAATATTTTACACCAAGTAGAGCAGCCTCAAGAGTTTAGGTTCCATTTGATTTTCCTGTATGGTATATCACATACAAAGCTACCTTCTGGCTGACTGAGGACACAGTCTTTCTTATTTTAGCTATGTTTATCTTCTAAGGTAAGAAAGAAAAACCCAAGCACCACATGCCACATTTTGACCTTAGCAATATTAAGGGGTAATTCCTTATCCTCACCTTTTGTGGATCTGTAAAAGAAGTTTCAGGTCAAACTATTTGATGAACTTCATATGGGACAAAAAATTGTGAATCTGGTCAACAGTGCTCCAGAAAGTTGAAATCAGATGGGAACAGATATAGAGAGGCGGGTTACTGGGATGATCCGGAGAATTGGACTGTCTTGGAGGAGAAGAATAGAAGACTTCAGTTTGTCTGTAAAATGAAAACAAAGAGGAGCTATGATTGTGCTCTGTGAATACGGAGGGGTAACCCAGAGAGAAAAAAGAATTATTTTAACTTAATGATTATATTGGCAAAAGAAAAAATGTATATAAACAGCCAGTGAATAAATGTAGGCTGGAAATCAAAAGAAGGCTTCAGAAAAAGTGTTGTTTTTAACAGTCTCCCAGTAGAATTTTTGTCCTCTCTACTCCTCTGTACTTCAAAGATAGAGCTTCATATATTTATGAAAGAGATTATTTAAAATTGTTGCCTTTGATAATAGGAAACTAGAAATGATGACCCAAGACACTCCCTTCAGTCCTACGTAATACTAAAAAAGATTCCTGGCAGCAAGATACGAATCCTTTCTGCAGTTTCTTACCTTTGCATACACTTGCTTCTGGAAGTTATAACAGAAGGAGAGAAATATCAGTTATCATCCTGATTCTCTGCAGTGCTTCTTATTTTCCTTAATCAGTTCTTTTCTCTTATTTCCACAGTGTATGTACTGGGGACTGTAACCCTGTGCCAGACAGGACCAAAAGCCTTCCATGCATTGTGCCAGTAAGACTAACTTCAGCATCTTACAGGTGGAGAGAAAACCTTCAGCACCTGCATTTACATTAAATCCTTTCTGACTGATTCAGTCCAGGTTTGAGCTTTTGGTAAAAGAGGATAAACATAATACAAAATCCAAAAATACTTTTTGTAGAGTTTCTGTCCTGGCAGACCGTAAACAGTTACAACTTGAATTTTCTAACAATGAGATTGTCTCTTTGTCAGTTATTGTTGAAATAGGACTTTTTTTCCTAACGTTATGTTTTGTGATTGCTGGTCTACCCTTCTCACATAGCAAACAGCAGGTTCTTCTGCAAATATGTTCAGGCATTTACAAGCGTTACTATGTCTGGTTATTTTTAGGAAGGGACTTTGCTTTTAAGTGCCCTAGGTGCTCACTGAGAAGTGGCCAAGACTCAGGAGCCGTTCAAAATAGGTGTTGAATTTTCAGCCAAGTAACAAAATTCTAGATAAAGGCCTGATGCAAGTTTCTTCCAGATTCCTTGGTGTAATGCCAGTGAAGTCAGTGCAGTTATGAGGACAGAGATGACACCAAATTAAGCAACACACCATTCTTGGATGATTCCATTCATTTCTCGATGTTTACCCTGTGTCTAATCCCAATGATTATACTACTCACCCACCTTAGAACTGTGATTATAAATTGACTTATTTTACATTTTTGAAGAGGTAATATCATTTTTGTTATATAATAGTCCCATTAACTCCTGTGAGACTATTTATGAGAGGGAGGGTTGCAGGATCTGTGCATATTTTTTTTATAATCATCCTATGATACACTTTATTAAAAAAAACAAAGTTTCAAACAGTGCAACAGATGCATTTTTTAAAATTTCTATCTGGTTGCCCGATGTCTGAATGATACAGATACGGCCATCTCTTGAAGATTTTCAGTGCTGATAGATATTTTTAAGTCAGTCTTAGCAGCCACAGAAGGATGCTAAAACCCACGAGTATTCTGACTAGCACACAGATGGATACAATCCGATTGCTTTTGCATTTTATGGGGTACTGATCACAATTCACAAAAGCACAAAGAAGCTATGAGGGATTTTCACCATTGTGTAACATGCTGTTCAGTGACTGCTTAGTCTACGTAAGCTGATTGTATCTCAGATACGCAGCGGGTAATAGGGTGGTTGTTATTATCATCCCTGTACGAATATCACAAGTACACTAACCAAAGTTAGGCAGTGTCACTTCTTCCTATAAAGAGTAGCTGGTAGTATCGTCATATACTTCCTCTGCTTGGAACTTAATAAAGAAACTCTAATATTTTACTGAAATTTCATAAGGAGAAAAAGTGATCTTAGTATTAAAACAAATGCATCAGCTGCTTGTGCAAATGTATTAGCTATTCATAATAAACAGTATCAAGCAAACAAAAAGAAATATGAATATGTACTAGAGGTGGTCTGGAAATTGCACACAGAATTATTGCTAAACTTTTTGGAAATCTGAATCCAGCTGACGCTGCTGATGTCTGCAGCTTCAGTTCACTAATAACCCAGACTGGACTCGCAGAGTAGCTCAGGCCCTTATCTGCACAGCTAATTTCAGTGTATTTTTAAAACTTTATCTGTGAGGCCTCTGGCTTAACATTTCTGTAGCTCTGAGGACTGTGCTATGGATTTTTGTTTTGAGTCCCCTGCCTTTGACAGCCCATAGGAGAGCTAGAACTCTAGGAAAGGGAATGTGGATCTATTGGTTGATTTGCCAATATTACTTGCTAAGGACTATTGAGTTATTAAATATTTACATCTCCTGAACTTTTAGGCTTACTGCGTGACTTTTTACTGATACTTATCTTTTATTCTTTAGCTACCTTTAGGCATTAGTTTCACTGAGTTATCTTCCTTTCTGAAAAGCTATTGGCTGTTTAGGGGAATAAAGGCATGTCATGTTTTGTTCCTCTAACCCACATCTGAGCTAGACACTAATCTCAATAGACAGTATAAAACAACTCTTCATGTTCAAACTATTGGTGTATTAACCTAAGAAATCACTTTCATTTATATATGTTCCTAAAAGGGCTGCCTTGTACTCACCTGAGTGCAATGTGAGGAAAGGTCACACTCTCCAACAGCGGTTTTGGTGAGCTGGTGTTTCCCCTGGATCAGGTTCAATATGTTACTGCCCTTCAGCACTTGGCCTCTGTTAAATCCATTCCATACCTAGGTTTGCTTGGATAGTATTGTCTTGTATAGCGTAACCTCAGCAGAAAAAAAAGTTAATGTTCTGCTGGTCCAAGCAATTCAAGCAAACAGAGACTTGACTCTGTTTCTTATGTTGGGAGAAGCCAAGATGATCTGAGCACTCCTGGCATCCTAGTAACATGGAAACACCTGTCACACGGGATGCAAATACATTTTAATCACAGCACTAGGTAAATGCCTACCTTCCAATAGCACTGCACAGCATGATCAACTCACAAAAATTTTTTTTTTCCATCTGAATAACTCTGTGTGTCTTCTGTATGCCGCAGAGTTGTTTTGTATAAGAAAATGAGTTGTTATTTTCCGACCAAGCAAAGTATACCCTTCAGGTAAAATGTTTTGATTTCACAAACAATCTGTCAAAATGTTTTACATCATTCTGGGCTCCTCATAAACAGGATTTCCAAATGCTATACAAACACAAACCTACATTAGAAGAGAATTGGAAACAATTCTCAAGAAAATGTGCAATCTTGAAGATACTCAATAGTACTAACTAGCAGATTATTTGGCACAGCTTGTGTCCTGGGTGAATACATTGTTATTTACATAGCATCAGACTTCACAGAACTTCATACAAGAAGCCTACATAGCACAAACGTATAGGATCATACTATGACCTTGTATTTGGAAACAAGTATAAATTGCAACACTGCAAGAATATACGAAAGGTAGGCATTATGCCTCAGAAAGCTCTTGTACCATAATTCCCCGTATCAGTTGTCTCCTGAGTAGTACCTTGTGCATGGTCTGTCCTAAGCCAAGCTGTGCTAGGAACGAATGAAAGAGAAAACCAATGTACCAATATTCTTGGTTACCTCTTTTTGTAAATGACTACTGGACGCTGACTTCTCCAGTGTGCCCATACCCAAGTAATCTGGGCAAAGTATGTGTATGATGTGGGAGAGCTCCTACTGAGTCCCCCGCAGGGGTACAGTCCACATCAGAATTTAATCCTTAGAAGTCTTCTCTTCCTTAAAGAAAAATTGGAGTAGCGTTAACCGCAGAAATTTAAAACGAGTTTGGAAAGTTGGGAAGAAAGGAGAGTTTCTAAAATACAAGCAAATTGCATGGTGAAGAAACAACAGTTCAGGGTTGTCCTTAAGTTAGGCTTCATCTTAATCTTCTGTCCTGTTTGAAAACTCTAAATTGACTTCCATAGGATTGTATTTCATGCTAGTTAATTTTAGCTACGTTTCATACAGAAGGCAATGATAGAGGCTAGAATGTAAATCTTGACGTCTAGATAATCTCTTGTAAGGAGACTTAGGAGGAGGTTACGCAAACAGATGCCATTTAGGAAAGGAGAGGGAAAAGCTTTGGTATAAAACCAGAGGGAGCTTTTATGAGACCAGCCCTAAAGGATCAGAGTACAAAAAATGGCAGACGACAACAAGACATTAGCAAGAAAAAAGTAGGAATGGAAACAAGCTGGATGGTGTAGAGAGGAAATGTATTTTTATCTTTGGCATGGAGCCACACAGGAGCTTAAAGGGCATTTGATTGAGGCATTTGACTAAAATGCAAAAAACAGAGCAGGATCTAGGACAGGCATCTGAGCAAGGCACAAGTTTATGAGCATATGAATCACTGAAGAGAGGAAGATGATTTTATGCTATTTTTTTTCTCAGTTGAGGTCTTTTGACAGTGTGCGTGGAAAGGAGAGGGAACTGCATTCAAAGCAGTAGTTAATTATGGCAGGCTGAGCAGCTGGGGACAAAAAGGAGAGAAAAATGATCTGCCTTTTGTGAGTCACTTATAAGTTGTAGCATGTAAAGGCACGTAAGAGCCATATTACTGATTGCCTACTTTAGTGGAAGATGGAAATCTATCTTTTGCTTTGAGATTCTTTATCTTAGATAAAGATATCTTGTATCTTGTCAGTTCAAAAATTAATCAAGTTGTCTTTTGCACAATAAGAAATCCCAAAAGCCGAAGACGATATGTGTATATGTGTATTTCCATCTCCCTCAAATTAAACAAGAACAGCAGATAATAATTCAGCTAATTTAAAGCACCTAATTAGACCTAAGTATTGAAACAGGAGACGAACCTTTGCGCTATACAAGTCAGCAGATTATTTCCCTCATACTTTGGGTCTGGAGACCTCACGTATGTAAGGAGTAAAGTGAAGTGTTTATGTAGGATAAATTGTTGTGTTGGTAAGAGGAGTATTTTGAAAGCTCTTACTGAATGCTGAATGGCACATACAAACCTAAAAAGCTGCTACAGAAAATAATCCCCAATAAAAACACTTGGCCGATAGGCTTTGTATGTGTATTATTTGCACTAGGTCAGCTAAACAAGAGGATTTCCATAACTATGGCATTGATTCTGCCAAAACTAGAGAAGCCCAACTATGTTCTCTGGCACTCCTCTGAGGTTCATACTATAAATACATCTGTGCAGGGCTAGCCCTCAGTCTGATCAATGCTGTCTAACTCAATCCTGGAACAGCGTCACAGACTTGTACTAAATCCATGTTTAGTTCATCTTCCAGAATTACAGTAGAGCACTAAATAGTGGAGCACTCATTTTCCCTCACTAAAAGCAGCCTCTTCTAGAAAAAACCCTTTGCCAGATAATTATGTCATTTTAGTTTATCTTTGTGCCCTTTGCCTTCCTTTCTTTGCATTTATCTTGACTTCCTTCTAACAGTAGTTCCCATGGCATTAGTCTGCTGTAAACTCGGCTACGGTTCATAATTATCTTTGAAAAACATACATGCATAAATAGCTACCAGGAATATCTTATTTGTTTGTTTTCATTATAAAACTCATAAGAGGGACTAGCACTGTCAGTACCACAGACTGATGGTTTTGAGGAAGGCCTCCCTGGAGGCAAAATTTTCCATGTGTCTGAGAAATGAAACAAAAGGGCGCCTGCTGATTTATATTTATCATTACAGACCCTTTTGACTAACAGCTGGTTTTTTGCTAAGAAGAAAAAGTCTTACTCAAGGTACTATATTTGTCATTTGTTTGGATTTTGGAACAGTATTAAATATACATTTTTTTTTCATTTATTTCATCCATGGCAAGGGTAAAGGTGCGGATTCTCAGCTGGTATGAAGGAACATAATCACCCCAGGGGGAATCTAGCTGCAAATGTGTAGGTCTTATGCCTGTGTTGCAACAGACCCACTGTTAACGCTCAGGTGGGTCTGTTCTCTTTCTCTAACAAAGTTAGTAATACAAAACGTAGGAACATGCATATTTTAAATGTCTGAGAACTCTGGCATCCAGACATTGTTGGTGATATTAGAGATTCCCTCATCAGAAACAGGACCGTTTCTGGCAGAATTGATTCATGTTTAAGGGACAGACAGTCAAAGAGCAAGGGTAAATAATCTATCCAGAAAAATACACTGACTTCAGCAATGAAATTGGGTTAGAAAGTTGCCTTTCACTGCATTCACTCATTCATGTGACACCTGTGACAATGACAACAGGAGTGTAGACAGTTTGTAAAAAACGGAGGCTGCCAAGCCCCAAAGCTGCATTTGATATTGATAAAGAGACTGAAATACAATATCAGCACTGCTAAAAACATTTGATTTATTCCTGAATCACTGTGCCCAGGTTCTGACCGCTTACCTAGTTAGAAATAGCATGTGCCTGGAGTTTTGGGATCAAGAAAGGATAACGGAATAAACCAGCACGGATCATATGCCTCACAGTTACAGACGTGCTTCCTGTCCACCCCCAGGTAAAGCTACGAGCTTGGAGATGGTTGCCAGGTCACTGCCGCTCCGCAGCCTTTCCTGGTGAGTCTGGGTCTCTCTGCACAGTAACACTTTTGATTGAAGGGGTAAAGCTTACAGCTAGCGTTGAATTGTAAGTGAAGTGAAGTCTTCACGGTTTACTCATCGATGTACTAGTGATAAACTGAATCCTCACAACTTTTTAAGTAGATCACTTCAGATTTATTGAAAGTTAGTAAAGCAGACACGGAAACCCTCAGATCAAGCAGTTCATACATATCCTGAATTAGTAATGAACATAAAGTCCCATCCTCAGGAACTGCACCTCTTCACTTTGACCTCTCACAGAAAGGGGAAGAAAAGGGAGAAAGCTTAAATTCCATGCAAAGCGACTGAATATACAAGTCATAGTTACAACTAAATCCTGCAGTCACTTGCTAAACTGAACCAATGCTTAAGATTTTAAGAATTGCCCCATGCTTCAAGGTATGTCTGCATCAATTCTGAAAGAAAAGGACAAGATAACAGCATATACTGACTATGAAAAGGATATGCATGACTTCAATAGTAAAGAAATAAAAGGGAAGATTTGTCCTTCCTCCTCTACAACCATAGAGAGTATATTAATGACTGGTAGAACTGACGGTTATTCTACCTGAGTCCAAAAGCTGTTAATTTTCAGATTCTTTTTCAAAACAAAAGGCAGAAAAAATTTAGAACAAAGTTTAGTAACAAAGTTTAGTAACATTGGTATACCGTGAATATTTACAAATAAAAGTAGAATTTTTTTTTTATATATATATATATATACACACACACATACACATGACCTGATATTTAACGACACACATTGTGTTAAAATAGCGTTCTTGGCCCTTTGTTGCTGCTCATTTGGTTGGAAAAAATTAGAATACAAGTATTTGATGGCAAAGCTAATCTATACAGCGTAACATAAATACAGAGAACAGACACATGTAATAAGAAAACAGTATAAAATGTACCCCCGAAAATTAAATAGGTATTCTTATCTTGCTCTTAAAGTATGCAATAGCTAAATTTTAATTATGCAGTGGCTGTAGTTAAAAACTATGTAACTTTACATTATACCTAATAATGTTCCTATGTGTTTTGCAGTATGAGAAAATACCACAAATACTCTG
Source organism: Calonectris borealis (assembly GCF_964195595.1). Lineage (NCBI taxonomy): Eukaryota > Metazoa > Chordata > Aves > Procellariiformes > Procellariidae > Calonectris > Calonectris borealis. The sequence goes on from NC_134319.1 coordinate 28,656,830, forward strand.
TGCTTAGTGTAGGAAATATTGCAGAAACATAAATATGTGCAAAGGCTAGGTATATAGATTCTAACTGTGATGAAACTCTGTCCTAAATAATACAGACCCAGGATACATGGTGGATATTATTAAATGGCATCTTATACAACATTTTTATGCAGGAAACTCAAATTTTTCCTCCAAATACAATTACAGCTCTTGCTTGAGTTTAAAAAAAATACTGGATGAAAACTTTGCATGATATGTCTTGCCAATGTGTTGCCCACTTCTCTATAATAAATGAGATTAATCACCGGCTACAGATCTCTGACCTGGTATAAGTGCCTGTAACTTTGCTTTCCGCTCATTTACACCTGCTAAGGATTTGGATTTTAAAACACATACGAGTTACTGCAGTAGCTAGAATTTATGAAGGTTGAGTTTCACTGTTACCAAATGGTAAAATCTGGTCGTACACCCTGGAAATCATTGACAGTAAAAGACCGTGATCGTCTCCTAAGGGTGGGACGACTGGGATTTCTCCCCTTAACCAAATTTAAATAAGGATCAGATCTTAGGAAGCGTGGATAGCTGTCTTGCTCCATCAGCCTGTAGACTGTGTTTTGTGCTGCATCAAAGGTGGTGATGATGGGCTGTTCAATATTCTGACTTGTGACTTCTTTGGTTTGAAAGTCCAAGTTCACCTGGAGAATGAGGAAAAGTGTATTTCTTTAATGTACATTCATGCATTTCCTGTGTTATTATCCATAGCAATGATACTGTGCTTTGGTGAACATCTTTTCTGGTTAGAGGACCTTGAACCCCTGATATTAATCAAAGGATATTAATACCATAGAATTAGTTAGTATGTTCACGTTCAGTAATGGCTGTCAGAAAGTCTTTACAGATGTGTCATTGGTACAGTGGAAAACTGGTAAAACAGAAGATAAAGTTTGATGTTTGACTAAAAGTAACTTTCTAATAGGGATCTTCGTATAGTTGCAGCTTTGCAACACCAGACTAGCTCCCTCCATTCTCATCTAGGTTTCATGTAGAATTTTGTCTCATTAGACTATGTTAGTGAATATTTAAAATTTCTGGTTTCTGTGTAGAGTTTTGGTAGTAGGAAGGTGAGAAAACTCTAAAATATAAAAATTATTTGAAGGGGTTTCTGGAGGCTTTAGATGGGAAGAGCATATCAAAATGATCATTTATTCCATGTGCCGTTGCATCCATCCTGGGAAGATTTAATTGGTACGAGATTTTTATTAAAGTATCAGGCACTGATACAAGCATGCTATTTTGAAAAATAAGATAGAATATATACAAAAATTGTTGATCCACTCAGAAAGTATATAATATGCCTTTTTTTTTTCCTCACTGAGATACATCTGTCATCTCCATAAAGCTAGTTAAAACAAATAGTTTAGACCTAAGAACTGAAGGGCAATTAATGATGATAAAATAGTCCACTCATCAAACCTAAGATTTTATGATCCTATCAAACTGTACGCTCAGAAATTTGTGTGTAAAAGAGCTTTGCTGGACAAGTTGTTAGTCAGAGAGAAGATGCACGGTCTGAAATGAGATGCTGTTGGCTGGTCTCAGCTGCTCAGCTGAACCCAAGGAAGGAAGTCTCACCAAAGCCAATGGCTTAAGGTGAACAACAGCACCCACACTATGTGCACCAAATCAAAATTATGACAGATAAAGAAATCGTTACGTTACTGTTAGTCAAAGTACGACTTCTACACCCTGCCCCCTCCCTAGCTTTCCTCCTGCTCATCTTTTTGCTTAAGTCAATCTCAATAGCGTTGACCGTGTCAGCACTTGATGCCCTGCCGTAACTGCTCATAGCCTGATCAATTGGCAATGACATGTTCTACCTCAAACAAGTCAGGAGGGGTCTTTTTATGTAAGGTCCACCCCAACGACATGCAGCAGGGAAAGAAAAAAAAAGGGACGTAAGTCTTTGAAAGCGGACATTTCCTAGGAAAAGCAGATCTGAATCTTAAATATAATCTATGGGAATTACAGGTGGAAATCGCACCATTTTGCAATCCTTCTCTTAAAATGAGAATTACACCTTTTTCACCCTTGTAACAGGGAAGTAGCAGTTACTGTTTAACTTTTGCTAGTCTGACAAATAAAAAAAAGAGAATACAGGGGAAAGGAGCATTGGGAAGTTACGTATTTGATCTGCTCAAACTTGACTGAATTACAGGAAATTTTAAGTCCAAAAGACCTATTGAAGAGGGTGATTGTGGTTTCAGTGACAGTTCATCATCTCTCAACCTGTTCATCTCCTTCCCAGAGCAGGCAAAAAATACTCCTTTTGCTCATTTATGAATCCTTTATAACACGCTTCAGTAACATGAAGAAATTGGAAATATGAAAACTTTTTGCACTATTATAGTAATATAAAAAGGCCTTAGTGTTGGTGAGGCTTTATTTTTGTGTATGTGCTGACAGCAACATATGTATGAGCATATTTTTGTGTATGTGCTGACAGCAACATAACACAAACATGCAATTAGAGCTGGGGAGCAGAAAGGGGGGAAGAGTCAATCAAGAAAAGTCCCTGCTTAAAACATAATTATTATTTTTAAGGATATGTTTAATTTAATAGATTTTTCTGTTCTCTTTTAGTCTTTTGGCATATTTAAAAGAAAACTTCTGAATCTTGGTTATGTAATAATTTAATAGATAATTACTGGTTTAAGAGAAATTGAGAATAAATCTGGAGGTAGCTTTAAATAAAGACAGATAATACTTTTTCACAAATGCTAACTGATATGTCTCATTGCAGCTTTAACATTTAACATCACTATTTTTTCTTAAATATACCCTGTATATGTATTTATAATCTGGCTTTACATACCACTACGAATCTCTGATTCCTGTGATATAATATTTAAACTCATGCTCTACACTTAGAAGAGTAACATAGAGGGGGTATTGAAAGGAGTATGGAGGACAGTGAGAAGAATAATCTATGCAGTTGCTTCCAGATTTCCTTCCAGAGCTTTGACACTTAAGCCTTCTTACGTCAGTGACTTCATGATTAACTGGTGCCCCTGCTTCTGGGCATGCACTTCTTAAAAGCAGATTTCATCGGATGCAGTTGTGTAAAATACTGTGTACAACGAAGAACGTTTTTACTGTACCTCTTTTGGAGCATCTTTCTGTATGAATGTTTCATAAATGGTCTTAGCTTTTGGCAAAAGTTCATGTGCAGTTTTGCTTTTCTTGTAATCCTCGCAAGCTATCCAGAACTCGATGTTCTCCTCACTGAACTCAGTTTTCAGAAACTTCGTAAAGGCATCCAATCCAGCTACAGAAGGGAATGTTGAATTGCATTAAAAAAATATATCCTTATCAGACAGTTACTCTTTCACACAGTCAGGTGCAAGGTAACAAAACAGGTTGTGCTCCCTTTGAATTACATCACATTATAGATAATTATTTTAAAATACATAAAGGTTTTAAAATAAGTGCAGTTCTTTCATTATGATCCTGAGTTCTGTAACTCCCATTACAGAATTCTCAGCATCTGTAAAAATCCACTACCAAGATCTCATGAATTTAGAAATGGAAGCAATCAAAACATGTGGATGTATGTGGAAGTGATGGACTTTGTTTCGGGTGAATATCAATTTAGGCTAACCGAAACGCTATTTGAATCTTTGCTCACAAGTAGGTTGTTCTCCAGTAACAATTTAAAATGAATGGCTTTTAGCATCTTTACGATTTGCTTTATCCTATTGTTGTTATACTGAATATACTGTCTTTCCCAAATACGCTTAATCTGTGGAAGTAATGCAATCGTATCGATGTCAACTGTTCAACACACAGATCTGAAAAGTGTCCAGCACTGTAGCTGGATCATACGTGTGTTCTTCCAAAATGGAAGGAGGGACATATGTGCATTTGATAATTATGTAAGCAACAGGCCCTTTCAAATGATGCCCAGTTTTGTTCCTATCACTGTTTTGGAAACAAACTGTACCAGAAGTGACAAAGTCTTTTCTTAAGTACACAGAACATGTTTTCATTTTTAAGGTTTAGTCTTGCAGTCAGGAATATTTGAGCAATGTTCAAATGAAATTCTACTGTTTATTGAAGGAACTCCTTGCTGTCTGTTATATTCCTTTGTTCAACAAAATATGAAATACAGAAGGGAATGTTCTGTCCATTCAACTATTTTCAGTAGTTGACAGCATGCTATAGCCTAAGCACATGAGGAGAGCAGATACACATGCTGCTATAAATGACCCATCATACCAGTTTAGGTAACTGGCAGGTCTATTTAAGTGCAAAACTGGATTTTATAATTTTCCATCATTTTCCATCGATTTTCCATCCTAGCAGTCTGCACAGAGAGCAAAAAACTACTAACCTTTCTCAGAAAGCAGTTTGTCAAAAGATTCTCCCCATTTCACTGCTTCTTCAGGAGACACACTGCTTAAGAAACATAAAGTGGTTTTGAAGAATTGTGCATATTGTGTATTTATGAAACTGGTGTAACATGTTATCTGTTACCATTATTGCTCAGGACTGTTTCACAAAGCCTTTGATGAGATCACGTTACTGAAGGAGCTCATTCTCAGGGACTTCAGAAGCATTTGGTTTAATTTTTTTCTGACATTTCTCCTGCAGAGTTGTACTTTTTTCCCTTTAAAAAAACATCAGAGCAGAGATTTTTCTTTTTGGTGTTTGCGTTGCGCTGCTCATCTTTAAGGGAATTGAGATCATGCAGTGTGGTAAAACTCATAAGGGAACCAGGTCAGTCACCTATTTAAACTTAAAACGTACTCTTGCAGAGATGTGGTTTTGAATGCATTCGGTCTGAGGCTGTGTTACCACAGTCTACTTTTAATGAAATACAGGAAATTCTATAGCCTGAAGACAAAGTTGTAGCAACATGGTTTAAGTCATAGTCTTATAGGGTAATAGCACATGTAGCCTGGTTTGTTTACCACAAACATATTTCAAATGTCATGTTATTCTGAGACACTGTGCTTTGTTTATAAAACTCCACATATTCTTCATGAAATATGTCAAATTGCACATATTTTACTTGGATTTCAAATATACTGCCCTAGAGGATAATGCAGAAAGGCAAAAAGAACACCCTACTTCATTCACACAAACACAATTTTGGAGAAACCCTTCTTTGGTTTTGTATAGATTAACCCTGAACGCACACCTGGACAGTACTTTGATTTTTAATAGACCAGAACTGGAGTAAGCCCGGAGGTGAACTGTATCATGCTAGGACTAGGACTTAAGTTCCAAGCCTGAAGGTGAAGTCAATTTATATCAGGTGCTTTATGAATATTGATATTTAGAACCATCTTCATTCAAGGGCAAAGCACAGTACACTGAAAGTATCAATAAGCAACTTGTCCAGGGTTAGTGGTTTAGAACAACTTCTTATGGACTGAACACTTCTTGAATATGATTCCCCCTTCCTCGCGCAGGCTTGCTGTTCTGTTGCCTGATTCATGTAGTTTGGGTTCCCTTGGCAAAAACTGTAGGCACGGGAAGTTTAGATGAAAGGAAATTCCAATCACTTTGGGAAGGAATGATCTTGCTTTTGCACAAAAATAAAAGGAGGATTTTTATTTATTTATTTTAATAGGTGTCACATGTCTCCTAGCTGAAGTCATTGCTTATAGGAATGACATTTTTAACTAAGGAGAGACAAACAGTTCTTGAGAGGTACAAATGGCGGGGGGACTGAAATTCAAGAAATGAGCATAGGCCAGTAAAGCAGGGGGATTCTGGAGTCAGGGAAAATAAGACCTCACTCCCTTAGAGTTTTTTAGTTATGAGAAGTACAAAAAGTACAGTTCTCTGAACTGTGTGGACTTGTAAGTCTGGGAACAGTGGGTTCCTATAGCTACAGAAATTAATTTGGTCATAGTGAAAGATCAACCCTAATGACTTCAGACAACATACGCAGTCCACAACTGCACGGAATGCTGGAGAGGTTCTTTGCTGGGTTTGGAAACTCCTAGTGTGAATTTCTGGTTTTCTTTCAGAAACTGCATCAACCCAGTAGCCTCACAGATCTCCAAGACCTGGGAGCAGCAATGAGTTGCTGCAATAATAGACAGAAACCAAGATTTGTTCAGCTTTGCCATTTTCTAAAGATGAGAAGAAACTAATTAACAGGTCACAGGCATTTCCACTGTCATCACACTCTCCATCTGCAGTGTTTCATTAAATTCTCTTTCTACTTATGTTAGTCAGTATCTCTGTGTGAAGAATGGAAATCATAAAAACTAAGTAAATCACTTAATAGATCTCAAACTATTATCTCACTTTATCACTTGAAAAACAGTAATTTTCTTTTTTTTTTCATTTTTGCCAAAAATAATCTAGATCTCTCTCTCTCGCTAATCTATATAGAGAGAAACATCAGCAAAAATCTACCAGTTTCTCTTCTATACAACAAGAACAGCAGAATCCCTGTTAGTCAGGCACCTGGCTGAGAGTAACATGGTAAAAGACAGTTGGCTGAGTGAGGAAGTGATAGTCTGTTAAAAGGGGGAAATTCTTCAGAGAATTATTTATTTCTGTTGTATCTGCCTCTGAAAGTGCCTTTTCACAGATTATAAAAATGCATTGATGGCTGTGTACTTTGTACGAAATTCCCAGGCGTAATCAGCCACCCAATACTGTCTGCATACAGGTGGCATGGAGGCTGTGCTTTCTCTTTTTAGATGTAATCTTAGCATGTTTTTTCATGTCTGGAACTGAGAAACTGAAAAAGGGTGTTCTCAGCACTGTTTTACCGTTGTTCATCATTGCAATATCTTGTATTTCTGAGTGAACTGTAAAACCACTGAATTAAGGCTTCTGCTAGCAGTAAAACAAGAAAGAAAGAGAGAGAAAAAAAGAAAGTAATTAAACTCCCCACGAGCATGGACTGGAAAGTCTTCCACATCATGAGTACATGCCATCATTTGAATGGCCATGATATTTGGACATGTGAGCAACAAACATTGCCTAATCATCCAGATCCATAGGTGCAAGTGTTTAGATACCCACTTCTTGGCCACTTTTTCACGGGTTCTAGAGAGCGAGTTTGAGCCTTTATGCAATTTCTACCATGTGTTCACAATTAGTAAGGGCTTGTAGAAGCAGTTCTGGTCAAAGCAGGCATCTTGGTCCCAAAGACAGTAACTGCTTAAACAAGGTTCATTAAACTTAACACGACAAAAGAGCATGGAAAGGACTGAAGTGTTCTGAAGCAATCTGTGACAGAAAGAAAGGGGCAGCAATTTTTTTAGGCCATGGAGTTGCAGTACTTAATGCATTGCTTCTTTTCAGTCAAGACCTACAAATATAATTCTTAATATATCAGTGAGATCTTGGTACCCCATTGAATTCAGGAATTAAACTCTTATTGAAGTCAACAAAACCAAGATTTTACCCTGCATCTTTATAAGAAATAGTATAACAGGGACAATATTACAACAGTGTTTAAACATCAGTATCTGAATTTTGGAGACAAGAGCGTTCAAACAATTGCTGCAATTATTGAGGAACTATGCATTCAGTATTTGAGAAGCATCTGGCATTTGTACATCACAGAACTCTTTGGCAAACCTGCTTTCCAAGGAGCTGTATGATTTCCCTGTAAGCTGTCATTTGTCAGCTACGTTTCCGAGTTGATGCTTGCTCAATTATAGTCAGTGGACTAATAAAAATGCTGTTGGCATGAGTAAAGGTTTAAAAGTATTTGCAAGTGTATGGGGACCAGTCTACACTTAGTGGTGTGAAAACACTAGTGGTGAGTTACCTTGATGCATACCAGATAATTCTATAGTATTTGTATGCTTGGGTTAGATTGCTAACTTTCAAATTAAATAGATCTTGAAAGCATTATTCTCTGCCAAGTCTGAATGCACACACAGAAATGTAGGAAACGTTCTGAGTCACACAGGCACCTTCTGAAAGGAATCCCCATCAACTCAGTCTGTTATAATGCTTACCTTGCTGCTTTTGTCAAGTTTCCAGGTTTACCAAGACGATCACCTTCCTGGAATTCAGATTTCTGCAGGAGAAGGCTCAGCCTATTTCTCTTCTGCTTAGCTCTACAACAGAATTAGTGTAGCTTTTCAAGAAACCTTGTTGAAAGTTGGTTTTTTTTCACTGAAACATTTCTTTTGACTAGTATCTCTAATTCTGCATCATAGATCCCCCTATGTTCACTTACAGTAATGTTGATGTTACTTCTCCTACATATATTATTCACATTAATGACTTCTTTATTTCTAGCTTAGTGCAAATTTACATATGAAGCACTGGCAAAGAGAAATGGAAATCTTTTCATTTTCAGTATCTTTTTCATTTATTTTAAAGATGAGGGGGTGAAACATTACATTAGAGAACATAAACAGTGGGCTCAGCATCTTCTACTTTTAATATTTTGCAAAGAAAAAGGAAGTATTGCTTCCTGTCATTTGAACTTTTTAAAAAGAAACTTTCCCGGATTACATTCAGGCTTTAAAGAAGCATTTCTCAGAACTTCTTGAAACCTCCCTTTCCTATTTTCTTAGTTTATTTGATTTGTTTCTTGTTCTTAAAAAGTATTTCCACGATGAATTAATATTTTATGTATGCAATTCCTAGGATTGCAGTTCATGAGTTTTCACACATATAAGTCAAAAATAAAACAATCTGTGCCCTAAATTCATACCCACAAGCTATGTTAGAAGAATCCTCTATGTAAACAGAACTCTCAGAGTGTCAGCATGACCTTAAAACTTACCCCGGCTTGCTTGCTTTATGTGGCTCTTCTTTAATTGTTGACTTCATGACTTTGTAATAGGATTTATCCTTTGAAGCAGAAATGTTTAGCTGGGGGAATAAAAGAAGTGGGTTCTCCATCTTCCTCTAAAAAAGCTTCCCAGTTTCAGAAAATGTTTCTCGTACTTCCTCACAGGAGTTGCATCTGGGTAAGTGACGTGCTCAGGAGGCTCGCACAGGCGGCAGCGGGCTGGGTTGCCCCCAGTTGGCTGTTGAGCAGTTTCCAGAGCAGGTAGTGGGAAGATGGAGGTTCCCCACCTTCACTGCCACTGCAGCTGCACGTACATGGGACTTTAAGTAGAGTTCTGGTTTTACAGTCGTCATTTAGGGAAGTGAGATTGCAACTTTGCAAAATGGCCGTTGACCATCCAGACAAACACAGCTATCAGCAGAGAGCAACGCCTGGGTTTCTGCTGGTGGAACTTGGTATTTTACTAGACTTAGGATGACGCCATCATTTTCCCCCAAACACCTGTGAGAAGTGTACAGTAGTTTCTTTAAAATGAACTTTAATGAGAATAATTTTGCATAAAATAACATACAACACTGTCTTAAGCTCTTAGAAGAACTTCTAACAGACCTTAAACTGCCTTCTGCAGCCTCAGGTGCCATATGCTGGACACAAAATCAGCTCCATCTTCAGTATGCTAACTTGAAACTCGGGGTTTCTCAGAGTCTCCTGCAAGAGCCGGGTGAAGCTGTGGTTGATCAGATACTTTGGAAGCGGAGATTTTAATTTTTGCACCATTTTTCAGAAATTATGAGCACCTACTTCTAATTTCAAGTTTGTCCACTTAAAGCTCCTCCTTTATCTTTTATATCTGTGGCTTTATTTTCATTTACAATCTCCCAGCCAGCATAAAAAGTCTTTAGTTCAGCACAAAAATTTGTGATTTTTTTTTTTATCTTGACAGTAAATAATCAAAAATTTCTCATTTCAGTTTGCATAATGTAAAAATGTATTAATTTTTTTAGGCTGATCAGCACAAATTACCTCTTCACATACAAGCTTGATGTCAATTAAGTTTCTCATTCTTAAGTACAATTTGTGTGGGAGATGTCAGAGGAACAATACATCCACCAAAGAAAGCTCTTCAGTGTTAGCTGAATGTGGGGCTGGAAAAGATTAAAATTATGCAGTAGTTAATTGATTAAGAATTAAATACTCCTACTTTTTTTAATGCCAAAGTCTCGTTTTGATTATTCAGGTAAGATACCGGGCCTTGAGGAGAAGACATGACCTCATCACCTTCCCACAATTTTGTCCAGTTCTGCACAATTACTGCAACACAGGTAAGTTCCAGTGAGAGTCCCACCATGGTCTTTTCCTTGTGGTTTGCAGAGCTGAGGAGGACAGGAGGTACTAATATTCAAAACTAAAAAAAAAACTCTGCTGAGACTCCAAATTCCTGAAACATAACAAAAAAGATGTTATCTATTGTGATTTTTTTTAAAGTGAGAAAAAATGAAAGACGACTCATGTGTATTACATGTGTGATACAAATTTTTAAATCAGACTGAATGGGAAATATTCAGTGCAAAACTGCCTTTCGTGACCCAAAGACCTTTAAGAAGCAGGGTTATGGTTTTAAACTGCATTTGCAGTTTCAGAGTAGGCTTATATATCACATCCTGCTTATTTTAAACTGGTTTTAACCACAGCTGTCTTTAATAATATATATTCTGCCTTTTACCAATAAGTAAATATAGAATGCATGATTTTATTTCACTTTTCTGCAACAGTGGTAGTCACATGAGCTTTTTTTTTTACCTATTATGTGTATATAATACTGTCTGTGTTCATCTACCATAATTTTATTACCTTTATTATGGTGATTTCAGTTCCTGAAAAATGTTGTTAATTGTAGCCTCAATAGTTCATATAAGCTGATTTAAGAAAGATTTGTAGCACGAAACGTCACTCAGAAGTGAATTATGGTGGCCTTGCCACTATACCATGTAACTTATAGATGGAAATGACCCGTTATGTCTTTCAGCACCCACCAACGATGGGCTCTCCCCAACGCACGTCTGAATGGCTTGTCCAGTCCACACTTAAATGACTCTAAAGCAACAGGTGTTACGTCTTAGATGCTTGAAATATTACTGCACTGTACTGTGACAAGAGCATCAGTCTGGAATGCAGCAGTGCGCTGTGCATCTCCTGAGAAGTCATTTGGAAAGTTTCGGGGGGTTTTTTTGGGAGGAAGGGAATAATTACAAACAATATCTTTTTTTTGCCGCCCTTCTACTTTTTTTTTTCCATTAATAGAAAGCTAATATTAAATCCAGGCTCTGAAGTAGCCAAATTGCATCAAAGTCAGTCTGTGTTTTGTCAACGCTGGTGCTGCTGCTAATAAGTATTTCTGTTTTGCACTGCAGGCTACAGTAGTTAACAGCAACAGCATTAATGATCCTATAAATATCCTATAAATGCTTCTGGGCCGTTTTGTATACTGCAAGATGATGATACAGGAAAATAAATAAGTTATTTTAAGCCAGAAAAAACTGACCCAGAATATTATGTTGATGGCATGACCACAGATCTAGAAAGCTCTAAAGAAATTTCGGATGAGAACCAAATGTCCTGATTCCCAGCCATTTCTCTAACCACTGAAACATATTCGCAAATCTTTTGGGAAGGAGACTAGTGATTTTTAAGGCCTCAAATCAAGATCATCTCTGCAAAATGAGAGCAATATTGACTTAATGATTTATTACTTGAAGAAAAGAATAAATATGTTTTTCAGGAGCTTTCATAGTTAGATGACTAGAATATGTATTTTCAAAACAATCTTTATGTGACAAAACAGCAAAACTGAAGAGATCACAAAGTGCAGGAAGTTCCTTGAGGTGATCTCCTGATCTCTTTGGGCCTGTTCTTCAGTTAAGAAGTGTCTGCACTGGCTTCTGTTAGTGTTTGATAAGGTCCTATCACAGGACACAATATTGACTGATACCATTAGCAATAAGGACATTGTATTATACACTGAATACGTCATATTTCTTTTTTAAAGGTAAGCATTGAAAGATTCAGGCTTTCAATTCAGCTGAATAGCAGTGAAGCCCTGATTGAGCGGTTCAGCTCAGCACAAAGAACTGGCGCACAATGAGTTCTCCTTTGTTAGTGATCCTGCCGCATCTCTCTCCAAGCTGTTTTTGTTACTCGCCAGGTAAGTGTAAACTTTGCCTCCTTCACGTCCATGCTCACGTTCTAGCACTGCCAGGGCTCCTCCCACAGCCGAGCTCCACCATTGTGCTTATTCAAATCCAATTTTACCAGTATGGCTTTTGTGGGGTTATGTTTGTTTTAGTTTCTGCTGACGGGAAGCGATATTCATCTTTGTGGGAAGAAAAAAAAAGCAACAGTCTCTTTACTGTCCTGTGAAGAATAAGCATGGAAAGAAACTTCACTGAAGAGCATAGGCTGTAAAGATGTACTTCCATATTACTCTTTTTCCTGTAAAGGGTTTTGAAGAGTTGAAAATTAAAATTACATGTTTTGAATGGATTTGGCTTTAATAAATAAATCTGCTCTGCAGTAACTTCTTAACAATTTATCACTCCTCAATATTTATGTTGTTTATTCCTTACTGGAAACCGTAATTGGACCTACACTTTAATAATTATATGATCCAACATATGGTTGTTTTGTTTATCTTCAGATAAAAAACCATTTTCGCTTCACGAAGCAGTACCAAAAGGAAAATAGTTTTATTGTAAATCTCAAGTAGAGGAGCTTGCAGTCTGCTACTTCAGTGAATTTCTTTAGTGGTGCATTTAGAAGATTCATCCTAGGGGAGGAACTTGGTGTGTGGGATACTTCAGAGTCAGTGGAAAAGAAGCATTGTAACGCCTACAGATATTTCACATTATAAAACCCTCTTTTGTTGTTGCTGTTTAAAGGGAAGGAAACAAAATTGCATTGCTTCAGATATGGATCACTGACAGCAGGAACATAATGCTTGGCATTCGGGGTCTGTAGGTCCTATCAGCCAGGGATCTGAAAAGAATCTTGTAAGGCATCCATGACAAAAACTCAAGCTTGTTGCAGGCTTGGGAATCTCTGTAGTTTCTGCAGAACTTCTGCTGTGGAAAATGTTTACATCTGTGCTAAACTAAATTCATTTACTTAGTCTTTTGAAAGGTCAAAATAAGAAAGTGAGTCTGCAGAGTTCTCAGCTGTATTCATTTCCTGCCTGCCCCATGGTTACATGGCCAGCATCTCTGATTAGTTCTATTTACATATTACATACATCACTGTCACAATTAATCTACAGGAAGCCGGTTTCTCAGTTGAACCACTCACTGTTTACAACTAGCTCTCCACAAGTGTATAGCAGTGACATCAGTGCTCATTAGACAATTGCATTTTAATGACCAGCTTCCGGAAGTGCTCACCTAGGACACTCACACGCATTTTAAAATGTGTTTTTTTAGCGTGGTATTCACAGGAAATGTGGAAGGCAGGAATGTACTCTAAATCCTGCCCAAAATATCTTACTGGAGTTATGCTCTACTGAATTTATTTCCGTCTTACAGAAACCCAGAAGGATTCCTCACATGACAACCTGCTTTTTTTCCAAAAGAAAGATTTCATCAATCCATGCTTATAGTGCAAGCAACAGCAAGTATTGGGCTGAACATTTTTTGTTCCTTCTGTGAAAGGTGTGGGAGAACAGAATGGAGAGACTATCGCTTAGTCATGCAAAGAGGGCTGTGACTCCTGGTCCGCTGAATATTAGCTGTAAGATCAACTTCCCTACAGCAGACAAGGGAACAAAATGTGTTTCACATCAGAACTGAGTCTGCTATCACTGAACTACTGTGTGGTTTAAGGAGAGCCCTCATGTTGGATGTCAGGCATGCCCTCCCTCTGCTTTTCCAGTCAGATGATTCGGGAATATCTCAGGGATGCTGCAGCACTGGTTGAACTACTAGGGCAGGCATTGTCAAACCTCCATAATGCACAACTAGGGAAGCTGTAAGGAGCATTTTGTATTAAAAAGGCAGCTCTGCAGGGAAAAGGGCTACCGCAGGGCTGGGAGAGCACTCAAACAGGTTTTGAAGGCCATACCTAAGTATTTATGATGAAATTAGGCAGGATCTAAGAGCTTAGGTTCTATTGTAAAGCCGCCCTTGATGGCTGCAGTGTTGCATCACGTGCTCCCTCGGTATAATATGGCACTGATACAGATATACCTAATTCTGCCTATTTAAAGCACAACTAAGATTTCTGCAATAATACTTTCTTCAGCTTATATGTTATTATGTTTTATTCATTGTTACTTATTCCTAATAATGCATCGTTCTGATGTCCTGATTTAGCTGATGTAAATAGTCCTAGGGGTTACAAAGTAGTATGGTGGATTGCTCATCAGAGCAGTAAAAAACTTGGTACCATAAAATTGAAAAATTAGTCTCTCAATCCTCACTAAATATATAAATATATATGTATATCAATATATATCAATATATTAAATTATCTTCAAAGTCTGTCAAAAGAAGACAGCATCTGAAGATTTTAAAGCTACCAGTTACTTTGATTTTTCTCTTCAGTAATTACCCAAAGAAGTTCACCACTAAAATTAGATGTAACTTAATAATAATGCCAGGTCAAATTTGAATGAGCATGAAATCTTCAGAATGACTGAAAAATCTTCCAGGAAGGTTTGATTATTTTTTGAGGATCGAGAAAAGCTGTATTCTAGAATATAAGTTGGGGCAGTTTTATTTCCTAGATGATAAAAGTTTTGCAGTAGTAGTTTCCTCTTCCTCCTCCCAATCTGTTACAAATCTTCTCTTATGAGGAGGCTGGCTTCAAGGCAGGGACACTCATTGTCAGTGTTCACCAGCCAGTCATAGTCTCTTCTCTTCTTAGCTAGTACAAGAATTTCCAACAAAAGTCTTCAGTTATCAAGCATCAGGGTAACATCGGCTTTCCCAAAACTGCCATCCAATTTCTTCTTCAGATTTGCAAGAACCCTCAAGAAAAGCTTGCTGGTTACCTCACACAGCAATATGCAGAGGGCTGTAAATCTTAGTTAGCCTTCAGAAAAGCTTCAGGCAGAGTAGAGAGAAAGCTCTGCTCTAGTAAAATACTTATGCATATGTTTAATTTCAGTCATGCAAGAAATCTTATCTGATGAATTTGCTGTGTTGGATTGGAGACTGTGATCTGGCCAACATCTGAGACATTTTGGGACACAGCAGATGTGAGCAGCAACATAAGAAAGAATTGAACCCACTCTTCATTCTGGACTCTAGGCAGCAGTATGGATTTTATGGATTCCTCACTGTCGCCCTTGCCGTCATGTTTGTGACAAAAGACCTTGCATTTGGGCACTATCCATTTCTCGAATGTTTCTGGCTTTTAGCCCGAGTCATGACGTGCTTCATTATTACGGTTTTGATTTGACACAGTCCTTAACTTTTGCAGATGTTGACCTTGGCGACCTCTGGTTTTCACACCAGCATCTAAACCTGATTCTTATCAGGTCCAATCTGCTGCTCCTGACTTTCTTGTCTGAGTTTCTCTGTCACAGCTAGAATAACTGGAATCACAAAAATAAGTTTTGCAAAGCTTGCCAAAAAAAATTCCTCAAAACGGAGGAAATGTGGTATTTGCACTTTCAGTACACAACCAGGAAGCAAGCCATTCTAGTCTCTCTGTTGAGTAAGAATAGGTGATCATTTATCAGGTTACACTGTCAATTTGATAAACATAAAACTTGTAATAATTTGGATATTGCTGTGGTCACCAAAACTAATACAAATGTTGCATTTCATCTGTTGCCAATCCGCCTAGATTGCATAAGGATAGAAACTGTTAGTCTGAAATGTGTCCTTGTGGCATGAATGAAATAATTTCCATTCCAATTCACAGTGACCACAAGTCATTCGTTGTAGTTCCTAGGGAAGGTCTCCAGACTGCTTCGCTTAATCCACAAGCACCTTTCAAATCCTAACTTTAGAGATTGTCACTGAGGTTAAGACAGACTTCTCTTTTTCCCCAGAATGGTCTCCAAGATTAAAATCTTTGCTTTCTGATGACCAAATTACATCCCAATCCTGACACTGTTGATGTATCTTCCCCAGAGGATGGAAGGTGACAAGAGCCGTACGGGCGCCCAGGTCTTCCAGTGCCAAAATATGGCACCTCAGGTGATGGGGCTGGCAGTGCAGTGCCCATGGCTGTCCCGGTGCTCCCCTCTATTGGAAAAATTCTGACATGTCCTTTGTCTTTTCTTTCAAAAAAGGGGACACAAACAGCCCTGCTTGGAAATCAGCGTCGCAGGTGTTTTCCAGTCAAATCCAAGAGAGCTGTGTGCGAGAGCCGCGCGCATCCCTCTGCTGCTGGCTCCGTCCTTCCTTCCCACCTAACGCTGGGGTTTGTCTGACGCGGCCCAGCTGAGGGGGGCTTGCTTTGGCTTGGGTCAGTTTGGAGTAGCAATATACAGCGCAATGCATTTTTAAGGACTAAAAAAAGATCAGTAAAACAGTCTGATCTTTTGCAAGCATTGTGCCTCCTAGGCAAAAGCGGTGAAAGCAGCTAGTTGGGGTTTTTCCCAGGAAACACAGCGCCTGGGCTCGCCAGGCCGTTTCCAGTGCGGGGCACAGGCTGAGGCACAGGCTGGGGCACAGGCTGAGGCACAGGCTGAGGCACAGGCTGAGGCACGGCGACGGCGTCAGCTCCCCGCCGGGCCCCCCGAGGGGCAGAGCCTCAGCCTGCGCCACAGCAGTGGGGCCGCCGGGTGTCATTCAGGAGCACGACACACGGAGTGGCTTGGGCTGCGGGGTCACGTTTGCTGCGGGGAACGGCGGTGAAAGCTCTGCCGGGCGGAAAAACGCCGCCAACGAGGCTCCATCTCGGCCACGACATGGCGGCCCGGGCGGCTCTGCCCCCCCGTGAGGGCCCCAGGACTACACCTCCCGGCATCCCTCTGGGCAGGGCCCGCCGACCGGAGCTGCCGGTCCCGCCCCGGCCGGCCCCGGCAGCGCGGAAGCGCCCAGAGAGGCCGCGCCCGGCGGGGGGCGTCGGCCGTCGGCGGTATCTGCCGGCCCGGCTCCTGCCGCAGGCCGGGGCCGCTTGCGAAGCCGTCGCCATCTGTGGTTCAGCAGACGGCAGCGCTCTGCCTCCGGCCTTACCCGGCTCTCGTCTTCCTTACGTGGGCAGAGAGAGCAGCGGGCAGCGGCGGGGCACGGGCTGAGGAGGTGCCACCTGGGGGTGGCGAGGCCGTGGATCGCCTCAGAGTTATAAAAACAGCGTTCTGGCCACTGGGTGTCCTGCAGCGAGCGGGTGATGGAAAGCCCTGCTCCATCGGTTGTTGCTGCCTGTAAACAGCTGCCCTGGGTTGGGCTAGCTGTGACCAAAGGCAGGCAAGCTGGGCTTCCTGGCTCTGCTTATCCTACTTCTTTTACTTACCTCCTTTTCTTTATCAGGCTGTATTTCTTTTCTGGAGGTAATTTAGTCACATCCTGTCCTGTTTGCCCCCGAGGTTTAGAGCTCTCCCTGCGAGCAGGGCCAGACCTGCAGCCATCAGAACGACTAGCTTGCCAGAGTTGAATACAGCCAGGCCACCCTGGGGCCAAGGGGGATCCACCCTGTGTGTCCATGATACACCCCTAGCAGACCCCTGTTGTGTCTCCTGGTGGGACAGCCGAGTGGCCTACATGAGTGCACAGGCCCTGTGTTGACTCTTGCTCTGGGTTCGGGTTCGAGCTTACAGCCCATATTCCCTGATGATCTACCTTGTGAGCTATGGGAGAGCTCATATGTGAGCCAGGCCTCTCTGGTACCTTCAGTTGTGCTATCTGGTTCACACCGAGTCGCCCCAGACACATGCCACCATGTGAACTTCCTTGTCAGCCGCCTGTGGGGGGCAGAAGAGTTGGCCCCCTTGACTCTGCAAACTCAGACCATCAACCCTCAGCTTAAAGATCATCTGTATCAGAGAACCCCTCTGTGCCTGCTGAGAATGACCAGGATGCTCTTACCACCTGCTCAACCTGTACATTGTCGCTTCTGATGGATCTCTGGTATCTAGAGCTGGGCGATCATGCACCGGTTTCCTGGTCACCCTCTTCCAATGACAGCCCCATCAATAAGAAATCCCTGTTTGTACTGAGGACACACACCCTGTTTATTTCTGTTTCTGCTACTTTCGTGGCAGGGCTGTGCAGATGTGGCAAAAGACACAACTGCTGTCTTGACGTTTGCACCTGGGGTCATTATCTAGTAACTGAGTGCGTGCAGGATCCTGCATAATCTCAGCTGCAAAAAAAACGGTGGACTGTGAGATGAGGTCCTTTTCTGGCTTCTGAAGAATCATTTGTCACTGCTTTGCCTCTGTGCTTGCCATGCTGTATTCATTTAACAGGAGTGACTGTGATGGTTATCTGAGCAGAGCTGAAAACAGGAAACCCAGCAAGCCCTTGGGGCAGAGCCAGAGCAGACACTTCAAAGTAAAACCCCCGGCTTGAGCCTACGACAGGTGAGGGAAAGCCTCTTGCGCACAGGTGAGCCTCTTTGAAGTCTCACTGAGGCTCCTGCAAAACGTGCTTCTTTTCAGGTGACTTCTTTATCTGCACTTTCTGCTTGTCATCACTTGAGGGCAGTTAAGCTCATGTCAGGTCTTGCTCTAGCTAAGTGTGATTTGATCAAATTTTAGCTGTAAATTGATACAAAACCCAGTACAAGCAAGGAAAAACTCATGGCTTTGGGGCTGGCTGTGCCCAGACTGTGCCAGGGAAGCTGCAGTTTGTTGATCACCATCTTCCTAGGTGGGATAGGATACTCCCCCTTTACTTGAATAGTGCCTGCTTCAGCAGACCAGCTGGGGCATCCTAAGATCACAAGTACTAGATGTGAGACTGTCCTATGGTATTTCTTGTCGCAGTCTGACCTATGCAGGACTCAAACTCTCGGACAGAAGTTGCTGGCAAACAATGTTAGTCACATGAAAAAAATGGTTGTCCGGTGACCAATGTTCAGCCCTCGGTGTTTAATTGCAGCTGAATGCCATAGTGATAACAGGAGGCTGAGTAAGTCCAGCCAAAGTTAGTTTCTTGAAGAGGATGGAAATTTCTTATCTCTCATCCCCACTAGGAGTGACTCAGTGGCTTTGTATGGACACTGTGTTGGACATATGTGGACACACAAGAAACGAGTACCAGAGCTCCTAAGATGGAGGGACGCAGGGTCAAGGAGAGAAGGCCAAGGTGCGTGTAGAGCAGTGAGCCTTCAAATCACAAGGGTATGGTGAAAATGAACCTGAACAAAAGTGATGCTCAGTGGTGTCTATCTACCCCACAACAGGCAGCCAGCTGACTGTTGCCTCCTTGCTGTCCTTCCGGCAGGGGTGGTAGTCCCTGTGCCATGCCTTCCCCTTCCTTAGGAGACATTGGATTTTTTCTCCTGAGATTTTTCTCTCCCTGCATTAGCAGCTGTGAGTTTTGGGAATACAGGTGTGTGATGGATGTGCACAGCTCCTGTTCCTGGCCTTAGAGGTCAACATTGTGAAAAAGTGTAAGGTGAAATGGTCCATTGCCATCTGAACTGACACTGAAAGAATGAGCAATATTGCTGTGCCCTTGCAAAGCTCTGAGTAGGCTAATTAGCCAGGATAATGGCATAGCTAATTGGACATGGCTGGGTGTGGTGCTGGTACAAATGTTTTGCTGGTATGTGCGGAGAGGAAGCCTTCTTGATCAAAGTTAAACTACTTGTAGGTCCTCTCTAACATGCCTGGTTGAGATTTCCTTTTGGTGGGACCAGATGCCACCTGATCCATAGAAAGGATACAAGACATCAAAGCTGTCCTTGCTTTGTGTGAGTGTTGGACCAGGTGGGTCCTGACTCCCTTCCAGCCTCAGTTACTCTGTGATTCTGAACTCACCAAAGGACTCAAGAGTCTCCCCCAACACAAACAAGCCAGAAAATTGTCCCCAGTGAACCAGAAAATTGTAGAGCAATGAACAGCACAAACCTCATTGGTCTTTGGCTCAATCTAGCATAGCAACTGAGGGAGTTGTACCTTGGACTCCCCACCAGTTTGCTCCGGGACGCACTTTCTAGGGGCTGCAGTTCCCTGGTATGAGAGGGAATGTACATGGCTCTGCCTGGACCAGATGCTACAGCTGCTGCTACTGTCTGAGTAATCAGAGGTGCGTGTTTCGGGGAGCAGCTGTTGAACAGAAATCATGGAGGGTCATTTAGTGAAAGCAGAATCAAAATATAAAGCGTTCACCAAAGCAGATGTTTTGCCGCTGGCCAGGCTGTGCTGTGCACACCAGCAGTGGGCAGTCAAAGTCTATTCTAGTGTCCACCCAATGTCCAACCTGCACGGAGGGTGGGAGGCTGGAGAGGTGTCCCCAGCAGCCAGGGGAAGGCAGTTTTGCCTTGTGTTAGAAGCTAGGTTTCCCCTTGGTCTTAGCACTGCCCTGGAAACTAGCACCCTTAGTGGAGTCTGCAGGCCAGATAGGAGCTGGGAAGAAGTTCAATATAAGGAAGAAGGTAAAGCAGCTTTGACTTGTTTTCTGAGACAGATGAGATCCTTTCTTCCCTCCATGTCACAATCCTGGGCTCTTGTATTTTTCATGCTTCATTACAAGTGTTTGTAATTATATGAGTGGCTTCAGAGGCCAATTAAGCCTTCATTTGAAGGCTGCTCTGGATGCTGGAAGCCCTCCATTAGCCTGGGCTTCTGCCAGGGAAAAACACTACATTGTCTTTAACAACTGCACCAGCTCCTATCTGCTTAATGTTGATTTTCCTATTAAGTTCAGCTAATACTTTTCTAATTGTGTGAGCTGGGCCTGAAGCCAGGCTGGGTGGCTTTTGCCAGCTGCTTCCTAGGCTGAATCAGAGATGAGCAAACCCCTCACAAACACTTCACTGTGCACATGTTCGGTCACATCTAAACAGCGGCTGTTCTCCCCAAAACTAACTCAGGCTTTTATTTGTGCCCCCTGTGTTGCTTCCCAAGGCAAGCCCTGCACAGTCAGGAGATGTGGATGCCAGAGGGCATACTCACCAGAGCACTAGGGGCTTGGCATTGCATGCAGCTTACCCCATGAGGTACCAGAAAGGACACCGTGGAAATCAGAGGCCAGCCCACATCTCTGCTTGTGGATAAGCCACGGACCGTGGGTCCTTTGAAGCAGATAATACAGTACCAACTGCCCAGGATGGAATATTTACAAATAGAGGGACTTGTTATATCCACAGGTCTGGGCATTCACAGGCCGTCGAAGGGAAGACACTGACACCACGGTAGAGTAGGAGATCTCAGCCACTGCACTCAGGCAGAGTGCTCAGGGATGCCATTTGTGCGCTGCGGATGTGTTACTCACGAGGGGGTGGTATGACAAACCTGCTGGACCAGGCACTTGTCACTCTGGTTGAGGCAGCAGTGTGATGTGGACCACCACTGTCTAACTGGAGAGGTACCACCTGGCTGCAGGCTGGGCATCTGTGTCCAGGAGCTGGTTCCGGAAGCCTTAAGGAAAGATGGGATTTTTTCTTTTGGGATCAAGTGTAGAGGCAACGTCCAAACAAAATGTGCATTGTATCATACTGGCAGAAGAAAGGTTGGCCATTCTCTGAGACTTTTGGTGAGAAATAGAAGCCATTATCAGCAGATGACTGACAGCCATTGCTGGAGGAGACCCATGGCCTACACATTAAAAGTGTGTCCTTTTCCAGCCTTTTCTCTCACGATCTGGTTCAAAAATACATGTGATAAATGAAATTTAAGCAAATGTGTAGCTGAGTAGGAATGAACCTAAGCACATATGATTTTATTTAATAATTGGATTGCATATTCTTTAATTAAAAATGGCCAAGCAATTAAATAATTCAATAAAAAAGCTTATTTCATTTTAATTTGCTCTGAGTAATGGCTATACCTTCAAATTAAAATATCAATAGGATAGAAAGCACTAGTTTTGAATTTTTCATTTTAGAAACACTACTCTATTTTAACTTTAAAACCCTTGCAGCTCTAATACAATTATTACGCACTAGTCAAGTTTTAATGCCTTATTACATCCTAACACTAACAAATGCAAAAGAAATTCACCTTGTCTCTCAGCAGCTTGTGTCTGGAGCTGATTTGTTTCTAAGTGCAGCAGCTCCTTGCTTCAAGCTCCTCACAAACGTGGCACTGGGCATCTCTGCAGCCCGTCACTTCACAGGGAGCCTGGGTCAAGCCTGGGCCAGTGCTGCGTGACAGCACCCGCTGCTGGCCAGGGCCCCTGCGGGACAGCAGGCCATCAGAACTTACTGATGGCCACAGGACCACCTGTGTTCGCTGCACATGCTTGGACAGCGTAGATCATCAGGTCTCATCTCACAGACATTTTGGAGAATTTGTTTTCCAAGAGTTTATTCATCTACTAAGACAGAATTAAGAAAAGGAGAGAGAGTGATGAAAATTTAAGTGTTTATGATAGG
Source organism: Calonectris borealis (assembly GCF_964195595.1). Lineage (NCBI taxonomy): Eukaryota > Metazoa > Chordata > Aves > Procellariiformes > Procellariidae > Calonectris > Calonectris borealis. The sequence goes on from NC_134319.1 coordinate 28,679,079, forward strand.
AAATATGATCTGGTAGCAAAAATCATCATATTTTCTTGAGCATAAAAAATAAAAATAAAACTTAAAAAATGGCCGCATGACAGTTCAAAAGCTTATTCGTCTTGGAATTTCTGGCAACAAAGTGTGTTTCCTGCTTAAGGTGTTTGAAACACAGAGAGAAAAGTTTAGGGAGCTTGAAATTCACTGCAACAGAGCACTGAAAATCCAAACAAGTCATTATTGTAGATGGTTTCCTGGTAGCATAAAGAAGCAAGAAGGAGCCAGGGCTATTTCAGAGCAAAGTTGAAAACACTAATTGACTTTTACTCACTGGGAAAGAAGATGTAGCATGATAAATGGCTTTGTGGTTTGAATCATTAGAGACTGAGGAGAGAGTTGCTGGCTAATGGGACTCAACTGGGCAGAAACGGCTGTGTTAGGGTTGCTGGAGCAATTTGCAAGATGTGCTCGTAGAGCACAGGAGGAGTCAGCAGGACCACGGCTGACACCGCATGGCCAGGCAGAAAGCAAGGCGGTAGAGGGATGAGGCTGGGAAGTATCAGAGAGGAACTGGGTGGCACCTAATGGTTGCCTTCCTCTCTGGGATGAGCAGTGCTGTGCAGTTGCCCCAGCTCTTCCTGGGGAGGTCAAAGATGGCTCTACCCATCTGAGGAGCAGGCTCAGAGGGCAGATGTGGTGTCAGAGCCCTGAGGGCACTAATAGGCCTTAGTTGCCCAAGCAGCCTCACCTGGGCACCCACCCACACCCTCTGCTCATGGACCAGGAGCTCTATTTAAACGCAGGCCTTGGGCCCCAGTCCTCTTTTGAGCTATGTTGTAGGTAGATCTATCTCCAACCCTGTCTTCTGCTGCTCCTGATAGGGCTCCCTAAATGTCCCCTGCCCTGATCCATCCTAGGGCTATGGATGGACTATTAGTTGGTCCCTGTGCAGCCTGCCCTGCTCAGGTGCTGTGGGATGGTGCCCCTCAATGAGGGCACAGCCTATGCTGGGATCATCCTCAGCTCCTGGCTTGTCCCCCCTTATGGAACATCTCCACTCCTGCTGCTTCCTAACACAGCATGTTTTGCAGTGGGTCCTCCTGAGAAGGTAGCTGGAAGTCTGATGAGCTGCAGAGGGGTCACCAGACAAGCCCTAGGAGGGAGGAGCTGCTCTTCTGTCTTGTGGCCTGTCTTCTGGAGGAGAGATGCCTTCTAGCTACAGCAGTCGAACACGTTTATTTGTTGAAATAATAAGGTATGAGTCCAATGCTCCTTATTTCATATCATACGCATCAGGGTTTGTTCTAGCTACTGGAAGAAGTGAGCTCAGAAATAATCCAAGGGTCAATTTTCTAACATTAGACTGGAATTGTCTTTATTTACTTTTACAAACTTGGCCAAGGCTCAAGGCACTCTAATGTTATGTATTCTTCAGTAAACACAATTAACTGGAAACTCAGAAACACTGATATCATCTTTTCCCTTGGGACTGGTCACTGTGAGCTGCTTTCTCCAGCCAGAAAATCAACTTCCTTTTCCCCAGGGTTGCAGAGTAGGTGGAAATCCATTTGGTTTGATGATGCAGCCAGGCTTGGCTTACTGCAGTGGTCAAAGGGTAGCAAAGCCTGCTAAGAGTGGGAGGGTCTGGATTGCGAAGGGCAGCTGCTCTTCCCGTGTTGAAGACAGGTTGTACAGAACCGGTGGGTCCCTGCTATTCAACAGCAGTTCTGTGTTTGTCTCTGAGGCAGCCGGGTGGGATTGTTAGCAGCAGGACATACTGTGCACCCAACATTTAACCAAAAACCTTACATGTGGGTATCAAAGCTGAAGTTAGACTCCTGTTTTATCACCTCCTCAATAAACTCTTGCTGAGGGAATGCAGAAAGGCCATCTTAGAGCCTCACCAAGGTCCAAGGCAGAGGCAAATAAACTACATTTGTAGTAGGAGCTTTTCTAAGTGGTGTTATAAGCCCTTCCCCAGGTGATCCAGTCTAGTATTTCATGATCTTACAGCTGGAAAAATCTTGTCTGCTGTCTAATCTAATCTTTACTTGCTGTAATTCAGGACAAACATTTCTTGTCCTTAACCAGCATGGACACACTGAACAGTTTACCATCTTTCTCTCTGTAACTGCAGCCTTTTATGGATGTGACATTTAGGTACTTCATGTGTCGTTACCCTGCGTCCCTTTGATCTGCTCGCTTCTAGATTGAACAAACTCTTATTCTTCCATCTTGCCTTATAGGTCTGTGATCTGGACTCTCTACAGTTGGTCTACAGCCTTCTTGAAGAGCAATACCCATCTTCCAACCTCTTATTGAATGTCTGAATGAGGCAGAGTGTATTGATTATCCCACATAAACACGTGTAAAAGATTTGTAGCAGAAATACTAAGGTTGAAGTGAAGTCTGAATTGAAATGTGTGTGTAAACAACGGGGGAAAAACAACAGAATGAGGATTAAAAGTGACCTGTGCTGATAATGTAGAGCATTGCTCCCAGAACCAGGTTCCTAGGATGCCATTCCTGGTTGTAAAACTGAAGAATGTGTTTATGGCACTACCTGCGCTCTGGTAAGGTCACAGCACAGACAAGTCATCAGCAGAAGACCCCACATCCTGCTCAGAAAATGGCATTGAGGTTGTAGCAATTCACATACCATTGCTTTTCCTGACAGGCCACCAGGAACACAAACATGTCCAGACTGAGAGAAGCCAGATAATTCTCAAATCTGAAAAGTTTAGCCCATGCTGTTGTTAGCAAGAAGGGCACTGTGTACAGCTTCAAGCTGGCATACCTGGTTTTCTGCACCTCCTACATCTTGCCCTGCCCTCAGCAACCTTTCCCTTCCATTCCTCCAGCAACACAGGCTGCCCCAGCCTTTGCTGTTCTCCTGTCTGTACTTCCAGGTCTTTTGTTCTTTGGTCTCTGTTGCTCCTCCCGTGCAGTCTGTCATCGTTCTTGTTGGTCTTGCAAACCTTTCATTCTGCTGCTGCATCCCACCTCTCTCTCTTTTTCTCCCCGGCTGTCACAAGTTCACAGCTATCTGCTGTCCTGTGCTTTTGGCTGCATAGTCCTAGTCCTGCTTCTCGGTGCATAGCGGTCCCAGGCTGGTAGCCTTTTACCTCCTGGGAAAAAATTTTATCTGCTTAGCCACGTGGTTGGTTGAAAGCTTCTGTATCTCATTCATTCATCCTGCGCTGACCTTCCGCAGGCTGTGTGGATAGCACACTCTGCTCTCCCTCCCTTCGTTCCCTGTGCAGGATTGCTCATGTTATAATTCTCTATGCTTTTCTCATTACCAGGTCTGTATTTACACTGCTTCTGAGCCCTGTACGTGCTAGATTCAGCTCTGCTCTTCCATGGCTGAATATTTGGAGATTCTGGACTGATTAGGAAGGGGCAGGGTGTCTCCATCCAAGCCCCTTGGAGGTCTGATCTGATGTACTTGCAGTTAAACAAAATATTTGCTTCACTGAATTGTAAACTCTGGGTAATTGGGCCAGTTAGTTTATCAGTGGAGGCTGGTTGAGATAGTCTTGTTTCTGCACCAGTACTGAAACAGGTTTCCTGAAAATACATTAGCAGCGACAGAACACAGAATAGGGCTGGATAAAAATTGGATGGAGTCTTGGCTGGGAATAACTTCCATGTCCCTACATAATAACACCTGAGCGTGTACTGTGGGTCAGGCTGGGGGTAGCATATCTTCCCCTCGCTTTCTCATGAACAACTCCAGACAATATATGAAAGGGAAATTGAAGGGGGGGGGGGGGGAGGGAAACCCCTCTGCACTTAGAGCTGTCCCCCTCCCCTTCTAGCCTCTGCTGCACATTACCTTGTGTGAGTCATGCAGAACAAAGACAAGCAGGATTTTAGATCTAATTTCTTTAAAATTTGAGCCCACTTTGGTCTCTGCTGCTGACAGAGTCCAACCTGCCTCCCCTACTGGACTGATGGGTTTTAGGCCAAGTGCGCATATATTAGAGAATTTAAAAAGCAGTAAAACAGCACAGTGGGATTCAACCTCTATTATCCAGAAGCCATAAGTAAAGGCAATCCACAGCTGGATGCAGGGAAATGGAGAAAAACAGAAGCAAAAACCTCTCCTGTCAACACTAGGTTTCATGCAGTGGAGTAACTCTGTTGAGCTCAGCACTGTCACGTTGATGTACCTCAGCTATGAAAGTACATGGTGTGGGTGTCATCTGTCGACAGTGCCTGTTCCCTCCTAGTATGAGCATCTTGGTGTGAAGTCCTTTTGACAAACCAGCCCTGGGGATGTGGCACCAGCCCGAAGATGCTAAACTGGAATACGCTGGCCCGAGGGCAGTGAGTTCTTGAGCAGGAGCAGTCTGAGTTTTCATGAGAAATACCTTAAGCCATGCTTTCAGCGGTTATGGCACTGCTTGAGCAGGTGATGCTCTTGGTTCCACTCCTTTCTCCATCACTTTTTTTACTTTTTGTGATTGGGATGCAGCTGGCAAGACAGCTGGCCTCTGTGCCTCCTGGCTTACTTTCTTTACATCTCATTGATCAGAGGCTGCTTCAAGAGTTGCTCATTAACCCTCGAAGAGAAAATTCCTGTTGGAACACAATTTTTGCTCGATACGGAAAGTATCACAGTCCTCACTGGGAGGCTGCAACAGAAGAGCTCTGCAGACCAATGGAAGCATGCCCAGGTGCCTTTAGATTACTGTAGCACAGAGTCCCTCAGCATAACAAGGATATGAGCACCAGTGATTAGCAGAGAAACCAGGCTTGGGGGCTTGTTTTGATTTCTGCTTCAGCCTTCCAATCTAACACAATTAATGCACATCAGGGAGCAGGGCAAGGAGACACTTTGTTCTCATATCTTGCAAAGTCAATCAGTTGCATAATACGAATCACAGAGGCAGCAGGAACGTGATCAAGTGCAGAGAAGGGACGCATCAAACGCTTTATTGTGGCTATGGGGAAGGGTGAGCCAGGCCTCTCTCTACCCAACTTATCTCTCCCAAACTGCCTTTCAGCCTGTTTTGTATCAGCTGCCTGTCACTCTAAATCCAGCTCAGACTGCAAGGTAGCTTCCCTGGAGCCCCTGTCTATTAGAATAGGAGTGGTAAGCACCCCCAAAAGCCTCCAGAACAATTTGGAGTTTAAATTAGCCACTTCCTTTGCATTAGCCTCACAGCGGGGCAGGGATTGCTCAGGGTCTGTGCAACGCTGTGTGCTGAGCAGCGCGTGGTTAGTGCGAGACAGGTGAGAGACAGCACCAGGGCAGGGTGTCACCCCGGCCCTTTGATTCAAAGGGCTCAACTCTAAGGGGGAAATGGCCTTTTTTCTTAAGATAAGGCTTAAACTCGGAGCTCCTGCAGCTTGGGAGAGGTGTCTAGGCAGCTGGTCTGGGGTGGTGCAAGTCGGTTTCTTTCTATCCCCCTGCCCATCCTTCTGAAGCTGGGCCACTGTGCAACCAGGAGTACCTGTCACACCATCCTCACACCTGATGTGAGCACCAGGGGTCCAGGTATCGTGGTAGCCTCTTTCCCCTCCTGAGGCTTCTGCTTTTCTTTCATCAACACATGCTTAAAAATTTTACAAATCCGTAGTGCTTATTCAAAACTTGAGCTGCAGATGTACTAGCCCACATGAGAGGGGACAGATCTTCCACACAGAGCAGAAATTGCAACACCCTAACTGAGGGTGAGCCTGAAAAAGCCATACATGTTTTTGGCAGCGTCTGTCTCTGACAGGGAAGAAATATCTCATTGAAACTTGATGCTGACTTAGAAAATGGCAGATGACCAGTCTGTTCTCTCCCAGCACAAAGTTTGATGTGATGCCTTACCAGATGCTCTGTGCACACCTGCTGGCAGCTAAGCCCCACATATTTCGGTTGAAGGAAGCAGGGTTACAAGGTGGATAGCAGTGAGGTATGTTGAAGGGAGAGGGGGCAAAAGGAAATCATTCCAATATGAGCCTTCCAGGTATCTGCCACCCTCTTAGGCAATTTCCTTCTTTGCCTAACAGCAAGAGCATCTGCTGTTGAAAGCCCATCTGAAAGCTGTTGGAGCGTATAATGACTGTGAGGGGCTTCTGGGTTTTCTGTCTCCACTTTGTAAATTCATCTCTCATCCTTGTTATATTAGCACTATTTTTAGCTGCTCTTACTCAGAACATAAGTGATTCTCCATTATGAATCTCAAGCACAAGATAACAATAAAGACAGTTAGGGATGTTGCCAAGCAGAAGGGTCATGCTGGAGGCCTGTGCCTGGCACAGCTTCCCTAGAGATCCTACCACACTGGCCAAAGCACTGGGGCACTTGTTTCAGCTCTCAGTGACCTCCCTTGCAGGGCAGCAAGGCCACTCAGTGCATGCACATGCTGCCTCCAGAGACAGCCGAGTCTCCCTGGAGACCCTTGGCTGCTGGACTGTGTTCCCAAGGATCGTCTTGTCCAGATGCCATGGGACGTGTCCTCCTCCTTCCCACGGCTCATCTCTGGGGCCTCTCCTCACATAGCTTCCTGCCTCCTCTGTACATCACTGACCACTTCTTCCCCTCCTGCTCTCCTCCTTTCCAGCTCTCATGACCCCAGCCTTTCCCATTTCTAGCCAGCATGGCTCCATCCTGTTCCTCAGCCTGGCCTTCCCTCCACAGGCACCCCAAGACGCTGGTGTTCACGGGGCAAGGGAGGAGTAGATCTGGGGTCTGCTGACGGCAAAGAGGTAGGACACATCTCACAGAGCGGAGGTGAATGCAGAGTGACATGAGGCTATCTCAGGGACAGAGGGAGAGGACAAGCAATGCCCAGGGAGGATTTGCTGGCTGATAGGATATTGGGCGTATTTTTATGGGCATCTAGTGCTCTCTGTAACAAACCAGGGGCCATGCCTGGCAATCCTTTCCAATTGGGACAAGCCCGTGAAATTAGGCTGTGTGGCAACCTCACGTGAGGGTTTTATGGGTGAAGTTTAGCTGGACTGACTGGGACTGCAGCATTATTTCACAAAATGGGGAAACACAATTTGTCAGTACTACCCTCACTAGAGGCTTGCAATTTCCTACAATGCACAAATAAGATAAACACTCTGTACTTATGGAATATAAAACACTTTGTACATGACGGCAGTCAATTTATACCGTGATAATGCTGAACAGTACAACTCCTTTCAGAGCCATGTTTGTCTTTAGAGCTAGCTTGTCTCTACAGTGATCAGAAATAGTACCCTGGATCTGAACATACTTCATCTGAGAAAATCCAGGTCCATAATGTATCTTTGTGGCTCCATCTCTGAAATTATCCAAGGCAACAGCATCTTTGATTTTTGCATTATATCCTTGGGACCACAAGTCCTCTGTGGATGACAGTTTGAGGATTGCTGCAACAGGTCTTGGTCAGATTCCTATGTGATCCAAGTGATCCTGTGTTAGATGAGCCAGTTATGGATACCGGAGGCTTGATTTAAAACAGGTATAGAAGCCCATATTTTTTCCTTCTGTGTTGAAACTTATTTCTAGCTAAAACACCAAAGCACAAATGTGCCTTGGGATAGCAGCTTGCAGGAGTCTCACCTGCTGAGCCAGTAATTGCAGTCTTTAGCATCCAGCCTACATCCAGAGTACCAGAAAGACAAGCAAACACGGTTTCAGAAGAGACAGTAAGATCTCAGCCACGTGCATCCTGCTGAGAAGTTCACAAGGATGAAATGTAACAACATGGAGCATTTATTTCTTTTTTGGAAAAAGGAGAAATTTCTAAATGATGAAGCACTAAATATTGTCACTCTCAGCGTGATGCCATGAGCATCAGCTGCAGGGCACAGCCATGTACCATGTGCCATAGATTTTGCTCACAGCTCTTTCTCTGCTTTTTTTTTTTCCTCTGTGGCACAGTGAAGCCCAGGTCTGCTTGGATTTTCATCACTGCTGCAACATAAATTTTAAGTAGCAAGAGATCTTGGCAAAACAGAGCTCACCGAGCAGTGACTGTTTTTCGTGTCTTTGTATGTCTATTATATACTGTATGCATTCCTATGCAATCAACCTCCGCAGCAAGTGACATTTTCCCAGGGTAGCAATTCCACATTTTTGCTACATTGGATGTTTGCCACTTGCAGTTTCATTCTGTCCAATTCACCTCCAAGACACAGATCAAGGAACTTCAGGCTAGGATCAACAGTTTTCGGTGCAGTTTCCTTTTGTTGCTCTCTTTTTGTGATTTCTAAACTAGCTGCACATCAGGCCTGACTGGTCCGTGGAATACCTGGCACCTTTTAGAATTGCCCTTCAGGCTGGGGCCACATCAAGAGCATTTACTTCAACCCTAAGTCACCTCAGCCGTTGTATGCAGCAGGCTGGCATCACGCAGTGCTTTTGAATGGATGGTGTTTCTCTGCTGCAGGTGCTTGTCCTTGCTTTTGTGTTTCTTTAGCCTACAATCATGATGCTCTGCAACCCCATCCGCAGACTTGTCAGACATCACCTTTTCAATAACTGGCATACCCTTGAGACAGGCATTGGCAGATGCTTGCTGCTTCCAAGCTGCCTTTTGTAAGCAGGCTTATAGAATCAAACAACTAAACTGTGACTGGAGCAGTAAGCAACGTGCTTTGGATGCTGAGCCATGACCCCACTGACAAAATGTCCCCTGGGCTTTGCACTTCTGAATAAAGCCTTTGTTCCCTGGCATGGGCCCTTGTGGTATTAGAGCAGGCTCTAATTCTGCTCAGCTGCCACTGGAAAGGTAAGAGGGAAGGAAGGAAGGGCCAGCTAAGGTTAAGACAGTAGATCTCACTAGATCTGCAGCGATGAAAGATTTAGCCTTTTAGCCTGTAACTTCACATCCTCTAGTAATTGTCTAGGCAGAAGATAGCTCAATCACATTGAAAAGTTGGGCTTTTTAAAGCTGTAGAAAGGAAGTCACTGCACAGCTGGGTTGCTAAGGTGCAGAAGGCATGAGGACCGGTTTTGTGGTACACTGTAAATAAAGGTGTCTTAATTTCTGACGCATCAACCCTCTTCCTGCCTCCCTTTATGCCTCCTTCTCCCCTGTACCTTAGGGCACGTTCGGGTGAAGCAATCTGCCCACGAGCGAGAGGTCCCCAGGCGAGGTGTGCGCAAACCACTGACTGTAAGCTAACGCGGTGATGGGCCCGATGACAGGGGTCAATCTGAGCTGTCCCACCATCGCCCATCACAGCTCCTGTCTCAATAGGGGATCTACCAGTAAGCTTCAAATAGTAAGTGCAAACAGCTTGCAAAGAAGAACATGAAGGAACACAGAATTGTATGTTTAAATGAACAGCAGCTAAATTCATGTTACACTGTATTAGGTCAAAATACGGAGTGAAAATGCTTAGATCTGGTTGCTGTCAGGGGTGAAATTGTTTGCTGTGAGCAGTCCGTGGTGCGTGTCTCACTAGAGCTGCCTTTGCTCAGTGGGAGCAGCACCCAGCTCTCGGGTGCTGCGCTTCAGCCAGGGTGTGTGAGCTGAGGAGGGGCTGGCAGCACACAGACAGGACAAAACCAGCTGCTTCACACCCCCAGGCACGTTTCAGGGGCAGAAGAAGCCATGGCAGCGTTGGGGTCTGGCACTGGGAGACTTCCAGAGGAGCTGCAGGCAGAGCTGGGACACAGTGCAAGCGTCCGTTTGGTGTCCCTTGCAAAAGACCTGCTGGTGTGTCCCTGCCTGGGGGCTATGCAGCCCTGGGGATGATCTACACAGTTTTATATTGACCAAGTGCAACTGGCTTGCACTAAGATTCGTTGAGGAATAGGCTAAAGAGCTCTCAGGACCAAGAGTGGTCCCTTTTCATACATTTTAGAATAAAAGGAGACTGGAAGAAAGCCATGCTCTAAGAGGGCATGAGTTATATAGTCACAGAGCTATTAACCTTTTGATCAGTGCAGGAGCACTATTAGTATGGATGATAGCAGGCTCATTTGAAAAAGGTGGTGATATAATTGATACCAGCTGACGTGATTTAATGGAAAAATAGACCTTTTCTAATGAGCTTAATAGTGCTTTTATGAGGGAGTAGTGGCAGTGAAATAGATTTATAAATGAATATGGCTTGCTATCAATATTTGGCTTAAAATGTCATAAAATCCATATTAAATGGACTAAAAGTGGCTAAATGAGACATTTCAAAGTGTTTTTAGTGTTGGGAAAGCATCAGTGAACAGGCATATGTTGGCTTGGTTTGTGGTCCAGTGTTACTCAAAACTTTCTAAGTGGTTAAGAGGAAACGTTTAAGGGGCTGTTAATCAAGATGGATGATGAGACAGGGATTTGGGAAATTGGAAGGCATATTACTCAAATTATAGCTTTTTCTGTTGTCTGATGCCCACAAAGAAGCCAGACAAAAAAAAACCCACTTACTTCATTAGCAAATCCAAACCAGGAGAAAAAAAAAGTCCATTTGGGCTGAACAAAATTCTTCCTTTGATACAAGATGAAATATTTTCTTCTGGGTAGTAACTGGAGTAGTAGGCAGAAACTGAGGGTTGAAGCAAAGAAAAACCCAACCAAAACCCCCCAAATTATTAGGAACTTCCAAGCACTTAGAAATGACAAAAATCCACTGATGTTGTAGGTGCATGTATAAGTGGAAAACACTTGAGAGCATGGGAAAATTGTATGAGTTGTACGTTTGGTTGTATGAATTGTATGAAGTTGGGGCTAAGGACCGTGCTGAATGAACGTGCTAACGTTTACAGAGCGTCACTTCAGAGAGGAGCAGGCTCAGCAAGAAACTATGACAGGAAACCAAAGCTGCTTTGCCTTTAAAAGTTCATCTTTGCTTCGTCCAAGAGAAGCAGAAAGGTGACTGGGTCGGCCTGGAGGTACATCCACTTGAGAAGGTTTCTGTGTGAGCAGCGAATTAACCGTGTGGCGGGATGGTGAGTCATCCCCCTCGTCAGGGCTAATTTGGGAAGAGATGCTCTCTCCTCAGAGGCTGCCTCTGGGGGCTGGTTGCGAGGGCCATGTCTGTGGTCACGCGTGAAGTCAGGCGGTGCACTGCAGAGACATGGGAAAGAACGATTTCCTCAGACTATGCTGTGGGACAGCGTTTCTGGGAATCCCAGTGCTGGCTGGGGGACCCTATGGGGACAAGCGTGGCCTCGTCTTCTAGAGAGGTCAGGCCGTAGTCAGTGCCCTGGGACAGGAAACGTGGCTGCATGCAGTGTCACGCACAGGCACGCGCTGAGCTTATTCATCTAAACTCAGACCCAAACGGTCCTTCCAGGGCTCTCTGCTCCCAGCTCATTAGCCGTAATTCAATCAAAGCACGCATGTATGTGGAGAAGATGCAGCCCTTGTTACTGGAAGGAAATCTTACCCGCTAACGGATGTACTGGAGAAGAAATCAATGGCGGGGGGGTTGCACTGGAAGGGATTTTGTGCAAAGAGTGCTTGGGGCTGGGGTATTGGCCAAGCAAATCAGGGAGTTCAGCACAGCTGCAGCCCCCTCCCCGCAGCAGGGCTTGGTGCCGGGGCCGCTCACGTGGGCAGAAGTGTCCCCAGGGCAGCTGTTCGCACCGGGCTTCTGCAGCCTGGGGCTTTGGGGAGCAGTGCCACCCTGGTTAGTGCTTCTCAGGGGTGTGGGAGCTGCTCCGGCTCCTCACAAATGCTGTGTGCAGAGCAAATCGGGGGCCAGACGTGTATTGGGATGCGGATGCCCATGAGAAAGATGGGCAGTGCTCTGCCCAGTGTCCCCCTGTGCACCCAGGCAATTTGCTAGCCCAGTCCCAAGGCGCCTGGCAGGCTTTGTGAGACATGAAGAGGAGGAAGAGTGGGAAGAGCGGGCCACTGTTGGCCTCTGCAAGGCGGCCAGGGAAGGCAGCAGTGACAGGAGAGGCTCTGGCCCAGCAGCACATCCTCACAGCTCCCATGTCATGCCCTTCTCCGTTTCCAGTGACGCAAAGCAGCCGTCTTCCTTGCGCACTAGAGCATCCCGCAGCACGCTGCTCTGAGATGGGAAGGGACTGAGGCGGGAGAGCCCCACGCTGTCAGGAGAGCAACAGCCTGTAGTAGCTCGGCTCTGGGCAATGACCACCAAAGCAGCGTTCCCTGTGCTCTCTGCCTCCTCCCACAGCCTGCCGCTGGGCTGCAGCTGAGCCCCGGCACACATCCCACACGCACTTGCGTATGGGGGTGAACGCACGTGTGTGATGTTTTTCCCTAGCCGTGATGGTGGGAGGGAAAGCTCTGCTTCATAGCCTTGTCTCTAGCTGCTTGGGGAGGCAGGGCGGGGGATGCAGCAGGGACGAGTGGGTGGGGGACGAGGGGTGCCACAGTGGGAACCGCAGACGTTTACTATCGCGCTGTCTCCTGTGAGCCCCTGGGTGCTCCCAAAGCACCTCGCGGCCAAGAGATGTATTGGCCAGGGAGCCCCCACCCCCAGCCTTGCACCCCCCAGCCCATTCTCGCTGCTGATTTCTCCATGCCGCAGGTGAAGCGAGGCAGAGGTGACGTGACAGGCGTAAAATGTGGCATAAGCTGCCGCTTCTCTCTGGCAGGGAGGAGGAGATTTTGGTGTTGAGCACAGCACGGTCTGTGCCCTGGGAGAAGAGGCCTGACTATGAAGGGTAAGAGATGGAGGGGGGTACTTTTGATTGGGGAGCAGCTAAGAGGAGGGGGGTACTTTTGATTGGGGAGCAGCTAAGAGGATATTAAACTGCAACAGCTGGGAACCACAGCTTAGAGGAGAAACAGTACACAAACCCAAACTCCTCACATGGGGGCCAGACTGAACCAGTCTGTGTTAATGAACTGGAAAAAGGGAAATTTCAACTCCAGCAGTTCTAGGAATCTGCATACCCAGTCCAGGGAGGATGGTTTTAATTGCAAAGCCCTTTAGGCTGGCTGTTGTGATGGCAGTGTTAGAAATTTCTTATTACAGCTTGCTCACACAGAAATGGGGGAATGCAGAAGATGACTTGATGTTGACAACACCAGCATTCGAGTGTCATTAGAGCCATGCAGCGAATGTGCTTACAATCCACAGAGAATTGTGATATTCCTAAATCTGGTTACACACCAGTTTGCAGAGAAACTGCAGAATTTCTGTGTTCTGCACAGAGGTTCCCTGCCCTAGCAAGCAGCCTTTTGGAGCTTCCTGAGCCAGCAGGTCAGGCTCTGGCTGCCAGGGTTAGGGTCAGGGTTAGAGCTTGCAGACACCTTGACCATGTTGGCCAGCTGAGCTCTTGAATCGCTTGAATGAACGTGCTGCAGTTGCACACGAACAGCAGTACCATTGCACAAGTTTGAGATTAAAATTAAATTAATTAAATTAAATATTTAGCAATTAATTAATTAATTAGTTAAGTTTTTTCCCTGTTGGCCATATTCTGCCTTTTGGCTTCTCTCCTCCCCAAACAGAAGACATCAGAGAGCTTTGGCACCAACTCTGCCAGTGCTCAGTCACTCCTACAGATCCACCCCAGCGCTGTCAACTCACCAACACTAAAAACAAAAGGGGATTCACTCAGTTACACTGCCCTGCGCTGGAGCTGATTTTTAGTCCAAACAGTGCAGGACTTGCAGGCGTGTTGCCTGAGGTTTGGCAACAGGACAGTCACCTTCATACAAAAGCATTTTAAAGTTAATCAGAGCATTGCCTTTCAGCACAGTTAATGATCTGAGAGGATGCAGTATGCCAGGGCAGGTAAACTAGTCTGGGATTTGGGTTGTCTGTGCTGCTGGCTGTAGGCTCTAGAGGCACACGAGGAAAAAGCTCACCCTGCAACTTTGCCCAGGTCATGGGCAAAGTATTTAAAGGGTTCTGGGGAGAGGGGGAGCAGCAGTGGGCAGCATGGGCAGACAGCCTGCTGTTGAACTGAAGCTTCTTTATTTCACAGCGGGAGCAAGACTTGAAGTGCAGCAGACCATAAGCATTTCCTTCTGCCCAAAGCTTTCCACTCTTTTATAATGATGGTGCAAGCTGTGCTGAGCTGTGACTCAATAAGTATCAGCCAATTCTCTCTCTCCAGAGGGGCAACTGCCTTCTGCACCCTCCAAGGGCTGAGGACAAGTGGCGTTGCTGGAGTCATTCTGCTCTCCTTTGGGACCACGGCAGAGCCAGGCAGCGCAGTCACCACCAAACATTCCCACAGCCAGGTGTTTCATGGGTTCACCCTTTAGCACAAAGTAGCCTCAACGCTGCCACAAAGTCCTCTCCAGGCAGGCACAGTTATGCCTATTGTTTTAATTAATCATCTTCCCTTGGGGTCTCAGGGACTCCTGAGTCCCAGGGTCTGGCTTTTGATTAGGGGCAAATGCAAATGGAGAAGGAAGGTGTTGCAGTGATACCCATATATCTAAGGCAGCCGTGTTGTCAACGTCCTGTCCTACTTTTTCCTACACATGTACATGAGCTGTCCCCAAATATGTGTGTGCCAGGACACACACATTTTCTATCCCAATAGTGATATGCCCCTCAGAGCGTTTTTTTCAGCCTCATCAAAGGCATATATCCACATGCCTCTAGAATAAAACGGGACAGTCTTATCTGCCTGGGTAGTTCCCTGGTGAATTTACATTCTTCTTTCCTTAGAGCTCTGGTTTCTCCAGTTGTTGGGATTACGGGAACCTTTTGTGTTTAAAATTCTCATCCCTTGTTTTCCCCAGGTTGTTTTAAATAGAAGGGGAAAATGAACAGAGGAACCAGCAAAGCTCACCTCACTTCTCAGAATTGATTCTCTGACCCTTTTTATTGTCTGTGCCCCTCTGAAAATCTCCTTCAGCTTTTATCTGCACCGTTCCACCTTTTGCAATAGAGGAAAGCCCCTGAAGCTTTTTCCGCCCTTTTAAAAGAATCCGCCTCTGCAGCCAGACACCAAGCTTCATTTCTGGTAAGGATTTCAATCCCACTCACTCCTTTGTCTTGGCTTATACGTCACCCTCTTCCTCTTGGGTGGGCAAAAAGGGGATGGATGCTGCCGCTGTGCTGACTCCTGACTGGGTCAGCGAGTGCTGCTGGGCTGTCTGGGCTAGGCTATAAAACAGAGCCAAGGCAGCGCAGCTGGCTGAGAGACGAGACTGAATTCTGCAGACGGCGAAGGACGCGCACGCAGCCTCTGCCGCCTCCTGCGTTGTTGTTTTTCCTGGAATACAGAACCAACCTCGGGAGCAAGATGTGCAAGGGACTCGCTGCACTGCCAGCCACTTGCTTAAAAAGGTACTGTTTATTTCTGAGCATCTGTTAATGATCTTGTTAGTCTGGAGATACGCTGATGTATTGCACTTTGCGTCTGAAGCAGAAGTGGTGGATTCGGCTCTGATTCTTTTGTAAGATTAGATGCAAATGGTTGTTATGGGCGCTTTTTTTTCTGTTAGTCAGAAGCAGAATTGCCTAAAGGTTTTGTACAGAGCTGTGGGAACTCTAAACCCATCATTTCCATTAGCAAAACAAGCAGCTTTTAGCATTGCTATATTTTAATATGCCTGTCATCTGCTTCTGCCGCAAGCTTTGCACCCCTTTTCTCCTTTGAATCCTGTTTCTCTGCTGAATTTTCTTTTCTTGATTTTTTGAGGGGGGAGCAAGGCAGACAGGATGTAAAAAAATCGAGGACCATTCCCCAAAACGCATCCCAAATGCAGAAACCCAACCAGGCAGGACCAGACACCCGGCCGCCAGCGGGCAGGGCGGGGATGCAGGCCAGCCCAGGGCACCGCGGATCTGGATGCGGCACCAGCCGGTGTGGGGTCAGCCTGTACGCCCCGGGTGTGTACTGATGGTGAGGGACCAGGCCGGGCTGTACCCCCGGTGCACAGCACTATGGGGCCGGTGTGGGGCTGGCCGTACCCCCGTTGTGCGGTGCCGGTCAGGATGGGCTGAGCTGTACCCCTGCCCTGGGTGCAGGATCTGGCTGCATCCCAGTGTGCGGTACCAGCCAGGCATCCCAGTGCTGGCAGAGCGGAGCCTGTGCACCCCCAAGCACGCCCTTGGCGGCACGGCCTGCCCCGCAGCCCAGCGTGAGGGGGTCTCTATGCCTGCAAGGTGGCCGTGAGCCCTCCTGGGGGGGTGTTACTCCCTTTCAGGTGCTATGGGTCCTGGAGACCCCCAGCAGGGTGGCCCGGGTGCCCAGAATGGCACCGGCCCCACAAAACTCCCTGCTCACCCAGCCCATGCAAACTTGCACGGGTCTCTGATGGCGCAGCTCCCTTTCTGGCCGCTCATGCCCCCAGGAGCACTTCTGAGGCGGCTTCCCAGTGGCTGTGCAATGGGAGAGGGTTGGAAAAGTACAAACCGAGACTCAGCCTGCTCTCATCTGGGAGAAAAAGCTCCCCGCTCATGGTGGATTTGAAAACAAGTGCTGAAAATGTGAGGAAAAAATATTGACATTCTCCCCTCCAATTTGCAGGAACATTTGACGGGGGAAAAAAAAAAGAACATTTGAAAAAATGCAAAGGAAAATAAAGTTCACATCTTTTAACCCCTCTGTTCAGGATTCCCAAGAAAATCCCTCTCTCCCAGAAAGCTGCGGGACTCGCTGCAAGCAGCAGTGTCTCGTTTCCTTCTGCTGCCGCCTTCCTGCAGACCTGAGCGGCCTCCTTCTTCTGGGGGCAGGCAGCACGAGGCAGCCCCGGTCTGGCAGCGCAGAGTACCCGACGTCTGCCTGGGCAGGGCCTGGATGTCGGCCCTGGTCACACGCACTCTGCTCTAAAGAAGCTATGGGTTTCCTTCGCTCTCACCCTAGTGCTGGAGTTGTTGAGGAAACACTTATAAGCACAAGCAAGCAGTGAGATAAGATATGGCCGGGACCGCTGACAGGGTGCTCTGGCTGGAGCAAAGAGCAGTGCTGGGCGGCTGAGCAGCTACCAGAGCTCAGCCCTGCAGCACAACCTCTTGCTCTTTTCCAGGCTCTGATCTGAGGAGCGGAGAAGAATTTCCTGCTTATGCTGTTGTTGCACCCTGCAGCAGGCCAGGGCTTGCACCCCTGAGCAAGCAGGACTGATTTACCTGCCCCCTCGATCTTAAACTGGAAGGAAATCCAGAGAGATGCTGAGGCCGATACCAGCTGCATATCTAGATGCTGCTCTCAGGCAATGGTTGTCCTGAGCATGCTGGAAAGCAGAACAAAATCAAGCATGCATCCTTGTAGGAGCTCACCGTGGAGCAAGGGAGTCGCCTGCAGTCAGCGTGGGCTGGCTGTGGTGAAGCTCCTGGCTCATCCCCTGGTCTCACCCCACGGTCCCGCTCCTCGCCCTTCGCTTCCTCCCTGCCCTCCGTGTCACGCGCAGCTGCTTGGTGGGGTGGCCTGGCACGGCCCCGCTGCTCCTGTGGCTGCGAGATGAGGTGGGGGGATGGCAAGGGCTGCAGGAGAGGATTAGTAAGCCTGTAAGAACTGGGCACCGGTAGCGGGGCAAATCACTTTAGGGAGAAGTGACACATTTACAGCACGATGATGCGGTTCTGTCACAATATTTTAACTGTAAACAAACAGTAGGAAAACAGCAGCTTCTCCCCCTTTGCCAGCCCTGCCTCCAGGCTGATGACCTTCTCAGCAAGAAAATGGTGCTGGTGAACATGAAAAATGACTTCTTTGACGGTTGTATTTGTCTAGCAACAGAAACATGCATTATGTGAGGAGTGGAAAGTCAGCACTGGAGTCACTAGCAGTGACCTGCATTTGTGTCACTGAGTAATGCGGAAGGCGCTTATTGCGGGTGAGGAGGCTGCAGAGGGAGTTGTAACGCATTATCTTCATCTCGTTCTTCAATTGTTTCTTTCAGTGCCAAAGACATGAAGCATCGTCTGGGCTTCTTGCTGCAGAAGTCAGACTCCTGTGACTACAGCTCTTCCCAGGGCAAGAAGGAGAAAATATCTTCAAGCCAGAGGTAAGAGCAGATGCTGCCGTGTAGTTAAGCCCAGGCTGGCTGCAGCATGTTTACTCCTTCACTGAGCTGAACTTCATTAGCATTTCTGCTGCTGCTTCCCAGTACCTCCTGAGCACCTGTGTGTTTGAATCTAGTGTGGCAATAGTCCCCAGGTATTGATAGACCCCTTCCATGAAGCAGGTTGAACGAGAGGTCCCTTTCTGCCAACACTTCTGTGATTCAATATGCATGTGCACAAGGAAAGACTTGTGCAGTCTCCTGCGCAGGGGAATAATGCCATCACCAGACACAGTGCGACTTGACACGTTGCAGAATCAGCATCACTGTCTCTTTGAGTTGGATTTGTGCAATGGTCCACACAGCTGCACAGAGATATTGGCACAAAAAACAGAGTGAGCAGCCTGTCAGGCTGCTCTCACTGAGGTGCGAGTCGATGGTGTCCTTTCCAAGGAGGACTCCAAAGGCCAAGGTGTGTTCCTGGAATAGATGAGCCCTAGGATGTTCTGGTATGGTAGGGGGAATGAATGCAGGATGTGTTCCCACATATGTTCCTCATATGTTTCTAGTTCCCACATTCCTCTCTCTTCCATATAGCTACTCTTCCCCTGACAGGTTAAAGAAATCAGCACTCTGGAGTTCACTGATATGACCTGCAAGAGTGATCCCAAGTCCGTGCCCCATCAAGAGATGCAGCCAGTCACAAAATAAACACAAAGTCCCCAACAATTTTTCCAGGAAAATTCCTTTCCAGCCCATGGCTGGTGACAGGGATTGCAAACCGGAATTTCTATAGATTAGATCTGGGATCCCCAGGGGTCTCTCTAAATGTAAAGCAGACATTTCCTTCTTGGTCGTGTATGCTTTTACAACAATCAGGGAAAGAGATTTTCTAATGGTGCTGAGCAAAAAACCAAATTTGTCCTTTCTGTACTTCCCTTAAATCTTCCCTGTGTTTCTCTCTTTGTCTCCTTTTAGGGTTAGCCAAGAGGAAGTCAGAAAGTGGGCAGACTCTTTGGAAAACTTGATCCATCATGACAGTAAGTAAAGAGGACCCTTCTGCTGGAGATGTTGAGGGTGCTGCCTGCAAAGTGTGTGTGCACAGGCCTTTGGGAGGGGTGGTGAAGGTTGCTTTTGGTCAGATCCAAGGGACAATCCCAATGTGTCATGAGTGGGGCTTTGGCCTACTGGTGAGCTGTCCCTTTTGTGAAGGCAACTGGTTTAGCCCTGTGCAAGGGGAGGGCAAGACTGCAGCACACAGTTAACAGTGGGTTAAACAAGAACCAACAAGGGGAGGAACTGTCTGCAGGTGAGCCCATGGGACACTTTGTTTTCCAGTCGGTTCCAGGCTACGCTGATGTCCTTGATGTTTCCTTTGTGTTGTTCCCATGGCCTGAGACTCTGTGATGTGTGTTGGCTGTCTCCTCGGGGCCTCCTGGGAACACGCGAGTTGCTTGTGTTCTCCTGGCTGAGCCACTGGAGGTCACAGTGGGGGAGCAGGCAGCTGAGGACCCACGTGTCACATCCCCATGGGGCCTGTCTGAATTCCAGCCTCCCTCGGCATGCACGAGTGACTGCTGTGAGTGACTGCTGTAGAGGCAGGCAGCCGTCCACAGGGGAGCTGCTCATTCAGCTCTAGGAAGGAGAACGCGGAATTGCTGTTTGCTGGGGTTCATGGGCATGACTATCCAGGAACCAACACTCTTACCTGATCTGGTTTTCCTCTAAACAATTCGTAGGAGGACTGGCTGCTTTCCGTGCTTTTCTCAAATCTGAGTACAGTGAGGAAAACATCGAGTTCTGGGTCAGTTGTGAGGACTACAAGAAAACCAAGTCACCAGCCAAGCTCAGCCCCAAGGCCAGAAAGATCTATGATGAGTTCATCTCAGTGCAGGCTACAAAAGAGGTATGTGCACAGAACAGTTGTTGAGCAAAGTTATCACCCTAAATCCTGAACCAGGCCAGCAGCACAGGGAAGTAGAGATCTGGTAGTTTGACAAGAGTTGAATGATGCTGCTTCTCTGTTAGTTAGCAAGCAAATGGTGTCATTTTTATTGCTTTCACATTAAACTTGGATAGAGAGAAAGTGGGTTTAGTTGCAACCATGTGGCCATCCCATGTGCACACTCCAACGGGAGAAGCCCGAGAGGACTATGATTCCTAGTGTTCCAGCTGCTCCCGTGCAGTTGTTCGAGTTTCCCGGCTGGCTGCATCCCAGAGGGATATGTGTCAGTCTCCCCTGACAGTTTGTCTGGCAGCAGAGATGCATTGGTATCCAGCTGCACATATTCTGCCAAGGCTACAGGGTGTCCAACGGCCATTTCAGACCACTGCCCGTCAAGGACAGCTTAAATACACTCGGTGAAGAGACGCTTGGATTTTTCTTTAGCTATGCTAGCCACTTCTGGGACAGATTCTACTTATGCTGTCCCTTTGGCCCACAGGTGAACCTGGATTCATGCACACGGGAGAAGACGAGCCACAATATGCTGGAGCCTACACTGTCCTGCTTTGATGAGGCTCAGAGAAAAATATTCACCCTCATGGAAAAGGATTCTTACCGCCGCTTCCTCAAATCCCCCTACTACCTGGACTTGGTCAGCCCCCCTGGTGCTGGCTGCGGCCCCGAAAACTGCAAAAGAAGCCACACTCACACCTTAGACTGCAACTCAAACATCATCTCTCAGTGCGCCTGAACCTGCAGCAAGGCAGGGGCGGGCTGGGCTCTCGCAAGAATATACGGCAGCAAAAGTGTTCATTGGCATGAAGCAACAGAGCTGTCTCCAATAGCTGTCTAATGTCCCAGTTGTATCCCATGTCATGCAACAGCCAGCATTTGTAACCCAAGCCAGGCTCAGTTTGTGTAGCAAACCCTCCTCTGACTCCATCGGTGTAGGAGCCCTGGAGTCTGTCTCTGACATGAAAGCTGGGTGCAGTCGTTGTGTGTCCGCTGTGTTTCTGCGAGCCCTGCAAGCCCAGGAGGGCGGCGGGGGAGCACGTGCTCCGACCCAGCACTGCCCACCAAGGGACCAGACTTGCAACGTTGCAGCGTGACACCTAGCAAGGAGCAGGGGAAAGAGGAAGCCAAGGGAAGCATTGGGGACTGTGATCTCCCCTTTCTAATTGGCAAAAGCTTAGATAAAAAGGACTTGCTCTGGTCCTTAGCTGTTCATGTAGCTCCCAAATGTCTAGGCGTTCAGTAGTATTTGCTCAGAACTCAGGCTGTGCTGCATTACAGTAATCAGCCGTAGGAAGAGCTCCTACTCTTTCTTCAAGGGGGACCAAAACTTTTCAGACAAACAGCCTCCTTTGATCACCACAGCCACAATCGCAGGGAAGCTCTCCCCTCTGGCCGCTTCTCCCTCTGTAGCATCTAGTTTATGCTGGCCAAGGATCCTTCCTAGGGCTGTACAGAGCTATTATTTTGGGGGAGGTTCATTACTTCATATCTTCATGCTCCCAGGTTAAATACCGTAGCTGAGCAGAACAGAAACATGTTCCTTCTCTCCCAGACTGGCAGGTGTATATGACTAACCTGGGAGTGCCATCTGAACTCAGGTTTGCCTGCCCTGGCTTGTATGGAGCAGTTTGTGATGGAGTAGGACCACTACCACAACAGCTGGGGAGGAAAGACCCTGCCTGGGAGTACTTGAAAATGTCTTTTTTTTTTTTTTTTAATGTTATTTATGTGAGTTTATAAGTCAGTAGTAGCATGAATCACTTTTTTCCTGAAGATGGTAGGAGGAATGTGTCAGTCTCATTACTGCTCCTGGGCTTTGCCAGAGGGCAGCTTACTTTTTAATCACTGCGGTTAGACATGGCCTTCACGGGGGCTTTGGGGCTGACACTGACCTGCCGTTGGTGGATGCAGGACTTGCTGCCTTGGGCTGCAGTGCCGGGTATCGCCAGCCAGCAGCTGGGACCGCCTGCTCTGAGCAGCCCAGTGGCTGTCGGTGACACTCTCCCCCAACCCTTGGTCCCTCCTTAGTTGGATATTGCTGCTCTGACAGCCATGTATTCCTCGCTCTGCATCCCAGCCCGGACAACGGTTCTCACACTGGGGTTTTGACATGGCAGGAGGCGGCCGTGGTTCTCCGGTAGGCACGTCCAGGCCCACAGAGGAACGTCTCTTTTGACATTTGCTTTATTTTGTATTTATTAGATTGTACTGACACATACCACCCCTGCATGTTCAGCTAAGAGATGGAGAGGCTTGCTAAAGCTCTGAACATGGCCAAGCATGTGGCTGTGTTTTATTTTCCCCTGGTACTGGGAACTCTTGATAACTATTGCAAAAACTGTATTGATATTTAAATAACGATGAATGCATTCTAAATAAAAATATTTGCATTAGTCCCTTCTAAAATGCCATTGTGTGAACCAAAGAAAATGCATGGAGATGCAGTTCATTGGCCAAGGTTACTCTAAAAAGTCAGTTTTCACTCAGAGGTGGTTTTAAATTACGGAAAGATGGAACAGCCGTTATATCCTTCAGATACCCTCGGCACCGTGAGCCTGGGGGATGCGGGGCTTTTGGGGGTCCACGCTGTGCCTGACAGCGAGCTCGGCGCAGGGGCCGCCCATCCTTGCCGACGGGCTGGGGTGAGCATGAGGCCCCCTTGACAGCCTTGGAGGGGGGAACGTAAAGGAGCACCTTCTCGCTGCAGATGTTTTCACACCCAGAGCTGGCGCTGGGGATTTTCCTCTGGACCAGCCTGCTGGGGTGATGTTTTTATGCCCTTTTCAGTTTCCTGAGAAACCACCACATCTGTTGCAGCAGAAGCTCTCAGAGGCCTTCGGTTTTGCCACAGCTTTTGGGCACAAGTTTTGGGAGTAGAGGGTGAGGAAACGCCACACCTTCAGCGCAAAGAGACAAAATAAATAGTCCATTGAGATAGTAGCAGAAATAGATGTTTATGTGTGGATTACTGAGCGGTACAGGAATATGGGTTAACACAACCAGTTCCTCAGTGCAGACCAGCGCCTCGCGTGAAGATCTCTAGTGGAAATCACACGGAGAACGTCAGACTGAAAACCTGCTGCTTGCGGGCGTGAGGAGTCGATCCCCACTCCTGACCTCGCCCAGGCCCTTGGCCACAGCGCTTGGCACCCTCCAGGGAGTGACCAAGGACTGGGGGGAGCCTGGGTGAGCCCCCGAACACCCTCAGCCCCCCGTGGGCAGCAGGCAGCTCCTGCCGCTGCCTCGCAGGCTTCGGCAGTCCCCAGGGCTGGGACTGGGCAGCACCGGCAGAGCCCTGCCTCAGCATGCAGCGGGAGAGCTGGGTGATTTACCATGGCTGGTGAGGGGCGAGGGTCTGGGTCACTGAACTAACCAGAAAACACACAGCAAACGATCCCCCGGCATTAATCCGAGGGATGCAGCTGCAGGGAGCCCTCCTCCGCATGTCCCCGTGGTGGGGAGTGGGTGCCAGGGAGGCAGGGAGGCAGCGCCTGGTGCCCGGGGACCCCGGCTGCAGCGTGGGGTTGCCTTGCCCCACGGCAGGGGATGGGGTCCCTCGGAGGGCACAAGACCTGCCTCCTGCGCCTGCTTGGGTACCAGGACGCGCCGGGCTGCGGGCACCCAGCAGCCATGGGCACAGCGTGATTTCGGAAGATGTTTTGGAAGATGCACCTTCATGTTCACTCGGGTGCATGGCCAAGGTTTCCCTCAATGGGGTCTGGGACTGCGATAAACCTGCACGCTCATCTCTGCGACAGACCCCCAGCACAATATCCAGAAACTCTGCTTTTTGGCTCTCCGACTCACTGGGAACCCAGATGCCCATGTTAGGAGTATGTATATATGTGTGTGTGTATACTTGTATATGTCTATAGGATATAGATGTACAATGTTGTGTGTACAGTGCTCATACATATGCCAAATTTCATGAGAACAAGAGTGATAAAATACATGAAGTATTTCCTACCAGAAATATAATGGTTGGTATCAGCCCGACAGTAAATACCTCTGGGCCTGCGGGAAGCTCGGCTGTGGGGTGGGTACAGGCATTGCCGCCTTTCTGGGGCGAGCCTGCCCGAGTAATTAGCCAAACGACCCTTCTACACAAACACAACTTCCCAAGAGCTCCAAAATGCTTCAGGGGCCACATTTTATGGCCACCCGGTAGCTCACTGGCACCTGTTCCATCACCCCCTAAAGTAGGCTTCCAATATTTTAGCAAAAATCAAGCTGGGGAGGGATTTCCAATACACCTGTTCCACCTCTCCTGAATCCAGCCTCCACCTTTCTTTTTGGCACGTACATACCCAGACACCTCCTCCCTGCCCCACACGTCGCTGTTGCAGCTAGTGACCTCTCGGGTTTGATGGCGCGCCGCAAGCCAGCCTCCCGCAGCATCCCAGCGTCGGCATTTAACTGAAACGTGTGAGTGTATCTGGAAATAGCTGCCAAAGGATTAAGTAAAAATGAAAGGTCTGGGTCTTTCTGTTTGGTTTTGCATTTCTATGGGTCACGCCGTGAATAGGGAGCTTGAACATGCTGAACCCGCTTGTCTTGACACCGGATCACGGAGGCGTTCCGAGGGTGCAGGGAGCACGCCTGGGCAGAGGCGGTGGGAGCACCCTGCAGCAGAAGAGCTGGCCAAGCCCCCCTCCCGTGCCCAGGCCTGCTCCTGCCTCCCCCTTGTTGCCCACCAGCTCTGGGCAGCGGGCGCTGCCGGGGGGATCCTGCGCCCTTTTGACAGGACCCTCCTGCTGCTTGTGGGCTCCCTTGGGCTCTTTGGGGCCGCCCAAGCCACCCCCCCGGCTCACCCCAGGGGAATGCCCCGCGAGCATCACCCGCTGCCGCTCCAGCACCGACTTTCCCAGGCCGTTTGCTCCAGAGGAAAAAAAGTCACGTTTGAGATGGCCTCCATCCTTCCCCTGCCTCCCCATCCCTGCCTGGAAATCGCAGCCCACTTCCTGCAGCTGGGGATGTATTTTTCTTCATCACCATAGTGACAATGTGTAAATATTTGGGGCTGGTGGGGTTTTGATCAGATTTTGGAAGTCTTGAAGAGGCTGGCAAACCCGTTGTTTATGTTCCTGCATTTCGGATGGAGTCTCATGACTCGCAGTTGAGGTTGAGCGGCCGGGGCGGCCGGTCCGAGCTGCCTGCTGGGAGCACGGTCGCTTGTTATTTTGCCGGCATCGGTCGGGTTGCCGGCTGGGCAGCTCGATCCCTGCTCGCTCGTTGCAAGCCACGGCCCTGCGGACGCTGCACCAGGAAACCATCGCAGGGACGAAACGTCCAGGCCCCACGGAGCGGGGGTTCATCGCATTCGCCTCGAGGCTGAAATGAGACCCCAGCCGGCTTTCACGTACGCCCTTGCCCCGTCCTCAGATGTGATTCCTTCTGATAGCGAACAGTGGGCTGGCTGTGAAGCGTTTGAAAAGAG
The DNA here is from genome assembly GCF_964195595.1 of Calonectris borealis. Classification (NCBI taxonomy): domain Eukaryota; kingdom Metazoa; phylum Chordata; class Aves; order Procellariiformes; family Procellariidae; genus Calonectris; species Calonectris borealis. Next base: position 28,704,280 of record NC_134319.1, read on the forward strand.
CTGGTCTTTTTAAGAGACAGCCTTATGGGAACATGTCCTGGGCAGACAGGGAGAGACAGGAGGGAGAGGTGGAGGCTGCACAAACTCAGCAGAGTTTGCCGTCTGTTCAAGAAGACAGGGGTTTATTTTTCATCTTTCCAATGATGGTTTTGTCTCTGGGTTTGGGTTTTGGTTTTCGGTTGGTTTTTTTTTTTTTAAATTGGATCTGAACTGTTGCAATTAGCAGCTGTTTTTCCCCCAGCATGATTTTCCTCCCTCCTCTAATCGATGCCCCTTGATTGAGTTTGTGCAGAAGTATCGCTTTGGCGTGCCTACTGCAGAGAGAAGCAACAGGAGCAAGAAACCACTGCGGCAACACCCGAAGCTGCAATCCAAGCGCACCACCAGCCACCAGCACTGCTGAGGGCTGCGCGCAGGCACGGGGGACGCGGGCACGGGCTGCAGACTGTGAGCTCAGTACGTCATGCAAGTGGTTGGAGTGAGCGGGAGGTCTGGGTTGCTAAACAGTCCCGGTGTTTTGAACAAACAGATCTCGTTTTATCCTCTTTACTGTCTTTACGTGAAGCAAACGGGCTGTCTCACAGCTGACTCCAAGTGGAGTCACTGGGGAAGCGGTGCTGCAGGCTCGCTCTGCCCGCCCCTCCTGCCAGCCAGGGCACCCTGCGGCACACGGCCGTGCCGCTCCCGGATCTGCCGTACTGCTGTCCCTGCCGTACCGCCGTCCCTGCCGTACCGCCGTCCCTGCCGTACCGCCGTCACTGTGCCTGCTGAACGGCTGCTTTCTGAAGACAAGGTGATGCCGATCCCGCGGTGGACATGCCCCAGCCTGCAGCCCGGGGCTGCAGGCATGCTGGACTTGGCCGGGGCGGGCAGCACCCGTGGGGTACCCTCTGCAGCCTCAGCCATGCTCTGGGAAGCCGGGGGGAGGGAGAGAGCCTGGGGCAAAACTGGGAGAGAGCGATATGGGCAAAACTGGGAGAAATATCGTAACGTCCTAAGAAGTCCTAAGAAGGCAGAGCCGGCGCCTCAGAGCCTCTGACTGAAGCCGAGCCCACAGTGCCAGCGATGCGCCGGCTGCCCGAGTGGCTCCGGTCACGGCGGGGCTGGGACTGCTCCACCGCCCTTCTGGGTCCCAAACCCAGGGAGGGTCACCAGGGGTTTCTGCTAATTGGTCTTTTGTGGGAGAGGAAAGAGACTGTAAGAGAGGAGATATCGGGCCATCTGACAGTCCAAAGCACGGGGGAGCTGTTTAGCAACGCCCCTGGGTGCTCTTTTAGGGTGGTATCAAGAAAGCAAAGCGGTTGCAGGAGAAGGGGCAGGTGTTTAGACAGAAGCAGTGGGACCGCCCGCGGGGAACGCCTCGCACAGCCCTGCCGCATTGCTACTTGATTAACTCCTGATAAAACTCCGACCGCACAAATCTGGGCAGGGAGTCTTTCTCCATCAGGGCAAAGATCCTCTTCTGGGCCATGTCAAAGCTGCTTGGTGATGGCTCCACCAGGTTCTTCATGGTCACAGCCTTGGTGAAGTGGTCGATGTTCACCTGTGATGGGAGTGTAAGAGGGATGGGGACCCTGCCATTGCGAGGGGTGGGTGATGGCATCTCCCCTCCCCTGCCCTGCCCTGTCCCACCAACAACCACGCAGAGGTTATGGGGAGGGACGGAAGCAGGTTCAATTTTCTGGGGGAATTATTGGTGGCAAATGTGTAATGAAGGATGAGGTCTATCCTGCAGGAAAGGTAACGCTGGGGCGAGAGCTACCACAGGTCGTCATCCCTTATGATTACTGTAAGCCCTCTGGCAGGAGGCAGCCCAGCAGAGGCTGAGCGTGTGCATGGGGGCACCAGGGCTGCGAAGGGTGGGAGTGCAGCCCGTGGGGCTGGGGCTGCCCCTCGCTAAGGGTACAGCCCTCTGAGCCCCTCGCCATGGCACGGGGTGCCCTGCAGCCACCACTCCCTTTGGGCTGGAGGCCACCTGGGCAGCAGCCTCATCCCTCCCAGCACCGTCTCCTGCCCCGCGGCCACTGACCTCTTTGGGTGCCTCGGTCTGGATGAACTCCTCATAGATCTTCTTGGCCTTCTCCGCCATCTTCACAGGGGATTTGGTTTTCTTGTAGTCCTCACAGGCCACCCAAAACTCGGCGTTCTCCTCGCTGAACTCGGAGCGCAGGAAGCTGCGGAAGCTGGCGAGCCCGTCTGCGGGGGAAAGGGGCCCTCGCTGAGCACCGGGGGCCCCGGGGGGGCCGAGCTCTCGCTGAGCACCGGGGGGACATGGGATGGGGGGGATGTGACCCAGGGGGATGTGAACTTACAGGGGTTTTGCAGGAGCTTCTCCAGGGAATCGCGCCACTGCAGAGCCTCCTCCGGTGATGGCCTGAAGGGATTAAAGAAAGCCCAGATAGTCCACGCTCACCCCACAGCCCCAGTCTGGGCTCCAGGTTTTTAAACAATCCCTTTAAAAATGGGGAGGAATGGAGTAATGAGCTACGGAGACTGCTGCAGAGCAGGGGCGATGGGCGAGCAATGGGGATGCCGCTGCATCGCAGCACGAGTACCCTCCTCCCGGGGGGAGCCAGGGGAGGTGAGGACCGGCTAATTCCCCCGCGTTTTGAGCAGAGACGTGGCTGAACCGCAAAGCGAGTCCCCTCTGCAGCCGCGCGTCCCCTCCTTGTCCCAGCGCCCGTGTACCCGAGAGCAGAGCGGGGGCTCTGCGGGCAGCTGGGAAGCATCCCTATGTTTTTCCACTGGGATGAGGAAGGATGCTCCCTGCTGGGGAAGGGTGGAGGGGGCCGGATCCTGCAAGCCCTGTGCTGCCGGGGCTGGGGTCAGCGCCCCTCCACTCCCACAGCCCACCCGCCCCATTCCCACGCCCCGTGGCAGGGCAGGACGCCAGCCTGGGCTCCCTCCCTCCCCAGTGAAAACCTGCCGAGTTTTTCATGTGCGTGGCTTTTCCTCTTTTTTTAAATGCAATGCTTGTAATGTGACTAAAGAGGGTTGTGGGTTTTTTGTTTGTGGTTTTGGGGTTTTTTTAAGCCCCCAGGAGTTTGACCGAGCTGCCCTGGGGCACCGGGCTCCTGCCCGCCCTGCTGCCCACCATGGCCGATGCCCGGTGCTGGAGGGGAAGGAAAGCCCCCGCTGGGCGCTGGGCTCGCTGCAGACCATCCCCGCTCCCCGCGGGCAGCGCTGCAGCTGGGGCTTGTTTTGCTGCCGCAGGGGCACGTGTCAGGGCTGAAACCCTCGGGGTGAGCAGAGCACCCCTGGGTATGGGGAGGGAGCAGCGGGCAGGACAACCTGCCGGTCCTGGGGACCTTGGTGCTTCAGCGGTGGGTCTGGGGAAAGGGCAGGTGCTCCTACGCAGCCGGCCTGCCCAGGTGGCTCCAGGGGGAGAGGAGAACGGCAGAAACGCAAGGCTTGCTCAGGTTGGGTATCCAGCCCTCGCTTGTCACCAAACCCCCAGCACCCAGCAGTAAAGACCATGATGGGGGCTCTGATCATTTGCTTTCTGGACTTTGAGTTGCATTTGCACTTGCTACCAAGGATCAAAAGCTCTCCCTGCCCCCGTGTTCCTCCCAGGTATCTCCGCACCCCCGGTGAGGGGGAGCGTCACTGCAGCGACCCAACACAATCCAGATTTCCTGAAAACTACCAAATTCACTTTTCCATTAGCTGAATGTCCCGGGGATGATGTTAATTGTAAAAGTGAGATGCTGAGGGGTGACTGATCGCGAGGCTGCGCAACGGTGCAGTGCAGGAGAAAACAGCTCCTCCAGCCAGCAGGGAGTGAAGATGTTCTCCGGCTTTCGGTGGGGACGGCTGATGGGGACAAATGTGTCTCCTTCACGAGGAAGAGCCGGGGCACGGCAGCGGCTGAGTGCGAAACGTGCTGTCCCCGGGGGCTCTGCCTGGCCCGGGCAGCTCTCACGCGCTGGCAAGCGTCCCCGCGCGCTGCCGCCAGCAAAGTGACCGCAGCTCTCTGCGGGCTCATGTCAGGGTGAGCGGGGCATTCATCTGCACATTGGGGTTGGTTTTTGGGTTTGTTTTGGTTTGTTTTGGGTTTTTAGCAATCGCTTGGTGGAGGGTTACCAGTTTAGAGTAACGTTGCCTGGGCTGAAGGGGAATGTGGGGAGAGGGACCGGTGTAAACCAAAAAGTCATGATTTTAAAGTGGAAACAGAAGCCTGGCCTTGTGAAGAGTGGGCATGCGCCTCTCCGGGTTTTAGTTGTGACATGGCCACCGGAGCCCTTCGAGATGAGCTCTTGTTCCCGGTGCCATGAGCAAGGCTGGCTGGGCCCGTCAGCCTCGCTTACCTCCAGCGAGTGAGATAGTCTGGGTGCTGCCAGACCCCCGTCCTCCAGCACTGTGCGAGTCTGGGTGCAGCTCAAGGACGGGGGCAACCCCTCGGGGCGGGGGCAGGCGTCTCCAGGAGAGCCACCCGCGTCCGACGGCAGCGGGGCCGAGGGCGGCTGGGCAGCGGCTCAGGTACTCGGCTCAGCTGCCCGAGGCTGGGCTGGAGGTACCCCAGGTGAGGCCATCACCCCGTGTCCAGGAAGCCATCCTACTTTTAGATTTAAGCTAACGTTTCTTTTAAAGGTTTATTTTGTCTCCTTTGAACTGTTACTGCTGCGGCACAGCCCCTCAGCCTCTCTAGCTTCTCCTCGGCTTTGCTTTGTCGTTAAACCAGCTCGGAGCCGGAGAGCAGAGGCTCAGGACGAAGGCAATGAGGTGAGACGGTGCCATCATTGCGGAGCTGCCCAGAGCCAGGCGTCGCGCCGGGGGCCCTGCACCAGCGCAGGGACACGCTGCTGCCCCGGAGCCACCGGCCTGCGCCAGGCCGGCACCCCTGGGCTGAGGCGGTGACTCAGGGAAGTCCAAGTGCCGTATGCCTCTGGCAAAACCTTTATCGAATGAATGTGAAATCTCATCAAAAGCAAATTGAGTTTCTGTGAGAAACCTGGTTTCCATAAAGCTGTATTGCCTGACACGTCTCATGCTGCCCTGACGTAACTCCCGGGGCCGGCACCTAGCCGGCGGGTCACGAGGAGTGTGCCACGAGCCGCCTGCCACGTAAAGCCCGCTGTGCCCGTCCCGGACCCCACAGCAGGGGCTTCAGCTCCTCTGCATCCCCAAAGGGCTCGCATCCACCCCTCCGGCCGGGCATGGGCACCAGCGCAGCCCGCCCGGGCGCAGTACTCACTTCTGGGCCTTGGGCGGCTTCTCCGGCTTCTCCGGGTAGGGGATGATGAAGTCAATGGCCGAGTCGGGCTTCTGGAGCAGTGTGCCCAGCTTGGTCTTGATCTCCTTGGCCCTGCGGGAGGGGACGAGCAGAGGCAGGTCAGGTGGAGGGATAGGGTGGTGGGGATGGTCCCTGCCCTGCGCCCGCACGGACCCCGGCACGGCTGCCGGTGAGGTACAAAGCTGTGTGATTAATTATACACGGACAAATGGACCCTAATGCTGTAAAGGTGCCTGGCTGAGGCGTTTCAAGCCGGGCACTCAGAATTAGCGGCAGCTCTTGATCTCGATCTCTTTGCTTTGTCCCCATCTGTGGCCGGGATAATTGTATCAGCGGAGCTGGCCGGCTGCTCTGAGGGTGAATTAGGGGATGTGTGCGCAGCACTCGGTTTCTATAGTGATGTGCCCCGAGGAGACGCTGGCGAGGAGCTGAAGGAGCTCCCTTCGGAGAGGAGGCTGTGCCGGGTGCTGTGCTGGGCTGCACGGCGGTGCCTGCCCCACGCCGACCCCCATCCCGTGTTGCACCCGCCAGCCCCGCAGCACCGATGGCCTCCGGAGCAGGGTGCCCTCCCCAGGTCCTGGTCTGCAGCCAAAGGGAGCAAGAAACTGTCCTCATCATGTCCCCTGGGCTTTCGGAGGTCGCTGCCTCTGCCTCCAGCGATGCACGGTGCAGCCCCCGAGCCCAGCGCTCTGCTGCCAAGCACCCTCGCACCACACAGCCAAAATCCTCCCTGTCCCACGGGATGCTATTGCTAACGCATAGGTTAGCAGGCACCTCTATGCTTGCCAAAATCAGGGTGAAACGCTCCTTGGTGTGCTCTGTGCCCACCCCTGACCCTCCCAAGCACTCACGGCTGGAGGCTTCCTCCTTTCTAGGCACTTTTATTAGGATTATATTATTTTTCTATTGCTCTCTTGGGGACCACCAGCAATGCATGCTGCCACAACCCACCACGCTTCCTGCTAGTGCTTGCAGTGTCTCTGCTCACGCCTAAGTAATATATAAGCCTTATGTCTGCAACGGGAAGGATCCTGCAAACAGGTAGCTCCTAGGTGCTGCTTTCCCTGGGCAGAGGGGGAAGAAGGGTTTCAGGGGGTGAAGTAGTCTGACTAGCAAAGGAGTTTCATCATCTATCTTTCACCCTTCATCCATTTGAAGGATACATAGGCAGGAGGGGTCCTGGGGCTTGATAGCAGGTCCAGCTGTCTCCCAAAATGTGCCCTTTTGTGCAATATGACTTGCAACATGGTCCTGAGCATCCAAAGCCACCGAGGAGGCTCCCCTCTGCTGCAGCTCAGTGTTGGCAGCAAGAGCAAGCCGAGCTTTTGCAGAGAAAACTCAGGTGTGCTGCATAAGACTGAACAAACAAAGGGGTGAAAATGGACCCCCCCCAGCCCCATCTTTGCAGGGCAGGACTCATCCCTGGCACAGCAACATTTGGTGACTTCCAGGCTCGCTGGCACAGTGGGTGGATGAGAGCGAGGGGACACGCTGCTTCCCCCCGGGCCGGCGGGGCTCGCTGCCTTTGCCACGGCGCGGCTGTCGAGGCCGGGCTGCAGCTCCCCGGCTTCAGGGCTCATTGTGCTTCTCTCTGCTGTTTATTTTCACAAGCCTTCTGTGGGCGATCATTCCCTTGCTATGTCTGCTATTTCATTTCCATTCCTTCATTTTTTCCCCCTCCCTGTAAAACTCCCTCTGTGTTTTGCTTTTCCACTTGCAGCCCCCGTGGGTGACTTTTTGAGACCGGGCGTGGGCTCTGCGCTCCTGCCGGCTGCCCCCGCTCCTGCTGCAGCAACCTGCCTCCCACAGCCACCCTTGCACGGGAGCGGGCAGGGGCCGGCAAGGCCAGGGCCGGCCGGCACAGGAGCAGGAGCGGGCAGCAGGGCCAGCCAGAGTGAGCAGCCCAGCCTGGGTCTGCACGACCGCCCACAGCGGGTGTACAGCACGGGGCAGAGCAGACCCAGAAATCCGACTGTTTTCATGGAAAATGTCAGCAGTTACAGGGACAGCTTCCGTTGCTCGTGCTTCCAAGAAAACTTGAATCTTGCCTGGAAAGACCAGGACCTTAGGTGAAGGGTGATGAGGTCCCCACGCTCCCTGCACCGAGGTGTGTCTGGGACAGGGATGCTGCCATGCGCAGTTTGTCCCACTCCTTCTAATAAATAAATAAAATATGGATAAATGCTCCGAGCCGGAGCTGGCTCCTGATGTGCAGAGCCTGGGGCTGGCTCTCCTGTGAGTCTTAGGTGCCCCTTGGCACCCCGCAGGCTGGCACTGCCGTGCCGGGACCCCCACGGCACAGCCCCGACCCACGTGGGCGCACAGCTGCAGCGAGGAGGAGCGGGCGAAGGCGGCAGAGGCTGCAGCCCCATTAGCACTGAAGCAACGGGTGGGCGCAGCGGGTGCCCCAGGAAAGCTGATGGGGCATGACAGCCTCCCTCCGGCTCTGCTTTCCCAGCTGTCTGTGCTTGTGGCCACTGGTCCCCGCAGGGAAGGGGACACGTGGGCTCAGGGAGCTTCTCTCAAAGAGGGACTGACCAGAAATGCCAGCTGCCACCCGGTCCCTCTCCCTGCCACCGCCCCACGCTCGGGAGGGCAGAGCCGGGGATGCTGCTGTGGCCAACCCGCTGCTGGTGCCGGGTGCTGTGCACCGGGGAGGGTCCCCTCCAGGCAATCGGACCACGCGCCCAGTCGTGGGGGTTTCATCTGGCAGGAGCAGGGGTGAAGAGCAAGGGGGAAGGGGCTCGCCCACCTCTGAAGTGAGGACGGTGGATGCCAGGGGGTCCCAAACAGGCCGGGGAAAATATGGGCTGTGCTGGGAGCAGGGACACCGAGAGCCAAATCTAACACACGACAGCCCAAGGAGGTGGGAAGATAGGACCAGGACTCCATCGCTGTCTGAGCAGGACTTGAGGACCTCACTACCCTGGTGCAGGTGGGGCCAACACACGCACAAGATTTGGATGCAGTCGATGGCGGCTTCACGCAGCAGCAAGCACTGTCCTGGGTAACGCTCAGAGCTGGTTCAAAATCTTGCTCTCTCACCGTCTGACAGTGACTTATGGCCAACATCTGTCGGGCTCAAAGGGCACTAATGGGTCTTAATGACCCTGAGCAGCCCCAGCTGAGCCCCACATGCCGCCCACGGCCAGGATGTCCATTTAAGCTCAGCCCTGGGGCCACCTTCTCTTTGGCTGTGCTGTAGGTGGGCTTCTCCCCAGCCTGATCTCCTGCCTCGATGGTGGACCTATACTGCAGCCCCACCACCTGCTACTCCCAACAGGGCTCCCTGGATGGCTCTCGCCCCACTCCATCCCATGGGGCTGTTGATGGACCATCAGCAGCTGCCCACCCTGCTGAAGCCCCGCAGGTCCCAGCGTGGGGCCAGCAGCAAGAGCCGTCCCACCCCGAGCAAGTCCTCGGCTGTGGGGCCTTCATGAAATATGGAGAGATGGCAGCGATGAGGGAGCTTGTTGAAAGGAAGCGAGAAAGGACAGAGGGCTGAGCGCTTGCAAGCTGGCGGGAGGGAAGGACTATTTAAAGACATCACCCTGGCGTCCTCCAGCAGATGTATTACAAGCTTTCAAGCAAGACTTCAGCAAAGGCTAAACAGCAGGGTAAAAAAGGCAGTTATAAACAAAAAGACACCCTTCACCCCCCCCCCCAGCTATGTCCGAGTGAGAAAAAGCAAGAGGACCATAAACTGTGGAAGGTTAGGTGTGAGAACAGATGGGAGCAAGCCAAGAAAAAGTCTGAGAAACAGCTTCCAAGAAGCATTAAAAGAAAATATGGGCTCTGTCAAACACATCAAGAGCAAGAAATCTGCTGGGGAGGGCCAGGAGAGACTCCAGCTTTAAAAACAAAACAAAAAAAAAGAAGCTCAAAGAAGTTAAAGCTATAGCTGAAAGCTAAAGCTGCCGCTGTGCCTGAGGGCAGGGAGGTGCCGGAGGGAATGCCCCTTGAGGGGAAAAAGGCTCCAGGGAGGATTCGAGGAGCCGTCAAGCTGCAAGTGTGACAGTGTACGGGCATGTCAGCAGCAGCTGTATCAGCCGGCCGTGGCGGACACATGGACAAATATGGTCTACTGGAGAGGAGTCAAGGCAGCTCTGGCAGGAGGAAGAGATTCCTTCAAACCTATCGGCCCTCTCTGAAGAGGCCAGCGAGCACGTGCCGTGGGGAGAGTCGGGGGGCACCAGCCCCTTGGGTCTGCAGGGGACCTCGGATGAGCTCTCCAGACCCTGGGTAGCTGCAGGGGGGAAGGTCATCTCATGGATGAGAGCGTGGGGAACAGCGTGGGAAGGGTAGCACACCACGCGTAGGGGACACTGTGTTTTCCTCGGTGCGGATGGTCCTAGGGGAACGCGGGCTGGGACCGTGCTGTTAAACGTATCACACGCATGGGGAGAAGGGCAGCAGATACTGCGCTACCCGGGAGCAGCACTTGGGGAGCAGTTGTGAGGAACCGCAGGAGCGTCTCGTGAGACGGGCAATGAAGCAGCTGTTGAAATTCCTCATAGAGCAATACAGAATGATGCACAAGGGACAAACCCAGTCCTCACTCCGTGTATAAAATGGTGGGCTGTAAGCGAAGCAGCCTTTCAAGAGTGAGGATTTGACGGTGTAACAGAGGTCAGTGAAAGCATCAGCATAATGTAGTATTAGAAAGTAGCAGAAGAGTGAAAGCAAAGATGACAGCAGAGCAGAAATGTGTGGTTCACCCACATCTGGAAGAGTGCTGCCTGCGGCGCAGGAGACTGGGCAAGGTGAGCATGGGGCCACGAGGATGGCCGGAGGGCACATTTCAAGCAAAGAAATTGTCACAGGCCCACGCTCCTGTTCGTGCCTGTGATGGGAATTTGCCTTGCCAGCTTTAGCTGACGAAGGGGGACTTCTCCCGAGCTCCCCCCAGGACAGTGAACACCACCCTCGCTCTCATCTAAAAACCAGGACTAAGGCATTTGCAGCTGCGAGGAAATCCTCACTGGGTAATTCACGCCTAGAGTCTTTTACCAAGTTTCCTCCTTAGGTGAAGGATCGAGCACCCTGGTGCCGCGGGGAGACCCCAGCCTGTGCCGTGGCCCCCCCTTGCACCTCTGCTTCTCACAGGGCCCCCTCCAAAGCCCCCCCAGCTCCGCAGGAGGGGGCAGGTTTCGATCAGCATGGAAATGGCTGGGGGCTGGAGCCTGCCTGGGCTCCCAAGGGGTGAGAGCAGCCTGGGAAGCACCAACACCACCCAGGGCAGGTTTTGAGGTGAGTGCCGGGGCGGAGGGAGATGGAGATGAGGATGAGGATGGGTGCCACGAGCGGGGCAGAGCGGGCACTCTGCACAGAGCCGAGCCTCGTGAGAGGGGCCAGGGCCGGCTAATCCGCGTGCGAGGGAGACGCAGGCAGTTAAAGAGGATTTTGAGGCACTTTGGAGCCAGGCTGTTTCCGCCTCAGAAAGGTAACCGCTCTCCTGCTTTTTTCCTCCCTCCCCCCCCATTTTGCAAACATTAAGCTCTGAGGACAGCGCGCTCCTGCTCTGGGCCCGCAGCGGGGAGCAGCTGAGGTTGATGGGTGGGTTTGGGGCAGCCCGGACTTGCCCAGCAGAGAGGTTCCCAAACCGGAGGAGAGAGTTAGGGACAGGATCAGCGCTCGCCGAGGGTCCCAGCTACCCACAGCATCCCAGTGAGGCCCCGCCAGCAAGCCTCCCTTCCCTCCCAGTTCAGAGGGGCAATCCCAGTCCCCAGAAGAGATGTCCATCACGGGGACGTGCCGGAGGAAGAACCCCTCTGCCCCCAGCCACCCCCGGCAGAGCCCCGCGGGGAGGCAGACGCCCCGGCATCCCCACGCGGGCTGGCCGCTCTCACCTCTCCAGGCAGGTGTGGGGCAGCGCTGCTAATCCTTTGCACATCTTGGCAGGCTGTAGTTTTCCTCCGATGCGAGAAGAGTGTGAGCGATGGCTAAAGCAGGCTCCGTCTGCAGCCCAGCTCCCCCCTCTCCCTCCTATATAGCGCCGGGAGCTGGACCCCCGCCAGCCCCGTAACCAATGCCGTCCGTCCCGCCGCAGCTGGCCCCGGCCCCAGCGGCTTCTGGATTTTGTTTTCTCCTCTCTAAGCTCACACGGGGGGGAAAAAATGTGGTTTTTCTGGGGTGAGATCAGGTAATCAAATTGGAAGGACCAAGCTGCTGTTGGGGGGGCTTCAGGAAGCCCACAGGGTTTCCTCTTAATGATATATCAGGCTCCAGGTCAGTATTTAGAAGAGCCAGGTGGAAATGCTTCATTCAAGTGAGGGTTTTTTCAATGAAAAATGTCGCTTTCATAAAAATAAAAGTGCTTAGGTTTTAGCAGCAAAGTCTTGCTGTTGATTTAAAGGCTGTGGCTAATGTCAAAATATCCACAGCTTCAACAGTGGTTATCGGCTGGTGGGTAACAGTGACTTTTGTTCCAGAACAAATTCATTTTAGTGTAAGCTTAAAAAAAAAAAAATCTTTTAATCATAGCAAATGTTCCGGTTTTATCTGACAGTGACACTTTGATGAGGCCAAACAGGATTCCCACCCAGAATTTTGTTAAGTGGAAAATTTGGCCCCTTTTTCCATTCCCTTTCAGAGCAGAAAAACACACGCCGGAGCCCAGAGCTGCCCGTGACGTGGGAACCGGGGCCTGAGCAGGGACTGGTCCCCGCCTCCCCCTGCATGGCTCTGCCCCATCGCTGCCCCACTGGAATGCAGCCCCTCACTCAGCTAAAGCTTGGGTGCTGCACAGCACTGCAGTGTTTCTGTTTGCTCGGGTAGGATCTCTGTGATTGCTCCCCTAAAACTCGCAATCACAGAACCAGTGCCTCCCTATGGTCGTGACATCTGTGGCATGAGTTCTGCCTGGCCTCAGCCAGGCACAGTGTAGGTGCAACCCCAGAGAGAGGCTGCCTGCTGAGAGGCATCATGGCAAAGATGGGGACCAGCCTGGCTCCGAGGGGCCCTGTTCCCAAAACCCTGGCTCCCCACGGCCGCTCGGGGGGAGAACGAACTGCAGCCAGCAGCTGCAATGGAGTCACTCCTAACACTGCTTAGCAGTGCTTGGAGTGGAGAGGGTAACTGCAGCCATCCTGCACGCTTCCCTCCCGGCTTCCAGCCGGGATGTGCCAGCCCACCCTCAGCAGGGTCACCTGGGGCACGGCTCATCGCCCGGGTCTGCACGGCCAGACTAGAGCCAGCAGGAGAGGAAAGCCCTCAAACACACACAGGGCGGCTGTGGGGGCCTCAGCGCCAAAGCTTTTGAGGTTTGTGTGGCAGGATTTACTCACACCAACACGGGTCTTTGCCACCCCACGCCGGTGCCTGTGCAATCACACCCGCTCCGGCACAGGCGCACAGAGGGTGTGCGGCTCCGCTCTGCCTCCACCTCCCGCTCCACCTGGGCGTCCCCTGGGCGTCCTGCTCGGGGTCTGGGCTCAGGGTTCACCCTGAAAATCTGCCACGTGCTTGTCCCCGACCTCAGCTGCCTGGGTGACTTTGAAAATGTGTATCCAAGTGCTTTAACACCCACAGCTTGGAGCTGGGAATAGGAGACCTTGCTCCTGACCTGGCTGTCCAGACTCCAAGGGCACTAACGGCCTTAATTGCCCTGGCCAGCCCCACCTGCCCCCTCAGCCTGGGGCTACATTTAAGCTCAGCCCTGGGCCCCCTTTCCCTCTCCGAGCGGTGTCAGAGGTGTGCCTGGCTCTGGCTCCTGGATGGACTTTGGACCTGCATTGCAATCCTGTGTCCCGCTGTTCCGGGATTATGCAGCAAATGACGTCTGCGTTTCAGCGTGCGAGTGCAGTAACTGAAAGCTAGAAGTCTGCTAGAAACCGTGCCTCCCTGGTGGGCTGGGGTTAGCTTTTTACTGGTTTGTAATGAAAATTGAATGAAAAAAAGTACACCCTAAAATTTCAGAGGATGAGGTGTTTGGATGACCTTTCCCTGGGTTTGTGCTAATTAGAGACTCCCAGATGCACTCAAGCAGGGGTGCCAGACCTGCCGGACTGGGGGGCTGCCCCTTCCTGCTGCCCGGCATTGATGTGCCCACCAGCCCCCCTTGTGCCTCGCAGAGGGGGGAAGGAAACAACGGCACCCGCAGAGGATGGAGGTACTTCACAGGCTGCTATCATTTTGCCCCTTTCACAGAGGAGTCGGGGGGAGGCTCGGTTATTAGCAGGGAGGTGCCTCTCCCCAATCCGGGGATAGCCCAGAGCCCATTTCCCAGCAGCTGGGGTGCAGCCCCCTGCTCTCCGAGAGACTGCAGCCCTGCAAGCTCGGCAGGTCTGTGCCAGTCGCCCTCGGGGCCAGAGAGCGTGTCAGGGCCCTTGGTTTGCCAGCAGGGATGTCACCAGGGTATCCCGAGTGCCAGGTCAGTGCCTGCCAGCTCGGTGGCTGCTTTGAAAGGCTCTTTTTGAAGTCGAGGTGCTGTTTGCGGGGTGCTTTGCCAGCCGGCTGGGCACGGAGGGGAGCAGGGGGCAGTGAGGGGTGGGAGGGAGGTGCCGGCGGTTCTCACAGCTGCCGGGCTGGGAAGGGCAGCGGGGCCATGGGACCACATGGGAAACCCCCGCAGCCTCGCGCTCAGCTGCCAAGCCATTGGGAACGCAGTTATTTTTCCTCATTAATCTTCAGTAATAAAGTCAGCGTCAGAAATCCCCGGGGAGCTCCAATCTGTGGGATCAGGCGGTTTGTGTGAATGCTGTCCAGCAGACACCGAGCACCCTTACGTGCTCTCCTTCCAGCTGCAGCCGAGGCCGCGTGCCCCTGGAAAGCAGACAGCCTCCCCTGGCACGCCGGGGGCATGGCTCCAGCTCTGCTGCTTCGAGGAGCCCGGAGCTTTGCCCCATGAGACCCCACAGAGGAATTGGGTCTGTCCCCTAAAGACTTTTACCTACTTTACCTCTTTCAGTCCTGGGTGGGCAAATCCCCCGCTCCTGTGGCTCTGCCACAGTTCAGTGACTGATGCTCTATAATCTCTTCCACAGCCCTAGGGTGGGGATTTAATGAATGCACAGAGCAAGTTGGGGAAATTGAAGTCCAAAATGAGTGATGATGCTTCATGCGAGAGGGTCAGAAGGAAGCTATACCATGCGCTGGGATCGCACTTGTGCATTTTAGTAGAGGCTTATCTGAAACACTGAAAAAGAAACTATATACCATTGAGCAGAAACAAGGGTTACACAGAAATAGCTTGTATTTTCTGCAGATCTTTGTCCAGTAAGAAATGTTTGGTTTGTGCATTTCAAGGCTTTAGAGGGCTAAGAAAATATTTCCAATAAGAAACTACCCAGACCTTCCTTTTCTTCCCACGACAGCTTAATTTCTTTAAGAGCCCTTCTGGGAGAGCTTTTTGGAGATCCGAGTGCGCTCCAAGGACCAGATTGTCTTGTGTACACAATGGCTGGTTTCCTCCAAGAGCGCTCTAGGTTTGTGCCTTGCAACTGCCCCCTCAAACGCCATGTGGAATCTCCCATTACACCAGATTTATCCTGGGCTCTGTTATTTCAAGACTTTATTATCCTTTCTAACTTGCCTTTTATAGAAGGCAGCCTCACTGCTTTGCAGTTTCCTGGTTCCCACTGGAACTTTTTAAAAATTAGCATCATATTTAACATTGGCTTTTTGGTAGCGGGATCACTGTAATGCTCACCCAGGCGAGTATTTGGCAGTTCATCTGAGCGCTCCTTCAGGCAGACTTTTAACCATGTGTTCTAAAAATGGGGTTAAAATCTCTTTTTTCTTTTTTTCCTAGTGCCTTGGGACAGTCGCACAAATGTGTGTCCCTTAAGGAACGAACCTAGTGTGAGCTCCTTCACAGCAAAGGCCAATGCAAGTAACTCACCAAGCTTTTCCATGATGGCTCTTTCCTTCTCATAGAGCCTGGTCACGTCCTGTCCCCAGGGCTCTCTGGAGAGCTTTCTGCTTCTCACATAGTCATGGTTAATTTTTATGCCTTTAGGATGCTTTCCTCAAATCTTCTGTGGCCTGCCTTCCACCTGTAACTTTCCAGAGCTTGTAATCTTTTTTTACTCTCTCATCCGTATGTAGTTTTCACTTCATTTAAGGTCTTTCCACTTGAGGTGTTCATTTCCACTCCCCTGTATAAGCATATCACCTTTTTTTAAGGTCAGCCTACCTCTCATTTCCCTTTTGACATTAAAGTTACTGCTTTTGCTCTTACCAGGACAGTCTGATTAGTAATTACAGCTCTCTGGCCCCTCATTTGTTATCTTTGAACTAAGCCCTGTGCATGGTTCAGGAGGAGTCACTCGGGTAACACACAGTGTGGGTTACACCACCCCACTGCCTCCAGCAAGCTTCTGAGGTCCAGCCCGATGATTAAAACGCTTGTGTAGAAGGAAGGAGACAGGGGATCCCGGCTCCCTCCACTTGCTGCATCCAAGTCACTGACACAGGAGCCACGGCTGAGGTCGAAGAGGAGAAAACCCTGGAAAGCAGCATTATCCAGAGCACTGGGACTCTGGCCAGCTGGGAATTCGGGAGTCACGTAAGTCCTGCATCCCAGCTGCGGAGCCGCCAAGTTCCTTGACCCCAAGCACAAGGCCTGAGAACGGCCAGGGCAGCAGCTGGGACACGGTGCTGCTCCTCGTGCCTGCTCTGTGCCCGCAGCAGGGACCTGCTCCCCTTCCAGCACCCGGCCAGCGCGGGACAGGGGCAAGCGCACCCTGAGACGTGCACCGAGCTGGCCTCACCTCTTGCACATGCAGAGCACCCTTGGGAACAGGGCTGAGCTCTGGTTCACGTGTGTCCATAAGGAAAGCCCAGAGGAGCCAGCGGTGACAGGCGTTTCCAAGTCAATGCAAGTACTTGCGTGGTGTTTATGCCACTATAGGTACTAAAGTGACAGCCTGGATCTGAATAGCAGCATCCCTGTAGCGGCTCCTCTGCACGCAGAGCAGATCAGCGAGGACAAGGCACATGCTGCGCGTTTGCAGAGACCTACTGCGGGCAGAGCCAGCGCCTCAGGCACATCAGCAGCTGCTGCTGAGCTTCCAGGAGCTCCGCTATCCCAGCGGCACTGGTGCCACCGCGTGCTCCGCAGGGTGCAGCCCCAGCACAGGCAGCTGCGCACTGTCCCTGCTTTCCTGTCTCCGTCTGCAGCATGGCCACTTGCCCGCGTGCATTCCTTGAAGTGTCACCAAATGACACCATCTGTGAACAGATGCGGTTGGGTTGGCAATGTGCAGGAGACAAACACAATTTCAACGCAAAGTTGGCACAAACAGACCTGCCATAGGATTTTATTTAAGGCTTGAATTCAAGAAATTGCCTGGATTACACCATTTTTACCCGGATTCACATGCTGGATCCAGGCAGCAGAGCACATTGTTTCTCCTCACCCACCAGCCAGCACCTGCAATTTTGATCACCTGACAGGATCAGCTGCCATGCGAGGAAGTGCACCCCTATCTCCACATTAGCCATGCAAGCACCCCACTCCTCTCCCACACGTGCATTCATCCTCGGCCCAGAAGAGCATCTGAACGGTGAATCAAGCTCTTTCCTGCCCATCCCTTTTGCTCTACGTGCCCTGCTGCGGCACTGCCTTTCCCAGCTTGTGGATGTCGTCATTCTCCAGCACCTCCACCTTCCCCTTGCCTGGCTGCAGCACACTGGCCACCATAGCCCTGGCCACCGTTTCCACAGGCACCGAGTAAGCGGTGGGGAAGGCCCAAGCCACAACACGCAGAAGCTGCTGGGCCATCCACTCGGCGGGGCGGGACTCCTGGCGCCTGCACAGCAGCACCCTGCAGAGCGAGGAGGTAAGGTGGGTCAGGCTGAAACCATCCCCCGGGGAAAAACTGGGTCCTCCAGCTGCGCTGCGGGCCAGCCCAGCTTGCCAAACCCACATGGGAGCCATGGGGCTTTGGCAGGGTCCCAAAATGTGACTGAGCTGAGCCCTGGGACACTAAACTCCTTTCCCCACAGTGCTGCCAAAAGCTGGATGCCCGTTCTCCCAGGCCACGAGAGCATAGTACAGCTGAAAGGATACAGGTGAGTATCCCCCCTGCATAAGGCCAAGGTCTGTGCGGAGATGATAAGCTTTGAACTATGTCCCCCAACCTCTGCTCTCAACCCAAGCCTCTTCTCCTTGCGTGGCACGTGACACTAGCATTGGGACAGGCCGTGGGAAACTGCTGCGCTTCCCTGCAGCATTGGGAAGCAGTGTGCTCATCCAGGAGCTGCATTTGCAGCTGGTGGCTTTATCCACTTCCCTCCCCAGTCCTCCCCTTATGCATCCTTTCTCTCCTTCCCCATCTCGCAGCCCGCTGCCCTGGTAACCCTCCACCTGAGTCCTGTGCCCTCCCTCCTCCACTGCTACTCACGCTGGCCGGAGAATGGTACAGCGGTCAAAACCAACAGCCTGGACCAGGTTCTCCACTTCTCCCTGTCAGAGCAGTAGGGCAGGATGAAAGGAGGCAAGGATGACTGCAAGCACCATCCCTGCTGCCCCGTGAATTGGCAGGAGAGAGTTGCTGAGCCATGAGCAGGATGGCACTATTGCCACTGCAAAGCTGGTACAGGCCAAGCACCGCCTGGACAGCGAGCGACTCTCCAGGAAAAGGCAGCGTGGGGCGAGTGTCCACGGTGGACACATTGACCGTTAGTCAGCAGCGCACCCTTGCAACCATCATGATAACTGCAACTGGACACTCCTGAGACAGCATCTGGACACAGTGTCCAGCCTGGGGATCCCGGCACAAGACAGTGGCAGACAGCAGTGAGTCCAGCAGATGTCGGGGGCTGCAGCATACAACATATGGGGAAAAAAACTTTCGCAATGGGTATGGTCCCAACTGGGGAGCCTGTGGGCTCTCCACCCCTGGATAGTTCACGTCTCACCTGGACACAGCCCTGAGCCTCCCCACCTAGCTGTGAAGCCATCCCAGCTTGGGGTTGGGGAGCCGGGGTCAGGCTGGAGACCCCAACGGGTGTTTCTGGTGGTTTGAAGAGGGAGACGGACACTGCATGCAGATGAAGCCAGTTGCATGGCTGTCCTCCCAGCCCCCTTCCCTCACCCCCTTGTCGCCCAGCACTAGGAGGACCCTTGGAGCACCTCTTGACACCTCAGCTCCTGCTTCTTTCCGAAGCATCCCAGGAGGAGCCCACCCCAGCTGCCCCCTCACCTTCACGCGGAGGTAGAGGAAGCGGCTGTGCTGGTTTGCCCCCTGGGAGGACTGCAGGACAAAGTGTTTGCAGCCCCCTGCCCGCGCCAGCTCCGCTGCCTGCGCGACGTAGTCCCGGTCCACGCGGACAAAGCCAGCCTGCAGGTAAAGGGGAGAGGAGGGTGAGTGCAGCGGGGGAGAGGGCAGGCAGGACCCCTGCCCTCCCGGGGGTCCCACTCACCGCGCCTGCCTTGGCCCTGGTGGTGCCCAGGCAGCAGAAGCCAACGTCGTGTCCCTGGAAGGCGGCGGCGTGCTCGCTCAGCCGCTCGAAGTCCACCACCGCCTGCTCCTGCGGGGAGGCCGAGGGTCAGCGCGCCCGCCCTGGCCGCCCCTCGCTCCCCCGCCGCTCCCGGGACCCCCGGCCCCGCGCACCACGGCCGCTCCCGTCTCCTCGCCCAGGCTCAGCCGCCGCCGCCCGACCAGCGTCACCCTGGCGAAGAGCTGCCGGGCCAGCAGCTCCCGCAGCAGCGCCCGGCCCGTCTCCCCCGAGGCGCCCAGCACGAAGCAGGCCCTGCCGCTGCCGCCACCGCCGCCCGCCGCCGCCATGCCGAGGGAGCAGCGGCCCGGCCGCGGGCGGTGTGGTGGCGGGGCGGGCCCGGGCGGGGAGCGGCTGCGCTGCCGCCGGCCCGTCTTCCGCCTGCCGGCGTTTAGCGCCAGGAGTGCCGGGCTCTTCCCGGCGGTGCGGAGGCCGCGGGCCCGGGCGGCAGCGCGGCACGCTGCGGTTAAACTAAGACACGACCTTCGCCAGCGGCTGGGGGAGGTTGCGCGGGGAGGCTGGAGGGTCTCCGTCCTCCCGAGCAGGGGGCTGCCCCAGGGGACCCCCCTCAGCCTCGCTGCTGCTCCCAGCGCGCGGGGAAAGACGTCTGCTGGTGTCCCCCCTCCTGTCCCTCCGCCGGGTGTCCTTGCGGTGGCAGAGCCCATGGCAGAAAGCGTCCCCGCGAGGATCCTGTGCCCTCCCTGCTCAGGCGAGGGGGTGCTCAGAGGGGTCTGTGACCTGCCGGGCGGCTCCTCCCCAAAAACCACTGGGCTCAGCGTGTGCTGCCGGCCGGGGTGCCCTGTAGCTGTGTCCCCCGGGCAGGAGGTGAGTCACCCCCCTCCCTGGGCACCAGCTCCGGACCTGGCCGTAGCCGTGGGGCTCGCACCCCAGCGGTGACGGCAGCCCAGCCCACCGGGAGCAGCCTCACGATGACTCCGGTGTGAAGCAGCCGCCGGTGCTTGAGGAGCGAGGGAACGGAGCCCAGTGTCTGGGGGACCCTCGCCAGGCAGGTCCTGGGGCGTGCTGGCAAGCACAGACCCCCTGCTCCAGATCCCTGCCTGGACGTTGTCCCTCTGATGGGGGTGATGGCTCAACCCGGGGCATGGCTCTGGAGCGGGTGCATGGGCACTGTGCAGGGGCTCTGTGCAGCCGCTCCCATGGGTAGCGCCAAGGGGCCCCGCGGCACCCTGATCCCGTTTGTCCTGATTCCTGGGGAGGGAGGTGCAGAGGCCTGAATGGCTGCTTTCGGGATCAGCCAGGTGATTTTCTAGCCCGGTGTGTCTGCTGAGTGTTCCCCTTGGCCGAGGGCTGAGGATGAATCCCTGGTGCACGTGCCACGTGCGAGGCAGGACGCGCGTCATGACCATCACCGGGTTAATGGCCGGTATCCCGCTCCACCTGCCAGTGTGCCGCTGGCACCCACGGCCGCGCGCCCCGTCCGGCGGGCTGCATCCCGCAGCCGCAGGCGAACCCAGGTGGGTGCAGGAGGGGGAGGCTGGGATGCGCCGGGGCTCAGGGGTAGTGGGACAAGTGCTTGAGAGTGGGAGGGGAACTATACGGTGTGACAGTGCGGAGTATCGGCAGCAACATGTATGGGACACGTGGTATGCTATAGGGTTTCACAGGATGGTGGGGATACCTCTGGGGAGGGGTGGGATCAGGATGCACGGGGGCCATGCGGTGCTCGCACTGCTCATGGTCTGCTCCTCCTCCACGGCAGGGCTCGGTGGGGCCGGCCAGGCGCCAGGGCGCCCGCTCTCCTGGCAGCATGGAGGCGCGGTGCCGGCACAGCGCGGCGTTCGACTGCATGCCCCAGCCAGCAGTCTGCTGCCCTGACTGGATGGCGGGGCTCCCCGATGCCCTGCCCCTCTCCCGCCTCTCCATCCCTGGCACCCACGACTCCCTCAGCCTGTTCGGCGGCCGGCGCCTGCGGTGCCAGAGCTGGGGCCTGGAGGCCCAGCTGGCGGCGGGCGTCCGCTTCCTGGATGTGCGCTGCAAGCTGGCGCGGGGCGAGCTCCACATCTACCACCTCTGCACTTTCCAGCGGGCCTGCCTGCGGGGGGTCCTGCGCCGCACCCTGCGCTTCCTCCGCGCCCACCCCGGCGAGGCCGTGCTCATGCGCATCAAGGAGGAGCTGCCCATCTTCCCCCGGCCCGGCTTCGCCGCCCGGCTGCACCGCTGCTTGCTGGAGGAGGGACAGGGCCGCGTGTGGTGCCGGGAGGAGGTCCCAACGCTGGGCCAGGCGCGGGGGAAGATCGTGGTGCTGGAGGCGCTGGCGCGGGAGGTGCTGGGCATTCCCTACGAGCAGCTGAGCATCAGCGACGCCTGGAACGTGCTCTCGCTGGAGCGCAAGTGGGCCCGGGCACGGCGGCACTTGGAGAGGGCGGCCAGCGGGGACCCCACCACCATGCACCTCACCTTCTGCTCCGGGAACGGGCTCTTCACCTGCCCCGAGGAGGTGGCCCGCTTTGTGAACCCCCGCTGCTACCAGCACCTGCGGCGCCGGGGGGGGCAGCCAGTGCGCTGGGGGGTGGTCATCATGGACTTCCCGGGAGCAGGGCTCCTCCGGCTCATCGTGGAGAGCAACGCCCCGCGGGCCAGTGGACACATCACAGCGGCCCCCGGCACCCCCGCAGTACTCTCGCAGCAGTGCCGCAGCAGAGGGGACAGGCGCCGCAGCCGGCACAGCTCCGCTCGCTGCCCGCGCCGGTGTCCATCGGGACGGACGCTGCTCCCAACCCCACGCCTCTGCCGAAGGATATCAGCGCCCGTAGAGTGAAAGCGGGTTTCTAGCTCTTGCTGGGCACCAGGAAGCCTTCATGTGACAATGATGTGACAGCGCCGGAGGTGGCAGGGGAGGGTCAGTGGCTGCAGTCGGAGCCAGGCAGCCCGGGGAGCTGCCCCCTGCACGCTGCTCTCCCCTGAGGAGCCAGGTACGGTCCCGGCGTGGGGCTGGACCAGCCAAGTCCCCAGTGGAGCAGCAGGGATGAGGTGGAGGCAGAAGGTCGTGCCTCGCCTCCTCTCGGGCCAGTGAGTACCCGAAATGCCTCTCAGCAAAACAGTCCTTTTCCTTTCAAGGGTAAATAAAAATAAAAAGAAGCTAGGAAAGCACTCACTGCGTTGCCTTGCCATTTCCTAGCAGAAACCACTTCTTGCTTTTGCTGCTCGGCTGTGAAAGAGCCTGTACCCCTCCGCCCATTGCTGAAGCACAGTCACATTGGTGTTTGTAGCCATCTTGCTCTTAAAGCAGAGCTGCGAGAGGCCAGAGGAGGAATTAATTTCAAAGGTGACAGCAAATTGTTAGGAACCTCCTTCCCCTCGTTATTTTAGCTTTTGTTTTTTTCTTGCAGGGGCTTGCCCCAAAAGTCAGGACTGTTAGAGGAGGGCAGCTTCAGCAGGCGCCGCCGACCCCGTGCATGGAGAGCTGGATGGCCACAGCAGCGGCGTTTCAGACGGGGCTACCCCGACCCTGTGGTTGCAGACCCGGGGGACGCTGCACAGGGCAAAGCTCGGCGGTTTGCAACAGCGCAGGCAGCGTGGACGGGGCAGTTTGTAGATCCACAAAAGCAAAGTGGTCGAGACGCAAAAAAGACCTTAAAACGCATGTTGTGCCAGTGCCTGCCCCACCTGCAGAAAATAAATCAGCAATTTAAATAGACTGGCAAGTCGCAGGACAAAGTATCTCCTTGGAGCAGAAAGATAACTGAGATCCCAGGGGAGAAAGCATCAAACTGCCGGCTGCACTGAAGTGGGGAGGTGAGAAAGAGAAGAGGAAAGCTCAGCCCCGGCCTGGCAAAAGGTGAAGAACGTCCTCAAGGATGCTTCTGTCTCAGGGGAAAACGCAGCTGGGCTCAGTGCCTGCCGGAGGGGATGCCGCAGGATTTCCTGGCAGGAGGAGAGGACGTTGTTTGCTCCACGGGGACTGGCCCTAGCTGGAGACACGGCTCCCAGTGCTAAGCATGTTCATCCGCTGGCCCCGGGCAGGCTGCAGCAGCTCTGCCCAGGGAGCAGGGGAGGACTGAGCCCGTTGTGCAAAGAGCCAGACGGGAGGGGAGCAGGGAATAGCGCGCAGGGGGTGACGGAGGTGACAGCTGGGGGAATCCATCTCTGGCCTTGCTTTGTAAGACAGGAGAAGACTGATATCTCTGCACTAAACCAGACACATGACAAAAGCACTGGTGATGTCTGGGGCGCTGGTGGCCTGCTCCATCGGCTGCCAACGCCTCCACTGCCTGGGGCTGTTGCCCCGGGGCCCAGCCAGCCTGACGGCTCTAGGTATTGCTCTTGCAGTGGGAAGATGGGTGGCACAGAGGGATGGCCAGGCAGGTCGGTGGCCAGCCCTCCAGGGACGCACAGTGCCATGGGGAGCCGGGCAGGGCGCAGGCAGAGCAGTCGCAATTCCCCGGAGTGGCTCTGCGGGCTGGGTGGCTTTGCTCTCGCTTAGGGCAAGGGCTGCCTGCACGGCTGCGGAGCTGCCCCTGGATGCGGCACATCCCCAGAGCTGCACCCCAGCACCCCGTACCCACCCTGTGCCCCAGCTCGCTGGCAGGGCAGAGCACTGCCTGGGATTCCCCGGGTAGGCAGAGCCGCTTGTTTACTCCCTACCACACAAGCAGTGAGTTAACTTCGGCGTTATCTACGCCCCCGGCATCCTGTTTGGTGAACCCTTATCTGTGCCACGCACGTGTTGCTGCTGCCAGGTGCCAGGGAGCCGGCAGGTAGCGCGGGCAGGGGTACCTGGCTGGCAGCGGTGCCCAGCGAAAAGGCTCTCCATCACTGGCGAGGCAGAAAGCTGTCCTGCAGCTGAGATCAAAGAAACAACTCTGAGAGGAGCCCTGTGGGGTGGGTGGGAGTGATTTGCCCAGAACTGCCCCTGCACCCCGCAGCCAGGGCTGCCCGAGTGCCGTGGGATCCCTGCGGGTGGGGGGGCGCAGGGTGCCACGGCCCGTGATCTGTCTTGGAAGCATCCCCGTCCTTCTGGCCCTGGCTAATGCTTGCAACCATCCCACCCCCTCTAAGCCAGGGTGCACTCGGGTAATGCCAAACACTTTCAAATTGTGAGAAAGACTTTATCGAGTGCTGCTTTCCTCCAGGGCCGTCAAAGGAGGGCCCGGCTGCCCAGGCTGCAGGCCAGGCATCACGCTGGGAGACGTGCCCAAAGGCACCCTGCAGCTCAGGGACACCCTTTGGGACAAACAGCCCCTGGGGACCTGCGGTGGGGGGGAGCTGTCCAGTACCCGCGCTCAGGAGGTGCGTCCAAAGCCCCCGCTCACCGGGGCATTGCAGGATCTGGGGAGAGCCACCCCGGTCCCCAGGGTGGCGTAGGGGGGACGGCGGGAGCGGGGCTGCGCCCCAGTGGGTGTGGGTCCTCACCAGCACCACGCCATGCTTCTGCAGGGGTGCTGCCGGGTGCCTCCTCGCTCAAGTGGGCTGCTGAGCCCTCCCCAGCAGCAGGGGTGAGGGGGGCTCCCCAGGAAGGTGCCCACTGTATCACCAGTGGCAGCCGAGCCAGGCGGGCTGTGTCAGGGTGACTCGGTTCCTCTGCGGTTTGCCAGGGGACATTGCACAAGGAGGGGAACAGGCTGTGCTGCCGTGGGGCGGGAGCCTCTGCCGAAAACAACACAAGTGTGCCTCTGCACGGGGGGGTGCGGCGTGATGGTGATGGGGGTGCCCCTTGCACCTCCTGCCCCCAGGGTCTCACTCCGCCAGGTCCTGAGCACTCCCTGGGGCCACAGTGCGGGGCACAGCCTGGTCTTGGCCCTGGGGCGATGGTAACTCTCTGCAGAGGCTAAGCCCTGGGGCATCTGCCCACCTCCGCCAGTGCCCATCTCCCCACGCATTATGTACAGCCCCTGGCACCGTGCGTCCCATCCACAGCTGGGCACTCCCAGAGCCGTTGGGATACTCGTGCAGGCATCGCACCCTGCCCTGCGCACGACACCCTGCCCGTGGCACGGCCGAGCAGTGAGAGGGAGCAGTGCATCAGCCTGGGCGGGCAGCGACGGCTGCAGCGGCCGAGCCGCTTCCCCCCGGTGAGCCCTGCGGTCGCAGCCTGCGGGGGGGTTGCCCAACCCCGCCGGCTGCACAGCACCCTCGGCAGTGGTTTGGAGGTGGGAGTGGGGCACCCGTGCCCCTCCCCCACAGATACAGCCTGCGACAGGGCTCTCGGGAGAGAGCATCGCCTCTGCCTGTGGCTCAGGACCAGGGCACGGCAAAGGAAGCACATTTCCATTCCAGATCCCTGCAGGGCCCAGAGGGACGGTGAGGGGGTGATATGGGAAAGTGCCTTTGTACCTGCTCCCTTGAGCCCCTGCTGAGCGAAGCTCTGGCTCCCAGCCTGCGCTGTGCCCTCGGAGGGGTGGCCGGGGGGACGGGATGCACCATCCTGCTGCCTGGGAAATCCCTGCGCTGCTCAGCCCACACGGCAGGGACAAGCCCTTCCTTGGTAAACCGGGCAGCAGGAACCCAGCGGGGAGCGTGTGCCCTGCAGCATCCTGAATCCTTCCCAGGGAGCCAGCCTTGGAAACCACCAGAGATGTGAAAGGGCTTCTGGCGATTAGCCAGCTCCCAGCAGAGCTGCAGAGCTGATTCGGGTCTTCTCTCCCTCCCACCACATGTACCTTTTCCCACTCTATCTGCAAAGCAACCCTCGGTACCGGTCCTGCCATGCAGGACCCCCTCTCTGAGCCCAGGTACCCACGGGCAGGGGATACCTGCCCCCGCAAACTCGGCTTTGAACTTGGCCACATTCTGCCCTTTGCAGCGGCAGCCTCTGGGTCTCAGCCACCTTGCTTCTGTTTTTAAAACAATACCAGAAACTATTTTTAGTTACAAAAATAAAGGTGGAAATATTTTTTTTCTAGGGCTCTGCCCTACTGTGTCTGGTTTCAGCAGAAGTGAAACTGGCAGGGGCACAGCCTGCTCCCCCCCAGGGCCGTGCACCCACGAGCACCCCTCTGACTCCCAGCGGGTCTCCCACCGGTGGGAGAGGCAGCTCCCACCCTGCCCGGGTGACCCTCAGCATTTGGAGGTGCTCTCCTGCCCCAGCAGCTGCCCCTCAGCCTCTCTGCCCACCCAGCTGCTTCTTCCCTTGCCGTAATTGCACACCCTCTGCACATGAGCTGCTAGAAAGCGAGAACTCCCGAATTACTGGACATACAGGCTCATCTCAGCAATTCCATAAAAATAGACAATTGCAGTAAATCACTTTGCAAGGAAGATATCCAGAGACAGGAACTGAGTTTCATTTACATTGGCCAAGTACAAAGTCATTGTAGTGGGTTACGGCTTTTGGGATGGGTTCCTCCTTTTGTCTAGCATGAGTCCCACTGGAGCAGCATCAGTTTCTCTGGAACTGGAAAATGCATGTGACCTGCATGGCTCTCGCTTTGGCTTTAGCTGGAAGTGAGCAGAGTAATTCCCGCAGAAAACCCTGCCAAGAAGCAGAACGGAGTAAGGAAAGATTTATGATGATTCAAGAATGATCCAAGGGGAGGTAGACACAATGAGGCATGTTCCTGAAGCATTGGTGGAAGTTCATAAAGGATATTAACAACTCAGGGGAAGTTCCTCTGTTGGCATGTTCTTTCTCATAAAGACTTAAAGGCAAAGACAGGAAAATACATTATGTAAGTAACTGTTTATAAATGGTATATGAAGATTCACAGCCAGAGCAAAAAGCCTACGAGCGAGGAGAGCATCCAGCGCAGGAGCCGGGAGGCTGCGAGCCACGCTCCTGCTCAGCCCATGTGGGAGCTCATCCCACCTCATCCCTCCTCTGTCCTCCGACCACCAGCGTGGGCACTGCGACATGGACACGGTGGGTCGGAGAGGTCTCGGTGCCCTGGGCACCATGGGCTGGGGCTGGACCCCTCCTGGGGGACCCTTCTCGATCTCCTGGGGGGCTCGGGCAAGCATAGCTCGTTGTGGGTCATCTCCCGGTGGCAGCGTGGGGATGCACCCAGCTCCCGAGCCACGGGGCAGGTGCCGAGCTACGTCCAGCCAGGGCCGCGGCCAGGGCTGACCGCGCTGTTCCCCTCCGGCCCCGGGCTGGGAGCGGGGTCTCTGGGGGTGGGAGAGCCCGCGGCGGGGGAGGCGGGGGCGCGGGGCAGGATGCGGGCTGGCAGCGGGGCTGGGGCGGGAGGGGAAGAGGCCAAGGGCAGGGAGCGATGCTCTGCGCGCTCGGAGGAAGTGTGAGCACCGCTGCCTGCCAAGGGCCAGACGCTCCTGGAGCTGCCGGCGGCTGGGCAAGGTGCGTCTCCGGCGCTGACATGGTAGGTGCCCCTCCTTGGCGATGAGTCGGGGTCTGCCTGGAAAAGGGGGTGAGGGAGGACAGGGCTGCGGGCAGGCGCTGCCAGGAACCGGTGCTGCTGCCGGGCACCTGAGGGACGGACCCAGGGAGACCCTGCCCCGGGCAGCGAGGCCATGCCAGGCGCACAGGGCACTGCCACTGCGGGGGCAGATGCCAGCCCTGGGTGGGCGGGGACGGGTGAGGGGCACAGGGCATGCCCTGGACTTAGGGGCTCCCCAGGAGCGAACTGCACTGCTGGCACGGCCTCCCCCACTGCCCAGCTGTGCTGCGGGCACAGCCCCCCCAGGTGCCTTGCTGGAGGGACCCTTTCTGCACCTGGCCGGCAGCACCGCGCGTGCTTGCGTGCGAGCTGGCACAAGCAACCTGCCCTTGTGGCTACCAGGACCGCCTGGCAGCGATGCGGGTGCACAGCGGGGTGCGTGAGCACCCATGGGACATGCACGCTCACGCTTCCCTCCCTGGCATGCAGGGCACTGCTGCGGGACTGCGGTCGGCTGGGAGGACGTGGGCTCTGAGCTCTCGTGGCATCTGCTACCTGGGCATCGTTGCCATCGCATGGGGTAAGCTGCCCGCCGCCCGCTCGGTAAGCCCAGCGTGACCCTGCTGCTGAGGAGCCTGCAGGTCCGGGAAACTGGAGAAAGGCAGCAATGTTATTTTGGGGGCTCATCAGTCACACCCCACACGGCTGCCAGCCCCAGGGCTGGATCCTTCTGGGCTGGGAGGGGGCTGTGTCTGCCCGGGCCAGCTTCCTCCAGCCAGACCCGTCGCAGGACCGTGCTCCCCCGGGGAGGGCCAGGCCATGTGTGGGGTCCCCACAGGGTGTCTCGTTCCCCAAATGCAGCATGGCAGCCGGTGCATTGTACCACAAACTGGAGAAAGGCAGCAGAAGCTCTACCCCCTGCCTATGCCCATGCCCATGCTGCGGAGCCGGGCACAGATATAGCCACAGGACCCAGAGGTGCGAGGGTTGGGAGCACAGCTGGGGCAGCACCACGCAGAGTTAAAGCTGCTAGTTGACATTAGGAGAAGAAATCAGAGTAGAAACTAATTTGGTTTTGCTGCCTGTAGGATATTTCCTACACATGTTGGCATTGCAGGGAGCAAAACCTGCCAGTGCCTGCTCTGTCCCTAAGAGATCCTCCATGACCTGAGTTATTTTCCAAACGACCTTTCATGATTGAGCTAAGGAACAGAGGCAAATGCAGAAGTGTCAGGAGGAGGCTGAGATTTAGCTCTGAGGGGAAAACAAAAATGCAAAGGCACCCCGAGCGCGGCGAGTGCTGAGCACCGCCCTGCGGGGGGGCGTCGGGGGCTGCCAGGGGAGCCGAGGGGTCGAAACGCAGGCAAACAGCACCCACCTGGGGGTCCAGCTCCAGGTGGGGCAGGGAGAGGTAACATAAGGCTGAGGGGAAGGAGTGGGGATGAGCTGTGCTACAGAGGGGGTGTTACTGGTGGAGCTGGAGGAAAGAGGCAGGAGAGCGTGTGGAGGATGGGCACATAGCGGGTGGGCTCCCTTGGTCCTTCTTGGTTTGGGGATGGGGTGTGCAAGGGTAGTGGGGCGGCTGCCCCGAGCTGTGCTGGGGGGGTAGTGAGGGCCAGGAGGCGGGTGGTGGGAGCTGAGGATGGGGCAGGCTCCAGGAGGTGCCCTGAGCTTCTGTCCTGCAGCCCCAAACTCCCAAGGGGTGAAGAGGAGGGCTGTTGTTGAAGGCCACATTTTCCTCAGCTTCAGCTTTGTTGAACAAAGTGAATAGTTTGCTCTTTCACAAGGAAAACCAGACAAATTGTGGGAATTTTGCTTAGAAATTATTGACCAAACTAGAGCCCTAATTAGACTTCGGAAGCCCCAGATTCGCATCTAATCTGCGATGCCCAGACTTTTGCCTGCGTGACCACAGTATGATACGCTCTCCTGAGACACAGGCTGGTTGTTTGGAACACAGTTTGATCCCCATCTTACTTTCTGGACAGATGGAGATATGATCCCCGTATCGCTTTCTGCAGTGAGATATCTCTGCAGGAGGTACCTGCTTCTGGGGAGGAAGCTTTTTTTTGTGGCTAAAACCGTTTGATTGCATCAAGTTGTGGTAATGCTGTAAATAAGAGCAGGGTTTTAGCAAAGCCCTTCATTTCTGGGTGTGGGTTCCAGTTAATCTCTGGCTTTGCCCTGCCTGGTGGGCATGACCAGGATGTGAACTTGACTTTTGCAAGACGTTGTTTTGCAATACTGAATTTTACACGACTCTTCAGACCATCTCTGGCTCAGATGAGCAGCTTGGGATCCAAATGCTTTGGGGGATGAGGGCATGCTCGTTGCTCTGCCTTGCTCCAAGCTGACTCTCATTGTAGAAGTGTAAAGCAAGAAGACTGAAGTGGTACACTTCTGCGCTCGAGGAAGGAACCGTGTTTAAGGAACCATCTCAATGTTGGGTTTTCCCCTTTGAGAAACCTTTGTGAGCAGGGGAGCGGGGCTGTGGAGCTGGGCTTTCACCCCTTGTGCTAGAGGAGGGGTTGGCATCACCGGTTGGGGCTCTTTGGCCACCTGCGCTCTGCCCGCATCCCATGCTGCCCTCTGTCTCAGCCTTCACCCTGTCTCCCCCATCTTCCTCATCCCTGTGCCATCCCCCTCAGGATGCAGCTCCTTCTGCCAAGCCTGATCCACCCAGGTCCCACACCCACACTTGTCCCTTTGTCCCATCCCCTCGCCCAGCTGGTTGCTGGCACCTCTTGGCCCTGATGCCAGCCCTAGCTCACCCTCATGTCCCAAGGGACCCCATCCCCGACTTGGTTCCCGTCCTTTCTGGGTCAACCCCAGACCTCATCCTCTCTCGCAGGCATGGTGACGTGGGTGGAGGTGGGTGCCTGGACGTACAACTACAGTGATCGAGGGGACTACACGTGGGAGCAGGCCAGGAACTACTGCCAGACCTTCTTCACTGACCTGGTGGCGATCCAGAACAAGCAGGAGATCGAGTACCTCAACAACAGCCTGCCCTTCCACGGGCGCTACTACTGGATCGGCATCCGCAAACTGGGCGGCACCTGGACCTGGGTGGGCACCAGGAAGGCGTTGACCAAGGAGGCGGAGAACTGGGCAGCCGGGGAGCCCAACAACCGCCGCTCCAACCAGGACTGCGTGGAGATCTACATCAAGCGGCAGCGGGAGTCGGGCAAGTGGAACGACGAGCCCTGCAACCGGAGGAAAAAGGCGCTGTGCTACCAGGGTGAGCGGGGGGGCTGCGGCACGGACCCAGATCGGGTGGGCTGGGGATCTCGGCAGGGTGGCCGGTGGCTCCTGATGACCATCCTCTGTGTGCGCAGCCTCCTGCCAGCCCTTCCCGTGCAGCCAGCGCGGCGAGTGTGTGGAGACCATCAGGAGCTACCGCTGCGAGTGCTACCCCGGCTTCCACGGCCCTGAGTGCGAGGACGGTGAGCCATCCATCCCCATCCCTCCCTTCCCGCTGGAGAACCTGAGCCCTGGTGGCAAAGCGGGCAAGTTCGTTATGTTCCTAACGGGCTGGTGGCTCTGTGTCTCTCCCAGTTGTGCAGTGCGCCGAGCTCGAGCCCAGGGGAGCGCGCATGAACTGCAGCCATCCCTTCGGAGACTTCAGCTACAACTCCACCTGTGCGTTTGAGTGCCAGGAGGGGTTCGAGCGGCGAGGGGCAGGCACGCTGCGGTGCCTGCCTTCCCAGCAGTGGTCAGCAGAGACCCCCACCTGCACAGGTAGGGACTGCCAGGGGCTGGGGATCTCAGGGATGTGGCACTGATGCTTTGGGGGGGCCAGCCCTGCGTGCCCAACACTGCTCAGGCAAGCAATGGGCTGGACTTGCCATAGCCCTGCCCTTTGGGGAAGCAGCTCCTGGTGCTGCATGCAGGGAGCGGTTCCCTGATGAGGCTGCGATGGGCAGAGCGGCTGTGAGCTCTGTATAAGCCCCCTGGTCTCCCCAGCTGTCCCCATGCTCTTGCTCCCTGTCCTGAATCACACCCAGGCGCCAGCACCCTGCGTGCACCATGCGCGGGGCGGGACGGTGTCTTGGCACCTCCATCACCCTGGTGGCACCGTCTGCTCCTCCTTAAGCCCACCCTGATCCACCCTGGGAGGGTGCTCGGCATCTCGGGGGTCCTCAGAGAAGAGTGAAGGGGGGCTGCCGTCCCGCAGCTGGGGGAAGGGTGTATCCTGGCAGGGCTGCGCCGCCGTGAGTGGGGTGAGGACCGGTGAGATGAGGTTAGATATAAGCTGGGAGGGACAGAGCGGGGCAGGAAGCCGCAAAGGAGAGAAAGCTGTGGTACGTTACGCTGCAGGGGCAGGGAAAGTCTTCCCGTCGGCGGCTTGAGGGTTTGCAGCCAGGCGCTGGGCACCCCAGAGAGGTGCTGGGCTTTTTTGGGCGTGTGTGAGAACACTGCTCCACCTTCCCTGTGCTGCTGCGTGGTGGATCTGCAGCCTTGCACAAGGATGGGACGAGTCGAAGACTGGAGCAGACACGGGACACAACTGTACACACGGGGACCCTCTGTATCAGGAGACCCAGCAGGAGGGGTCAGGGGGTGGGCAGGGTCTCTGTATATATATATATATTTTTAAAAAAAAAAAAGCCTGCCTTGAAGTTAGTGCTGGGTGGGCCTGTGTTTCAACCCGGGGCTTGTTTTAGGCGGCGGAGACCAGCAAAACTTTCTGCAGTTAGGGGGAACGGGCACGGAGACGTGATGTGACTGTCCCGTGCCAGCGTCCCCAGCAGTGGCAGGGTCAGGAGCTGGCTCCCAATTTTGTGGAAGTCCCCCCAGGCAAGCTGGGCTGAGCCTGCCCGCTCCAGGCTTTTCAAGTTTCCAAAGGCTTGCTTTCCCCGCTCATTGTTTTTTCCTGCTGGCTCTACGTACGATTGATTTTTCTTTTTCGCAAAGAATCAGATGAGTCAGTCGGTCGCCCTTGCTGATAACGAAGCCGCGTTAGCAAGCATTGCCAGTTGGGTTTACTCCAAAAACGAGCAGAGGCTCCTGCTGCGGCGAGGCTGACGGTGCTGCGGGCACCGCGAGGGGCGAGGCTGCCTGCCCTGCCCTCACGCGCCTGCCCTCTCTCTGCCTGCAGCCGTCGCGTGCCCCCAGCTGGTTGCCCCCGAAAGGGGCCGGGTCGATTGCTCCCACCCGCACGGCACGTTCGCCTTCAACTCCACGTGTGCCTTCTCCTGCCAGGAGGGGTTTGAGCCGACGGGAGCGCGGAGGCTGCGGTGCACGGCCGGCGGGGTCTGGACGGGGCCCCCCCCGCGCTGCGAAGGTAGAGCCCGGGCTGCCTGCTGGGGGGTGCCTCAGCGCTGGGTTTTGGGGCCCCGATAGACAGCTCCGGGGATTCTGTGGGAAACCAGGCTTGCCTGGAAAAGAGCTATGAAAGGAAAAGTCTACCAAGGAAAGTGTTTGGTGTCAGTTTGAAAGCAGAAGGTGCAGGGAATGGGGTCTGTCTCTGGCTGCCAGTGGTGTTAGATGTCCTCCTGGCACTAACCTGCGGTGGTCCTGCAGGCAGCGGAGCCGCTCACCCCAGCAAATGTTGGGTGCTGTCCCGGCACGCAGCAAAGCACACCCTGGGCACAGCCTGGAGAGGCTGGCACACAACCCCTATAGCTATTTCAGTCAGCCCCTCCTGGTCCCCCACAGCCTCACAGCCATCTGGGTGTCCTTCGCCCTGCCGCTGTGACAAGGATGGAGGCAGGTCTCTGCTCCCCTCCGGGGAGGGAGGCAAGTAGGACTGCAGCAGCCACGGTCCTTCATCCCGGGGCTGAAACCCAAGGTAGTGCAGGGGATAAAGAGGGCTCTGGCAGAGCCCCCCTGAGGAAATCACTTGTATGGCAGAAAAATCATTGTACCAACTACATTACTACTGTTTTTGAAGAGGTGAGACTTGTCTGGGTGAGAAAGGTAAATCAAAGACATATCACCATAGATTTGGGCTTATTTGACTGGGATTCAGCCCTAATCCCTAGATGAAACCTCATCTATCCTGCCTCTGAGACCTGCTCTCCCATTGCAGCCATCGCCTGCCCGGTGCTCAGTGCTCCAGACCGGGGAAAGCTGAACTGCTCCCACCTCCACGGGGACTTCGCCTTCGGCTCCACATGTGCTTTCTCCTGCCAGACGGGGTTTGCACTGATGGGGTCGGAGAGCCGCGAATGCACGGCCACAGGGACATGGACGGGGGATGCCCCACGCTGTGAAGGTAGAGCTGCTGCTAGAGCTCAGGGTGCCATTGGCCTTGGGGTGACACTAGGAGGTTCCCCAGTCTCTGAGCCCCAGCAGTTTAGCCTCCCAGTCCCCCGGCTCCTGCTTGAAGTGTGCCTCTTCGCTCTGCAGCCATCGCCTGCCCGGTGCTCAGTGCTCCAGACCGGGGAAAGCTGAACTGCTCCCACCTCCACGGGGACTTCGTCATCGGCTCCACATGTGCTTTCTCCTGCCAGATGGGGTTTGCACTGATGGGGTCGGAGAGCCGCGAGTGCACGGCCACAGGGACATGGACGGGGGATGCCCCACGCTGTGAAGGTAGAGCTGCTGCTAGAGCTCAGGGTGCCATTGGCCTTGGGGTGACACTAGGAGGTTCCCCAGTCTCTGAGCCCCAGCAGTTTAGCCTCCCAGTCCCCCGGCTCCTGCTTGAAGTGTGCCTCTTCGCCCTGCAGCCATCGCCTGCCCGGTGCTCAGTGCTCCAGACCGAGGAGACCTGAACTGCTCCCATCTCCACGGGGACTTCGCCTTCGGCTCCACATGTGCCTTCTCCTGCCAGACGGGGTTTGCACTGATGGGGTCGGAGAGCCGCGAGTGCACGGCCACAGGGACATGGACGGGGGATGCCCCACGCTGTGAAGGTAGAGCTGCTGCTACAGCTCAGGGTGCTGTTGGCCTTGGGGTGACACTAAGATTTTTCCCAGCCTCTTGGACCCAACAGCTTAGCCTTTTAGTCCCCAGGGTCCTGTTTGAAGTGTATCTCTAACCCTGCAGCCATCGCCTGCCCGGTGCTCAGTGCTCCAGACCGAGGAGACCTGAATTGCTCCCACCTCCACGGGGACTTTGCCTTTGGCTCCACATGTGCCTTCTCCTGCCAGACGGGGTTTGCACTGATGGGGTCGGAGAGCCGCGAATGCACGGCCACGGGGACGTGGACGGGGGATGGCCCACGCTGTGAAGGTAGAGCTGCTGCTACAGCTCAGGGTGTCACTGATATTGGGGAACATCCTAGTGTCTCCCCAGCCTCTAGGTCCCACCAGTTTAGCCTCACAGTTCCCAGGCTCCTGCTTGGAGTGTGTCTCTACCTCTGCAGCCATCACCTGCCCAGTGCTCAGCGCTCCAGATCGAGGAGAGCTGAACTGCTCCCACCTCCACGGGGACTTCACCTTCGGCTCCACATGTGCCTTCTCCTGCCAGACGGGGTTTGTGCTGACAGGACTGGGGAGCCATGAGTGCACGGCCATGGGGACCTGGACTGGGGATGCCCCACAATGCAAAGGTAGAGTTGCTGCTTGATGTGTCACAGGCCTTGGGGTGACCATGGGATGTTCTCTGGTGTCTTGGCCCTCTCATTCCAACAGTTTAGCCTTGTAGTCCACAGGCT
Organism: Calonectris borealis; assembly: GCF_964195595.1. Lineage (NCBI taxonomy): Eukaryota > Metazoa > Chordata > Aves > Procellariiformes > Procellariidae > Calonectris > Calonectris borealis. Next base: position 28,738,850 of record NC_134319.1, read on the forward strand.
TGTACTTGAAATGTGCCCATTTATCCTGCAGCCATTGCCTGCCCGGTGCTCAGTGCTCCAGACTGGGGAGAGCTGAACTGCTCCCATCTCCACGGGGACTTCACCTTTGGCTCCACATGTGCCTTCTCCTGCCAGATGGGGTTTGCACTGATGGGGCTGGAGAGCCGTGAGTGCACGGCCATGGGGACGTGGACTGGGGGTGCCCCACAATGTGAAGGTACAGTTGCTGCTCAAGGTGTCACAGGCCTTGGGATGACCCTGGGATGTTCTTGGGTGTCTTGGTCCTCTCATCCTAACGGTTTAGCCTCATAGTCCCCAGGCTCCTTCTTGAAGTGTGCTTCTTTACCCTGCAGCCATCACTTGCCCAGTGCTCAGTGCTCCAGACCGAGGAGAGCTGAACTGCTCCCACCTCCACGGGGACTTCACCTTCGGCTCCACATGTGCCTTCTCCTGCCAGACGGGGTTTGCACTGATGGGGTCGGAGAGCCGCAAGTGCACGGCCACAGGGACATGGACTGGGGATGCCCCACGCTGTGAAGGTAGAGCTGCTGCTAGAGCTCAGGGTGCCATTGGCCTTGGGGTGACACTAGGAGGTTCCCCAGTCTCTTGGTCCCAACAGTGTAGTCTCCCAGGCTCCTTTTTGAAGCGTGCCTCTTTACCCTCGCAGCCATCAAATGCTCGGCACTGGCCACCCCCAAGATGGGCGAGGTTGCCTGCTCCCACCTCCATGGAGACTTTGCCTTCGGCTCCACATGTGCCTTCTCCTGCCAGACGGGGTTTGTGCTGATGGGGCCAGAGAGCCGCGAGTGCACGGCCACGGGGACCTGGACTGGGGACAACCCACAATGCAAAGGTAGATCTCGTGATCACACGCGTGTCTGGAAGTGCTCTGTTGTAGCAGACTGTTTTCCCCAGCATCCCCTTCCCCTTAGCATCCCCCGTCCATGGCAGCTCATCCCCTGGCTCCCCAGCCCACACGTCCCCATCCCACCACCGTCGCTCCTGTCTGTTGATGCTACCGCTGTGCTTTATCTCCAGCCATCAGCTGCCCGGTGCTGGACTCCCCCAGCAGAGGCCAGCTGAGCTGCTCTCACGTGCACGGGAACTTCACATACAACTCCACGTGCACCTTCTCCTGCGAGGAGGGGTTTGTTCGGATGGGAGCAGAGGTGCTCCAGTGTGCAGCCACGGGGAACTGGACCAGGCATCCCCCTGTCTGTGCAGGTATGGTGAGCTCCTCTAGCACTGGGGGGGGGGGGGTCCAGCTTCCTGCAGCACATCTCAAACGTGGTGGGGGGCACCCCAGCAGCTTGGGTGCTGTGAACTCCTTCTGACAACTTTCTAACATGTGGGTCTGCGGATCTGTTTCAGAGGACGGTGCCCCCTTCTTAAACCAAGTCCTGGCTTACACCAGCGGCACGGCTCTGGCAATAGCCGGCGTCGTGCTCTCGGGGACACTCATTGCCCTCCTTGCCAAGCGGCTCAGTGACAGAGGTACAGAAACGCCCCCCGCAGCCCACCATCGCTTTGGCCGGTGGTTACAGAGCCCCGGGGGAGGGTGGGATGATCAGAAGAGTTTAACAGTGTGACTGCCTCAATCCATGTGTCTTATTTGCTGCGAGTTGCTTGGGTCCGTGGCAGTTTGTCCAGCTGAAAGTGCCAGCAGCCAGGTTTGGAGGGCAGAGCCAGAAAAACACCTTCATTGCGAAGGAGAAGAAGGCAAATGCTTCAGCCGCCCCTCCCCGCTCCATCCCATGCTTGTCAAACTCGGTTCAATTTCAGACACTGCTGCTGCGGCTTCTCACATCCTTCATTAAACAGATCTGGTTCTTTCTTTTCTATCTGCTCTGTCCCTGTGGACATTTCAACACCATTATCAGAGGAGAAGAAGAAGCTCCTGAACCCCACCAGGTGAGAGCCGTGCTCTGCCCTGTGCCCGTCACAGCCCTGCGGTCACCCCACGTCACCCAGGTCTGCCTGTACAAGGCTGCTTTTATACGCAGTGGGAGCACCTTTGGGGCTGACGGGGCTGTGCTAACCCATGCCCTTCACACTCCTGCCCTCTCCCCCAAGGTGACACCCTTGTGTCTGTTTTCCAGTGACCTAGGATCACCGGGCATCTTCACCAACGCAGCGTACGACGCCAACCTGTAAGGTGAGCACCGGCGAGACGCTCGCAGCACCCTGCGCTCTCGCAGCGTGCTGGAAATGTTCCCCCCTGCTTCTGCTGGGAGTCACGCGTGGAAAGTTCACCTGGGCAGCTATCCTCCCGGCTGGGGTGCTCCCAGGTGGGGACACCCCTTGGGAGGGGAAGGGGGGACCCGCTGCTTTCTGTGCAGCACCGAAGGGGGTAACACCAGCTCCACACTCCTCTGCCTCCAGCCTGGCCGTGACCAAAGCCCACCGCGTCCCCCAGCGCCGCAGACCCAGCAGGAGCTGCTGCCGGGGCCCAGAGGGACCTCACGCCTCTGCCTGCAGTCCGGACCAATGCTGCCGGGTGGAGACAGCACCCACGCTGCGTGTAGACTCCGCCCCAGGGAGTGGAGCTGCCTTCCTGCACCACCCACGCATGAAGACCTCTGAAGACCAGCCTAGGGCCGTGGGCCGCCTCCACCGCCTGCTGTCAGCCCCTTCCCCCCCACGGAGCTGCCTCCCTCCCCTTGGATGTTCCCCCGCGGTTCTCCCCACTCGTGCTTCTGGCGACGGGCTTGTCTCAGCGGGGCCTGAATAAACGCCTGTGTCTAACGAGCCGCCTCTGTGTGCCTGGGTGCGGGTGGGGACGGCCCCCGGCTCAGACCCTGGGCTCTGGAAGCGAAGCCCCAGCGCGGGCAGCGACCGTGGGGACCCACGCGCGCCCCCTGAGGCCGCCGCCCCGCCGTCTGTCCGCCGGCAGCCGCCGTAGGCGGGGCGGGGCGCTGCCCGGAAGCAGACGTGGGTTTCGGGAGGAAGGCGGAAGCAATGGCGGCGGCGGAGGCCGAGTGGGAGCCGGCGGGGCTGCTGCCGGCCCCGGGGGGCGGCCTCGACTGGGGTGAGCGCGGGGGGCCGGGGGCCGGGGCCGGGCGATGGGGAGCTCCCCGCCGGGGCCGGGCCGGCGCTGAGGCCGCTGTCTTTCCCGCAGAGGCGGTGCTGGGCGATGAGCTGAGCGAGCTGCTGGGCGCCGCGGAGGCGCGGCGGGCCCCGAGCGACGAGCCCGACGTGAGTACCGGGCGGGGGCGGCGGGAGGCCGGGCTCCCCCCCGCCGCCGGCGGTGTGCCCCCACGGCCCGGCTCGGGGGCTGGAGGCGCCGGCGGGGGGGGCGCCGGGCAGCAGCGCTGTGGGTTTCATGGCGGTGGCCTGGCAGGAGACGCTCGAGCTCCCGGGCTGGAGCGCCGGTGGGTTACAGGCCTTCGCCCGTTCGCCCCTGCGTTAGCTGTTGAGAGGCAGAGGTGTCGGTCTGTTAATACCCTGTCGGTATCGAAGCTGGCGAGTTAAACGCCAAGGTTAAAGGGGAGAGTTTCAGGTGAAAGTCTGCGGTGTCCCGGAGACGCTGCGTGGCCGCTGGCCTAAGGAAGGTCAGCGTCCCCTGCAAGGCAGTGCTGGCGGCAGGGCAGCTTTCTGGGTCACATGGAAGGAGAAGTGTGGAGAGGCGTGGGTACGTTACATCTGCGTCCACCAGTGCTGTGCTTTATCACCTTGCCTGTAAAATGGTTTCTTGTTTTCTTGTCTATTTTCAGATTTTCTCCTGAACCCTTTGCTTGCAACCTTATGCATTAATCCCCATGTTTTTCACTGTCCAATCGTACATACTGCTTTTTCTGTCCCAGGGCATTTGCCTCATGGATTCTCCACTCTCTGTTCTTCCCCCTGCCTTCTCTCTGCTCACCGTGTCCTAACCCACCTCCAGCACAACCCCTGGGTTATCCAACATAAACCTCAGGTACTAAGAGCATTCCTACAGGCGTTGTAGAGCCAGGCGCTGGAGGAAATTTGGGAACTGCAGCATTGTGCAAGGGCGGGGTATCGCCCATCAGCAGGTCAGCACATTACCTGTGTGGAGGCTCTTGCTGCACAGCTCAGGCTGTGGTTTTTGGTCATTCTTCCTATAAATATGCTCTGATGGGCTTTTTCTTCACCTAGCCTGCAAATACTAATTTCTGTGCAGTCTGCAGACTTTCTGAGCCTCCCTTTACGAGGCAAGTTGAGAACGTAAGGAGAGGTACGTTTGCAGGATGGTTTTTAGCAAGAAGATCTTTGCTGTATATTTGTATAAGTTGAGAATGTAATATTTATATTTTTCATGCAAGTGCTCGTAAAAATGTTGCATTTGAGTAGGGAACTGAGACTTACAGTTGCATCAGCAGAAAAAATGGAGCAAAAACTTAATCACTGTTTTAAAGGTCATACATTAAATAATATATATAAAGTGATTTCAGTCTCTTTTTTTCTGTTGGAAAAGGAAACTGGTGTCCCTGGCTGTAGAAGATGATGATGGTGATGTCGGTTTATTCAAGTATAGGGCGGGTTAATACATACTGTTCATGAGATCTTGAGCAAATCAGTCCTTGTGTCTTCTGCTGGTAAACTGACACTGGTACTGTTTTTGTTTATAAAGTGCTTTAAGGTCTGATGATGGAAGGGCATTAAGTAAATCTTTCAATTAAGATGAAGGGGAGGATGCCAACAATTTGCTAAAACTTGTGGTTTATATAAAGTGGTTCAGCGACTGGAATAGAACTTTCACTTTACAAATTACTGACAACAGTACAGTAATTAGTGATGGTCTTAAACTGGTATGCTCCTTTCCTACAGCTCTAAGCTTTAAAAGAAGCCTTGTCTTGAGTATTCCAGTTGAGAATTGCCCCGTAAGGGCTTTTATCTCTGCGTGCCTTAAGGCAACTGAAGTGATAGTATTGTTTTGTTTTCCAGAGCTGTAAGAGTGTCAACATAATGGCTGGTGGTTTCACTGTATATTGTCTTTCTGTATTGTTTCTTTTTCTAAACTGTCATTTCAGGAAAATGATCTCTATAACTTTCATTTTGATTTGGATTTGATGTCTTGGGACTCGGATCTTTGGAATATTACAGGCCATGCTTATGCAGGTAATTTACCTTTTGTATTTTGCAGGTGTGACTATTCCCCCCCACCCCACAAGGGTGAGCTGTTATAACTTCAGGATAGTGGTAACTTATGTGAAACTATTTGATGTCCTGCAGCGTTTAGCTCTGTGATGAGAAGTCATGCTGTGTTTCTGTAGGATGGGTACAGCTGGCAAGCACTGCCCTACAAGCTAAGCTGTTTAGTATCTTTAATCTTGCTATGTTTTCTGCTGTGCCTTGCTTCAGGAATTAAATAGCTAGTGTAGGGCAGTGTGTTCTTTACTGATCTCCCGTTGTTAAACACTTGGACCGTAAAATTTCTTTATCTGCCTCTTGCAGATGCAAGCGTGAAGACAGAACCCTTATCACCAGCCACTTCAAATTGTTCAGTTCCTTCTCCGTCATCTGTGGACTCTCCAGTGCAGAATGTGCCTGTATGCAGAAACCTCCATGTAACACAGATAGCAGCAGTCATTCAGAACCAGCTGTGACAAACAAAAAGTCCAGTGATTTACTTGTCTGACCAACTTCACGGCATAAGAGGAAACAGCTTATTTTTCCAACCCTTGCAAAAACAACTTCCCTTCAGTGATGTTTTCCTTCCTCTCCTGCTGTGACCCATTCTAAAAACAGTGTGTTCAGTTCTGTTTCCTCAGTTGTGTGTTGGCCTGGTTGCCAAACAAAATGCCTTCTAAAGTCTAGCAGTTGCTAGCCTCTGCCCCCCTTCACTCTGCTGATAAGGAGAGGTACTTCTTTGGTTTTCAGCATTGTCCAGAATAAAACTGCAGAATAAAACCTTTCTCCTTTTTGCTGAAGCAGCAACACAGATGTGATGAAAAGCTGTTATACTCTGAACTGCTAGTAGACACTTTTATGTGTTTCTGAAGCATTAATCTCGTGTACTTGCTGTCTGCAGGATGATGTGGACTTCAGCTGTAGCTCCCAGATGTCTCCCATCTCTCTCTACAGCAAGAGTTGCAGAAGCCCTGCATCCCCCGAAGCAGATGGAGGGAAGAAGCCTGCTGTCAGCATCACTTCTCGGTCTGGTATGAAAGACTGAGTTACTTTGATTCCGCAGATAGTATGGTATTGTCTTGCATGTGGATGTTTAACTAACAGACGCTAGTATGTCCTGTCATTTCTGACTTGAATTTGTGATCAAGTATGTCTGTTTTTAACAAATATTATAGATGGGTAAAAAACTGCAACGATACCAAAAGCCATGTTATTACTGCTTGAATTCTTTATTTGATATCTTCTAGTCCAACTCTGGCTCTTTCTCCTTTCCTAGCAAATAATTCTGCAAGGACCCTGAAGAGGTGTGGTCAGACAGGATCCAGGCCTTCGATACAACCCAAACCCCTTTTGCCTGCTGTACCTGAGGCTCAGGCTAACATTGGCATCCCAGCTAAAACCATCATTATTCAGACTCTTCCCACGCTTGTGCCACTGCCAAAGCATCAGCCAGTTGTTAACATCCAGCCAGCACCTCCTAAAGGTAGGTGAATTGTCATGACTGGGCCAGGTTTTGGGGGTAAACGCTATGTCTGTTTGGGATGGTCGCTAGAACGAAGTTAGCTTTGGCGGGTGAAACGGGAGTAGTAGGAAAAAAAAGAGCTTTGCTGAAAAAGGTTTAGGCTGAGAAGATGGCCTTCTTCCTCTCATATAGTCCTATGTGAAACAGCACTCACCTGGGCATTGTGTGGAAGACAGTCGAGCAAAAGAGACTATGCTGAACACTGGCAGTTGTGGAGATAAAACTGCTGATTTGGAAGGATCTCTAGGGACCCTTTGCTCTACTTGTGATGGCAAGTGGTGCATGAGGTGATTACAGTGCTGTTCTGTTGTAACCAAAGGAAGATCCAGCAGAATCAATTAGGATGGCTTGAATGAAACTTGAAAGCTTGAGAGGAGTGATAAAACCTTTTTTTTTACCCATGTGAAACTCTGTCACAGGATGGTGGGAACATGAGTTTATGGCTTTTTATCTCGCTAAACAGCATTAAATAGGATGTTGTGAAATCTGCTAAGAGAGCCATGCCAAAGGTTAAACTAGTTGCTTACAGCTGCAAGCTGATGTTAACAAGAGGCAAGTGATTTCCTGTCCACTGATAATTTTTCATTCCTCCTGTTGCCCTGTAACAGATTTTTGGAGTAGCTTGAGCCTTCATTTCTGAATCCCAAGCGTTATTTTACTCTTCAGTTAAGGCAGTAGGAACATGCATTGCTGAAATTGTGGGATGCAGTGGCTCGTTTTCACCAGCTGATGGCTGCAGTCTCTTGTGGTTGCTGTACAGGCACTGAGGCGTGAAAGGAAAAGGAGAGGAATACTTAAGGGCATGTATCTAGAAATTATTGCAATACTGAAAAATTTGTCTTCATTACTAATTGTTCTTCCATCAGGAGTTAAGCCAAAGCTGGAGACGCTGACATTTGTTACAACATGCCTAAGATTGTTGGATTGCTTAAAACACAGGTCAGCACAGTCAGCATGACCTAATTCTTATTCCTTCTGATGTTCCAGCTGATAAAATACCATCTGGAAAAAGGAATGTTGGGGATATGGATTTTTTGGATATAAGTATAGTGCTGTGAAGATCAGCTTTTCCTTCTCCCTGAAGAAAAGTCAGGAGAGTAGTTTCTGTGAGGCATTATAGAGGAAATACTTTTGGGAAAGTATTTTCATGCCATGTATTTACTTTAACTGATGGTGTGTTTAAAAATTCTATAGTGTTGCTTCCATAACAAAAACCATAAGGATCTTTTTTATTAATCAAAATCCCCTGCACGTGACAAGTTGGAGCTACCAGTTTGAAATATGCTATTATCTTCAAAGGAGCATGAGGAATGATATTTTTACAGTCCCTTTCATAAAAACTTAAAGAAGAAAGCATGATCTTAGAGCATCATGTACCTTGTGCATTAAAAAAATTGTTGAAATAATCTCAGATTCATTCGAGGTACTTAAATAGGGTAGTACTAACTTGTGATGTGTTCAAGATTATCTCTGCAAAAAAGGAGGTCTGATCCTATACCTCATACATAAAAGATCTTGGTGCCGGGTAAATTACTTCATTTTTCACCTTCCAGAAGCTTGGGTAAATGCTGTAATACATCATCATGCATTTTGGTTGGAATGCTCAGCTGGAACGTGCTGTTTCTGAAAGCTGTCGAGGTCATCCTGTTGCAAAGGATTAAAGAGACGTTCACGTGTTTTCAGACAACAAAATATTACTCAAGCACCTGCTTGAGCTAAATGTAGTTGTTGGACTGAAATTTCTTGGAAGTGACTGTTTTTAATTCCATTTCAAACTGTCAAAATTACCTCATTTTTTCTGCTTGCTTTTCTTTAAGCTCTGTTCAGCTTGTGCATAAAATTTCTTACCTAAGACATTTTTTAAAAAAATTGGTCTTCTCTTAGTGTGAATTGAGGCTTTAACTTATATTTTGAAAGTGTAACTTGCATTGTTCTTTCTCATTTATCTTCTTTCTCTATGCTGTTTCTGAATTGGTTTGTGTAGTATGAGTCACTTCTGTGTAGCAAGTTTTCCACTGAATACAGCAATAAAGTAGGGGTGGACAAAAGGGAGAAGAAGGATGGAGGTAAGCTGCCTAAGTTCTTTGAAAAAGTTGCTCAAAGTGCATCAAGTGTTAGCAATACTGAAATGAGTAATGGTTCTAGCAAGTGTTGACTTTTATTAACTTTGAAGAGCCATTGGGTTTTGGGAGAGAGCTTGATTTAGTGGATTCCTTTAATATGTGTAGTTTTGGTTTGCAGGGTGGATTAAGAGTCCTGCAAACTTTTGAGCTTTTTTTTTTTTTCATTCCTATCCTGTGGAATATACTAATGCTGAAGAATTGGACTTGAGATAAATTGTGCAGGACAGGAGAGGAAGCAAGGCTTTCTGCCTCCTATATCAGTATTCCCCTACAAACTGGTCGTGTACAAATCCATTTCATATCATATGCTGAGCACTCCTGTTTGTTCTTGTGTTCTAGGTCAGTCGGTGGTGCTCCCCCAGCCCACTGTGGTGCAGCTCCAGGCTTCTGGGGTGCTTCCTGCCTCCCAGCCAGTCATTGCCGTCACTGGAGGGACCACGCAGCTTCACAGTCATACGGTGAATGCATTGCCTCCAGCTGCTGGAAATGGCTCAACAAGCGGCAAAATACCAGTGACCAAGCCCTTGCTTCAAAGCACCACACCAGCCATGGGGCTGGATGTAAGTTCTGACTGTGTGATGATGCTTGAAAACAGTTCTCAGTTACCTGCATGTGAGATAGAATGGGAGAACCAGGTCACTTTAGAGTCTCGGGAAGACAGAGCTGGAGTTGGGCTCGTCTAACAGGATTTCTAACAGTAAACAGGGAATTCAGCAGCTTGGCAAAGAATGGGGAGGAACAGCTTGATATCTGTTGGCCCGCCTGGAGTTGCAGACCAAGTATGCAAGCATTGTGGCAGAGGACAGTGCTGAGATTTTTTCCTTTGCTTGTCTACTCAACTGCAAGCTCTCAATGGCTGGAGCTCTCTTACGTACAGGAAGATTTGATATATCTGATTTTTGATTAGCACTAAACCATTCTTCTAATCAGTATAATAAAAACACTCCTTTGGAAGTAGGTGAATTGGAAATGTCAGCAGTAGGCCTGATTCTTTTTCCATCCTCTTTTTCTCCCCAGAATTTATTCATGATTTTTAGAAACTTCGGGTATTGAGTTTCATATGATCCTAATCTCTTCAGGCTCCCTTTTGATCATATACTGAATGAGTAGAAAAGGGGTAAGCTCTCAACAGTCTCTGTGCAAATTAAGTCTTTCCACAGTAGCTCACAGTAAGCAGTAGGTGTAAACAGAAATAGCTTTTGAGATATGTGGGGTTTTTTCCCCCTTCAACTTTGACATCTTAACTAGCTAGCAAGCTGGGTGTTAACTTGATTTAGTTCCTAGTAGTTTGGAGCTGCTTTGGTTGCATTTTGTTGTCCAAAGGAAGGCATGGTTGTGGAAAGTACCGAAGACTCTTGTTTGTGGCTTTTAAACTCTCAGGGTGTTGTTCTCCAGTGTAGTATTCCAAGTGCAGTTGTTGTGAGCTGAGGGTCCTATCGCATCTCTCGGTGTCCATTCACATGAAATTTTGCAGTATAGTCACCTGCTTATTAGCAGTGCAGGACACTGTTCCTCAAAGGCATGTGCCTTCTGGCTTCTTTGGAGGGATGTTGTGCGGTTTCCTAGTGTCTGAGAATTGTCGCTCATGCTTGATGTTAAATTTTCCTCACTATTCGTGTTTGTGTGTGGGCTGCATTTTTAAATGAAAAATTATTTGCTACAAATAATCCAGCAGCCAGACTGCAATGGAAACCTAATCTTGAATTAGGTTCAAGAAGCTAACAAAGGTCTATCAGTAGACAGATCAGTTAAGAGCACTGCATTTTTAAACGATAATTGCCTGCCATGCAAAACCAAACTGAAGAGACTTGTCAGCAGTCATTAGATTTGTGACTCCCTGTAATCAGGACTAGCATGGCACCTTGCCATTGTCTGAATATAAGGTTTAATTGACAAAACCCCCTTATTGTCATCACACATCGTATACATATCTGTGACAGTCAGTCGTCAAATGTGTAGCTGGGGTAATGAATAGCTGTTTGCTTTGAACGATGGTTGTGTGGGTATTTCCACCTGAAGCTGTTTTAGGGAGGCATTTTTAAGACTTGGTATCAACCTAAATGCTGCACATCTTACCTGTGTTTATTGAAACATGAAAAAACAGTTGTAACTGCTCTTTGGCACATACTGTGAAATCGCACTTTGAAAAAGAACAAATGTTTCAGGATGCAGCTGGCGCCAGCAGGGTTAAAACGTCTTGCGACTGCCATAGACGCCATATGTGGCGCCCAGAGCTGCACAGATGTAGCTGTCATTTGAGCTCTGTAACACGTGTTTTTGTTTGCTAATCTAAGCAGATGTTGCAGGATAAAAAGAAACACTTTCTTTTGGGCTTAGGAGGGATAAACTGTTAGCTTAACACTCAGCCCTTCTAATGGATTAGACTGAGATCGGCTGATAGCGAGCTGTACGCGTGAGGCCCTACGTTGTGCTTGTCCCGATGGCACACACTTATGCAGCTTGCCAGTCGCGGGGAAGTGCCAGGCTTTCAGTGAGGTCACTCTTCACTGGGAAACCAGTGAAGAACTTTCCGCTAGGAAATTGGACAAAGGAAATGCTACCTAAGCAAGCCACTTTCCCGGTTGAAGGAAAGAGGCTCTTAACTAAAAGAGCAGATTGCCTTCCTGTTGCAATTAAATGATACGATAAACGGTAGGTGTGTGAGGGAGTCCAGTTTAGTTGTGTCCTTATAGGGTCTTTCTCTCATGTTTTCACTCTATAGTGAGAAAGGATTTAATTCTGCCTCCCAGTTTTGTTGATAAAAAAAATGTTGAAAATTTAGAAAAAATTAGATTACGCAAAATTACTGAAACATAAGTATGGATTTCTATTAAAGAATCCTTTTTTCTGTGCTGTACATTGGCTAATTTTCATATGAAATAAATTCATTACTCAAGTTGTGATCTGTTGAGTTAGAGACAAGAAAACCCAGATCTTTCATAAGAACAGAGAAGACACTTGCATAGGTTTTGTATTCCCGCATTTAAGATGCATCTTCGAAGACAGTAGCTTTCATAAGCAGAGGCAAGAAGCCAGCCAATGTAAAGTTGAAATGGTTTGTACTTTCAGCTCTTTGTTAACTTTCCCAGTGTGTGTACCAAAAACTGTGGAGTGTGAGAGACATTCTTGCCGCCTTGTGCTAGAAATAGAGCTTGCATTGGAATGGAGGTTAAATTTTGCTCAGAACTGAGTTTTCTTTGGAAGACTTAGTTGAGGTAGCAATGTTTATTTGTAAAGCGCACGACTCTGTAAAGCCTTTGAAGATAGAGGACAATCTGAATCTAGTTACTGTTTGAAACAAGGTTTTGCAATGAACCTTTCACTTCATATTTACATCTTTTTTGTGTGTGTGTGAGTGGTGGTGTAGTTTTTAAAGCTAGGAAGCAAACATTGCATCACTGATTAATGTTTGATTTTAATGCCAATGTTTTCCCTTTGTGGTCTGTGTTTCCTGAGAACCAGAAGTTACTATCTTGAGTAGTAAATTAATACAATACAACCTACAAAGAGGGCAGCTGCAAAAGAAGTTAGCAGAGGTGTTTGCTACGTTTAGTCTTTGTTCAGCACTTGTGCAAAGCAATGTTGCTCAAGCAGTCTGACATCATAAATTAGTTCCTCTCTCTCTTCTGATTATCAAAATGCTCAAGCAGGGGGCATGTTTATCTTGACGCCAAGCCAGCTATGTAATGCTTAATGCCATACTGCTTTGAGGTTTAAGCATTGTTGCACTATTTTACACACACAACTCCTTCCATTTCCTGCATCAGGTTTAGGTAGGATCAGGTGTGCAGTTGTGGCTTATTCCCCAAGAAAAGCCAGGCAAATGCTAGAGGGTTGACCAAGGACCTGAAACTGTTTTAGGAATTGTCAATTAAAACAAAATAACTTAAGAACACAAATAGCTGGGTTTCATTTAAGCAATCTTAAGAAATGAGTTGAAATGAAACTGGTGTGGCATAGACCGAAAGGCAGTTACTGCACAGAGTACCTTGAATTGGACTGGGGAGAGCTGCTGTTCCTGACAGCCTTTAGAGAACACTGAGTGAAGGAGGGCAGTCTAGATAAATACCATCATCATGAAACGTAGCTGGTACTGTCTGGAACAGCAATAGATGTACCTTAGGATGTACTCTTAGTCTATACACACTGCACTGGTGCTTTAACTCCATGTTTTCTCCAGAGACGCAGGTAGATTTGCCAGAGGTTCCAGACACTTGGGCAGAAGCTATCCAGTAATGAATAATCCTGAGCAGGTCTGCAAACAAGAATGGATGTAAACAATTTGGTCTTCTCTGTTTGACTTCGTAATGCAAAACCTCTTTTTAAAAAGAGGAATGTAACTACTTGCTTGGAATATTTCTCAACTCAAGCCAAAGCTGCTGCATGAACTCATTCCTTATTATTTCATCTCTGGACAGTTGAAGTGACCCTGGCTCCAGATTGGTGTGTTCTATACACTGCAGTCCTTGGCTAGCCTGAGTCTTTTTTTTTTCCAAAGTTTTTATATGTCTGCAGAAGTTTTCTTATGTTAGGTATTGTAATACTTAAAAAATTCAAGACAAAGCTTAGTGTTAATGAAAATATGTTAAAATCTTTTCCTTCCCCACTCTCTGCTAAAGAGAGAAACTGGAGTAAGAACAAACAGCTTCACTTTCACAGACTTTTGTTGGTGGCAGCAGACTAGACATATAATAAATGATCTTTACAGAAAGCAATTAGATCAACATGGAGACAGCCCAAAATGTTAATGCACTGTAACGTGTTTTCTTAGTCTTTGTCACCAGACTGCAGTATCATGAAGAAGAATGACTTCTTCAGACAGCCTGTAGCTAATTTTTCTTGCAGACACCAAAGCCCTAGAGCAGCATATTGTCTGTTTGCAGGTATATATAGGGAGAGAGTCGGAAAGCTATGGTTAAGGTTCTTTAAGCAGCCAGACCTTAACCAGAGCACGCTACCTGAGTTCATTAATGTTACCATTCTGCGACTTGTTTATTTTTTCCTAGACTGATACTTCTGGAATAGTTCTCATCTTTTTTCTTTAGCTTTTGTGCTCAAATAGATACAGGTTACTCCAGTGCATGTATTGGTAGCTACCAGAGGATATTCAGATCCGTGTAAGATACAGCATTCGGTTCTCTTTCAACATAAACATCATTAAGGCACATCCTGCTGTAGCTTAATAATGTGATGGAAGTCTTCTGTTTTTAATAAAAACAGAGTTGCTGTTGCTAATTTGTGAGGGAAAGGAAATCAACAGAGTAGTGTTTAAATTTGGGATTTCAAGTAGTTTTGTATAGCTCTGCAGTATCGATCATCGTTATCCTTGTCAGCAGCAAGATGCTCTCGGTCTAGGTCGTCCCACTCAGTGCAAACCACATAACGAGTAAGTGGTAAAAGATGATAGACTGCTCCTGCTTGGGAAAAAAGTCAGAGTCATCAAGACTGTTGGAGGATGGGGAGGGGTTACTTTGAACTGTCCCAGTCTGGTCTTGCAGACTGAATGCCTGCTAGTGGTTGGAGTCAATTATGTGTCCTCCTGGAGTATATTTGCTGATTTAGCGTCAACCAGAAGGAATCCAGTTTGTGCGTTCTGTCGGAGACTGTTCTGTGATGTGAACCAAAGCATATTAAGTGGGACAATCAGGAAATGTGCATCAAAGCCACACTGCTGATCTCAATTAAAATGCTAGTATAGATGCACCCAGAGACTGCATTTAAACTGCCATGTAAGTGCTTGATACACATAGAATGTGCAGTCTGACGTCAGCAACAGTATTCAAAATCTCAAAAACTACATAGCAGAGCTGGAAAAGGTACAGAAACAGGTGTAATCAGTGTGGAAATGGCTTCCATACAGGACAGACTAAGAAACCATAGGACTTTCCGGTTAAGAAAACAGATGACTGATTGTAGCCTATAAAATGGTGTACGGTAAAGTGAAGACGAAAGACATTCTTGCTACCTTGCAGACCTGTAGATCTGTATTTTCTGTCTTTGTGATTTGATTGATCAAATCAAACTGCTGCTTGAGTATACGTTTTGTGTCCCCTACACAAGGTAGAAGGTTGAGGGTGCAGGAGAAAACAGAGACAGCGCAGGACCTGTTTTTTCGTTATCCATGAGGTATAACTCCTGGAGGTGTACCGTGATTCATAGTTGCCATTGGGCTGAACATTTCAGCTCATTTGAAGCAGGGTGCGAGAAGCTATCCATGCAGACTTTTGACAAAGTAGAGGAGCAGAAATGATGCATGAAATAAAGGCACTTTTAACTTGTGGATCATTAACAGGCCTCCGTATTGTCTGCCCAGGTCAATGTCTTGAGAAGGCAGCAGCGCATGATCAAAAACCGGGAGTCAGCCTTTCAGTCACGCAAGAAAAAGAAAGAATACATGTTAGGTCTGGAGGCGAGGCTGGAGGCTGCCTTACTGGAGAATGAGAAACTCAAGAAAGAAAACAGCACACTGAAGAGGCAGCTGGATGAAGTGGTATTAGAGGTAAGAGATTGTGCTGAAGATCTGACTTTATATAAAGACAGTTGCTCAGGTGGAAGACGCTTGAACAGAATCATGGAAATGTTTACTGGAAGACCTTTGGGAGTTCTAGCCCAGTCTCCCACTTTTCCAGCTCTAGGTCAGGACAGCTGTTGCATTGTCTAGTTGACTTTAATTCCTTGTTTATGGTGCTTCTGAAGATTTCACTGGAAAGATAGACTGGATAGAAGGTGAATATAATGTACAAACAAAAGAGTTCTATTGTTAAGTAGTCCTGGGGTATATTCATACATAATTAGGTAAATATAAATCTAAAAAGCAAGCATAATTTGGCTTATTTAGGTCCTGACATACCTTTGCATGTCTGTGCGCCTTTTTTATTGCATGTCTTCTCTGTTTTTTCCTGTCTAGAACCAGAAACTCAAAGTATCATCTCCAAAGAGGAGGACCCTGTGTGTGATGGTGATACTGGCTTTCATAATGTTGAATTATGGTCCACTGAGGTAAGGTGCCTAGGAATTCCTCTTTGCATAGCGAGTTTGCTGTCCTGCGATTTTTGTTTGAATTCTTAATACAGGCTGTGTTGTGTTTTAAAGACTTGAGCTTGAAACCTGACTTCCTTTACTTTCCTTCTGCATAGGGGAAGACTTATCTGTATAATGGTTCCTCTTTTGGAATCCTTCTGGCAACAAGAGATGGATCTTGTCCTTCTAATTTCTCTTCGCTTGGCATTTTGTTAATCAATGCAGCGTACAGTGGTTTGTCTACTCCATTTATACCTGAAGAGATTAGAAAGCTGTGTCTAGAATCCTTGTAGTAAAAAAAATCACAGACTTTGAGAACTCATCTGTTTGTTTATACTTGTGCTAATCTCAATAGCTATGAGTTTAAGCTGCTTCTAGTACCCAGTGCAGGAAATCCCACTGTTTGTTCCAGTGCTTTGCAATCCTGACCGTTAGATGTGACTAGCCGCAATCTTCCTCATTACAGTGTAAGCCCTGTATTACTTGTCTTCTAGATCTGGTGAAGAGGTTGTTCCCTCTCCTTAATTAGTTGAAGCGGTAATCCAAAACCTCTCTTGTTCGAACTGTATCGGTGGCACCTAAGAACTAGAGAGCAGGAAAGAAATGCTGCATTACTTCCCAGACACTTTATAAAGAAATCTGTGGAAGAGAGGAGACTAAAAAGGGATACTTCTTGCCCATTTTGTCTATTTAACCTGGCTTTGGAACATAAGGACCTTTTATATGAACCTGTTCACTTTTCAAAAGGGGAGGATATTTCAGTAGATTCCCAGTCAGCAGAGTCTCCGTTTGTCCTCAAAACCCCAGTCAAACTAAAGGAATGGGATGGGATAAATCTGGAGGAAGACTTTGTTTCTGACTATGATAAACTTTTGCAATGTTGGTGTTTGTATTCTTAATAATATTAGAAAATTTGCTAAAGCTGAAACTGCTTTTGAAGTATTTGCATTTATTGCAAATACTGTTTATCTCAGGCAGTGAAATACAGCTGGTAATTTTACTTTGATGTGGATGATTTTAAGATAGACCATTTCTTAGTGCTTTTAGGATTTGTATTGGGATTTTTGACTATCAGGTAGAAAAATCAGCTTCCAAATACTAAGTGATTGATTTGTACATCCCATCTGCATTTGCAAACATTACCGCTCACTGAAGAGACACTGTTCTTACTTGGTGAGAACCAAGAGGACCCATAATCTTTTTGAAGCTGGAAGAAATTTTAGTTGCCTCCACATTACAGTGAGGAGTTGGAATGCATGAAATTCTTGTTAGTTTTGAGAGGCTTGGAAACATACAGAAGATGAGTAGGAAGTCTTTTACCACTCTAAAGTTCTCTAAAGTTCCTGTGTCAGCTTATCTACCCCCAGGAATGAGTAAGGTGTTGAGCCTGATGGCGAGAAACTGCTGTCAAAGTAGACGGAAAGGTCAGTTTGTGTTCATATCTTTGCAACAATCAGTAACTGCAGAAATGTGACAGGGTTAATTTCTTGGCCTGTTTGATGTTTAATAAAGTAGATAAAACACAAATTCTTAGATGCCAGTGTAATCGTTGTGCCTGAACTAGGTGGTCTGCATCAGTACTGGATGTAGGCAGTGAGGAGAAATGTAATTGCAAATTTGCAAGGAATTACTCTTATCTTTCTGCTTTTTTTTTTTCCCTAGTAGAATAAATGCTTGCACTGTAATTAAAATACTAGCCTGTATCAAGGTGTTGTGAATGTTGATTGTGTGATACCCTTTGGAAGGCCCAGAACGTGGGATATACAAACCATTACTTAAGATTTCATTCCTCCCATATACATTTTCTTCCTTTTATAGAGGTGTCAGTGAATGGTAGCTCCACGAACATGATAGTAATGATTGCTGTTCTGCTTAGTCCTTAACCACAGAAGTTTCCGATACACATGATGTTTTTCAGTCCCTGCAACTTCTTACAGAAATAAGGATTTTTTTTTTTGCTAAAATATCCGTGTTAGCTTATAGTTCAGCAAAAGTACTTTTTTCCCCCTGAGTTAGCTATCTGTGAAATCTATGCAGTGGTCAACTGGAGATAAATCTGATTTGAAACTTTGTGACAGTGTTGCCATTTCTTCTATGTAGGAAATCATTTCATTCGCACACCTGTATGGAGGTATGACAGCATTCAGGCACAGGATGTTTTGATTCAAACATATTAGCAGTGAATATTTTATTATTTAAAACTAATGAACCATTGCGAAGAGAGAGTGACATCCAAAAAAAGCAAAAATGTGGGAATTTCACCCTCTAAATTCTGTAGCAGACTTTGAAATTCCCTTAGCTGGCCTAATTGTAAGATGCTTCTCAGTTTCTTAATTGGCGGGGATAGGACTCTTTGAAGGCTAGAGGTAAAACAAAAGAACAGATTTATAGCTTTTCTCTTTGGCTGCCTATTTCCGTCAAATCAGAGAAGGCAGGGAAGTGGTGGGGTTGTTTGGGGCCGGGGTGTGAAGCTGAAGGACAGGCAGTCCTGCAAACCTTCTGTGGCCTGCAGCAGGTCAGTAGAGGTGCGGTGCAGTGTTTGGGTGCTCGGCATCCCACAAAAAGACATCTGGATGGTTGGCTGTGTAGTTAATTCTGTGCTTTCTTCTGCATTAGTGGATGTGTGTTGTACTAGCACTGGCTCACACATAATTTTGTTTATTGGTCTTAAGTCTTGTTGACTGTGTATGTAAGTGGCGAGATGTTTGTGATGTTTCAGTGAGGACTCTGAGGCTGTGCTGTTCTGCTGTTTTAAGATCATGAGAAGCAGTCCAGGATGTGGCAGCCCTTGGAAAACAAGTTTAGCAGATAAAATTATTCTACTGACACATTTTTTCATGCTGACAAATACACTATGTGTATGGGTAATCTGTAACATTAAACATGGGAATATGGGAGTGGGTCAATTCTGGCGTATTGACCCAAGAAATCTGTTTGAAAATATTGGGGGGAGAGTCTAGTCCAGTCCATTTAATTGCCAATAAGCTTTTCAGAACATCCTTCAGTCTTGGAAACAGCACCATGTTATCTCTGATTAAAAAATGTAAGTCGAATTAAATATAAATGAAATATAAATGTGAATTGAATACTTTCAGGTCGTGAAAGTGGCTTGTATAGAGTTAATGGTAACTCTGCATTATATTGTACTGTGTTACTAAACTCTTTTGGGTTTGTTGATATTTGTATAGAAAACCGAAACTTTCAATTATTAAAAGCAGAAGTGATTTAGCAGGAATTCTATTAGTGTAAGTTTCTATTTCATCTATTTGCTTTATATTAGAAGAAAGGCGTCCGGGAATTTCCCATCTGTGTGTCAATGAACTATTCTCTAATCTTTGTGAATTATATGGATTTGGATTTAACATCTATGAAAACTGCCTTTTAAGAAATATTTAAGAATGATTGGTGAGGTGTATGAAGGGAAAAGGGTACATTTTGATTTAATTCCTTGAAGAGGTCACCCCCTTGCCCCAGTCTTACATACCATGAGGTGCAAGGCAGGAGTTGGCAACCCACCATGTTTGCACAAAAGGCAGTGAGCACACAAACCTTGGCATGCAGCAGGGTTGGGAGCTGGAACCACGACGTCTGGAGGCACGTTTCTATGGGAGGCAGCGTCTCCTGCCTTCGCACTTGCCTTCTGTGAGAGCCAGTGTCGGTTAGCACGGCCGCACTCCCAGCTGGCATGGCACCCCTGAAAGATGGCTGACTTCTGGCATTAAGAAACATCTAATTAGCTTTGCTTTTTTTTTTAATCGCCTACAACATGAAATCTGAAAATTTTCAGACTTACAATTCCTAGATGCCTTTTTTTTTTTCTTGTTTAATTTCCATATTTGTGTTACTGTGCCTGGGTACTAACCAGATCTGAAAATGTGTTAAACAAGCACAAACAGCTGAAACAAATGGAAACCAAGCACATGTTCTATCTAAACAATTCATGTATTTATTCTGGGAATCTTTTTCTTATGTTTCTCTTCCCGGTTTCCATTTGAATATAAATTGTCTTGTGTGTTTGTTTTTTTTAATGCAAGTCCTACATGTGATAGTAAAATATTTGCAGGAAACTAACCCAAGTAATGTATAAAACGTGGGGAAGGGAGAAAGATCACAGAAGATGCGAAAGGTAAATTTTCTGCATCTCTGCTTCTTAGGGCAGTAGCAGCAATGTAAGCCAGGTACTTGCTAGTGGCCCTAGCATTATTTTCTTGGCTATGAAAAATGTTCAACTAATTTTTTTTTTCCCCCTAATCAGTCTGCTCAAGCTTACTTGATGGTCATCATCTAACAACAGTCTTAGAGCATTTATAAAGATGTCAGCCAGCCAGAATGTATCCTAACTACCATTTCAGATATTTAGTGGACAGAAAACAAAGAAAAATGTGAAGTTGGAGAGAGGAAAGGCAGATCTGTGAAGAGATTGGAACAGGGGGTTTGAGAAGGTGGTGTGATTTTTTTTTTTTTTTAATTAATTTTGATTTTTCTTACAAGCTGGCCATCTGTGTATGGCTGGAACCCGTTTCAAACTGGAAAACAGACTTGGTGATGTAACCAAAAATTCTTAAGCTGTATTTGTGGTTGAGGATGACTGAGGTGGTGATTGATGGAGCTAAGTAAAGCTCTTAAAAATCTCTTGTGTCCTGTTGACCTACAGCAGCTGCGCTAGAATTGCTGGCCTTTTGTAGAGACTTCATTGCAGCTCCCCTCTGGAGTGTCTTGATGGGTTTTCCTCTACTTTCCAGGATTATCCTGGAAACTGAATAATCTATTAAAAATTTAGGTTCACTGGGCAATCTGCAAATAAAGACACCAGTGTGGGTAGCTGAGAAGTGTGATTTTTCTGCTGTTGTCATAGACTGGAACAAATGGAGCAGCAGTGATTTTTGACTCTTGAAAGACTTAGGGGTGTGTCCCATTTCTTAGATTGGTAGGAAAAAAAAGCAGAAGTGGTAAGATTAATCATCTTTTACTAAAAATGTGTAAATCACCCAAGGGTTGTTCAGCTGCATGCTGCTACGATATGTTGCTGGTAAGCATGAAGTAAGCAAAACACAAGTCTCTCACCAGCACCCAGATTAGCATCCCACCTAGTCTGCAGTCAGTACTAACGTAGCCTGCTGAGCTTTTGGAGCACGCGTGGTTTGGGCTGCTGAAAGCACCTTCCATTGAGCACACCTGTATTGGCCTCAGTGTGGTTGAGAGCCCCTACTTGAGCTGAGCAATCTCAACTTGGTGCGTGGGAGAGCAGGGTTATTCTGAGGTTTGGTGCATTCAGCAGTGTTTTCATGCAAGTTTGCTGTTGTTTGAGCCTTATGCTGGACTCCTTGATTAAAGAAACAGACCCGTCTTACGGCAAGCAGGAGCCTAGGGATACTTCAGTGGTGGGATGTCGGAAAGTTAGAGAAATAACTTTGCAGTTCCCTTAAAGGGAGCATTAGCCGTGTGGGCAAAGGAGCTAATCTTGTTACCATAACATCACATGCAGCAAGCGTTGTGTTGCGGCAGAGATGTTTGCGCTGTATGTCGTGTGCTTAGGTTTGTCAGTGCAGATCCCACCCGCAGCAGCCAGTCCTGGGACAAGGTCTCAGTATGGTCTGGATCTCACCGCTGTGCTGCCCTAGGAGGTGAGATTGAGCAGCGTTGTGGCATGTTTGAAAACACCCCAGATGTCTGCTTGAGTTATATGTGCTAAGCAGACTAAAGCCATGTGTCTGGCACCTGCCTAAAATGAAAGGCAGTGACTAGCAACTGAAACACAGTATTTTTGGTTTTTTTTTTTCCCCTGTAACAATTCTTCCTGATTGTGTGTGTGCTCCTTCCTCACACCATTCCAGTGCGAAGTTGGGCAGGTTAGTTGAAACCACCATTGGCTTGTAGTGTAATGGAGGAGGAACGCCCCAGCCAGGCTCCGTGCTTGGCTGTTGCCCACCTTCCAGCTGAGCTGGTGCCTGATCTGGGAGCGGTGCTGAACTGTGAGCATTAAACATTGTACCCGTGGCCCGTGATTTCCTTCAGCTGCAGGTTGGATAGTGTTGTCTAAACTTGCGCCGACTGCTGAAGCATCTCTAAAAGATATTCTGAGGACAGACAATCACAAATCATGGGTTGTACTACAGGGTTTCTTACTCTCAGTTCATCCAATCCTGGGCTTTTTTGCACTTGGTGAAGGATAGAAAAGGATTGTTTCTCTGCTTTTTGCAAGCCTTAATAGTCTTCCATATATCTTCAGGAGGTTAATAGACTTAAACGTGGTGTATACCTGAAGTATGCTAACAAACGTACATACAAATTATGACAGTCAAAGGGCTATTAATTTCTTACGTACTAGTAGAGAGGAACTGGTGAAATG
This sequence comes from Calonectris borealis, assembly GCF_964195595.1. Classification (NCBI taxonomy): domain Eukaryota; kingdom Metazoa; phylum Chordata; class Aves; order Procellariiformes; family Procellariidae; genus Calonectris; species Calonectris borealis. Next base: position 28,760,955 of record NC_134319.1, read on the forward strand.
TGAAGAGAAAACTACTAAATGAGTGCAAGAGGCACGCAGCAGTGCCGCGTGAGACAGCTCCTTCTGGCTACCAAGGAAATATGGAGCCCTCTGAGCAAAAACAGCAGAAACTCCGGAAGATGTTGGTAGCTCTTAGCACTTCTAATACAGGAAACTTACTTTTATGTTTGTGACACTGAAACAATACATTTCAATGCTGAGTTGAGTGTACATTTGTGTTGGAGATGGCCCAAAGCTAGAAAACTGCTTCTGTAGCACACCTTTGGTCTTGTGTTGTAGTTTCTCCTTGAAGAGAGAGAGAGAAATCGAGAGGAAAAGGACAGGTTGAGTAATTTGGACTTGGGTTCAGGTTCCAGACCTTTCAGAACCTGTCTTGATGGGTTGCTGCTTGAATAAAATTGAATACCCTTGATTATCTTACAAACTACAACTGCAGGAGCAGGAAGTGATCCTTCCTTTACGGATCCTTTACTGATCACAGCCACATGTTCATCCTGGCAGAGTTGTGCCTTGGCCTGGCTGCGCTCGGTCGCCTTGTCCTGCTGCTGCTGGTGCAGTTGCAGAGCCTGCGCAGGGTGCCAGATGCACTCGCTGATAACTTACCCTTTTCTCCACGCATTCATCTGCCGGGCTGGGAGTGACATACAGAAAGTTTTTGCCCTGAATGAACGTTGCAGTTGAGACTGCTTGCATCAGCCTACCTCAGCTTTGCCAGTAAAGGCCAGCCCACTTCCAAATAACTGTATGTAGTTTTCTAAGCAAAAACAAATGCTCTGGGTGTCGATACTTGCTTTCTTCCTTTTCTAACAGCTTTATTAAAAATAAATTGGTCTTTAAAGAAAACACAAGAAAAACACAGAGGTCATCCCTGCAGTTTGGATTGCTCTCCTCATCCTTCCCAAGAGAGGAAAGAGGCCGGGCTCCCCTCACCAGCCCAGCACTCGCAGAGGGTAGCCCTGGAGCAGCCTGGCAAGAGAAGGGTAGTGCCTTGCTATCGGGAGATGGTGCCCTCATTGGGAATAAGAAACAAGAAATACTTTCCAGAGAGCGTTTGGCACTGTGGCAGCCTTGTCTGGAATCAGTTAGGAAGAGGACAAGGTCCTCAGTTGGTGTCTCCTTGCAATGTCAACTTTAGCCCGTTGGAAACATCCCAGCTCATACTCAGAGATGGTTCTGTCCCCAGAAAACTCTTTGTTATGATATCACTATTGGCTTTCGTCTACGAATTACTGTACAACTTAAATGTCAGTATTCAAAACTTGAAGCGCACAGGGTTTGTTCAGCCAGAAGTACAAATGAAATTTAGTTCGGGTCCTGGCAAGACTTGCTTTCACATTTATCAAACTGACATTCAAACCAAAGAAGTAAAAATACAGCTAAAATATCAGGTGCCATTGAATGCCTGGAGAAACCATGACAGGAGTGTTGCTTTTCTTTCCCTCCTATAATCAAATTTATCTACACTCCTGAACAAACATCTGCATGAAGTATTTAGTGGTTCGTTCTTTTTTTCCCTTGGATCTGGTTTTGCATCTTAAACAAGCCAATAGCTCAGCCAGCTTGGACAGTGTGTTTGTGGCTGTGTGAAAACCTTTTAATGCTCATGGTATCTGGGATGTCCAAAGGCAGGCTGCAAAGCCTTGGTAGGCACCCCAGGTGTGTAAGTGTGACCAAACAGAAAAGGTTCCAGCTTCCAACTTCTAACTGGTCATCTTGTCCAGTAAAGCCATTTCTCAGCTTCAGCCTTTCTTGACTTTTAATGTGGGGCAGTAATTCAATTCCTGCAAATAGTAGGATTTGCTCAGGGCAGATATGCCAAAATGCTCTTGCTTTTCCAAATTCTCATCTTGTAGCCCAACAGAATGAAAAAATTATCCATGCTTTTACCATCTGTCATATTAAAACATTTTTTTAAGCAACTATTAATATCTTAGCTGAAAATACTGTTTTTCAGAAGCTTTTTTCCCTCTGAATGGGATCATCTACCTTTCTTTTTCACTGTTTCTAGCCTCTTCTACCTAGTGCTCAATATTGGCTTCATCTTCAGCGTCATGGTGTTGGGATCTGCTCTGTAGACCCTTCCTGTTCCAGCTTGTATTTTTGCTGTTCTGCCTAGCACTTGTAAAGCTCAGTATGCCTCAGGTGGGCAGGTGTTTCCAGGTGCAGCTCTGCAGGAGAGGTCCATCCTTCATCCCAGCTGCTAAAGGGATTCCTTGGTCTTAAGTCACGCTTTTCCCCCCTGTGTCAATCTGAGATGTCAAAGGAATAATATTTCTGATATCCTGTGTCATACCCTCATGTACCCCCTTGGCAAGGAAAGGTCTTTGAGAATGAGAAGTCAGAGGACATAGACCTACATGTCCTCTCCTATCTACTACCTGAAGATGGAGCCCTATTTACAGACAAACTCCACAAGTGACCTCTTGTGGGAGAAAGGAAGGGGAAGAAATGATACAACAGAACAACATCTTCTGTTCAGATGGGGGAAAAACTAACAAAACTCCCCAAGTAACTAGAAGGTGGAAGCAGGGCAGTATTTCAAGTTGCAGGGTTTTTCCTTACCCAAAATGAAAGTTCTGTTGGTTTTGGGTCATTGCCACAAACCAAAGAGCAAGGAAGGGGATTTTTTTTTTTTTTAAGACATATTTGAGACTTTGAGAAGGAAGCTTTTGATCATCTTCAAGGTCCTAAAAAAATGAACGGGAAAGGGGAGGCAAATGTAGCCCATGTAGCTTAAGGCAGAAATTGCTGCTAGCCCTGCTTCAGAAGAAGCATTTTGTGGAAAAATAACAACCCTGATAAAGGAAAGGGCATTGGAATAAATGCCATAAATAATACCATATTTTGTCCTCAAGTTGGTGCCCATGTTCTCAGAAGTGGGAGCCATGGTTTATGCCTGTAAGGATAGCAAAACATACTCTGTTCGCCATCTCCTTTGTCTTTTGCTGCTGAAGGTATCTTCTTTCAGGTTGAAACATTCCATACTTAGCTGCTGCCAAAAAGTGAAATTTTAATTTTGATGAAAAGATTAAGGTGTTTTAAGCATGAGAAGAGTGAAAATAAACATTTCCTCTCTATTAAAGCTGATATAATAAAATGAGGTGTGTGTGATTTTGAGTGGCTGTACAGCTAAAACAACTAAATTACAAAAACTGAAGATTAGCTGTGATTGCAGAGCGGTGCTTATCTTTATCCTTGATAGACTTGGTTTGGATTTCTCTACTTTTGTTCAGAGTTCAGGGTGAACTGGAGTAGCAATGTGTTGCATGTGGCACTTCACCTCAGACTAGTCACCTGGCCAAGCTGGAACCTGAAATAACAAGAATCGCCTTTGCAGAAAGAGGCAAATAGGAAGGAAGAACCATCATGGAAAAATGCGCATTTGTTACAATTCTGCTGATTAGGTTTTTGTCAGCTTTAACTAAATAATTACATGGAAAGTTTCTCTGGTTCGATGTGTCATATTGAACAGGAAAGGAGAGAAGTAGGATAGGATAAAATGCCAGACCCGGTAGGTCCATCAACACACTGGATGGCTGATACACTTCAGGCTGAGGAGAAACGGTTTGCAGGAGAGTTACAACTTTCAGATCTTCTGATGGATTTTCTTGGTTTCATGAATAAACTTCCATATACTTTTAGCTTTCATGGCTCCAAATTAGGTAGAGACATTTCACAGATGAGTAACTTCCAGCAGGAACATGTGGCATCCCTTTAAGCATCAGCCTTAGTTTTGAGCTCTGGTTCTGGGCTTGAGATGCTGCCAGCTCTGCTGATGCTTTCATTGGAAGAGAGGAAACATGATCTCCGAAAATACAGTAGATAGTGGAGATCATTTCTGTAAAATTGGATAGCCTGGTGTTGCCTGATGTCCAAGACTGTGAATAAACCGTCCAGCTTTCCATGCTATGCAGTAGAAGCAATGAGACATTGGGATGCTAGTGTACATATACAGTAAGGAAACTGTAAGTACTTTTCTGCCGACTGTTACTAGTGAAAACAGAGCGTGTAGCATTTCTGCTGCCCTGATTCTGTGCTGCTGCCTGGAAACCTGAAGGAGAGGAGGCAGTCCAAGCAACATCAGCCTGCATCTGGGATTGCCCTGGCTCCCGCAGTTCTGCAGAACGTGACACAGTTACTCACGGGGAGACCGGGGTTACTGCTAACAAGAGTGCAAATGTGTTGGCCAAAGAGAGAGGATTGCTAGGCAACTATGTCTGTGTGCCTCCTGCTAGTTGTGGAGTATTTAATCTGCCCTCCTTGCTAGTTCTTGCCTTTCTCTGTTATTACCATTTGTATTCGTTGCCTGTTGCAAAGTGATGCCATGTAAAAAATAGGAAAATGAGATCTTCCCCTGCAGAGTTTATGCTCTGCTACACAGGAGTGGTGGGGCACGTATTAAAATGTACTCAGTAGTCAGTGATCAACATGCTTGGCAAAAGTCTCATCGGCATGCTGGGGTCTTGTATTTTTGTGTTTTCGCTGTGTTGCTGCTGGTGATGCTCTGCTGTTGTCAGCTAAGAAGGTTAGGACTTGATTTTGTAAACATACATATTTCAGGAAGCAACCATGTTTACAAAAGAGTAAAGCTAGCCTCTGGAGAGGCTATCCTGAAGTATTGCTTTTGTGCTTTCAGGTTTTCTTACTTGTAAATCACCCATCTGAAGTAGGATGCAGTCGATCTCGTACAGCAGTTGCCTGGTCATTTTTCCAGCTCACATGTGAAACGCCGCTACCTTGCTTTGCATGGAAAGCAGCGCGGACGTTCCTATGCTGCATGGCTGGCTGGCTGAGCAGCCCCCAGGGGCAGATCCTTCAATCAGTGCAAGCCCAGACCAGGTTGACAGGGTATCTGGGACCGTGACTTGCTGCCGCTATGTAGATGGGGTTGTCAGCCCTGCCAATGTTTCTAAATCCAAGTAGAGTTGAACACATATAAGTTTGTGTACAGTTTTGTTAGATGTCTGGCATAATATTCCAGGCTTGCAGCTGCACAGAATTTGGTAGCTATATTTTCCTTACATATTGTATTCATATAAACTATGTCAATTGTGTTTTGAGTCTGATGAAAGTTAAAGTTCAGGGGTACTTTGATTTGAATATAGGTAATTTTCTTATGCCTGCAGATCTAGGTTACAAACAGGTTGATCTCAGTTTCATAAGGTGAGGCTTATGGGGGAACATGAAAACGGGAGCATCAAAATCCTTCAAACAATTAAAACTGAAGAAGAGAACAGACTTGCTTTTCTGTCTACTAATGCTCTGAATGATAGTAATATAATGACACGAGAAATCATGTTTTTACGTTAGATATGACATGAACCTTATCCATGTAACATAGCAGCAGCCAGAAACTTATCCACCTGAGTATTTAACACCTTAAAGTGTCTTGCAGACCCTTTATATAGTGATATGTTTTGCTACGGTTATTATGTTTTCCAGTGTATTCGAAAAGGATCCCAGTGGAGTTGATTCCACTGCGAGTTCCAGCCACCGGACCAGAAATCTTCTGGAGTTCTCAGCTAGCCAGGAGTCCAGCACAGCTCAGAAAATACCTGGAGACATCATTCCTGAGAAGAGTAATAGGTGAGATGAAAACCTTTAACATATTTTAAGTGGCAGAGGGCAATGGTGCTTTTAGACCTCACTGCCCTTCCATTTGCTAACCTCTTTGGCCAGTGTTATTGCTTGCTTCTCTGTTGCTCAGAGAACAACTGAGTTGACAAACACAGTGTTTTGAAAGCTGATCTCTTGTTTTTTTATTATTTAATAAAGTTTACCAGGTTGCTTTTCAAATTAATATGATGTTTTATCTCCAAGACTACCCAATACATAGAGCTTCAGAAGTGTACAAGGGACTGCGCTGTATGGTGTTAGGGACAGTGTGGTGGAAGAGAGCATATAAACAAGTGTATGTCACAGAGATTTTCATGACCTTCTTCAGTTCTTCATCTGTCTGCTTTTTTCCCCGATCTTTAATTTAGCTTGCATAGTTATGGTATTTGTCATATTATCTATCTCGTCTTACTTTTCAAGCTGGAGTATTTATTTTATAGTTGCTCAAGAGAAGACTGGGGAAGCTCACGATTAAGAGCATACTCTGAACTTAGCACTGTACTTTTTTAGAAATCTCTGAGTCCATCCTTATGCTTACCCATTATTTAATTATATCAGGCTTCCAATGCTAGATCTCTAGCATTCGGTGCGTAAGTGAACATATAATTGTCTCCAGATTGAAGTCTGGCTAATCCAGCTCATGCTTTCCCCTTACAAGATTTATCCTATCACATTGTCCCTTTCCAGTAGAGTGTTTTGGCTGGTTGAACAAAGCCAGGCACAGATGTGCAGAAAGCCCTAATGTATTTTGCCATGCAGAGAGAAAGCAATAAATCAAGAGCATTTTAAGGCTGTAGCCATGGTGAGGTCTTTGTGTCCTATGTTGCACGTTTCAGACCATGACTTATGCAACGTACTAGCAGAGTGGTTCTCTTAGGAGGATATGCTAGTGCCTGTACCTCCTCCTGTTCTTTCACTCTTTCACCCTGTTTTTTGGCAAGCTGTGAGCTCTTTGCTGCATATTCTCCTTTATCAGTTCTAGATGCAGTAAACAGGAGAAGCAGACATGAAGATGGAGAGAAAGCTGCGAAAGGGAGGGGAATGTGAATAAGGCTTTCATAAGCTTTTATACCTGATTTCTCAGAAAGAAGTTGAGGTTTAGGAGTTACAAGTCTGTCAAAACCAAGAGGACTAAGGCTGTTATATTGATACCTTATCAAGAGAGGAACTTATAATAGGTATTTGATGATAAGTAGTTAACCCCTCAGGAGGTACAGATAACCAGGAGAAAGGAATATTAGTCTTTGCTTTGTCACTGAGAGTGCTGTGGATTTTTGTGTTGAAATACATGCTCTTTTTCATTTTTTATCAAAGCCAAGCTAGCTTCTGGAGACTGTTGGAGATGTAAATCCTCTCCACTCAGTTGTAATATAGTTTGTGGTTGCTGCATTGTCATATAGCTCATGGTCTTTACATCTGTATGGTTTTAGTGGCTAACAAATTTAGTATTTCTGTAGCAAATCTTGCACGGCTCTGGAATGAATGAGAAAGTTGCCTCTGCAGAGATCTCATAGTTTACATATTATGAGGAATATTTTACAGGCTTCATTTTCTTTCAGTATTTGGCCTGTTTGGGAAGAGATCCAACATCTGCTAATGCTCATCTGTCTTCCCTGTGTTGAGTGCTCTCAGATCCCTTTGGGGAATTGACTGAGACTTTTGGATGTTTGATAGAAATTGTTACTCACCTGTTTCGAAAGTCCCATAGGAGCAGCTGTAACCTTGGTGGGTTTGCTGATGGTAGTGCTTATTCTCTGGATTTGGTCAAAGATTCATGAAAAACTCTTTTAACAGATTTCTTGATGTCTTTTTTTCCCAGGTATGACCATTCTGTATCTGATAACAAAGCACTGATGATAGTCTCGGAAGAACCACTGTTATATATTTCACCACCACCACCCCCCTGTCAGCCCCTGATTAATCGGACAGAGTCACTGAGGTGAGCAAACAACCTTTTCTGAGCATTTAAGCTTTTATTAGGAGTTTAGATGTAAATTGTGTGTTAGGTAAGTGCTACTGGACAGACAGCTGTCAATGATGTTATTGTCCATTCATAGTGTTCATCCACTATGTGACCAGTGCCTCTGTAAGTGTCTGCACTGTCCAATGTCTACTACCATGGAGACAGGAGATCGACTTGGATCTTTGTCATCTTTTTATGTTTCTAGTAATGATTTTCACTCAGGTTTTTTTTATTGCTATACTGATCATGTAGCAATGACTGAATAACAATTTTCTGATTGCCTGGAGGTTTTTCATGGCTTGAAAGAGAAATCACTTCATATGTAGAAATGCTCATAATATGGAAATCAAGATCAGCTAAAAGCCTGTTCCATCTGAAATACATGAGAGATGGTCTCCTACTCTTCAGCTTTGATACAAACAAACTTAACCTGAAATTGCAGATGTGCTTTATTCACTGTTAGAAAACACCTAGCCCCACTTTTTCCAGATATGAGTGCATCACTAACCTTATCTCCATTCTCCTTTGTCCATTCTTTCTCTCAAATTAATTTGATGTATTTTAGCCTTCTTAACCAATGTTTTGTCTTGAACTGATCAACTTTTGATTTTAAATTTCAGTAGTCCTTCCAGTAATTTCAGAATTACTGTTCACTGGGCAAAAGAAAGTACTGTATCTGTTTTATGTTGAAACATCCATGATCCAAATACTTTATAGATATTTCCTTATGAATTCCCTCATAAATTTAACCTTGCTATTGTATTTTCTTACTCTGGTATTAAAAATAAGTTTTCATAAGGTAAAAGAGTAGTAATCTGCAGTGTCTTTATAGTGGCTAGTTAAACGGTTTTCTAAAATTAAAAAATTCTGCCACTGTTCTTTGAAACATCTGTTAATGCTGTGAGTTTTTCTAGGCTGAATCATGAACTTCGAGGATGGGTTCACAGGCACGAAGTGGAACGAACAAGATCTAGAAGGCTGTCAAATAACCAACAGCAGAAGGCACGGGTTATGCAGGTAGGCAGGTTTATACTGGTCAGTCAATAGCATGACAAGATAATTTCAGAGAACATAACAAAATATTCTCTCTTACTTGTCTACACTTGTCATTATAGACAAAAGTAGCAATGGTGCCTGTAATTAGGGTACCCAACACTTCCCATTTTAAATTGCTGGGTTTGGTTGATTATTATGTTGTCAAAGTTCTTCCATTCCTGCTCTTGGATTCAGGCTAAAAGTTTTTAATTTTTTTAGCAGTCATCAAAATATGTTCAGTGTTTTCTAAAATGACTTTTATGACTTCTCTGTAAGGCTGTGTAAGGATAAGGATAAACAGTTGGTTAATGGAGAGAAATATAACCTACAGCACATTCATCCAGCTCATGGTTAAGGGGCACAGCTGATTGGTTTTGTTGAAATATTTCTATTTCATTTTTTCAGATTTTTGCTAGAGGGATATGTTTTTGGTAAGACTACAGAATTATGACATTTGTGCTCATATTTCCCATTTTTTAAAATCCTTTTCATCTACATGGCATACTGCTAGCGAGGATGAAATTAAGACCATGAATTTTCAAAGTGTTTCACTTGATTAAGAGCTAGTAACAACCTTAAAAGGAATTGAACTTAAGAATGTGGGAAATATCACATTTTTCTAGAGAAAAATTACTGAATATTAAACTTCAGATTCTTCTCACTGTTGTCGAAAGGAGAATGGTAGAACATTTAAGTAGGGCGAGTTTGGGTGCTTCTAGTGTTTCAAACAGCAGAAGTGTGTTGTGGGTAGTATGTTTTGGCAGAGGTACAAAGTGGATGTGACCTCAGAAGAATTCTGCAAATCTGACATCAGTGACAGCAAATTTTGCACGTGGGTGACACAATATGTGCAACTGTTGTGTTTGGTGCCAGCTTCACTTCTTTGTTTTTGAATGTGTGTCTTTAAATTTGGCTGTATTAAAACACTTGCTTTTTCCTTGGCTCCAGGTTGACTGCTGATTGCTATTTCAGTTATTCACATTTCACCAGTGAAAAAATGTACATTTATTGTTCGAGGCACTGATTAACCTCTGCACCCCATTATATATTCACTCTGCTACAGATGTGATTCGTATTTTATGTAGTGCCAAACCAAGAAAATGCTTATTGTTTTCAGTTGTGTAATCTTTTTTGTTTGCCCCTTATTCAGAGCTCACTCAGTGAGAAGGCAGATTCTCAGCTAATGGCCATGCCTTACACAGACACCAGCCTCAGGTAAGGCAGACCAACTGCTTTGTTATTGCTTTCTACTTAATAACCTAGGTTTTCATCAACAGCTGGTAAAAAATGCCAGTTTTCACCTTGTCATGATTCTTAAGCCAGGTGCTAGCTGCATTTATTGGCCTAATTTCTGTCCCTTAGCAAATAACTGCTTCTAATGATTCAAACTACACTTAAAGAAACCCCTGTATCACAGCACCACTCTCTGGGGTCTTAAGAAAATCTTTACTTCACTCTGCAGGGTCCCTTCCTAAACAGATTTGAATCTTAAGGGGAAAAAAATGGGGAATTATCTTGGGATATCATTAGTTTATAAGAAGGTTTCAAAGGGCCATGAGTCCAGTAAGAGAAAGCTTTCTCTCACTATCTTCAAGAGTAAAGCCATTATAGCTAGCACCAAATTATTTTGAAAAAGTTAAAGTATCATTACATCTTATTTGTATGGTTTGTCTTCATCTCCTGATTTTCCCTGCTGATTATTAGAACACAGTAACACCGAGTTTCCCGATTGCCCCTGCCCTCCCTCCCGCATACCTATCCTGTCTCTTTTCTCTGGGTACAGGAAGAACTGGAGAGAAGAGGTTAAGGAAACGAGAATTCTCTCTCCTGAATTCTCTGTGACAGTGTTTAAAAGGATCTCTGCTTTGTAGTGCCAAAGAGGAGTGTAAGACCAGAATGGAGTATAAAGGGGACTTTTTGTTGAGAACACCACCTGAAATGCTGCCATTGAAAGTGAGACAGCTGTGGCCCTTCTCTTTGCATTGCAGCTTTGAAAGCAGGATCAGCCTGGGAGAAAATAGCAAGCTGCAGGCAAATTTTGATGTCTTGACAAATAAGAAAAAAAGAAAAAGCTTTTTTAGTTCTACAGGCAGATGAAGGATGTCTGTTTTAACTGAAGACCGGACGAATAAGCCTCATGGCATAAGGCAGTTTAATATACATGCTTGCATTACTCAAAAAAAAAATTATCTGGATTATTAGAAACATTCTGCAACATCATGCAGCTCTGTATGGAATAATCTGCTGTGCTCGGAAGGAAGTGAGATTTTTTTTTTTGGATGAATGATGTTTAAATGAACAGGACCAGTGAGTCATGGCAGCTGCATGCTGTGACTGTCCTGGAACTGCTAAGAACATAGAACAGACTTCCAGTTCCTCCCAGAGCCATCAGCTATTAGACTCTCCATGAAATCATAGACTCACAGGGTAGCTTAGGTTGTAAAGGACCTCTGGAGGTCTCCAGTCCAACCCCCTACTCAAAGTAGGTTTAACTTCAGGTTTACTGTGTGTCTCTGTCAGAAGAGACTGTCTCCATCTCCACTGTAACCCCCATTAAGAAGCTGAGGATTGCCTCTTCTCCAGGCTGAACAAGCCCAGTTCCCTCTGTCTCCTGTCTCTCCCTGTACATCCTACACTCCAGGCCCTGACCATAATGCCAGCCCAGTATGCAGTTGCCCCCAGACGCCCTGCTGGCTCGCGCTTGCCCTGCCTGCCAGCAACCCGTGTCCTTCCCTGCAACGCTTGTGCCTCCTGTCCTGGAAAGACAGGAAAGATGCTGTTTCTTCAGTTCTGTCATGGATGCTACCCCTGAGGCATTGCCTTTGGAGAACTGTTAATGCACTGGCAGTGTCCCTGCAAATGTGTAAAACCAAAAACTAAACCACTTGTAGGTTTCCTGATACGTAACGTAAATTTAGATGGCCCTGAAGCTTTTATTAATGATACAAGTGCCTTTTTGTGGAGTCTACAGTCAAGGTTTTTAATTTTTAATACCAATGCTGTGGCTGGAAGTTGAGTGACTTTTACCTTCTACAACACCCTTGTTGGTGACCTGAATCCATCAACAGGAGGACATTAGCAGGATCTAGATTTATCTTTGTAGCACTGATGATACCAACATTGTCACGTTGGTCCTGGATTCCAGAAGAAAATTGATTAATTGAAAAGTATTGCAGTGAAGTCAAAGCAGAGAAGAAAGATAAAAATTAAGATGATTTCAAAGAAAACCATTAAAACCCCTCAGCTCTCTATAGTCTATTTAGCTTTTTTCAGAGATAATTTTGATGAGGGTTTTTGCAAGTGTGTTTTTAGGGCTCCAGATATCAAACTGGGACTCTCCAATTATTTTCTTGTTTCTGAATTTTGCACTATTAAAATTGTGGTTCTTGGTGCATAAAACACTGTGTCCACAACCTCATTCCTTCTAGAAACAAGCATATGGACAACATCCTAGTGCTCTGTGATACATAACAGAATGTCCTTTGAACTTTTAAAACAAAAAAGACTCATTTATGTCCTAATGAATGGCCAGACTCAGCACCACTGTTTTGGATACACAACTTAATATGATGCTTTCTTGTAATATGGTAAGGTATTACTAAAACAACTGGTAGCTTTGCACCTGTTTTCAGATCTTCAGTTCCTCCCTTCCTTTCATGGAGCAGTTCACAGTGGGTACTCTTAAATGCCCAAAGGTAAGTATGGTGTAATACCAGTAATCCACTGGTATTACTTGGAATTTGGGACTAGTGTTAGACTTGTTCCATGGACCCAAGAGAGCTTTGTAAAGGCCCAGTGGTTTCCAAGTGCTTTGGAAAAACTTTCTGCCATGGCTGGATTTAGAGTTATAAAAGGCTGTTTTTTAGGTCTAGCTGTATTTTCTGGAGTGTGGGCGAGCAAACGGATCTGTGGGACCTGTTTCAGTTTTCAGGATGTGTTTTACTGAGCAGTGTGTGGGCGTGATGCCTTTTATCACAGTACAACTTAAGCGCTGAATCTCAGGGGTGGTTTTGATGGGCCTACGTGTTTTTATGAATGAGTAATCAAGCTCAAATTAGCTCTGATCTTTGTTTCCTGTGTGTGAAGGATGTGATCTGATTCCTCACTTGCATAGTTCTGCTAAAGAGGATATATAGGGTAGAGCTGCCTTCTCCTGATCCCCCCAGGATTTACACCCCCAATCCTGTTAAAGGGCAACTGGCTTGGCAGCTGCAGTCCTTTGGTTGCACCAGGACTATATTAGCAGTAGGAGAGGAGGTAATAACAGTCTACTATTGCTGCTGCTCAAGAAAATCACTTGATGATAGATTTGTGCCTTGTTTTGGGTGCATAGTTATGTTTATTTTAGAAACATACCAAAATAATCTAAGTCAGCCACCATAGTTTAAAATCTGGGTCAGCAGAAGACAGCTTGGGAGGGATAGCCTGATCAGTGTTTTTGCCACAAATACTGCAAACAAACAGTATGCTATTAAAGTGGGAAAGAATTAAAATGACTGGTTGAAGGTCCAGCTAATGGTTTGTGTAAGTACAGCTTTCCAATTTGATTAAATATGTTATTTTTGAATGGGATGGGGGAAGTAGACATGATAGCAATATGTGCTGGGAATTTCTCACCTTTCCAAGATAAACAGTGGATAAGTACCATGATTGTATGACTTGCCTGTGTTTTTGCTTAGAATAGTTTAGACAGAGTGTCTTTTCCTCATGTCTGATATACGTAAGACGAAGATTTTGAAAAAGATAAGCCAGAATTATGTGAATATCTTAGTTTTGCTCCACTGTCTAAATTGAAAATCAAGAGCAAATCTTTGAGTTGACCAAAGACATGCAAAAAAAAAAAAAAAAGATGGGTGAGAGAGAAGGTGGGGTTGTCACTTGACAGTAAATTAAAAGTTCTGTTTATGCTTAACCTTGCACTTCTTTCAATTTGAGTGGTTTGGATCCTTAGCAGTAAAAAAAATTAAAAACTTATTAAATGTTTTGATTTTTTATTTCAGAATGACATTTCATTCTAAAATTTGCTAAAATCTATTTTCAGAAGTCATCACAATTTTTCAGACACTGTAGGTTGACTTGAAACTTTTTTTTTCTGTTGAGCTAGCAAGCAGGTTTTTGCCAGCCTCAAAAGCATGAATAAAATCAAGCTTGGAAAAGTTTCCTGCAGGAAGACCTTTAAAGCACCTTGAACTTTCAAAAAATACCCAGTAGTTTCACTGCCTTCACTTGTGTTTAATGTTCTTTATGCTTCTCTCAATGGATGAAGAGCTGCTGTTCTTTTGAAAAGCAGGTCTTTAAAGTCATTGTCTCACTGAAGTTAACTTTCTTGTCTAAAATAATTACCTGCCCCTCTTCTTTATTTCAGCAGGAACTCAGGGAATGAGCTGCAAGTGTATTACGCCTCTCCAAGGAGCTATCAAGATTTTTTTGAAGCTATTCGCAGAAGGGAAGATACATTCTATGTGGTGTCATTTCGCAGAGTAAGTGTAGTAGTTATTCAATACTGGCCTTTTATGTGTATCCATAAGAGTGTTTCTAACACTGAGTGTCTTTTCTTGTAATACAAAAAATGACCTAGTCAAGGTTGAAACTAAGTTTGTTTCTTCATCAGTGATGCTTCTGTATATCCTTTACAGTAATATGGCCAGATCATGGTCTTTGCAAAATACGCCCATCACAGTTAGGAATGGAAAGAGAGCTTTGCAGAAAAAATTGTAATGCCAGGGCAAGACAGTACAAAATTGCAGGAACCCTGTGGTTAACACTTACGCATGGTAGCAGTCTGATACTGGAATAGTTAACTGGATATTTATTTAATAGGTATATAAACCTTTTGTGCTTCTGGGTATAGGAATAAATGTACCCTGTGCACAAATTATTTCTGCTAGCTTAACATAATATTATTTCTATCTTCCCCTAAACCGCTTGCATTTGCAATTTTATGTGTCGCATATTGCAGCTGTACAGGACTGCGTGCAGTAGCACAATTTTTCTGCTGTTTTGTGACTTGTAAGTCGAGACAGATGAGCAATTCTGCTGTCTGTGCTGGGATACAGCATAGGCTTGTGCTACAGCTTTGTCAGGCACATCCTCACATCTGCAGCGCAGTTAGTGACAGTAAAAGCTGTTCTAAAATGGAGTTCCAGGTGTTTGATGGCACTTTCTGTACTGCAAGCCTGAATGGTGTTGAAGCCAGGACAGCTGCAGTAGTGAGAAGCTGCTTGGGTTCTGGTGATGGAAATGATCAAGGCAAACAGTGGTTGAAACACCAGCTGGGGTTTGGGAGAGTTTATTCCCTCCCTTTTGCAGAGGTCTTGATGAGTCCTTAGACATATCTATAATGCATATTTGTCCCTGGCCTGAACCTGGGGTCTTAGCTTGCTAAGCCTCCTGCCTTGCTATTTTGTAGTTGTGATATTAGATTAGAATTGTTACATGCACGCTCACTCCCAGCCGTGGTTTTCCTAGGACCCTGCAACTCCCCCATTTGTTTCCTCGTCATAGGAGCGTCCTGAGAGGGGTCCCAAGGTGGTGGGGGACCAGTAGTTGCTACTGCAGCAGCTCATCCAGCTACAACCACTCCTGTGTAAGAGCACACAGATGAGCATAACTAGTTTTAGCAGTTTCTGTGTTGCTGTAATTCTACCAATCTGTAGATGCCATATGTACATAGGTAACACATCCCTGTTTGACCTGGTCTACGGTAACTTTCTTAATTTGTGAGATATATGTCTTTAGAAAAGGTTCAGGCAAATAAAAATAGCGGTGCTCTTGTTAGGATTAGGGTTTTATGCTGAGTAGAAATATGAGATTAGTTTCCAGTCTTGGGATTACTGGGTTGTGTCACAAGGCTGGAATTTTGTTATTAAACGCTTGGCATGTTCTGCTGTTCTTTCAGCTAGCAAATACAGCCAGCACCAGGCTCCGCATATCCTGAGGATGAGTAGAAGAGAGTGGAGAATTGATTATAAAAGTTTTTCTGGAAACTCAGAACAAAAAGCAGAGTAGTATTTGTCTAGTTCTTCACTGTCAGCCATTCTGTAGTCCACCCCAACGTACTGGTACATAGGTTCTGTTTATGCTGTCGGATTAATGACCTGGAAGTTGTCGGCTCTCATTTCGACTTGCAGAGCTGTCCTTGGAAACGGAGTTTGTCTCATGCCACGGAATCCCTACTGCTTGGCTCTGCTCTATTGCAAGGAGAGGTGCAGGGACTTTTTTAAACCATCTATGAAGTTTATTTGGTGGCAAAGCTGTTGGCATTTCTGTTTTATGAATGAAATGTCCTCAAACCGAAGGCAGTTTTATGTATTACCTCATTTATTATTTTAACAGGGCAAACCTGATCTAGTGACAAGCTCTGCCCCCAGGCACTTTTAAATGACTTGCTTGGTTTCTTTTGTGAGTGCAGAAGAAAGGACTCCTGCACAGCCCGAGGGGTGCCATCAGCAGGGCCCCGGCCAGGGAGGTGCCCTTTCACCTTCTCCTGACGACTGCTGACTTCATTTTCTTTGGACCAGAATTCCCTTTTCACTGATGATTAGGAGCTGAGAGAGGGGGACCGATTTCCTCCTCAGCGTTACAGGAGAGTTCACTTGTTTTGCTTGTTCGCTTGTCCAAGGTAGAAGGCAAGGCCTGGAGATGATAGGTTTTGTTCTCCTCTCTGGCTGTTTGCCATGCAGACGCTTCCAAGCACTTAATAAGCTGTTAACGGCCATCTACAAAAGAACAGGAATCATCCAGTTAAGGGTCCCAGGGAGAGGATGGTTCTGGTATCGGCGATGGTCCTTCTCCGAGTGGGAGGTGGGACTATGGATTTCCAGAGATCCCTTCCATCTCATGTCTCTGCTTTCTGCTGTGTGCAGTGTCGCATAACCCAGCATCTCTCCTGGGAGCATGTGCTGAAATGTAACACATTTTTTGTGTGTTTTCTGCATGTTCTCACTCCCACTAGAGGAGCTGTGTCCCGAGTTCCTTGGATTTTCTAGTAAATGGCATTTGCTAGGGCTGCCCATGCCACTTTTACATAGTAGGATTCAGCCAGGGCTTCTGAAGGTGCAAGGTAGGGGAGCAAAGCTCGCATGCACTGTGTCATCCTCTGGTGATGCTTGCTATCTGTAAAACTGAATTTCTCATGCTCTCTTCAACTTTATTTTCTTTCCTTGCCTTGGAAGGCTTGCACGTCTGCATATTTACAGTTGGAGTTTGATTTTTTTCCCTTTTTTTAAGGAGCAGAGAGGAAAATAAAGTAGTATTTGGATCAGCTGAGTCCATACAAGAAACAGGGCTTTCACTCTGGGAGTCTAGAGAAATTAATTTTCTGCTATTGCCAGGGGAATCTGTAATGTCATTTTTAAACAACAAGAAATATGTAACTGACAGTGAGTAAAGAATTCTTGAACTGGGGCAGTGTTGTCTCCCAGCTCTGCCAGGCCTCAGCAGCCAACATCCCTCATAGGCAGGGCTCGTCACCATTTATTTCTCGAGATGCTAACTTGTTAATTTTATTTTTTCTTGCTGCTTAACTTTTAGGAAGCCATTGTTCTCAGCGTTCATTTAGCATTGCAGAAGCTGACATCTGGCAATGTAACAAGATATGCATTCCCAGTAGTATATATTCACACCTGGGCCCTCTGCTGTCCCCAAATGCTCCAGCACTCCAAAGCTATGTCTTTGCAGCCTGCCTCTAAGTCGGGCTGTTTTGGGTTGGTTTTGGGAGCACGTTCAGAGCTGAGAGGTCTGTGCAGCGGGTACTGAGAACAAGCTGCCGTGCTTCTATGAAAAGGGTATGGCGGTTTGAGCTCTGCTGAAGCACATTGGCGTCTCTAGTTGGCGTTGAACCTTCCTTCCGTTTCTCCCAGGTCTGAGAGGCAGAATTGTGAGTCTGTTGCTCTGCCAACATCTTTGATTTTGGCCCTTTAACATCTATGATACCAAGTCTGCTTGATCTGTTCTAAAACCCCAGTGGAGTGCGGCTGCAAAATTCAAGTTAGTTGATACAGCTTGCTCTGTCAGCAGGGAGGTAGACACCTGGCTGCCGCTGCAGTGCTGTACGCCTGGCACTGAAACAGTTCTCTCTCAGAGCTCACATCTGTTTTGCCATGGAGTATTCAGACCTTGAGATTGTTTCTAGAATTACTTGAATAGCTAGCTTAATTTGAAAGGTAATTAAGTAAATCATTGGAGAAAACAAATCTGTTCCAATTTACTTTGGCCTGTAAATGCTGCTCCAGATCGTTCCACTCTTGTGTGGTTAGGATCAGAGTCCCCACAACTTGCAGTGATTAAGCAGTAGATTTCCCCATCCTGGAAGACTCTGTCAGTGACCCTTTGATGACATCTCTGCAGGCTTATTAAGGACAGTGACATTTTTTAGGGTAAGAATGTAATTACTGTTCTTCAGGAAAGCATGGTTTAAAGTTTGATTCGCTTGGAAATTTAGAAGGCCACTAGCATTTCTTCTCACTGCTTTCTCTATTTGTTTCAAAGCACAAATGTCTCCTGATATCAACGTTTGCCAATTACATTTAATGCAGTGCACATACAATATCTTCCAGTATATTGCAGTAAAAAAAAAAGATATGAAAAGGTGATTCTGGTTATTATTTGTTAGAGCGAGAGTGATGCTGGCCCTGTGGAAATCAATGGCAAAGCCTTTAGCAACTTCAGTAGGACCAGAATTTCACTTTGTAAATTTCTGCTTCAGTGCTGTGGCACTTAAACCATAGAGCTTCAGGGAAATGTGTTATTATGGATGTGAATTTCTGGTCCTACAAGCCAACATCTGCAATGAGCATTTAAGGATTTCTCAAGTTCTGCAAACAAATTTTCACTGAAGTGATTAAGCCAAATTTAAATCAGAACTTCTGTTCTTTCTTTGTGTGAACGCTCAATGTGCTAGGAATAAAAATATCTAAGTTGTGTTTTGCTTTTGTTGGTAATAAGCCTGTGCTGTGTTAATTGTATTTGGGATGATATATTACTTTAAAGCAGCAAAAGATTATAATGCCTGGCTTTGACATTCTTGTGTAGCAGTAGTTTGCTGTGCTGCACATACAGTTCTGGCAATAGTTTGAATTTATTCGGAGAGCATGAGTGAGGCAGGTTCCAATTCACTGCACTCTTGATGCCATCTGCATCCTGCAGGCAAAACTGCATTATAAGAAGTTGGCTTCAGATGATTTTCATAGCCAGAAATTCAGTCCTAATGTATACTTTTCTCCTATTTTGTTACACTTGACAATGGGTGGTTTTTACTGAACATGAAGTTTTCTGCTGTTGACTTTGTTTGTGGATTTCCGTAGGCTGGGATTTATAATTTGGTCTTCCGTTCAGATAAAATGCAATGATTAGACTCACATAATCCTGCTCCTCCTAAAGACACTAATAGCTAATTTATATGTTTGCGTCCTGTGGGTTTGCAACTGCTGCAAGTTAACATGCAGATTTTCAAAAGATTTTACAAACTCCCCTTTCTCCTTGGGGAACCTGACCTTAGCTATTGGGAGGAAAAAACTACTTTATCCCAGGATCCTAGGATTTTAAGATCTTGTCCTATATTGTATACAGATGCTGAGAATAATTGAGGGTAAGGACATAGTATCCATGATAAAATTGCCTGTCCTTTTCAAAGCAGAGGTCACCCTTTAGCCTGTCTTCCCTGTGAGGCCAACCCTTGCCTCCCTGGGAAAATTTGAGAAGGCAGACAGTGTGTGTGATTGTGCTTCATCATGCCCTGAAGCTCAGCGAGCCAGCCTCTGTCAAATTATGGCTGCATTTGACTTTCAGATTTGAAAATCCATTATGAAAACCTCCTGTTTCCATCTAAGTGTCGCTCGTGAAAATGAAGTCTGGCCTGCTGCATTCTTTGTTACAAATTCCCTCTTTTCTGGCTAAACTGTGGATTCTTTCCGTGTCAGAGAGAACTTTCTCCTCCCAAAGCCCTGGTGTCCCTATGAAAACAGTGAAGCAAGCTTTCTTTTTTGTCTTTCTTAAACTGTCATCCTTCCTGGTGTGGAATATTTCTGGTAGGTGGGGAGCAGGGAGAGCTGACTATCAAAGGAGGTGGGGAGAAGGGTTCTCTGTGGTCTTCTGGATACTCAGCTGGGGAAGATATTGCTTTTGGTAGCATCTTAGAGCTCAGTCTAAAAACCTCCAGAGAGAAATTTAATAATCTAAAATTAAGTCTAAAAATGTATGTTGGTCTACAGAGCACAAATGGCCTTACCTCAATCTTGGGATTATCAAAGTACATGCGTGTGAGAACAACACAACTCCAAGTTTAAGTAACAGGAAGCTCAAAAGAAGATTTTTTAGGTTTGCAGCTAAAGGCCAGCAATTCTTTAAAAAGCGTTTTTATCAATGCCTTACAATATTTTCCAGCAAAACCTCTGATGGCTTCATTATTTCTCACTGTTGTTACTCTGCAACGCCTAGAAGTTGTGTTCCTGAGTGAGAACATACTTTCAAGAGTGAAGCAGCAAAAGGCTACGTGTATGTTGTAGAGAGCAAGCAGGCTGAGCGAAGAACGAAGAGAAGGAGCCGGGCAATGAGACACCTTGGATGTGTAGTGAGTGGAAGCCAAAGAGGAGCAGCCAGCAAGTACCAGCTGCAGCGTAGCCTCTTCTGGGCAGCAGCTGTTTGGCTCAGCCAGATGCAAACAGCGGTTAGGAAGGACCAGAACAAAAATGCAAAACGCGTTTCTGGGAAGGGAGGTAATGCCTGTTGCATCAAGTGGGGTTTTGTTTCATTTGGAAATGTCTGTTCTGTTCCTAGCTCTCCAAGACATTTTCGAAGCAAAGTCTTAGTCACTCTGATTTTTATCTCCTTGGGTCCCTTTGAACCCTAATGTCTTCCAAATAAAATTGAGCATGAATGTGGTGTTGAGGACAGATGTATAAGCAGAGACAGAAAAGTCACTCGAATATGTCTGGCATGAAGCAAAAGATACTCTTGAGTTTTGTGTGTACAGTCTTGATTCGTTTGTCTTCTGTATGGTTGCTGGAACTTCATGAATCATATTAATGCCGTCACTGAACTTCTTTCAGCCTTATATGTCCCAGGCCTAACTAATACTTTGTTATTTTTAAACTAGTATTTGGAAGGACAACATACACTGAGATAATTATAGTGAAAATAAAACATACTGCAAAAAATGTCTCCAAAACCCAAACCGGTTGCAGACAGACGTGACCAGTAATAGTATACATGTATTTAAAATGTGCTGCATGCTTGACACACAAAGAGTTGTGGGCAAGAAATAGAGGAAGATTGTTGGGTTTGGAAAGCCTCTGTAAAAGACCCACTGCTTATGAAATTGGTGTGGACATAGGCTAGAGAAGTATAATTGGGAAGTGTGGGAGGAAGATGTGATTATGAAGTGGGAATTGTCTCAGTAAAGGAAGAGACAGCAGTATCTCACTTATTAAGAATAGAGAACAGACAATTGCTGACAACAAAGTGAGCAGGAACACAAGTTTATCCATGAACAAGTAATGTGCATTCAGTTAGAGAAGGCAAAGGAAATGCAGCTCTGAAGCAGGAAATAACCCAAGTTTAATAATGCATTAATAATACTTTAATAATGCCAGATAATAATGCTTTTTTCTTTAGTGATAGCATGGTATTCATTGAAGAAAATTTGGCTCAGATTATTCTGAACAGTTCCCAGAAGGGAATGATGGGCTCTTGCTTATGATTAAATTATTAAAACTATGCAGTATTTAATTATGGAATCGATGCTGACTGAGCCCTAACTGTATAAAGACATAAATGATACCTTCAGCTCTGGAGCTGCAGTAGCCAGTAAGGCATTGACTTGTGTTTGGTAGGAATGAGCTTCTGCATGAAACAATGACCTTCATGATACTTCATTTGCCTTGAATGATAGTATACGCAGAGAGCACTTTGAAATACCTATGCTTATTTTCTTAGTTGGACTTCACGCTTTCACAGCTTCAGACTACTGATTATTTTCTGTTCATTTTCAGTGTTTATCTCTGACAGCCCTAGACAGAGTCTTTATAAAAGTAAAATGTGCAGAATTGAGATGTTCTTGATTTCATTAAGTAGTGTTTGTGTCCATAGTAGAAATCCTACCTTTTAAAGAATGCTAATCATTATAATATTACATTTGAGAGTGTTATTTAAAATCTTAGGCACACTTTTAGAGTTAATTCTGGTCAGATGAAGTTATTTGCTTCCAGTTTGAATTAATCCTTTTGCCAGGTTTTTAGCTGGACAGAACACAAAGCTTATTTTATGAAGTAAAGCCCAGGTGCTATTATGAGTGTGTACAGATTATCATCACCTCCCACTGGACCAAACAGAACATTTGTGACTTCCAGGTTTTATTTTTAAATCACTTACACTCCTAGGACAAGAAGTGTGGTAAAATTAACTATACATTTTTGTCTTTGAACTGGCTTTGAAATTTGTAACTGGCTTTAAAACTGTTTGAGAGTAAAACATAAAACTTGTTTTCTACTTCTGGGACTCATGGTTGCTTGTGGCCTATCTACCAGGACGGCTAATGGAAAGACAGAGTAGTAGCTGCAGAAATTCACTTGCTTCTCATAAAGGGCTAAGACATGTTAGGAGACTCTTTGGCACCTAAATCTCCTTTCTATGAATCCTAGAAAGCAGTAGGGCTTTTTCCCCAGGATCGAATCTTTTTTTCTTCACTGTGTTTTATTACAGTATTGGGATGGGTCTGTTGCAGAAGTGTATGCTCTATGGCTAAACACTCTTTTAGAGAGTCCTATATAGGTGTGTTCTACCTGTGTCCATAGCAGCTTCTCACCACTTAATTCTTTTAAAATACACTTTCGTACCAGCTCCCAGTAGGGTGGACTTTTGTTTCTGATAGTTAAAGCGGAGAGATGGCTCTGAGAATGAGATCATTTTGCTTCATGCCTGGTATGGCTTGCTCCTCACCAGTTGGATAAGCTCCAGTTTTGCCAGCATAGTTGATGGAAACTGTCCGGCTTTTGGTCAGTGATTCAGAATTTGGAACATCTTGGGCTAAGCTGAGAGATCTTTCATGCTGGAAACCACCGTTCAGGAAATCCTCTTTGTGTTTTGGTCGCAAACGTTAAAATGTGCCTGTGACTAATTCTGGCACTAGAAAACACTTCTCATCAAGAGAAGGCAGAGCTATGCGGGAGGGGCACGTGAACGACTCCAGCAGCCTGTGCACCACGGCAGTCCTAAGTAGAAATGGCCTGTCTTTTAAATCCCATGGGCCACTGCCCTTGGAGTTTGGCTAGCAAAGCTCCACTAAGCATGGCATTGCGTAAGTGATTATTATTGTTCCTTGGTTTCGTGACTATCCAAAATAAGGTTTGAAGTGTCAGCTATCTCAAAGAGAGGTGATACCCAATATGAGGAAAACCGTCTAAGCTGTGCTCAGACTGAGAGCTCGCTCTGTGCGAGGAAGGTACACAGGCCGCCTTCTCTTGATCTAAGTCCAGCCAGGCTCCTGTGTATTAAACAATACTCTCCTCTGAGACTCTAGCAGTGGACATTCCCAAGCTGTTCCTCATTGGTGGTTCCTTCCCTGAAGCCTTGGCCGGTGTGGAGGTTCCTGGGTTGAGTCACTCGTTAGCAGCTGGGAGGCCCTTGTTTAATCTCCTTTCCAGGAAACCTGTGCGGAGCTCTCCTCCTTTCTAAGAACAGCCCTGAGTGCTCAGACCTGCAGTTTTTCACCAGGTTCAGGAACTCGGTAGGTAATCACTGGGCAGGTGACTACTGGAAAACGAGGTTGAAAAGGAACCATTTTGCTGTCTCGGGTAGTCTGGGGCCAGATCTCCAGAAGGGTGTCTCCTTGACATCAGGGAAATACACTGTGGGTTTCTCTTTGCTTTTGCTCTAAGCCATCTGTTCGGTATTTGCTTACCAGCTGTAAGCTGTAACTCTCCGGCAGGCAACCAAGGTGCCGCATACAATTTGGGCAAGAAGTTTCCTAACTTCTCAAGTTCAGTTTCCGAAGTGCCAACACAGAGAAATGTGTACAAAAATGAAACGGGATATAAACACGCTGTCATTTGGAGAAAAAGGACAGATGCAGCAGTTTTCTTGGTGTAAAATTTTGACAAAAGCAGTTAATTGTGGCTCTAGGAGAATAAGAGAAAGTGTAAAGAACCACAAGCAGAAAGGAACTCTTTAGGTTCAGGCTAAACACAGAGGTGATACTACGAATGCTAAAAAAGGAGTGTTAAGCCAGCTGGGTAAACTGTTGCAATGTCATGACAGGGTATTTCCATTTCAGTGTAGAGTTGGTTAGTGTCGGTTTGGTACGGCAGTCCAGGATGAGGATTTTACCCACAGCGTGTGACTTGTCAAAAGGATGTAACAAATGCATGTAGAAAGTGTGTGTGTACTTCAGTCTCATTATCTTGCCCACGTGTGTCTGTAAACAGGAGAGTAGGGCTGCAGACCTTGTCAGGGAGAACAGCCTGATGTTCTGTATGTTCTCGAATAATTAGCGTTTAATTCCCTACAGCACTCCTATCTCTGCTCTCCTGGCAGTTGTAACCATCGCCGACTGTTACCCTCCTGCAGATTAGGACCTCTTCATGAAGATCAAAACTGACAGCCCGTAGTCTCTCCAAATCTTGATAGCTGATTTAAGAATTTACCTGTTTGCTTATAAAAGTCACTTCCAGTAACTTAATTCTCATAGGAAATAGAGGTCTAAGAACAAGACTGGCCTGGATTAAAAGAAGGAAAATAAACCCAGAACCCTGTACCTCGGCTATGGCACCTTTTGTCCAATTCTGTTACAAATCACCTTTACCTGCTTGCAGTGCTTTTTCTGTTTGAAAACGTCCTGACAAAGCCTTGATGCAGCTGCTTTGGCTTGTGATGAAATTACAGTATTGAATCTGACCCGACAAACGATGCGTTGCTGTGCTCCTTCTCTGCGTTTCCCTCCCAGTAATGGCATGTGCAGTTGTTACAGGGCTGTGTGTGCTTTTGGTACGCTTATAAACAGATTTCTGTGTGATCAGAGGGAGAGGGGGAAATGATCTGCAGCTCAGGGACTGCCTGGAGTTCGCGTTGCCTTTGTGCAGGTCAGGGGTAGCTCTGCAGAGCCAGGAGAAGTTCAGAGGGCAAGAGGGAATGGAAATGAAAGGGAGCATATCCACCAGGATGAAGTAGCCTCTTGCCCTTCTGTATTCCCTCGTGTTGAGGGCCTGATTAGGTATTCTCATTGATCAGCTGGCGTAATAGAGAGAATAGAGACTACACGTATTAAATTGGTTAATGACAAGCTGAGTGGCCCTCCAGCTGTGTTGGAGGAGAGGATTAGGAGTTAGTGCCTTCAGGGTGCTCAGGACCTCCCCGATACTTTGCAGAAATTGTGGTGAGTCCAAGACGTTCAATCTTTTTGTGTAGAATTAAAACCGTTACAGTAGTAAGAAAAAGAGGGGAGGGTTCATATGGGAGCATAGTTCAGATGATTAAAAAAAGTGCCCATGCAATTGATGCTATCCACATAGTGAGATCAGTTCTTTTGCTGTAGTATTTGTAGCCTCAGCGTCTAAGAGTACACTGATGTACTTCTCTAAAAACCTTAATGCATCATTCTTCATATCTTTATTCTATGATTAGAATTCCAGTAGAGCCTTTCTTTGACCTGAAATTCCCCTGTATTTTGAAATAGTTAGAAAAGCTGGAAACTCCAGTGGCTTGGTGAAATGTTGTCAATGGGGCATTTCATTTTTAAAACCCACATTTATGAAAACGTGGCTTCTGTGGTTCTCTGATATGGTTGCATCATACTTTGCAGGATATTGGCAGAAAATGTTGAAATTAGCTTGAGACTTCTTGTTTCACAAGCAAAATGTACATAATTAGAATACTTGAAGGCAAAAGCATTTATTGTAGTTCTAGATGTTCAAGTTAGTGGCACATGTCAAGTGAGATGTGCACAGATAAAGGCAGAGAACTGCACCCATTCATTTCTGCTTGGTATCACATCTCCCTGTACCCTAGTTTCTAAATAATCCTTAATGAAGAGGATTTTGTAAAAATCCACTAAGAGTCTTGTGTAGTATTGCCATTTTGTTTTTCACTTGCTAACAATTACATTTGTAAATGTTCACAAAATCATAGGAGTGTTTGCTGGAGGGACCTCTACAGGTCTCTAGTCCGAAGCGGGACTATTGTCAGCACTAGGTCAGATCAGCTGTGGCTTGGTCTAGCTGAGTCTTGGGACCCACCAAGGATCGGGAGACCTCCCTCCTCTGTGATGACCCATCGTGGGACCGCACCATCTGGCAGGGGAAGAATCTGAATATCCCAAACCACCGCACGTGGCTGTGGCATCTTGGTGTGTCATGCGGCACTACGGAGTTTGGCTCCGTTGTCTCTGTAACTCCCTTCAGGTAGCTGTACGTTGCTCCTAGATTAGCCCCTTCATCTCCTCTTCAGCAGACTGAACCAGCCCAGCTCCCTTCATCTCTCTTCACAGACCATGTGCCCCAGGCCCTGACCATCTTGATAGCCTCTGCTGGCCCCTCTCCAGGTTCCTCACATCCATCTTTGCCTGAGAGAAGAGAAGGGGACCCAGAACTTTACATGGTATTCTAGCTATGGTCTCACCAATGCTGTACAGGAGGTGACAAAACTTTCCGCAATGCCCTGGCCACACTCCCCAAATTTGGCTTAGGTTTGCTTGATTTGCAGTGTTCCTTTAATACTTCTGTTTTTCTTCCTTAACTTCTTTGCATCTGGGTTTTTTCCTTAAATCATTTCACAGACTGCTGTTGCTGCTTTACGGACTACCAGGCACCACATATTCTCAAGCACCGGGCAAGGCTCCTGCTCCAGTTAATGGAGGCAGAAAAGCCCCTCTCAATTTTTCCCACCTATCCCAAACACCTACCATTGCATGGACTGAATTTCCTTCTGGAGGTGCCTCTCTCCTGTAGATTTTAAAGGGAGCCTAGACAACTCTGTCAGACAGCTAAAGCTGGAAAAAATTAATCTCGCCCTAAGTGGGGAGATGAAAGGCTTCTATTTGCTTGAGCCATTATGTTTTAAATGTGGTTGAGAGTTGGCAAGTACTGATAGAAGAAAACATATTGCTCTCCAGGAAGCTAGACAGGCCCAGCCTGAATGTGTAGCCTGATGTGTCTTTTGCACATTTGCTTGATGCGTGCAAGCAAGCATCTCTCTACATTTTTATCTTCCCGAAGCTGACCTTTCACTCTCTTTAATCTAATCTGGTGCCTGTGATCTTGCTAATGCAATTGCTGTGGCAGACAGGCAGTTACTCACATGCACAGTCACGAGATGGACAAGGAGTGTGATGTTTCCGCACCAGTTTACACCCCTGTTTATCCTTTATCAGTCAGGCTTCAGACCGGGATCCAAGTAAACTATTGTCACAAGAGAAAGCTTTTTCTAAGGAAACTGCCATTTTGGTCATGAAAAGTGCATAGTGCTTAGCCTCCATCACAGCGCTGTAAGTTTTGACCACTTGTATGAGCTCCCACAGCACGGTAGTAAAACCAAAATTTTTGTGTGTTCAAAATTGCACCATTTCTTCTCTTCCCTAGTTACATGAGCAGCTTCCAGGTTTTTTTTAGGGTAAAGACCAGTGAGCTGATTAAAGAGTTTACCACCACCAGAAAGGAGAGTTCCTGTTGTCAATGTTTCCTTGGTTGTGCATGCTCTTGTCAGATCTGTCCTTGAGCCATTTTATCGTGTTGGCAGAAAAACAGTCTGAAGAGTTCAGGGGACTCGCAGGAGAGTCTGACAACTGCCAGAGGTTGGCAGGGAGTGCGAGGGCTGAGGGAGGGAGAAGGAACCTCGGTTTCTGGTGGCCATGGGGGTCAGATTGCTCAGCCACCTGTAGGATACGCCCAGCCGTTCTGAAGTGCACTTTTGTAAGGTAGGTTGGGGGTGATTAAGGAAGAATCCTCAATGTCAGGCACCCGAGATCCTTTCTGCCACCAAGTGAGAGTTAATCATGTAACTTATTTATGCCTTTTAAGACCATTTTCCATCAGCTTATTTTCTTGTTTTTGTTTGAGGTTTTCTTTTTTGGGGAAAAAAACATTAAATGTTTATAGATGTTTTTCCCCTTATAAAATGGAGTCTGTTTCTAGAACTGATTTACGCCTTCCTCGGCCACACTAGAAATTCAAACAGAGCAGGCGCTTGGCAACAAAATGGACTCAGAACTGAGATTTAGAAGTGAAACTTAGCTACAAATGTGAAGAGGAGGAAGCTCATCAGGCTGGGGTAAATATGAGTTAAGCAAACCAACAGGCAAAAAAATGGAAGGAAACTTCATCTTCATACTCTCTTGTTTTAACCGAGATTATTAGTAACAGAGGTGACAACTTCTTCAACATTATTGTATTGAATATCTCTTTAATTAGAAGAAACTATGAATAGTTGATGAATCCTTAGCCATACAGATGTCCTGGGATCTGCAGAATGAGAAACATCTTTCCAACAAGCATCTGTAATGCAGTACACATTGCACAGATTAAAACGCTGCCGTCAAATTTGGATTCAGCCCACTGCATCTTGATATTAAAACCTTGTTGTCTCTGAACCGACATTTTGGGAAAAACAAAAGGCAGCCTGGATTTGGAGCACCAGCCCTGGCCCGAGTGTGCCAGACCACTGTCCAGCCATCGGCGGCCTAGGAACTCTGCCTGTCCCTGCTGCCAAGACGTACAGAGACCCACCCAAGTCTGAGCTGAAGTAATTGCTGAGCTCTGGGTAAATCTAGGGGATTCAAGCAAAAATGCAGTCTCGCTGCTGACTGAGAAGAGCGTTTGTTTCCTTGTTATCTGGTTGTGTTTCTTTCTGTATCTCTCATCTTGCCTTATTTTTGTGGGTTTGACAGTTGCATTTGCATTGTGGGAAATTATATAAAGGCACGCTTTTATGCAACTTTGGCAGAATGTGGAAGGAGGGGGAAACCATTTTCTGTAGTGAAATCAGAGGAGGGAAAATGATAGATCAGTAGAGAAGGAAGAGCACCCATTTCTTTAGGTTCCTCAGAGAGATGCTCCTAAAGCCGCCTTACCCAGCAGATACTGACAATGCAAATGAGACCTAAATTCTTAAAACCAGGTCAAAGGCAGTTTACTGAAAGTACTGCCTGTATTTATAAAACACCTTTCTGCCTGTGACCTAAAACATTTCGTGCCACTGCCAGGAGGTGATACCTCCATCTCAGTGAAGAGGAATTACCCTCGGAGAGGTTAAAAGGTATATTCAGGTACCTTGAGCGTATGAGGCTAAAGGGTGGGGGGCAGGAGGAGGTCCCCAGAGACTTATCTCATGGTCAGTTGCTTTTTCCAGAAAGTTGAGGGATAAAAGTATTTCTAACAGAGACTTTCCAGTCCTTCTGATGTATGTCTCTGTAGCTGATTCAACTTCCACAATTAGGAAAGATTTGTTGCTGCTAATTTCCTGTACATCTGCTGCTCTCTCAGAAGCAGCATCTCTCTGGCTGCAGATTAGAATCAGGCTGCCACTGTCTGCTCTTGGGCAGGCAAGGGCAAACAGCAGCAAGCTGCGGCTGTCCCAGCAGGGAGAATAGAGAGGAGCACTCTCTGCTACTGCGCTTTGGGTTTCACTGTTGATTGGAACCTTCAACAGAGCAGAAGTTTAATTTGCAGAACTGGGATAATTTTTAGATAACTTTAATTGCATCTATTTAACAATGATTTTGGCCTAGAATTTAATTCAGACTATTACTTTATTCTCTCCTGTCATTAGCCTTGAAAGCTATTCCTGGTTTTTGCCACTCATTGCTTTCAATTTTTTTGTTTCCTTCTCCATAAGCATTACCCTCCCCAGTTATATTATTGCCTCCCCAGTTACATTATATTAATATTGCCAGCAAGTTAGCAACAATGACAGATCAGCGGATGGATCAGGAAAAGGGAGAAAGTCACAGTGACTCTGAGATGTAAGTTGCTGTTGGCCAAATGTCGTTTAATTCCCTCAAACCAGATTGGAATCCAGTACCTTGATATCCTGGCTGCAAAGGACGTGTATATTCTTTTTGCAGACACTGAAATATGTTTTAAGATAAATCCCATGCTGGGTGTTCAGCTCAAGAATGCATCTGCTCCCGTTCAGTATTTGGGCTAGTGAACAGTTTGGTCCTTTTGTACAATATGACGGACTGGGTGCGTACTTTTTAGAATAATTAGCAGCTTCTGTAAAATGGAGTTTTGCAATCTGACAGTACTTTTATCCAAAACTTTAAATGTATAGTCGCCTGTGCACCAGTAATAGATGTAATTGTTCTTTTCATGAGAACATCTTTGGGATCCATTTTCTAAAGGTTGCCCTTCAGACCAAGTCCTGCATATGTGTTCAAATTCTGGCTGTTTGGCTCTTTGGCTGAGCCGTCAAAGATGATGGGTTTGTTGCACTGACAGCTGCAGGTGATCTACTTCTTACCTTGCAGCTATCTTACGTAGTGTGGAGATTCAATGGGAGATTTAAATAAATTATTTCTGTTGCTGCAGAAGGCAAGACGACAGTAATTTAAAACCAGAGCTGGATTTTGATCCATGTGTTGTAGGATTGAACACACAGTGATCAAATTAATTGCCTTGATCTAAAAAAGGTTAAAGTCTGGACTGTACTTGACAGTTATTTCTGGTTAGGATTTTAAAGTTCTCTTGCGTTCCTGACTATCTGCACATGTGGGCATTTTTGCTCCGTAAGAAAGGATGCTTTCTTCTGCTTTGAAAGGAGATTGTTTTGTCAGAAGAGTGTTCAGTCACAGACTGTGTGGCCTTTCATGGACTTCTGCAGCTATTCCTAAACATTTCGCATGTGTATGTAGCCCTGATTGCTATCAACATCTTTCTTATATGGTCTTTTCATGAGTGGCCTGCAAGTTAGTAAGACAGGGAAAGGGTAAGGTAGAAGCATGGTCTTGACAGACCCTTCAAATTTGAGACAAGGTCCTTATGGATCTTAGAAGTGGTGGTTAGAAGAGCCCTCTGGTCCAGCCTCCTGTGTGAAGGAAGGCCATTGCCGACACTGCCTGAGGTTGGCCGTGGCATTGTCAAGTGGGCTCTGAAGACCTCTAAGGATGGCGATCTCGCCACAGCGTGAGATGAAAGTGTTCTAGTACTTCACTGTCCTTTGAACTCAGTCAGAAGAAAAAGCAGAGCACAGCCTCATTAGCAAATGGATTTTGAACCGCAGTGTTATGTTGATCCAGCATTCAGAGAAAGCCTGACATAAATTTCTTTTTATCCATCCAGCTTCTGTTTCATGGGGAATCTGATCTAGAAGAAATAAGGATTTACAGTGTAGTCCATCTCATGATACTGGATCCAAGGAGCGTGCCCGTGAAACCACATCATTTTTGTTCATTGGTTGGCTCTCTGCTTATGTGGCAGGGCTGCAAAAGCAGAACAGCGGAAGAAAGGTGTTTGTTGGTAGTAACATTCCCCACTCCAGTTTGGGTTGTGTGTGCTCTTTTGGGGCAGAGTTGCCAGTTGGGCAGTAATTCTGGGAATCCAGGATTTGTCTTATGTAGAAGACCTGGTCTTGCAAGCAAATATAGAAACTTTGGGTTAACGTTTTTTCTCTTTTGCTGAGAAGCAAAGAATCTGGATTATATCCTTTTTGGTTTTCCTGGACCTTATTCACATGCCCTACCTAAATTACATGTTTTTGCAATTACAGATTGCAGTTGCAAAACTAATGCCCTGCAGATGCTATGCAAAAGCAGAGCTCTGCTGCAGTGAATTAGAGAAGGAGAGGAATTTCTTTTTATGGGTGGTAGTAATAAAACAATTAATTCCTTTTGGGTCTTACAACTTTGTAAAATCTACAAAGATAATTGAGAGACTCAACTGGGAGTTACAGATGAACTGCATTTCTGTGCTTATATAGCCCATGGGAAGGACAGAAAATGGCAGAGAAACATCATTTTCGAATAATTTGGAGCAAACTTTTTTAAATTTTATGATGCTAGTTTGATTGAGAGAGCCTGTAGAAGAAAATCTGATCCTTATCAAACATAATAGGAGGAACTTTTCCACCAGTACAAGCTGGGATTTTTTTTTGTCTTCACAGAAGCGCGGAACTGAGTCAACTATTCATATACACATATCTTTTCCAGTTTATCTTGAATTTAAACTAATTTCCACAAATAACACACACACAAATTATCAAAGTGTTTTCAAGTCCTTAAAAATATTCCTATACAATTTTAACCAAAACTGTTTACTTAAACATAGAATTCTGTTCTTCTCATCCTCTTACTTTGTGTTTAGGAATTTTTTTTTAATCTGCTGCCAAACCAAAATTACATCATAGCAAATGCATGCATTGTTCTTTACTTTCAGGCCTTGCAAAGCAGTTCTGCAGACAAGTTTAATTGGCTGGATTTCTGTCCAGTCTCTGTCCTGTGCCCTCCTTGTTCACATAGCCTTTCTTTTTCTTTCCTATACAAAGGAAAAAAGAGAAAGCTACAGGGAAGAATAAGTTTATGATAGAAATAAAGTCCAAATGGGGTGCCTTCACGTGTCACTCTCCACTGCAGTCGGACTGGCTTTGCTGTGCCTCATGGTGTGCCCAATTAACATATGTACGTGCAAGCTTCTGCTAACTGTGATTTCCTGGAGTATTCGCTATTCACAGGGGAAGGCTAATGGTATTTAGCGCCTCTTATTTAGGATGTGTTGCAAGTCAAAAGTGAGATTCAAAAAGCTCAGATGGAAATGAGGCAGGTTCATTTTGGGTAATTCCAGAATGAGGGATTTGCAGAGGAATGGGGAGCTTGAGAACAGCCGGTCACTTTGTTAACAGGATGAAGATAGATGTTTCAGTAGGATGGAAGGTTAGCAGGCCTGTCATCTGGAAGTGTGCTTATATTCTGATTCCTGAAGGGAGACAGGATTCTTTCTCAGAGGCCGCTGGGTAGATTCTACTGTTTAATTAATAGATACCTAATTACCAGCATATTTCAGTGTTATCTTAAGGCATAATTCCTCCTCTTTGGCCTTGGAAGTTGAATAAAGGGATTATAAACCATGAAAATAGAAAAACTGAATATTATACCAATTTTTTCCACCTTCATATGACATCTGCTTTACAGCTGCCTTTGGCGCATCTAAGTAATACTTTGCGTTATAGTCTGTTGTGTATTAGGAAGTTGTTGTGTTGGTCTTCTCAAACCTTGATGGAGTAGTGAGATTCTCTTGCATTTTTATTCTTGCTTTCTCAATTGTAACCTTGATCTTCTACCTAGAGGGAACGGAGTAGGATACCAAATGAAACAAAGGGCAGCAAATTAAGCTAGGAGGGCGGGGGTTCAAACTGAGGAAAGGAAGTGGTTCATACAATAGAAGTAGACTTGTGGAACTTCTTGCCAAAATGCATTATAGATGCTATAAGTTTACCTGTATTCAAGGGAGGACTGGGAAAGTTCATGGACGAGAAATCTATTAATAGCTACTAAATACATAGAAGTCACAGCTGTGTTAGAAAATCCCTAAAACAGTAATTGAAAACAGTTGGTGGCTGGAAGACAGGTAGGGGAAAGTGTCATATCTGTACACACTGCTTGTTTCCATCTTAGCAAGATGAGTTGGCTTTCCTTGGAGTCAGAGGAGGACAGCATCGGCTCTCGGGCAGCAGCAGGAATGCCCAGCCCAGGACGGGCAGGAAGAAGAAATCGGTAACAGCTTCAGCAGCAGAAAAGCTTAATTTGCCTCAAATCATTGTGAAACTGGGTCCTCTGCTTTTAGACCTGGAGAGATTGTTTTGTTCTAAAATAGAATCATATTGGTGACTGCTCTTATGTCTTGGATCTTTTGGGAGTCACGAGGTACTGGAGAGATGATCTTAATAAATGTCTAAGCCTGAGATACTTGCAGCCCATTTAAAAATCTAAATTAGGTCACTTTAATTTAGCCTTTGTTTTTTAGGTTCCTTTTAGTCTTTAAGGTAACGTAACATAAGTTCAATCCAAAAGGAGAAGGGACAAAACAAAATAGTAATTCTTGCTTTACTTATGTTTGCTTTCTCCATTTGTGAACTGCAAAGAGGACACAGTTCACAGCAGGTCTCTATATCTTTAGTAGTCTCTGTAACTTTTTTAGTTCTTAATCCAGGTCTTGTCGTTTGCCACTGCTTCTCCTTTACACTGCGAAAGCGCTTAGTGCTGATCTCCAAAGCTGAGCCCTGCTGGTAGACATGCTGCAGTGCTGCCATTGAAGAGAATGGAGGAAACTCCTCCAGAGGAGCCTTGTGACAGAGTGAATTTTCCATTTCTCTGAGGTCTCTGGGATTTTCACAAGGCGCTCTGACTCACAGCGAGGTGCTTTCCAGTTAGTTTAGTTTTGGAGCCCAGGCCATATCACATCTGGCAGTAGCACAGTTGACAGTAAAAGGCACTAAAGACTTCTTCATTAAAAGGTCTCTCATGTGGGAACTAAACTGGATAGCAACTCCCTCTTCTGCAGGGACAGTGACCAGAAAATGTTCCAGAATGCAGTTCGGTCTTATTTATAAAAATTTGTCTGGGAATGTCAGAAAGATGTAATCTTACACTACAGGACATTTTATTGACTGTGGGATTGAGCTATTTCTGGTAAAACACTTAAATAAAAAGCGTATCTCGTCACTTCATTGCTGTGTGTAAAGTGTAGGCTGTAAAAACCACCTGTGCACAGAAACACTGGGATCAGAACAGCATCGGTGTGAATAGGAGCACTTTTGGCAAAAATAAAAGCAGAAAAAGAAGCTCTATTCCCACCACTTCTGGGAGCTTTCCTGTTTGGGACAGTTCCCCCTCCCCCCCCCAATAGCCTTGAAACTTAGAAAAGTAATTAAATTCTACGATTAGGGATTGGGACTTGAATTCTCGATTACAAACTCTCTTCTTCAGTATGCTGCAAAATCAAACTGTGTTAATATATGCTAGCTAACCTCAAGTTTAATATATGCAGAACTGGTACCCTTTCAAATTAAGTTAAATGGTTATTGTTAAACCCAAAGTAGTAAAGCTACTGGGGCCTCCTAGGGTCCGCTGTCAAGAGCCAGTGTAGAGAGGCTGAGACCTTGTGAATTTTTATTGCGGGTTTTCTGTCGATTCCTTGCAGTTGTTATCCCATCTTTCACTCACTCCCATATTCATCTTTGCATGTCATGGATTCCCTGTAAGGATCCATGGTGGGGTGAGTAAATCCACTTGGATTTATAAGGTCTACCTTTAAAAAAAAAGAAAGAAAGAAAAAAAGGCACATCAACTTTAAAAACAAGGCAGCTTTACAGTTCATGGTATAATGAGCAAGTATTGTGGCTATGAGTCACAGTTTGTGTAGAGGTTTTAGCTGGTTTCCTCTCTTTTTTCTGCTCTTAAAACCATCCCCATGCTTTTCAGATACAAGGGTCAGACTGAAATGGTAGGATAGCTGTAGTTTCAGAGACACCCTCCCCTCTGTAGTTACTGCCCTGTTTAACGTCCACTGATAGCGAATGCAATGTTGCAGGAACTTCTGGCATTTTCAGATGGACCAGTGCTGTATCCAGTGTGGTGTATCCTCAGAACGCCGTATGGTTGCCATCACCCAACTGAATCAATAGTGAAGTTATACAGCCATTTCCTCTACAAATTTGTAAACTTTCATACACGTCCTCTTCGAACTGACAGAGGAAACCAGAAACAGATATGCCAAGACCTGATTCTCATTTACACCATGATCTGTGCTATGTGCTTTGCAGTGTCGGGAACTGCTGGGGTAAATGAGAATCAGCCCCTAGACCATGAGTGCATTGCAGTAAGTTCTCTTCCCTGGAGAGCAGCCTCCTTTTGTGTCCAGAGAGCTGCTGAAGTTCAGCCCTGGCTGTCCTGAGAATGAAGTTCCAGCTTCACAGGTACCATTGCCCAATTAGGAGTCGCATGCCAAAGGCTGCGATGCTGCTCATGCAGGTTCGGTGGCCTGTGTAGGAGATCAGGACCAGAAACATCACATCTCTGGCAACAGCCAGACAGCCTGAAACAATTATTTTGAAATTTTCAAAAAGTGTGAAATCTGTGCTTTATGAAAGAAAAGCTGGCTCATTGGCTCTGTCAGCCCAGGGTTTTAAAACGTCCAGCTCCTCAGAGGACCTGTACAGGGCAGTCTCTGAAGTTGCGTGCAGCTTTTTTGGGCCTGTGAAAGCACATTTTTGTTTCACACTCTTTGTATGGCCAAAAGCATATCTCTAAAGAAGGTCCAGTGTCATCTCATTGACCTGAAATCCCTAAAGATGTTCAGAAAAAATAGGTTTGAAAGACAATACATGGATTTGATGCACAAATTTTTATGGTCAAAAAACCACTTGCTTTCTATCTGCTTTATCTTGAGATTACTAGGTGTGGTCGGATAGTTAATAGATAAGTTTTTAAGCTGTCAGGACGTGTTGAACACTATCAAAAGTAGTGCTGTTAAAGGAAAATGATCCCCCCGGCAGCTTTGGGAAGCTGCCAGCACTTCAGTGGGATGTGGGAGGCTCCTCAGCCTGTATCGGCAGTGGTTGTAATGCGGTCCTAGAATCACAGCGTGAAGATTCAGGCTGGAAGAGATTGAGGCACGATTCCCTGGGAGACCTCTTAGTCATAAACAGAGATGAAAACATGCCCAGCTACAGTGTGTGTTTACTGTAAGAAGTCTTCTGAAGCTGCCTGGACAGAGTACCCTTTGGCATGCCGAGGCGCCTGGCTCCGTTTGCCCGCTCTGCTCTGGCAATTGTCTTTGTTAGCTGCAATATCCTAGCACATAGCGGGTCTCCGAGGCAATGGTAAAGACCACATCTCCTCATCAAGGCAAATTACGAGAACAGCACGATAAGGTTTTTCTTTGCTATTTTAATCCAGTCTCCTTGGAGCTTTTATTCCTGTAAAGTAACAAATGTCACTTGTTTTCGAAAAGATTATCCTTAGTTCGTCATAGATGGAGCTCTTAACGAAGAGCGGGGCTCATTCAGACATCTTGACGAAGTCTTTGTGAGAAGTGAGATAGGGCCTGTCTTGCAGGAGTGGAGCCATGGCTCCCACGTGGATCACATCTGTGCTTTGCAGGTACGTGCTCCAAACCACTGGGAAGGGTCAGAGGCATGGCTTGCCCTTCACTAGCATGACAAACAGTGTTTACATAGGCAGATGTGCTAAATACACTGTAACAAAGCACATTTAAATCGATTTACATTAATTATTTTCTAGTAGGTAATGCTTTTGCTCAAGACACTAGAAAAGGCTTTTGAAAAATACTTATCTGTACCTAAGCACAGCAGCTAAGCAAGTAAGAAAAATCTAGGGGAATTGATTTGATGGATAAGTAACTCAGGAATAGGAGGAACGTCAGCTCATGCTGAGAGCGCACAGCCTTGGCGGGTTTGGAAATCCGTTCCTTTGTGTCCTGTGTCACTTGAGTATCTCTCAAATGCATGCACGTCTCCTCTAGACATTCCCCATAGCACTCGTAATATTTTCCTCCATCATGGGCATGCTGCAAGAATTAATTCCTTCGTGTTTCTTTCAAACACACAGAAATGGAGGAGGAGCTCCGCAGATTCCCTACGGTGAGGTGGCATACTGCTCCCCAGGGAGGCGTCTTGTTTCTGGATGCAGTGTTGCTGATGGGACATGCATTGCAAAAGCCAAAACAAGCAATATTGCCAATTCTAATAATTTAAAAGCCAAGAGTCCAGCTTATGAAATGATGATAGTTTAAAACAAAAAAAAATCAAACAGACCCTTGACTAGCGTGTTTTCTCTCTGTTTAATGAAACTTCATGGTAAGCAGTGATGAGGTTTTCTTTATGTCCTTTAATTATGAGAGTTAGAAACAATTATTTTATTTTTTTTAAATGAAAGCTAAGATGCCCACAAGTTTTCATGCATCTAGGTAGTGGGGGCTTTGAGAACCAAACCACATGTCATGAGACTCAGGCTAAAGCTGCAGGAGCAGCCAGTTTTGGAATATTCTAGCACAGTGGAACAGAGTTTCCATTGCCAGTTGACTTTGGGGGTTAGAGATACTTGAGGCTCCAAAGCTTAATCCCTGTTAGAGCCTTGACAACACTGATCTTATGTAAGAAGCTTTAAAATCTTTATTGCAGTTCCATGCGTTGTTGAGTCCAGAAGCAGATCAGCAGGCACTGAATTCGCCAGCAGAGTAAAAAGATTCAGTGAGGAAATTCATTCTATAGGGGCACCTAATTTCTGAGTGTTTACAACTCTGGTTAATTATATTCTAATAATATAGGGTCCTGAATGTTTTGTGATGGCAAGGACTTAATAAATGTGATTATTAATCAGAACTTTAACAAGTAACAGCTTCAGACTTCATCCCCAGGAAAAAATGTGTTTCTGTATCCCAACTTATTAAATTAAGGTAATGCATTTGTGGCTGGATTTTTAGTATCTGTATCTATATTTATCTATCTGTCCATCTCATCTGGCTTCAATATCACTGAACTGTAGAGATGATCAAAAGCAAAATGAGAATGCTGAAGCTAAGGTCTTGTTTGAAATACTGTCTTTCCAGGCTGATATTTTTCCAGTCATTCTGCCAGCAGTCTCAGGTCTGCATCGTCTATTTAAATTGTCATCTCATCTAAGTGCAAATCTTGGCCCAAGCCAAGGCCATCTGTTGTTGGGTAATAGTTGTGATTTATTCTGCCTCTGCTTGACATTCATGCTCATGGGCCAGATGCTGACTTGCAAGAATTGCTTTTATTCATTTTCAGTTTTATACCATGTGTTAATATCATAAACAGCATTTTAATTTTAGATTTTTTTGTCTAGTGTTTAAAATTAGGGATGAGTAATAGCATCACACACCCCTCTGGGATGCAATTCAGCATACTTCAGAACAAGATAGGACAGGAGAAAATATTTTACATTTTAGAAATGCATTCGAACAATGTTTCTAAATGTCTAATTTCTTCCTAATCACTAATCCTTATACTCATTTATATTGCATATAAATAATTAGGTGTTTCTTTCAAATAAAAGTTGTAGACTATGTGAAGACTTTTCGGCTCAAGAATGTTGTAGGTAGCTAAACTGTAGCCAAAATATCTATGATACTCTGCAGCGTACCTGCTGCTACCTTTGCCTTCCATGTGGAATGAGGGTAATTATGAAACTTTGCAAGTTAGGACTGATTGTCAGAGGGACACTCCTGCATATAAAAGATAAAGATTATTAGGGAGATGGATAAATTTCCCTAATTCCAGGTTTTAAAAAATGGCTCTTTGTAGTAGAGTTGCGCAGTATCCAACTTCCAGAGAATCTGTGCATTAGCTTCTGGTAGCAGTTTGAACTTACAGCTGACTGGCTTTTTATATGTCTGTCTTCTCCAAAGTTGGCGTTGAAACACTGAGGAGCTGTGCAGCAACTCCAAAGCGTGTTTGGGTACACAAATGCAAATGGAAATTACTTCATGGTCTCACTATCTGCTGTGGGAGCACACTGTTCAAACTGCTCCAGTAAAACAGGGGAGTAGCAGGTGAATTGATACATGAACGTAGTACTTCGCTGTGTAGTTTTAGGAGGCATTTCAGAGTCTGGAAACTAAGGGGGAGTTAATTTTAATGTCCTGGGTAACAGAGCGGCTTCATTGAAAATGGTTCCCTATGCAACTTGTTTCAGATCCAGTGAGTTGATCTTGTTGGGTTATGTTTGGAGGGATTGCTAGTAACAGTGCATATATAATAGGTATCAAATTTTTTATCATACCAGTTTCTGTCTCTAACAGGATTTTGTGTGGCTGAGCAGGATGTGTTGGGCCTGCCATGATTTGTAAAATAAGTTCATTTCGTTAGGTTAGATTGAATTATAATATTGGCATTTTATATGTCTTCCTTCTTAGATTCCTTTGATTCTGAGTGACTGTAATTGTGAGCTAGAAAACAATGCTCCTTTTGTTTCTCTGAGTCAGGGAAAGAAGACTGTCTGGGTGGGATTCATTTAATACAGCTTCAGGTGTTTGCATCTTGGCTGACCAGTCTGAAGCTCTGGAGCTCCTGTCATCTCCAATGCTATCTTAATGTAGAGCGAAATACCTGCTGGGGTTGCCCACTTCAATTGACTGATCTACCAGAAAATGACTTGGTGTTTTTGTTTTAAGCCAGAATTATGAGGAAGGAGAGCAGATAGTGCTGAACTGCTCATTTCTTCTTTGCAGCTCTTGAAACATCATTCACAGAAGTCTAAAATTAGTTGCAATTAAATCTAACTCCTGGTATTTTAAAAAAAAAAGACTTCTAGGTGAGGTGGAACTAAGAAAGGTGAATTTTACAAATCATTTTCAATGCAAGGTTTAGAATAAAGTATTGTTTTCCAGCAGATCAGTTTGGTGGAATCTGAACCTGCCCAGCAGCATTAGTGCATAGTTCGGCTGCGTTGTAGTCATGGAAATGAAATTTGTTAACTGCAGAGTCAGTCTGAGCCAAGTCTTTGAATTTAACCATGATGGAGGAGGTGCAGAGCTTGTAAAGGCCAAGTCTGAGGTGTTTGCACTGCCTCTGTAGTTACCATAGGACTCTTCTGAGAAGTTGGTAGTGCCTGTGTCTGTCTGTCCTGTGGACTGCAAAAAGAGAATCATAGGATCATCGAAACGGGTAGAGAAAACCTCTGGTGGTGCCTAGCCCAACCTTCTCCTAGAAGTGGAACTGTTGCCGACGGTAGATGAGGGCAGCCATGGCTTTGTATAGCTGTGTCTGGAAACCTCCAAGGACAGAGATCCCCTAGCGCTCTGCTGACCTGTTCCAGGATTGCACCACGCTCTGGGTGAAAACCTGTTTCTGGTTGTCCAGCCTGAACCTCCCGTGGTGCAGCCAAGATGATAACAGGAGGTATCTGAGGAGTTTTCCTTATTTTGTTGCTATCCAGAAATTCGGCATTTCTGTCATGACACTACTGTTTATTTCTATAGAGGTACTCTGATTGTAAAGTCTTTGTGATAGTTCTTAACACATTTTTTATATACAGTAAATAAAGGTGCCATTATAAGCAAAACTAAGCCAGCATCAATTAATGTACCAATCTTCAGATATGTTAGCAAAAAATAGTAGTTACTTGTAATGATTCAGCTGATCATCTATGCAGTACTTGTGTTTTGCTAGGTAATGATGTTGTGGACTTTCAGAAGCATTGAAAAAGGAAAAAAAAACAGGATAAGCATTTTTTAAGCGATGTTAAAAATAGTTGTCAAATCACGGCAAGGGCATTGTTACAAAATGTGGTTTTAATGGACATCTTATCTTTGGCCTGTTCCCTTGGGAACATTGAATTTCAAGAACAGTTTTTCTGTAAAGTTCATTGTCTTACTGAGTGTTGTCTTAATCTCAGTGGTTCAAAAATGAAATGGGAATTACATATGTAGTCTGAGAATTACACCAGAGTGGTTTTATAATTTTGATACCAAGATGTTTTTAATTACAGTCATTTATTGAAGTAATGTTTTCTTCTCATGGTCAGTCATTTGGGTTTTGGGGGAATTTTTTGGTGGGAAAAAAAGAGTGTGATATTTCTGCAATGTATCTACAGAATATCTTAATATATTTAACACCTAACTTGGTGTGTAACTCAGTTCCCTGAATCTTAGACATAACAATGTAGTGTTTAGATACTAAAATGGGGAAAATACAGTTACCGTGACATTAAGAAGTTAGCAACTGTGTCCTGAAGAAAGTCTAATTCAGTCTGCCAAAAAGATAACCTTGGCCAAAAGCATAGGGTATTTGTGTGTCTGTTCTTACCCTTAATCAGGGAGCCGAAGAGCTGCTTGGAAAGTTTCTGAGTGCCGGGTTTGTAAAATATCGTGGGAGTTTTACAGATGGGAAAGCATGAAATGAGATGAGAGCATCAAATTTGTATCTGCTTTTTAACCGTGTGAGATAGATGTCTGGATCTTGAAAAGTGAAAGGCAGATGTTTGGATCTGGTTTTAGGACAGTTGCAAAAACTTCTTAACGAGTTGGTCTCCACGAGTGTGACATGGTGGCACCTGCTGGCTTTTGATCTTCTCAGACACTGGGAGTGAATTTGGCATTGCTGGTACTGGGAGACGGGCAAACACAGGGGCTGGGAAAATAAACCGTTCCATTAATTCATTGGGGCCTGTAGAAGATACTTAGTGATTGGCAGGTTTTTGTTTCACTTAGAGCCTGAGTTAGAAATTTAAACTCAATTTGTCAATTCTGTAAACACAGTCTTGCTCCTAATTACTAAGAGAGAGCAAATATACTTCCCTGACAATGCCCACTGTGTACTGAGATGGTGCAGTGAAGCAAGCTTCTGTCAGCTTTGAAAGGCATGGGAAGCTTCCCTTGGCCTTAGTGGTCTTTCTTTGGTCCATCAAGATCAGCGCAGTACAGCAGTGTGGGAGGTGCCTGGACTGGTGCTTTATATTCTGTTACTTCTGTTGATAAGGGAGGAACTGTATTTTCCCAGGCTGCAAGTGGAGCAATTTGAGTTCAGCAACAGCACAAGACCTGGAGAAAAGCTGCGCTTTGCCTTGCAGGTCAGGTCCATATTCAGGGCGTCTCCTGCAGATGCAGCTTCCACGGCTAAAACCCAGGGTAGTTAGTTTGAACACTGCTGTCTTACAGCAGGACCCAGCCACCTCACAGTTGAGATAAGCTACTAAAGCACAGCTTTGGCATCGAAGTTCCCTGGTAGGTTTTGTCGCAGAGCTCGTATTTCACACCCCGTCACAACCCTGACTGATACAGTCCCACTGCACGAGGCATGCGGTGTAGAGCTTGACATAGATAGAGCAAGATGCCATTTATATATAAAGCAGACAGCACTGCAAGTAAAGGCTCCAATTCAGCAAAGCCCTTAACCACATGTTTAAATATCATTGAAGTCAAGTTAAATTACTTTAATCATATACATAAGTACTCTGTTGAACAAGGGCCTAATAGTAGTTCCCATCTCTTTCCACATGATCAAGGCTTTTTCATATTCTGCTGCATGCGATAGGGATTTCTTCTCGGTTACACAGCGTGAACAATTGCTGTGACTTTTGGAAGACTCCCTCAACAATTTGAATTTGCTAAGCTGTCATAAATAGTTTTATGTGGAATGCCTGTAAGACAGAATGGAAAGGAATGTTCCCAGCTCTGTACTTCCAGGGTAGATTTAACACATCTTTTCCCCTATTTTCCAGGACCACCTGTTACTGCCAGCCACCACACATAACAAGACCAGAAGACCAAAGATGTCTATAGTGTTGCCAGCTGTAAACATCAATGGTAAGTCCAAAACATGAAAGAGAATGATAGGAGAATAATTTCAAAGGGATGGGTTGTACGTGGAATCTGAACTTAACCAAATGTCTGTCGTTATAGCTTTGAAAAAGAAGTCAAACTGGTCATTACTGGGCCATAGTTGCCATGGTCCCTGCTGGAGCTGGGGTGCTGGCAAATCACTGGTGCCTGGTCACCGAGACTGTAACGAGAGGCTGTGTGACTTGGCCAGCAGCTCTGCAGTATCTCATTCTAGCTCCTTCAGGGACTCAGGGGTGTTGCCATCCAGTCCCAGTGATTTATACACAGCTGATTAAGGGTTACTTGAATGTGATCTAGCTTCTCTGACTTGGTGGCTACAAAGATCCCATTGAGTGTGGAGATTGTCCTCATCCTCTCATTTGGGTTCCTCCTACGCCTGCTTAGCAGCACAAATTCCTTGGCCTTACTGGTTTGTTAGGATGCCGACTGCCTTCCATCGGCTTCCTCAGCTGTTTACCACTATGTTACACAACACTCAGTGTGAGTGGGACCTCTCAGCACTGCACGGTCAGGATTAATAATAATCATGTTACAGTGCTGCAGGACAGCAGAGAAAACAGCTTTGCGCTAAGAGCACAGGCTTATTACTGAACAGAAATGTTCTTGATCTCCATTTTAGTCCCACATGAGAGACAGGACATGAACTGTATAAATATATTGTTAATTCATATGGTGAGGAACTGCCAAGTTGGGATGTGTTTGGGGCACAGGATCACTGTCACAGTCATAAAACTCATCGTGAACCCTGTAACAGTATAAACTTTACTTTCTGAATATCTGTGTACCGTAATGCGCTATCTTAAGGGAATTTTTATTAGATATATCAGAATTATTTTTGGCATTTATCTGTCTGAAACTCCCTTTTCATGTCCATTACAAAAATCCTTTTCTGGCTGAGCTGAATCATCAGTGCAAATGGGCACTTTATCATTTGGAGAACAAACTATTTCTAAATTACAAAGTATTTCTTCTTAACGTGTTATGAGTCTTGTTTTACTTGAAATAACTTTTCAGTTGTTGGAGTAAATATAATTTGGAAATCAGAATCCAGTGACAAATCTTATCCTTCATTAATAATGAAACATTGTGAAATTATAGTTACTTGAGTTCTTTGGGATTTTTCTTCAGAACATCAGCATAATCCAGGAAATAAAAAAATGTCCAGGGATTTGGGCAGAGATGTTGAAACAGATGAGACACAAGGATAGCATTAAGTAAACAACGGCATCAAACACTGCTTCCTTTGTGACACTCAGCCAGGTGTTAGGAAAAAAATTACAAGATACAGAAGAGCCAGTAGGTAACTTGGCTTGATTTTTAATTTGATTACTAATAGATTACCTGGAGGAGACGATTCCCTAAAAAGTTCTGCCTGGAGAAGAACCTATTTCTCTCCTTTGAGAACATTGCTCCTCCACCCTATTCTGTCTCCACGGGGACTGAGCACGTCCTGAACAAGCATCTGGAAGTTAGCTGACAGGAAAGCTTTCCTCCCAGCTGTCTGCTGTTCTTTTAAGCCCACCTTAATTCTTTGTCCACCTGCAGAGAACTGGCTGCTGGAAGAGGCTGGGTCTCCCTGGGAGGAATTGGCAAAAGTTTCAGTGCAAGAAATTCTCCCCTCCTGCCTTTTCTCGTGCCTCAGCCAGATCTCTGTGGAAGAAGGGAAACCTTTTCCACTGCCACTTACTTGCCCTTCCTTTTTGCTGCCACAACGCTGGCAGAGGAGATGAAGGGAATGCAAGTGAAGCGGCCTTTGCTTTGAAACTTTTTTGGAACTTCTTCACTTGCCTTCTTCTGCAGGATCTTTATTTGTCTGCGTACTGAAATTTTACCCATGACACTGTTTCCAAACACAAAACAGCTTGCAGTTCAGTTGAGAACCCTTTAAA
Source organism: Calonectris borealis (assembly GCF_964195595.1). NCBI lineage: Eukaryota > Metazoa > Chordata > Aves > Procellariiformes > Procellariidae > Calonectris > Calonectris borealis. The sequence goes on from NC_134319.1 coordinate 28,805,756, forward strand.
CTGTTGGACAGTTTTTTCCCAGCAGGACTGTCATCCTTTTCTGAATGCACTTTGATTGCTTGAGTGCCTTCTGAGCTCTGCTAGAGGCTCTGCCTTTAGCTGGCTTGAGCCCTTCCCACCATCGGCTGCAGGGACAGAGAACAGGCATGGACAAAGTTTAGGAAGTAAAATGAGTTCGGTCACTCTCCTACATGACTCTGCATGGAGATTAATGACATGGTTCTGCAAGACTGATCTGGCAGTTTTCACCAGTGTACTAAGTAGAGTTTTTCTTGGAGGGAAGAGTTGGGGTAAATCCGGCCAGTGGCAGTCCTGGTGCTCTGCAGCGGCAGTCCTGGTGCTCTGCAGCGGCAGTCCTGGTGCTCTGCAGCGAACGGCTGATCTCAACAGAAAATTTTGTAGTAGACGGGTGCGTGTACGTGCACATGTGTGCATTCAATACAATGGAAGTTTAAGAGAACAATATTGTACAAAGCAATAACAGTACGTTACTCATTTTCAAGATAAAAACTTGATAAAAACTATTCAGTTGTTGAATGCTGGAAAAGAGTAAAAATGTCCATTAGTCTGTAACTTTCTCCTATGTGCTCCTTTTCCTGGTCAGCCTGAATTGCCCATGCCCCTCTGCAAGCATGAGGATAAGCCAGCAAAGTCCCCACTGAGGGCTTCTGTGCAGGTGCACAGAAACATATTTAATTATTTAAGTATGTTTAATATTTTAACGTACGTTAAATATGTTTAAGCATTTTTTTTTAAAGTATAGTAACTGGTTACATGTTGGTACATGTTAATCCCTCCCCTCTTACCCTCTTACCAATTCCTTCTTCCGCACCCTGTTCTAAGCCCCTTTCCAAGCTTGCTGGGCCACCCCCCCAATTCATAGCCAGCACTTGCTGTCAGCTCCTCCATTTCTGCCTCCCCAGATGCTCTCACATCCCTTTACCTTTCTCCCATATCCCTGCTGGCTGCTGTCCCTCAGTACAGCTCTCCCCTTGGCCCCTGCAGCCAGCCATGCCCGCGTTTTGACCTGCCTCTGCCCCATGACAAAGCCCCACCACTTGCAGACACAAGTAGTACTCACAGAAAATCTGATGGGACCTAAGGACCTTAGGGTTGCTAAGCCTGGAGGGAAAAATGCAGAACTTGTTAGTCCTAGTCCCGCTGTACATGGTTCTGGGGGCACCATTGGTGTGGCTTTATTGAGAAGTTATTCCAAGGAGAAATATCTTGCAGTTTCTCATGGGAATGAAAGCCAACTGCAATTTACAGTTAAACTCCGGCTTTTGTTTTTAAGCAAGTCATGTTTGTTATGGTGGATTGAAGCTATTATTTTAGAAATCTAACTATGCACTTGAGACCAGTTGAGTCTCAAGTAGATTTCATTCCTAAATTTGCTTTTATTGTAATTCAGAGTCTTGTTGGCTCATTACACCAATTCCAAATTGACATATAGGCGGTGCCTTTCTTGAAGTTTAAATGAAAACATCTGCCATTAGCCTTGTATTTACTTAACTGCTGTAAAAAATGCAGTGGGTTATAACATTGATCTTTGGATCAAAATAATCTATAGAGTACAGCATAGCTAAGCCACTCTTCCTACCCCAAGCACAAGCCTTTTTTCTCTGCAGGATGCCTGCAGCTCCGCAGCGCAGCACACACCACCAGTAGTCCTCTCCTTGCAGCACACAAAAGTGAGAACATATGTACAGTCATTCAGTGTAGGAGGTAGCAGTCAATGTTTAGCCCAAGAAGCCACTTCCATTAATGCATTTCTCCCTAGGATTAGGGAGATTAGGTTAGATACTCTCACAGCTCGCACTTTGTCTTGGAAGGAGCAGCTGTAAATGTCTGCGCAGGTGGTACTGGTGGTCTTAGCAGCAGCACAAAGACCAAAAAGGCCTTTTTTCTTCTTAGGATCCCTGTGCAAAACAGTTCCCCATATGTGAAAGTCCTTCCATCATTTGCCCTCTCTAAATTCAAGGTTGGTGTCTGCACTCTCAGCCAAACAAAAGTGAGAGACCTGATGGGAAAGCCACTGGTGAGATCCGCAACTCATTTTCTGGGATTTGGCAGCCATGACAGAGAATATTTTTATGCAAATATTCTGGGTAGGTCTTAGTCTAATGTTACACAATGGGACTTGTCTTCAATCTGCCTTTGAGATAGTTGTTTGTGTGCCTGACTATATAACTTGCATGTTCCTGGTTCTTAAGGAACCCTGTTCTCTTAAGGGTTGTTTTTTTCATGAAACACAACAGCAAAATAGTCTCCTAAAGGCAGAAATTTATTGTGAACGGGATGGCGAGTTTTGCAAAGTCCATGTGCTCTGTTGTGTTAGCCAGCTTCTGATCGCTGCCACTTCCCTCAGCCTTCCTTCCTAGCATCCATCATCATAGTGACGTACCAGACTTCAAAAGTGCTCTGAAATAATACGCATTCTCATTAAAATGGTCAATAACAAATCTAGTGGTAAGGCTTTTTGATCAAAACTGGAGGCATTTCTGCCATCAAGCAGCATGATTATTTGCATGCAGCTACAAAGAACGTTCTTTCAACTGACAGCCACATGCAAAAGCCACTCACAGATGTCCAAAGCTGGTAGCAAACTGTCTGTGAAAAATCCATAAGGCAAACAGAACCCACACAGGCTGAGAAGGAAAATAGAAACAAAAGCTCTTTGGGAAGTGACAATGTTCTGTAAGTTCCCATGTCTTGAGGTTGAATAAATAAAGTCTCCAACTTCCTCTGCCTTTCAGGGTCAAGCAAACAAAAGATGCCATTTCCGTCTTTCGGAGCAAGAAGCAGAATTCCCAGTCAGTCATCGAATGAGGAAGGTCTAAAACAATACATACCACTTACAGCAGCTGACATCCCTGAAGGTTGCTGCTTAACATTTTGGGTAGCCTTCTCTCTCCCTTTGAATAGCTTCAGAACGGTTTCCAGGAGACTAATGGCCCCAGCTATCTCTAGCTGTTGTTGGTTCATTCTTCTCTTCATGTTAGAAGCCAAATCTTAGTCCCTGTGGCTCCCTCTCACAGCTGCTGTCCTTGGCCCCACACTGAGAAGCTCATGCCACATTAGTAGGTACAGAGGACTCCTCTCTTGGCTACACAGGCATGATCTGTAGAGATGCTTCTCTCATTGTTTCTGCTTTTGTCTCTGGTTTTAGCAGAAATTGCTGAGAACTCAGCACAGCCTTACAAGCTGTAGAGTATGAGCATAAGGCTCTGGAAGTTGTGTGTGTAGGATTACAACCTATCTGTGAGATGAAAGAAGGGTGGCTGCTAAGGTTTTTTAAGAAGGTCACTGAGTATCCTTCAAAGCATCAAGACCTCTAAACCAGGATGTAGGAAGATATATCTGAGAATGCTCCATGCTGTAAGTCTACAGGCCATTTTTAAAATACCACGCTTCTGCTTCTTGAGCTGCCAGTTGAGGAATAAAAGTAGTTTGGTGAAGCCTGACCAGGGAAAAATCAGAGCCATGGTTAGCTCTCGGTTAGTCTTCACTGCAACAGCCGTTTACTGAGCCTGGACTGAGAAACGGGGAGAGTCTGCTATCTCCTGTGTGCAGTCGTGGACAAGCAGCATGTTGCGTTACTGTGGTTCTGCTGTGACTAGGATGGTTTGCTAATGTCACAGATGTACTTCAGCTCTTGTGCTCATGTAGAGGTCAGGATTGAAATTGTGGCAGAACAGATTTTATCAAGGAATTTTAACCGTAGATTTTAGTGATATTGTAAGATGTTACTATTCTCACTCTCGTTCTCTTTTTGAAGTGATATAAAAGTGATACCAAAACAGAATAACCCCCCCAAACTTTCCTACATATCTTTGAGCATCAGAATTGATCATTGCCTAGATTCAACATTAAATAGAAGTTTTCAACAGATTTGGTTGTCTTTGAGAGATTTTGCTCTTCCCAACCATTGTCTGTTAATATATGTTGTCTTTGACAGGAAGGAGAAGATTAAATTATTCAAAAAAGTATGAAAGAAATCATTCAAGAATCTGCGCACAAAAGTAATGGAATCTGTGTCACTTGAGTTCATGTTTATTTAGTTAGACAGGAAACGATCAAGAAATGAAATCATAAAGGCTTATTCCCCAGTGACTTTTCATAACGAGCTGTTTACCTAAATTGCTAAATGAGTAACCTATTTTTATGTATTCAAAAGAACAGGAAGATGATTTCAGAGGATCTTCTGTGCCTTTTTGCCCCTTTGTTAATATGAAAAAGAATATCTCTTGGGTTTTGTGTAATAGAGCAGGCCAAGCCCCAGTGTGACTGGTCTTCCCTGTGTAGACAGGGTAAATGCTACAGATGGCATTTTCTTGGGAACACACTGTTCACGAAGGGGGTAGAGAATGAGTCATAAATTAATTGGACTTCGTACTTAGTATTTCCAATGCCAGTGTCGAGTTATTACACCAGATTGTTTTTTCCATATAAAAGGCACACTTATATAGAATCCACAAAGTAGAAGAAAAAAGAAACCCATGACATTAGCTGCCAGTGTGGATGCCAATATGGAGTTGCAGAAGGAGCCAAATTTGGTTTAGAACTGAACGAGTATGCATCTCGCTGCAGAGACCCTTATCTTCTAGATGTTGGTTAACCCTGGATGCTGATGCTGCCATGTAGGTATGCTCTACCACCAAGCCTTACGGAGAGCACTGTGCCGAGACCTGTGCTGCAAAGCAAAGAGAAAATTTTCATCCCGATCTGTGAGATTACCGTCACCATCGCGGCTACATTGAACTGTGTTTGTGCAGCACATCGTAATTCTAGCCTCGAGCCCAGCTGATCTGCCGTAATACATTTTCAAATGTTGTAAATTCAAGATTACATAATTCCTCTTAGTGTTAAATTATAGGTGGCAAACACAGTTTTATGTTTGTGATACACAGGCCAACTCTGATTACTGGTAGCTCTATATTTCTACAGAGATCTGAAACATAATTATCCATAATGAGCTCACCCTGTAAAAACATAAAAAACTGCAACAGAGCTGGTAGAGGAGGTTCACATTTATGAGTTCTGTCTTGAGAACATCACTGGAGTAAACCTAAAGATTAGTAAAAACACAGCAGTCCAAGACAGTCTTTCTCAGTGTTTGGATTGCAGTCTCAAGGGAGACCGCCGCCAGTGGGGCCGGGAGGCTTTTGCCGCTTTCTCATATCCCAGGTCTAGTTCTCCACGCTGCAACTTTCCTCACCCTCTTCATACAGTCCACCTTACCTCTGGCGCTTCCTGATGTGCTTCCTGGGCGTCCTCTGGGCTTGGTCCTTTGTAGCAGGGTTGCTGTAGGAAAGCATTTGAAAAACATGTCCTGAGCATCTGGAGAACATTTTCAGTTTCGGTCACCCACCACTTCGTTGTAAATCATCTGCCTCCATCCTGTCTTATTCTGTAGTAGCCCCAGGTGAAAAGACCGTGGCATATCCCAGTACAGCACAAATACATTCTGCGTGAACGTGGATGAAGAAATGATTGCCAGCCCGGGCTGCCCCTCACCATGAGAAAGGAGGCACCTCTGTTTCAGAGCAGGACTCGCACATTAAAGCTATAAATCTCCAGTTGCTGTAGCTGGGAAGCAGAAATCTTTGAAATGGACGTCTCACTTTTATTAGCGTGCCGCATTCAGATAGGCATTCTGCAGCATGTGTGTATGATTTTTTTGAATTAACTGGCAAATGCATTGAATCAGAGAAGCTCACAAGGAGGAAAGTGCTCACCCCACACAGACAGAAGCTTCACAGAGGTGGTGTTAAAAATACTCTTCTACAAGCAAGAGCTGATCACAGTATCTATATAAATGAGGTAATTTTATGTACCCAAGTGAGACAGGTGGAAAATTCAGCTCACTCTTTGGATACCATCCAACCTATAAAGACATTTCAACTGTAAGTGAATACAGGCTCTCGCCAGCCTTCACTCTTAAATCAGTGAGACACTTTAACACTAGAATACAAATGATACTGGGTGATAGAGAAGGTCCATGTCAATGAAAAAGTGATGCTACCTCTTGAAAAAAATATTAAATTAAATAGTTAAATTAATTTTATCAGTAAGTGCCTACAAATAGTGAAGTACGTACTACAGTGCAACTTCAAAGGTGAGGACTAAATAAAAACAGGAAAACATATTAAAAAAAAAAAATAGGGTAAAATGCTGGCAAATAGTATGAAAATCGATTAAAGATTAAAAGCTCAGTGCAAAAGTCTTTAAAAGGACCCTAAAAAATCCAGCAGGCTTAAGTAACACGTTAAAGTAGATTCATAGAAGTAAGAAGATATCTTTTAAACAATAGACATTGTAGCCAAATGAGGGAATAGAAAAAAGAGCACGATTTCTGGCAGGCTAAATGTCAAACCATAAGAAGTCAAGCCAGAAAAAGATATTGAGGAACAGCATGCCTGAGGCATAAAAAAATAATAAAAACATTTTTCAGAGAAAGCCTGCCAGGGAATCTCTAGTGCCTGTAGAGGACCAAGGTGTTAAAGAGCACTTAAAGTTGAAGTCAGCACTGTTGAAGGAAAGAGCAAAAAGTTCTTGTGCTGGTGTTAACGACTGAGGCTATATAAATATCAGGAGAATGGCAAGTGACAGATGAGGCAAACTTTTTTAAAATGGCCTCAGGAACTCTAAAAAATCAAGTCTCACTTTTGCACGAGCTAGCATGCCCTGGTACATACAATAGATTGGGAAGAGCTCGCACAGCTTCTGAGGAGGAAAGTCCTACCTTAGTGCTCCATCGGAGGCCTTAGAGGCATAGCGAGTGTGAGGATAAGGGTGGTCTCTTCAGCACAATAACATACCTCAGTGTTCAAAAAACTTGGAAAAAGGTAGTTCTTCAGAGACTGCTAGAAGAAAGCAAGCTTTTGTGAGACGAGGGAAGGGTCACTTGTGGGCTGGTATCCCTCTAAAAGGTGTGAATGAAAGGTGGAAACAGATGGCCACATTTTGCAATGAAGGGGATGTTACCAGTAGAATCCCAGGCAGGTCTGTGCTGGGGAGATGCCCACGCATCTCCAGGCTCAAGCTGGAAGATCTTGGGAGGGACTGAAACTCTGTTCAGCAGGTGAAACTTGGTGTGAAAAAATACAAAAGAATTTGCATGGGAAAAATGTTCCTGACCAAACACACAGTAGCAGGTTCTAACCAAGCTGTTACTGCTCAGAGGAGCTACTGCGCTTCTTTCCCTGAAGAGTCGGCTTAGCCAAGGAAGAAGAGCACTATAATTTATTACAGAGGGAGTAGAAAAAACATGAACCATCTTCACTGCCCTGCTGAATCCCCATCTTCAATACTATGCATTTTTGGACATAGATGTTTATAGATATTATAAAACAATGAAAGATGCAGGGAAGAAAGCAACAGAGATGAACAGTAAGTGTAACAGCTTTCCTACCACAGTGACTATTGAATTTGACAGCAATGGCTGAGGGAGGGGTTGTAACAGAACCTGAAGAACCTGAATGGTGGTGTCTGGGAAGCAGTTACTTACTATTTCATATATCACCAAAAGTACATGTTTGCCCTGACTTTTGCTTCTGCTATGGTCACTGTCAGGTACAGGTTGGATGGGACTTTGCTACCAGGACTTTGCTCTCCTGCCTGTGCAGAACAGCTGTCCTTAGGCAGTACCAAGGCTAAGAAAGGAAAGCAACCATTCTGCCAGCACAGCGGGAAAAGGAGGATCTTGCTGGCATTTAAAACCAAAGGTTTTCCAGCTCTAACAGCATCTGTAGGATGCTAGACCCATGGTAGGGACCGAAGGGACCATGCCCATGCCTCCCTGCTGCACTCAGAGGGAACAGTCCCCTACATGCTGTCCTGGGGACTGCCCTCCAGCCCTTGTCCTTGAAATAAGCCTCTACTGGAATGCCTTTCTAGGCTACTCTCCTGTGTACAGTTATTTGTCTTGTAAGTGGGTACGTCCAGATTTGCAGGCTGTGTGGGGAGTTTTTTTATACTTTTTGTGCCTGCCAAGCAAGCGTGGAATGGTTCTGCCTAACAGGGTTGCTCTTTCCCCAGCCTTTTTCCTCTCCTTCACTCCCAAGAGAGCTTTCTGTGCAGCAGAACTTCTTTGCCCCTTGTCTTTGTTTTCTCATCTTTTTTTTTCCCTTGTCATTAGCATTGCCACAGCTGGTTAGGTTTCAAATACGGCCATCCTGCAGCAATGATACCCTGCCAACAACATGCATATGCTGTCAAAAATGTCTCAGTATTTCCAAGAAATACTCTACCTGGGGGAGCTTTAAATGATGTGCCTGGGAGGGTCAACACTGGCAATTCTGATCTTCTCTTCTTGAGATGGCCATCAGCTCCCTCTCCAAAGCAACAAGAGCAATCACAACAGATCCACGCTGGGGCCTCTCCTCTGCCTCGTGCTCTTCCTCTTAGAGGGAAGTGACTGTGCAGCAAGGAAATAAGGTTGGAAGGGGAGGTGGGAGATCAGGTGGGAAATGGTCCCTGGGAAGAGCCAACTTTCCCTCCCTCTCCCCAAGACCTCCCAGTCTGGACCAGGTACTGCAAAGTGCATCTGGCACAGATCTGCCGTGACCACGCTGCCCGCAGGTGCTGGCCTTTTCCAAAAATCACATAGTGGTGTAAGCTAAGGCTATGTTGTGCTCCTCATCCACAGCTGGTGTCGATCTCTCCTGTGGCTCCATTATTGACTTAGGAGGCCACAGAGAGCTTGTTTCCTCCAGTGTTTCTTGCTTACCCCTCACTCCTATGTATGTCCCCCTTGGATAGCTCCTGGTACCAATGCTCCAACAGCTTAGACATGGGGAGAGACCCTGTCTCCTTGCTGTCAGCTCATGGCTCGTCAAAGTGACTTTGATTATGTGGATCCAGTGTTTCTGACCTGTATGCATATGGACCCAGCAGCCTGGCTCGCTGTTTGAGAGGTGCTAGGAGACCTGGAGAGCTGAAATGCCCAGGATCTCACTTAACCTGCGTCAGGGACTGAGGACAGCTGAGTCCACAGAGGTGAGACCATTGCAACTGGTTTGTTTGGAAATGGTTCTAAGCAGGAATTTGCTTTTAAAAAGAGAAGCTACTTGGGTCACAATATAACTTTCTCCCTTGCCTCAAATAATCCTGTCTAACAAGCAAATCTGTAAATGTTTTAGGAACCCTGCTGCGTTGTTGCAGTGAGTGTATTTTTAGTCTTTGTAGCTGTTACAGTAACTCTGCTTCATTTATATACTTATTTGGTAGTGTATGCCAACCCTGCAGATGGAAACATTGTCCAGATGTGCTGGGTAGGACAGTCAGGGCTGCTCCGTGGTGATGAGATGGAAGATTGCAGAAGTGGCAGAGCAGAGAAGGCCCGAATTATGTCTGGGGACAGCTGCACCCTTCAGCAGGCCAGCCCCGGAGCTGTGTGCAGCTGGTGCCCTCGTCTTCTTCTGAAGCTTGCACTTTCCGAACTCTGAGCTGCCCTAGCCATAAGCTCTGTTTCGGGCCAGGGCAGGTTGCGCTATAAATTGTTTGGGTAGTTTGGTGCTAAATCATTATTTAAACCAAAGTTTAGCATCGTCAGCTTGGTGCAGCTCGCACAAAGCAACCAGGTTCTGGAACACATTCGGTGGCTCTTTGAAAGCTGCCTAGGCTCCTGCTGGTGTGATAGATGGGGCTGCAAGAGGGCTCCAAGTGTAAATTAACACTGGCACTGACTGTCTTTGGAATCTGGTGTGGGGAAGCAAGCTTCCTCATTAGAAGGAAACATGGGAAGTATAAGGGGCATGAGTAGCTGTTCGGCAAAGATGGTTTTAAAAGAGTTGGTGGTTTTGTATCACCTTACACAGAGATAATTCCCTGGTACCTAACTTTGACATCAACTGAACTGGTTTCATGGATGGCAAATTCACTCTATGCTGTTGTCCACGAGGAGAGGATGATTCTGTAGCCTTACTGACAAAGACGGTAGTTGAAGTAAAGATGAGGCAAGTGATTTCCCTCCCTGTATCTTACCAGCAGAAGCGAGGACATGTAGTCCAGATCTATGTGGTCGACACTAGCTTAACTGTATATTCAGTGAGCACAGTGTGGGAGTAGAGCCGGGCAGGTTCTGACCACTTTTACAAGTCACCTACTAAGAAAGCAGCCAGCAGGTATGTGGGTTATCTACTGCAAAGGCAGATGGGGCCTTAGAGAAGAGTCTTGGGATTGCGGGAGGTCAAATCAGTGGCCCAGGCCTGAATTGTACAGTATTGGTCTCACAGAGTATTTTTTGGGTAGTCCACTGTGGGACTGCCGGGGTAAGGCGAAATTCATAGTTGATTTGGTAGAACAAGGCTTTATCAATGTATCTAAGGCTTGAGCACATCTTCAGAAAGCTGGTGGTTGGTTACAGCCTTGAAACACTTCACAAGGTCAGGTGGCATTTCAGGGGAGCTCTGTTGCAGCCTCTCTGCAAATTGTGCAGTTTTCAAGACAAGCATTTTCCTGCAGCAAAGCTTTGTGGGGAGGGTGCATGTAAGTGGGAAAGGGTAAATTACCAGAATAACTTGTTCCTGTCCTATGACTGCATCCATAGGGACAAACAGCCCACTGACATGTATAGAGTTTGAGTCTAGAGAGGCAATTCACGTCACCATTGATTCTGACTTACTGCAGAACAGACACTAAGATTTGCATTGCCTGCCGGTCAAGCCCTCTGCCTGTCTTCTGCCTTTCTCTAAGACAGCATCTCTTATAGAAGTAGATGCTTGATCTCAAAGACGGACATTTGAACAGCCAACTGATTGATACGTGTTAGTACTACTAAGGGAAGAAGGAAGACTTTGGTTTTATGGTCTTTCTAATAAGCCAGTTTTGAAAATGTAGTACTTCGAATATGAAGACAATATTCCATCATCTTCGGTAATTTGTAACAGTAGTTATTACCCTCAGCCTTATTTGCTAAACGTTTTTGGGTTGGACTGCTGACTGCAGCTTTCATCGGTTGAGTCTTGCAACATGTTTGTTTTTAAGAGGAGCTGCCATAAACCCTAGAGAGCAGCACTGGGGAATTAGATTTCTGTTCCCTAGACCAAGCTCGTGCTGGGAGTTTGGTACAGTCCGCGAGAGCCAGCGGGCCTCTTTGGGAAGGTGCAGTCAGAGAACAGCAATGCTTGGCACAATTACTGTTAATTTGAAATAGTCTATCATCTGAAGCACAGATTTTAAACCTGTTAACAAATAATTAAGTGCAACACAGCTTTTTGGCCTGGGAAGGATAGCTTCTTAAGCCTGAGGCCATATGAATGGCTGTATGTTCTGAACTTCAAAGAGGAGCAATAAATCTATTTATAAATCCAGACACCTCTACAGGAGATCCGTTCCTGTGTTTTCGCTTATGTAATCCCACAAAACATCAGTCATAGGTAATTCAACACAATAAACTTCAGAAATAATTCAGTGTCGGTGTTGCTCTGGGCTATTAAGCAGCCCCGTGTAACACAGGTTGGCAGTGCTCACCTTCCAGCAGCAGCAGGCAGCAACTTTGAGCAGTCGGTCCTGCCTTCACAGACACCCCTGCCCGGGGCCGCCTCCCTGGGGAGGGCCGTGGGGTGCGGTGGGTGCGTGCTCAGTGCAGTACAGGGCTGACCTGAGAATTGAGAGAAAGCACTGGTTACGTACACCGACCCCTCCGGGCATCAGCCACACGCAACTGCCAAGCTCAACGCTCATCATGGCCTCTCTAGAAAACCCACCTTGTGCTCCATTGGTGTCTCCCAGATGTTGGTACTGCTGGACAGTCCCATGGAAGGGGAAGAAAAGAAAGCCTAACCAGGCTATTTTTAAAAGATCTGATGTGGGAGTCACAAGGTAAAATTGTTGGCCTGTTCTGTGGATGAATTCAGACCATGGAGTCCCCTGAAGAACCCATAGCTCTACTCCAGATATTGCCCACTTGCTGACAGGGGATTAGGAATAGCACAGCTGAACATGTCCAACTACGTAGCCGTTGGACTTAAACCGACCATGAAGGAAACATGGCACAGCAGTGTTCTCACTGCCGTCTGAAGGAGCGCTGGCTGCTGTGCCTCCCTACCCTGTGGCAAATGTCAGCTCAAATCTCGCTGAAAGGGCTTTGCCCAAGTTGCATTGCCTTGTCCTTGTCACGAGCAAAGAGCAACTCGTTGACGTATGTTGGCTTCTTTGTGGACCTGGGCTCTGTAATGATCGGTTGCAGTCTACCCTGAGGGGCTTCGGTCATGAATCGGCTCACAGAAAGGCAGGGCTAGAGGGACACGAGCGGCTGCGGGTGCCTGTGCGGAGGGAGGGTCAGGTACCCCGGGTCTTGTCTGACAGGCAGTCGTCCAGCCTTTCCTTACAGGCTGCCAGTCACGAAGACCCTCTGGTCTCCTGAGGTAGCTTCATCCAGGGCTTATACTTCATTATCGTTAGAAACTTGGTCAAAGATAAATCTGTTTCTCTTGAAATCGATCTGATCATTTCTAGTCCTGTCACGCTGTTGGCTTATGCACAGTGATCCTCTGCAGTCCTCAAGCTTTTTCTGCAGTGCTTCTGCCCGGCCCCATTTTGTACTCATGTTTTCCAGTTCTCCTGAGCGTTGTACTTCTCTCTGGCCCTGGTTGAAATGCATCCTGAAGATTTTGGACAGCTTCTCTCTTTTGTCGAAACTGCAGTCTAATCCAATACTCCAAGGTGGTTGAAATCTCTCCAGTTTAGCATCTTCCAGAAATCTTATAAGTATACTCTCTATTCCTCATCCAGATCGTGAAACAGTTTAATGGCATCGAGCTCAGGATGGAGCCATGTGGAATCATTTTTGCAATGCCTGCCCCTTTGACAGTGAGCTAGTCTTTCCAAACATCGGGTTGCGCCGGCTGCATTCCGGTCACGTTTGCCTGTTGTTTTGCTGAGAGCATCACGTGGGCTGACGCAGAGCATCAGCCCCTCCACCCTCTGGGCTGGGGTGGGCCCGGCAGGGCTCTCCCGTGGTGGCCAGGCGTCCTGGGGCTGGCACGGCTTTCAGATTGCTCCTTTGAATACAGCTGGTCCAGGCGCCCAGCAGCATCACCAAGCAGCAACTGCTGTCTCTGCGGAATATCCCACCTCCCCTTCTACCTCATTTTGGTGCGAACGGTAATGAGAAGGCTGCTAGAAATGTCTGTAGTGGGAATTGAGTCATTCCCGCTTTGCAGAGGCTTCCTGCAGCAGTTCTTAATCGACAGTGCCTTCAACCCAAAAGGGGAAAGAATTAGATACCTGATTTAAATCTGAGTGTCACTCCTGTGCTAATTCGCGCACACAGGGCAGGATTCAGGCACTTTGCGAATGCCTGAGTTGGGTGTGTGGGTCCCCTACATGCCTGCTGGCCAGAGAGGCTCGTTGTGAACGTGACTCCTCCCAGCTATCTCAGCTGTGGTGGCCTCAGAAGACACAGCACCTCTTGCATAGGGTAGCAGAGCTGTGGCTCCACTTAGTTGCGGGGGGAGCCTGTGTCAGAGCTGGGAGAAACGGGATCCCGGCTGGACGAGATGGGCTGATCTGGTTCCCATGCTCCCCGCTGCCACCCACACCGCGCAGCTCCCTCCCTCGCATGGGCTGCTCTCTGGGATTGCTCTTCTCCTCCGTGTTGTGCAATGCCAGGAAACCTAATGAAGCCCGCTGTGCTGGCCGCTGCGGGCAGACGCGGGAAAGCCTTACTGCCTTACCAAGAGGTTTTCCTGGCCCTGGCCGCCGTCCCATCCCACCTCACCCACTTGTGGCTTTGGAGCACATTTTCTCACATAGCCAGGGTCCTGTCAAGCTGTCGTCTGCAACATGAGACCTGAGGAGCTGCATTTTCAGCTTGCTGTGTCACAGGGAGCCGATCTGTTCCCGTTTGCTCTCTCCAGCCCAAAGGCCAGGCTCTTACCCCCCAGCTTCTCCTTGTGCCCACAGCTGCCCCGTGCAGCCCCTGTCCTGAGCCCAGCCCAGCCCTCTCCGCTGTCCGGTCCTGAGCCTGTTGGGTGAGAACCAAGAGCACATCCAAAGGATGAGAAAAGGGGTGACCTGGAGGGATGGCCTCAAAAAGGGTTCCAACTGGGGACGCAGCACCCAAAGCTATGGCAGGGCTTTGCCAGCAGCACCGCAGCCGGGAGGGACGAGGTGCTTGTCGGGGTGTTTGGATCAGCGGTGCAGAGACATGCACAGCTGCTCCTGGCCTCGGTCACTCGGTGGCACGTACGGAGCTTTTTCCATTTCATTTCTGCAGGTGGGAGCTTTGATTTCCCTTGCAGGCTCTCAGCCCCCTTAGCAAGGGTTTGCTCCTGCTTTTCATTACTCTACCAGACATACTTGATCTAATGGCTTCTACAGGTGGCGTGGGGTACAAGAGGGTCCAGCCACGGTTGTCAGCTGTCATCCAGAGTTAGAGTTAATCCAGGAAAACAGTAAAAATTAGTAATGTATATTGCATTCCTCCAATCCATACGCTTTCCATTAGGTGATCTTCCATCCTCCTTAGCACAGAAAGAAAACCCTGCCGATGGCAGTCAGCGTTTCTGACACTGAAAGGCAAGGACTGGTTGTGCCTGGAAATCCGATCTCAGCTCTCGCATTCCTGGACACACTGTCTATGCAGGGAATAGTCTCCCACCTTTAAATCCAGGCAGCAGATGCTGGCCATGTGCACAGCTTCTGCCTGCCAGCCCCGGAGCTTCTGCAGCAGCAGACGTGCCCGGCCTGGGGCCGCACGGGGGTGGTGCAGCCCAGCATGTCCTTGTGCTGGGGTCCCATGTGGTGGCCTGGGACTCCCCGTGTCCAGAGGCCTCTCAAGGGTAATGGTCTTGTCCAATGTCACACCACAACGTCATGCAAGTACAACAGCCAGTCAGCATGGTAATGCGGTGCAGTTAGTTCTTTTGAGATATAGCATTTTGATATTTTTATTAATAATCTGGTGAAGAAATTCCTCTAGATCCTCAGTGTCAAGAGGGTTACAGTATTCTTAAACCAATAAAAAGAAACTGAAACATTCAGCTTTCTTAAATAAGCCCTATCTTCAATCACTCCTACACTTTAGTGGCTCAAGAACAACAGTTCAGTAATAAATGTTACAGAGGCAAACTCCATCGGTAATTATGTGCAGATGAGGAAGTGGAAAAGACTTACATTAATTTCTAGGTGTGACTGCTAAGCATGGCCTGGGCCCTTTGAGGTGTCACGAGCAGGCAGGGGCTCCATGTGTGGAGCTGCAAAAAGGAAGGGGTTCCACCCTCCAGCTCCGGCTCCAGAAAAAAAAAAAAGGTCCAGAAAGCTCTGTGTTTGGTGCCATTAGGTCACTAGCTTGCAGGGCTAATTCTGACTTTTTTTTTCTTACTTTTGCAGAGAATGTGATCAAT
Source organism: Calonectris borealis (assembly GCF_964195595.1). Lineage (NCBI taxonomy): Eukaryota > Metazoa > Chordata > Aves > Procellariiformes > Procellariidae > Calonectris > Calonectris borealis. Next base: position 28,821,109 of record NC_134319.1, read on the forward strand.
GGGCAGGACTACGAGGTGATGATGCAGATCGATTGTGAAGTGATGGACACCAGGATCCTCCACATCAAAAGTTCATCTGTCCCTCCGTACCTCCGAGAGCAGCGCAGAAATCACACCAACACCTTCTACAGCGCATCTCCTTCCGTCCCGGAGACGCCCCATGCCCTGAGGGCTATTGTCAAGTCCCTGCAGTAGCTCCTGCGGTGTAGCTGCACAGCCCATGCACCCGGCATGCAGCAGGTCCTGCTGCCACACTGAGCTCCTTCACTGGCGGGTCCCCGGGGCTCCCGGCACATCAGCACAGCAAGGGCAGACCCCGCTTAGCCCACTCCTGTGCCTGACCCTACGGCTGCATCCTGCCCAGGGATTGTACAGCTCAGCTGGCCCCTCACCGGGGACAGGCCTGGGGGACCCACACAGCGTGCGGTGCCAGGGGTGATGCACCTGCAGTCCTGGTGTCGGCATCAGCAGCTGGTGCCTGGGGCCAGCACCGGAGGGGCACAGGCCATCCTTGCTACTTATGCCCTGTCCAAAATTGTGGTGGGTTGTTTGGGGTTTTTTTTGTTTTGTTTTTTGGTTTTTTTTTGTCCGTGTTAAACCATCTCCTGAGGTGGGGTCCTGCCGCGGCGATCTGTGCTTGAGATCAGGCTCCCCCCCAGTGCACTCGAGGCAGTACGAGGAAGCAGTATCCGTCTCCCAGCTGCAGGTGCAGGGAGAGCCGCAACCCTGCACCCCACGCTGGGCCTGGCCGGACAGTCCCGCTCCTTGTCACCCCCATGCACATCCACAGGCCTGCCCCAACTCCCTGCCCATGCAGCCTCCATGCCGGGAAGCGGTGGGCTGCTGCCCAGGGTTGCAGCAGCGCCGTGGGGCAGCCCAGCCCCAGCCACCCAGCAGGGTGGTGGGAACCCGCGCGTACAGCCAAAGCACTACAAGCAGAACGACCCACGCTGCCACAAAGCACGGTCCTGCTCCCGGTCACCCTGGAGGGGACTCCCTTGGTTGGACCCCCGTGAGCAGGGCGCCTGGGCGGAACAGGGCTTGGGCTGCCCTCCCAGGCGGTGCGCACACAGACGCACCCCCCTCACCTGCGTGCACTCGCCCACACGCTGCTGCTGTCTTCCCCAGCCCACGCGGCCACATGGCAAAAGGTTTGGCCCAAGGATGGTGATTTAGTGCAGCACATGCATTTCTAAAGATTGTACTGCTGGTTTGGTGGTTTTTTTTTTTCCTTTTTTTTTGTGTTTTCCCCCCTGTTTTTTTGTTTGGGTGTGTTGGGTTTTTTTTTTGTGATATTTAATGCTTTTCACAGCTAACAGTCTGTGGAGCAGCACTGGCCCTGCCGGGGCAGAAGAGCTGCTTCAGTTCAGTGGGACACAGCCACAGCACCTTCCTCCCGAAACAGAGGCACACACAGAGACACGCACACGCACGCACTCACGCCCACACACCCCTTCTCTGCCTTGCCAGCGCTGACAGCCACCCGTCACGCAGCAGGGAGTGTGCCGTTTGCCCCCGAGCACTGCGCTGCTAGGCATGGCTCTTGCTGCAGGCGACTGCTGCCGTTACAAAGCCCGCTGCAGGGCTCTGTTAACTGGTCCCAAGTTTGTCAGCCAAGCCCGGGGCCGGAGCTGGGCCGAGGGGCTCCAGCGCACAGCACACTGCGGCGCTCCGCTGGGATGAGACGCCAGCAGAGCATCGGCCTTTCGTAATGACTTCAGCATGTTACATTATTTTTTTTCCCCTTTGCAGTTAGCACAGAAGATGATGAGCTTCAGTTTGCCAGCCAACCGCCTTTGCTTCATTGTCTGAACCGCTGGCTGACTGATGTGGGCTTTTTTTATTATTATTATTATTATTATTATTTGTGTCTGTGGCTGTTGGGAAATAAAGGTTGATCCTGCAGCAAGACAAACAGCTCCGGAGAGGCGAGGAGGAGGGTGAGGAGCAATACACCCCTGTAAAGTATGTGCCTTGCAACACTATGGAAAAGCTTTGCCCTTTGCCACGTAGTCAGCGCACAGGCCCCCCGTCCCCTCGGCGCTCGCGCTGCTGGGAAGCAGCCGGGCTCGGTGAGGGGTTTGGCTGCGCTCCTTGCACCAGTTCTGTTTTCCTGGCCCCGGCCCCACCTGACTGTGGGCCAGCTCACACAATAGTCAAAAATAAAAACCCCGGCAGTGCCCCAGCCGGAGGCACGCAGCTCCCCCGCAGCCCCGGGCAGGGGCGGCCGCTGCTCTGGCGGGGGATGTTTGCTCATGGGGAGCTGGGGAGGGGACCCAGCGGTGGTGGCTGAGCTTGGCACAGCCGGCACGTTGGAACGGGCTGCTGCTGCGGGCTGGGGGCACCACGTCCTCAGCCAGCACCCATGGGCACTGCTAGTGGAGAGCACCTCTTGTCCTGTGTAGTTCTTTTCTCTGTGTCCCTAGCACTGAAGGCAATAAAATGGTTCTTTTTTTTATTATTATTATTATTAATTATTATTATTTTGCTTGTTAATACTGTTTTACTTAAGCAAATGACTAGGCGGCCAGCGCCGTCTCTGCTGTCTCGGGCTGGAGTGTGGCTCTGCTCAGGCCAGCGTTGGCACTGCCCAAGACACATGCACCCAGACCCCCCTCCTGCTCCTGGGGAGGGGGCACCCTGCACCAGCCCCCCCATGAGCTACTCACTCCTGGGGAAGAGGAGGCCACGAGGGGTCTCACCACAGCCCCTGGTGACCTGAAGGCAACTGCAGGCATGACAGAGCCAAGCTCTTCTCAGGGCTGGACATGGCCACACCGTCCTGCCCTGCGCCAGGACCAAGCAGCCTAGAGCCCCCCATGGTCCCCTCCAGCCATGCCTTTCTGCCACTTGGTGTGTAAACTGGCACAGCCCAAATGAACCAAAACCCACCCAAAAAAACCCTGTGCATTTCCATGCACCCAAAGAAAGCCCCGAACAGCTGCAAAGGTATTGATCTTTTATTATTAACAGCAGGTAAATACAAGATGCTGCCGGGCTAGAAGGGCAGGGGCTGTGCCGCTGCGAGGGGCTCCCGATGGCCAACAGCCCGGACCAGGGCGAGCGCGGCAGTGAGGGCACACGGGCTGAGACCCTGCAGGAGATGGGGCGGCAGCGGGATGGGGAGCAAAAGCTCCCCCAGCCCCGAGGGCTCCCCCAGCCCCGCAGCTCCCCGCCCAGGCAGCCCAGCGCCCGGCAGAACAGGGCCTTCACCCGGCAAATGCCAAAGGTGACTCTTTCGGGTTACAAAATGAACAAACAAAAGCCATCTACACGTATTTACAGTGTCCCCCTTCCTGCCACCGGCTCGCTCCAGACGTGAGTCAGGGCTTGGGGTGTGCCCGGCCCCCAGAGCAGGTTGCCAAGGGCAGAGCCCCAGCCGGAGGGGACAGTCCTCAGCATAAGTGCCAGCACCAGGGGCTGCCGGAGCTGCGCTCACAGCCCCGTTGTACAGCAGGATCTCTGAAGGGCCCGCTGGCCGTCGGCTGGGAAGATGGTCCCAAGAGATGGGCCATTCCCATGGGACACGCACCCCTTCCACCAGGACAGGCGGACGTCAGCGTCCCATGGGGACCTGGTGCCTGTAGCAGAAAGGCCAGCTTTGCACCGGGTTCTGGGTCTCCGGCTGATCATCTTTAGCTAAAAACCTCATCAGGAGGACCGCGTCTGGGCCACCTCTCCTCCGTGCGCAGGAGAGCCGGGTCTGCCCTCCCGAAGGAGGACCTCCTCCCGTGGGAAGGAAAAGCAGAAGCAGGGTTACAGCAAAGACGAAGGGGGTGGTTCCGGCCTGGGGATCGATCTACAATCCACCATAAAAAAAACAGCTTGAAACAAAACCCATCATTTACTCTTTGATTTGTACAAAATAATAACAATAATAACAATAAAAATAATAATAAAAGGTGCTGGTGGCCCCTGGCTTGCAGTGCCCCACTGTGGCAGGGGGTCTCAGTAGGCAAAGATGACGTGGTAGGTGACTTGGTGCCCATTGTCCCAGGCGTAGAGCAGGCGGTCCTTGGGGTTATAGTCTATCTGCGTGGTGTAGGCGTACTCGTTCTCAAAGAGCAGCCGGGGGATGATCTGCGTGTTGGTGTGCGTGTCAAAGGCGTAGGAGATGTTGGCGTTCCTCTTGTTGTAGCTGTCGACTGCGTACAGGACCCCGCAGATGACAAAGCAGTTCCCATAGAAGTTCTTCCGCAGCCCCGTCCGCCACGTGGTCTCCTTCTGGGTGCTCAGGTCGGCCGCATTCAGCTTGCTCAGCACAATCACCTCCTGGTTGAAGCCTTCGTAGCTGATGGCCGGGTAGATGACCCACAGGCCGTTCTCATCTACGGCAAAGTCCACATCCGAGTGGCCCCGCCACCGCCACGGGGTGGACTCCTCGTAGGCCACATCGTGCAGCATGGCCCAGGCGGCCACGTACCGCTGCTTCAGGTCGTATTTGATGATGTTGCGCGTGAAGGCCCGGTTGTAGTAGAAGGAGCCATTGTAGACAACGTGCCCTGTCCCGATCCAGCTGTACGGGAGCTTGTAGGAATTGCTCCAGCGCCCTGCAGGGCAGAGACACCTTGCTGGCAAGACCCTCCCTTTTACTTTGGGGTTGGTGGCCCCGCCGCAGCAGCCCCCAGCACCCTCTGCCCCCCACCCTGCCTGCACTCCCTCCCAGCCACCAGCCGCAGCCTGGCATGGTGACAAGCAAGTCCAGAGCCACCATGGGCAGCCTGACCTGCCCCGTGCTCTGAACCCCACACGCTGGGTACCGGTGCCCAAGAGGGGAGGGTCCCCAGGCAGAGCATCTCCCCATGATGCAGCATCCCAGGGAACGGGGACACTACTGGGACCAGCCAAGCGGCGGCTGGTGCAGCACCGAGGATGGCGCAAGCCCACCTTGCTTGAAGTTGTCGAGGTTCCTGAACTCCACCAGCGTGTTCCCATAGTAGTAGTTGGTGACGTAGATCCGCTCCTCCCGGGCCAGGGGGTCCTTCATCCAGGCCCCCTCGTTGCGCCCATAGGTGTTCTGGGTGGTGGGCCCCGAGATGGTGGACAGCGTGTCCTTGCAGCGCCCTGCGTGGGCAGAGAGAGGCTTGCGAGGCCTGAGGGAGGGTGGCCACGCTCTCCCCGTTCCTGCCGGGGGTCTGCAGGCATCACCCCCCCTCCAGCTCCCTGCCCACCCAGCAGGTACCCCCGCTGCCTCGGCCTGGGCTCAGCCTCACAAGGCCCAGCAGCACCAGCCGGATGCTGCAAAGAGCTCCCCATGGCCTCAGCCATGTCCCTGCCCTGACCGAGACCTGTCCCAGGTCCATCTCCAGGGAGGCCTCTTCCTGCCCTGCCCAGCCCCTCAAACTGGAAGGGGACTACAGTAGGTTCCAGAGTTAACATGCAAGTAAAATCTGGTAAAGCACTTGTCCAGCCATCATCTCCACGACACCTCCCACCCGTGACCAGATCAGCTGTGCTGTGCTTAGCAGGACACGCCATGGGCACAAGCCAACCCCCATGTGCACAGCTGGATCGGCGCAGGACCTGCAGGCACTCACCGATGATGTTCCTGATGTCCTCCTCCTCCAGGGCCTGCTTCGGTGTGGCGGGGATGGTGGGGCTGACCGGCGTCGCAGGGGTGCTCGCCTGTTCCCAAGCTCCTGGGCTGCTCTCCAGGGCAGGGCTCGTCCCCACATCACTTGAGGTACCAGCAGTGGTGGCCACAGCAGGGCTGAGGACAGGGCTGGTGGCTGCGGTCAGGTTCTCTGTGGCTGTGGCCACTACTGTGCTGGCCAAGGCTGCCGGTAGCTGCGGGGTCCCCTCCTCTGCCAGCCCCGCCGGAGCAGTCGTGGTCTCTGGGGTGGGGGTCAGCCGGTTCACAGCGGTGGGGTCCAGGGTGGGCCCCGTGGACGTGGAAGGCGACAGGGGCACCGTGGCTGTCGCGGCAGTGTCAGCGGCCGGCGGGGTGGTGGGGTCGCTGCCAGGGGTGGGCGGCCATCCCACCGGGGAGGGCTTCCTCACGCCCTCGCCCGCCCGGCCGCTGGGCCTCAGGAGCTGGTCCTCGATCAGCAGGTCCACCGTGTTGTCCCCGCTGAACAGCTCGTCCGCTGCCAAACACAGGCGTGGGCGTCAGCCCCACAGCGAGCAGGAGCAGGTCCCCTACGGCCCCTCTCCGCCTGCCCCACCACTCTGGCTCCTCCATCCACTTCTCCAGGCTTTCTTGTACTAAATCCATGCGATTTTGCTCTTAATTTCCAGCCAGAGAAGGGCTGCACAATTGGCAGGGGCTGATGGTGCCCACGTTAGGAGGTCAGTGAGACCCTGTCACATCCATGTCCACCACCTCAGGCCGAGCAGAGCAGGAGGTGACAGACCGCGATTCAATCCTGCCAGCTCCCCGAGATGGGGCAGGATGGAGACGGCTGCAGCGCCCAGCCAGACCCTGCCAAAGCGGGTGCCTCACCCAGGGCACGGGACCACCGCTGCCCTTTGCTCCTCCTCACCTCAGGGATCTCACAAACCCACGCACGGCTCTGCTGGCCGACCTCGCTGCTGAGCCGGCTTTGCACAGAACGGGCGCTTGCCTTGTCTGCCCGCGCTGCCCGGCGCTGCCGGGCCCTGGGGGCTCGGCCCCCTGCTCTCACCGTGGCCGGAGCCACGAGCAGCACCTTGCCGAGCCGCAGGGCAGCCACAGCTCCGAGCCGCCTCCTGCCACCCCGGCCGCTGCACAAACCTCCCGGGGTGTCATCGGGCCGGCGGATCTGCAGGACTAACATACGTAATAAACTTCTAATTTACTTTCTGGAAAGGGGTTGATGCTGGGTGTTTTAAACCGAAGCAGTGACCTATTTCCTTAGCTACCAGGGGTTCTCCATGGAATAACAACGCTGCACTGCTTCCCTGCGCAGGGCTCAAAGGCCGCACAGCGGTGAGGTACCAGTCGTCCCACCTCCTCCTGCCTCCGAGCCCTCCTCTCCATGGTGGCCCCCCGCGCTTTGCCCACACATTCCCAAGGGACAAGGCAGGACTCGGGGATGGATGCTGGCTTTGCTACAGGCCACAGCCAGCCATCCCGCTGGACGCCACTGCAAACCCAACTCACGTTGCTCCTCGATGTCGTTCTCCGACTCGGCAGACTGGGCTTTGTAGTAGGTGACCCCTCGGACGATGGTGGGCTTGGAAGGAGGCCGGCTCCTTACGTGCAGCTTCCTCTGCAAGAGCTGCTTGGGCTTCTCATCCTCTGGAGAGAGGTGCAGCTCCGGGAGGGACTCGACGGAGTTGATCTGCTGGGAGATGGTTTCATCTTTCAGGAATTTTTCTTCATATTTGCCCTGGAAGAGATGCAGGAGGTTGTTACGGGATGGACCAGAACGGCCACATTTTGGGGGACGGGGCAGGTCAGGTTGGCCAGCCAAGCGCTGGGTAGGACGCTCTGTCCCTCCTTTCTCAGGGTCAACCTCAGTCCCTTCTGCCGTGGGAAGCCCCCCAGGAGACAGCGGGGACGGCAGACCAGCGTTGCCTCTGCCTGACCTTGGTGCCACCCTGCAAACCTGGGACTCGGTGCTCGGTGAGGCACAGGCTATGGGATAGAGGACGTGCGGGCAGAGCGGGGGCACCCCAGGGCGGCATTTGCAGGGTACACCCCTCACTGCGACCGCTCGCATGTCCACCCGCCCGACACCTCCTTGCACGCCAGGGACCGGTGCCGGTGGCTGATCCCGAGGGAGCACACGGCATGCGCCAAGATTTGGTAGAGCAAAGAGGCTGCAGGCACCATCCCAGTGGGACTGGGAACTCCCCGGGACAGGGACTGGACCCCCCGGGACAGGGACCAGGGGGGACCGGCTGCCGCAGCTCACGCCTGAAGGATTTAATCTCATTAAAGGAAATCAGAAAGCCCGAAGGTTGAAGTGGTGCCCATTTGGCTGAGAAGACGGGCCCAGGGTTCCTTCGCAGCCCTGCCGCAATTAACAGCGAGGAAAGGGGAACGGTGGGAAATGAGGTCACTCGGGGTAATAAAAGCCCCGCGCTTGGCTCTGCTGCCTGGCCGGGGCTGGCTCCTCTCCAGCGGGCAGAGGAGCCCCTGCTCAGGTTACGGCCTGGGGAGCAGGGGCAGAGGGGCTGGGAGCGCTGCTGGACACCCCCTGCCGCGGGCACGGCCCCCCGAGCAGAGCGCTGGCATGTCGTGGGCAGTGCCATTTTCCCACCCACCGGCCCCCAGCATGTGCGTGGGAGCCCGCCCTTACCCCCGCTGGGGCTCGGGGAGCCCACTCCTACGTAGGACCCGCAGCGCCTGCTCTCAGCTGCTGGGGGGGGGCAACGTGCCGGCTGTCCTCACCCCCAGGAGCTCAGCACCCCTGTTTGGAGATGGAAATGATGCAGTGACCATTCCCCCTCCCCAGACAGCTCCTTTGCCCCTGCAGAGAGGACCCTGGGGTGAAGGCAGGAAGCTCCAGGAGCCACCCAGTACAGACCAGAGCAGCGTGAGGCCACCCTCGATTGCACCACCAAAGCAGCAAGGGGGTCAGGACAGCCTGGGCAGGTCTTTTCCCAAGACACCCCTCTCTGGGGCTGCACAGACCCCGCAGGGACCCCCGCAGCCCAGCCGGGCACCGGAGCCAGCGGCGTGCCCAAATCTCTGCCCGGAGCCCGCCAGGCGCAGGGGCTGGCTGGGGAGGGATAATTCCCCAGGAGGGAGGGCGACAGGCTGTCCCTCCACCGAGCCCCCAAGCCCTGCTAATCAAAGGCTCCGAGTTTCCCAGCGCTTCCCAGCCGGCCCCGCAATGACATCACTCTTTCCGAGCAGCACGGCCGCCGCTGACCTCGAAAACCAACAACACCACGGGAAGGGGGGAGGCCCAGGGAGCAGCCTGCTCCTGTTCCCTCCTACGTCCCGGCGGCAGCTGGGCTGTGCCGAGAGAAGCAGGCTGGAGCCGGAGGCACGGAAACAGGGTCAGCTGAGCTGAGAAGAAAATAACGCCGGGCCGGTGGCCTGCCAGGGGCCACATCCAGGAGACACCCTCCGGGCTGGCTGGCGCGGCGGCAGCGACCTCGAGCTGTGGCACCCGCTGGGGCGGTCATACCTCTGCATGCGTGTAGGCAGCCTCGGCGTCCCGCTGCAGCGAGCTCTCAATGTCGGCAAGGCTGTTGGTGATGAGGTTGGAGCAGTTCTCCCTGTCTCTGCGGTGGGGATCCTGCGGACGCTCCTCCACGTTGGCTCCTGCCCGGTGGTCTTCCTGCGTGAAGTTCCTGGACATGCCCTAGAAAAGCAAGAGAGGAGACTTTATCCCACGTAAAGACAAGGGATGCTCCACGGCCCCCAAACCACAGCCAAGGAGCCAGCGAGCTCTGTGCTCCCATCCTGGGCGCACGGCTGGACTTCTCCATGGAGCTGGGCACTTCAGCTACCGAGAAGGTGCCCCTGACCCCAGGGGGATCCAGAAACCCCACCCCTGGTGTGCACATCCCAGATCCACTCTTTGCCACAGGGCCCCACGGAGCAGGAGAGTGGCCTTGAGGTTCTTCGACACCCATCTTCAGCCACGCTCACCGGCTCATAGAAGGAAGAGGAAAAGACCGGCTAAAACATCTGAAGTCTTAGCCTCACGTCCTTTGCCTATGGCAGCAAGTTCATCTCCCACTTACTAATCCCACTTTCCTAGCAGGGTCCCATCCTGGCTGGCCGCTGCCTGCCTGACCCCCGAGGCCAGTCCTGGAGGTCGGCATCCCACTCGCCTGGTTTCTGTTCTCCCGGTCCTGCCCCGCTGCCTGGCCACGCAGCGCCCGCACGCGGGGACTGCTCCTCCCCACCACCCTCCGCTCCCACAGAAGAGAGGGAGAATTTGGGGAGAGGAAGAGAGCCAGTGACCCTCAGAGAGCTGTCCCGGGACCGGGAGGGAGCTGGGGCTGGCTGCAGCTCATCGGGCAGCCCAGGGCAGGCAAACCCCTTTGCCCTTCTCAGTCCCCCAACCGTAGGCACACCTTGTCACCAAGGGGTTGTTGCAGTCTCCGCTCATCGCTCCTTGGTCTTTTACATCCGAAATGGCAACTGCTTTGAGTAGGTGGCACATCAATCAAAGGATTTTTGCACGGAGACTGGGGGCGGTTCCCCCTGATCCTTCATTTTCAATCTGTCCTGCCATTAATTTCTCCTAAACCCCTGCGACCTCCATCTGCGACCTCAAAATCGCCAGCTGATGCAACAGCTGCAAGCTAAAGACGAAGCAGAGGAGCTGCCTCGCTAGAGGAGGCGCTAGCTCTGCGGACCAAGTATTTGGGGGTTCGTTTCCTTGACCGACACCATTTGTGTAAAATACCTTGTTATACTGGAAACACCTCTCAATACCTTCTCATCTCTGCAAAAATACCACCTGAGTCCAGTTAACCCCCAACTCCCTTCATGGGTATCCGAACTCCCAGCCTTTACCCAGGAATTGTGAGTCACAGCTTTATCATGCCATTTTAAGGCTGAGTCTAGAGCCAAAGCAGGGACTTTTCAGCAAGCATTTTGCTGTAGTAAGAAAAGGAGTAGGGGTCTCTTGATGCTCTCCTAGAAGCAGCGCAGGAGCAGAAGCAGCTTCAACACCCTCCTCCTTTTGGGAGGATGGCTGATTCCGACAGCCTTGTGCCCTTATCACTTATTCTGTGTAACGTTTGGCTTATGACCTGCTGAGGAATAAAATCTGCCTCCCCTTGAGCAGGGAGGCACCACCAAAGCCCAGCCTGTGATGCTGCTTGAGGCCGCTCAGCTGTTTTGCTGGGGAGCAGCTGCCAAAAGCACACCCGCCTGGGAGGCCGATGCTTTGAAGCCATGCCAGGCTCTTGTTCAGCATCTCAGCTGTCCGATGTATCAGATCCCGTGGCCAATGCAGGGTGTGATCCTCCTCTTCCTCCTCTCAACAGGAATTTACGTGCTAAGCCAGCAGCAGGAAGCGTTTCACACCTGCTGCCTGCGCTGCCTGCGCCAGCCCTGCCCTGCCCCAGCGGCACTGGGGAATCTCCATCTAACCCAGACCTCCGCTGTCCTTCCCCATCCCGTCCAAGTGCCTGCAGGCAGCTTCAGCTGCTTGTTACATGATCCCGCAGCTCCGCTTCTGGGGAATTAAAGACCCAAATCTGTGAATTCTCCCCTCCTACACCTTCACTGCTCCATCTCTGACCAAACTACTTCAGCCAGACCGAGCTTTCTGCCCCTCTGCCTCACTGCGACGGGCTGCGAGCAGAGCAGCCACACTGCAAGGTCACCCCGGCGTGCCCAGAGAAGTGCCACCAGCACGGATCGCGCTGAACCCCCTGTGCAGGAACCGGCTGGTAGACCCGGCCACTCCGGTACTGAAGAAGAGCGCAGTGGTACCCGCGCGTGAAGTAATCACTTGTGTCATTTGTCAATACCCAAACCCCTAATCTTACCTTACCTTAGCCTCCGACTCGACCATCGGCAAGGTCTTTGAGGAACCTCCCCACTCACTGACCTGATGGGCTGTGTCATTCTGGTCTGACCCGTTTACAGGTGACAATGTCTAACAGCATCATTTTCAGCCAACTAGCTTCAGGGGGAGACAAATACACGGACCACAGATCCCTAAAGGATACCAAAAACGTGTTGTCCCCTCCATCATCCCTAATCCAGCAACTGTGGATGTTAAATAGGAACAGATCATCGGTCGGTCCTGATGAGCCCAGCTAACCGTGCCGCAGGGCACGGCTCACCCCGCCGCCAGACCCGTGGCTACCAGAGCCGCAGCGGTGAAGGTCCCCAACGGGGACGCGCGGCACGGGGCTGGCGGCACAGTTCCCACTTCCCTCCTCTCCTCTAATTAGCAAAGATTCGGCAGCAAACCCAAGTAACAACTGGAGAATAAGCTAAACCACAGGAAGAGGGTGGGATTGCAAACAAAAACATTGGTTCTTTGTTATTTTTAGACCTCAAAACCCCTTTTCCCCCTCTTGGGTCAATTGCCATGCTTGGAAACCCAGAGCCCCCAGGCAAGCGTGCTCCTCTCGGCTGTCTCCTTCCTGACCCCGGGATGGAGCACGCCGTGCCTTCCCGAAACACTTTGCAAGTGGAATTTTGGCTTTATAAATCATCGCCTCTTGGCTCCTGGCTGCAGACGAACGGGACTGCTCCGCTCCGACAAGAATGTGGAATTACTGTCCCAGATATGGACCACGGGAGAAAACTCCAGTATTTAATCTGGCAACCTGTTGCTACATAGCTGAGCGCAGCTCAACAAAGTGCAAACCCTACGTTGTACTAGCCAAAGAAATATTAAACTCTATGGAAGTGAAAATGATTTCACTGGAAGTTTGCTCTAAAAAAATGGAAGGTACTTTATCTTATCTATCTTTTTAGCAGTGCTGAGGGTTCAGCTCTTTTTAAACACAGGCCAAGATGTAACTTGGTCCTTAAGGAATTTGACCTCCTTGGCTACCAGCTGTCCCGGTGAGCATGTCCCGGCACCGGCCCTGAACCGCTCACCCCCACATCAAACAGCACAAAAGCACCTGGTTGAGAGCAACTATCACGCCAGCACAGACAGAAAATTGAGAAGAGGAAAAAGTTAACAGCAGGCCCCTTGGACCCCGAGGAGATGCTGGTCCTGGTGAGGCCACAGCTGGGATCCCGCACCCAGTTTGGGCCACGAGGGATAGGGGAAACTGGAGAGGGTCAGGGGAGGCTGAGGGGGTGGTGATGCCCTGGGCACTGCCTGTGAGGAGCAGTGGAGAGTCTGGTCTGGTCTAGTTCAGTTTCAGCCGAAGGGATAACTAACATTTTTTCCAAAAGGAACGAGGCTCTGAATGCACCAAAGGTACCAAGTACCTGATTTGAGGCAAGTCCCACCGAAGGCAACAACCTCGAAGGAGAGCAGGACTCATCTTACCTTCTCGAGCTTTTCCACCCGACCCACCAGCTTGGTTGTGACCGAGTGCAGCTTCAGAAGGTCCAAGCCATAAAAGGCACTTTCCAGCATCTCGACAATGGAGGACAGCTGCAAGGCAAAGGGAACACACCGTCCGTCAGAGGCAGTTGCTATGAAGTACGCCGCATGGTTTCTACAGCCGAAAAGTCAAGGGCAACGCACGCATCTGAGTGCAAGAAGTTTATTAAAACGCAAGTTTTTCCTTATATAGCCCTGCTGCGTTGCTGCCGCGGTCAGAGCCCAGCATGCAGAGCAACACGCGCCACCTCTGCAGAGCTTCAGGAGCATGTTTTGGGTGCGGGGGGTTAGTAAGCAGAGCAAGGAGAAGCACGGCCCTCCTTGCCAGCTCTAGGCAAGCTCTCTCACAAGCCCAAAGGCTTAACTACCCCACCAGTGACATGACTGGCAACAAAACAGACAACAAGCAAACGGCAGCTCATATAAAAGTGAGTTTAGCTCAGACTCTGAGTTCGTGCCATCCCATGCTTTTTTTCCTGGAACAAGAAAAAACTTGTTAAAAAAAAAATATTGAAATGTTCACAAATGCAAGAGTGAAGCAACTGAAATTCAGTGCCAGCCTGGTAATAGTTTGCTTCCCTGGAGAACAACTTTATCAGAGGGACACTGCCTTCTCCTTCAACCACTCACTTCAGAGATGTGCTGTACTTAACTCACCCCCTTCCCGCAGCAGGAAGGGTTGCGTCCCCGCGTCCTGCCCAGCACCAGCCCCTGCTCACCGACCCTGGGGATCCAGACAGCAATACCCTCGTCCTGCATTCCGTACGGTTCCTGGTGCTCACTCTGCAGAGGACAGTGCTGAGCGAGGCATGGGCTGGTGGGGAGAGCTCCCAGGTCATTCCCTGCCTCTGCACGCGCCTGCTCCCTCCAGTCCCACGTGTCCAGTCCCCACACGTACAGCATGGCACTGCACTTACAGCCCCGACAGCTGAGAAGTATTTTCAATGCATGGGAATCACTACAAGACAGCGACATTTTCTCCCAGGAGCTACAAACTGGTCAACAGAACTCCATAAACATGGGAGAAGTACAGGCAGCACTGCTGGCAGCACTCTGAGTTTCCACCCCAGCCTCTGCAGTCTCCCTGTGGAGAGACTGCAAAGGAAAGATTTTTTGGGCCAGATAAAATGGCAGCGTTAAGAGACAAGGATTGTTTTATGGCTATGCATCCACTTTCCACCGAGAACTGAACGGAGATGACCGATACAATGCACGCAACCTGCCAGACAGCCGCTAGAGACATGCGCTTTCCCTCCAGGCTGGATAATTTCCATCAACGCACAAAGGTTGCAGACTTTATTAACCACCTTCCAAATCTTCCTGAACACAGACTCCTTGCACAGAATCTGCATCCGAGACCCCCAAAATGCAGGCCATGCCTAGAAGCAGAGGAGCAGCAAGCTGCAATTTCACAAAAATAGATCTTAGAGTCAGCGGACCCCTGCCAACACCAAGTTGGCCCTCCCCCAAACACCATACTGATGCACACATCAGCTCAGTATTTCCTTCTCTTCACCCACTGCAGACTTTGGCTCTCACTGTCTGATGGTCCATGCATTCCCACAGGACCTTATTAAAGGTACAGATGGGACTGAAACCTTCAGCTGGGATGCCCAGCGCAGCCATTCGGCACTGGGTTGGGGTGCCCCAGGGGGACCCCTGCTCCCTCGGCTTATCTACTCCCTTCCTCGCCGTTCCCTTGGGGATGCATCCTCCAGCCCACCCGTTGTAAGGGAGGGCTCTCATTTTGGGGAACTTCCCACGGCTCTCCCACAAACAGGGTTTTTGAGTCAGAGCATAGGAAAGCCTGTTAAAACATAACAGATATGGAGCACAACCACGCGCGTCCCGCTGCTGGACCAGGCAAGAACGATGTTCATCAGACCAGCAAGGAGAGTAAAACCCCTGGGGCTGTTTGGAGCAAGGAGATGGCCTGTCCTGTCCCTCCCGGCCCCCCCACGCAGAGCGTGGGAGCTCTCCTCATGAGTCACGTAAGAACTGGAGCTGTGTCCTCTCCTGCCTCCCGGCTTCTCCTACAAGAGGTTGCTGTTCCCAGCGCGCCCGACCCCAGGAGGGACGCTGTGCTCGGCGAGAAAGCAAGCCTGTTTTCACAGCTCCCGGGGTTTGACTTTTGCAGCAATGAAAAACCCCACGTGTGTATATTTGGATAAACCTTGTGAAATCGTTTGGCCGCAGATCCTTGCGAAATGAGCGGGGGAGCCCGGGCCAGTTCCTAGAGGACAAGCTTTCACACCACAGCTGGCTGTGAGCAGCTCCCCGGCGGGAAGAGGCAGCCGGAGCCAAGGGCGCAGCCAGGCACGCCGCTCTGCTCCTCCTGGAGGCTGACCGGCTCCGGAGAGGACGGGGAGAGAGGTGCGAGCTGCTGGTGGAGCAGCTCTGCCTGCCTCCGGGTGAGGGACTTCAGGGGTCGCTCTGCCGCCCCGGAGGGTGTCCCCTCCCCTAACCGCAGCTCCTCGTCTAAGGCCAAGTGGGACATCCTGGCTTCTCCTGCAGACAAGGGACCACCAAACAACTCCAGACTGGAACTCCTCCTTCCCCGAAATGATGGATTATCTGCCTGTGCCTGTTTATCTTCCCTAGCTGCAGAGGAGCTTGGACAAGCTGCTAACTTGTCTGACTGCAACACATCCCTGAACTCCGAATTAATTAGAACAAACCCATCGTGATGGCCCTGGTGGGAGGCTGCCCTGCAGCACCTCGCACGATGCCTGCCTTCCCACCTGAGCTGGGACTAGCAGCACTGCCACGGGTTACATCCTCTCACCACCCACACGAGTGCCACCAGCACGCGACCTTCTACTCTGGGGACTCCCCAGGGCTGGATCAAGCCAGTGACCCTCTGGGGAGGATTTCTGCTGCCCTACCCAGGTAACAAACTGGAAAACTCGGTGGGGTCTGATGCCAGCTCCTAGACCAGCAAAAGTAAGCATCCAAGAAAAGTCACGAGTACTTAGAGCAAACACCGTCACATTTGGAAAAGAGGCAAATATTACTAAAGAGATAAAATGCTAAATAGTATAGAAGTATCAACATTTAAAACAACAAAACCCATCCTGCCATCAGCCAGCTGCGTAACACACCCTCACGCTGACGCATCAGTGGCTTTTGGCCCACGGAAGCCAAAACAGCTTTTTGCGTGGGTCCTCGGGAGCCCCTCTCTGCGATGGGAACGAGACCTGGCAGCTGCTGAGCGGAGCAGAGCTGTTCCCCGGGGACACTTAGCGCTGGACAAAGGGCAGGGAGCAGCCCAGTCCCTCCTGGGCTTCCAGCGCAGGCAGCCACGGCCGACCCCAGGCAGCACGGGATAAATCGAGCAGCGTGCTGATGAGTGAATCATCGACTGCAGCTGCTTGAATCAATCCCTTAAGCTGAGCTTGATTTTTACATAAAACATGCAGATATAAAAGTAACTACGGGATTTTTTTAGAAAAAAGATTAGGAAAAAAGTTTTATAGAAAAAGCTCAGAAAGAAAAGGCTTCAGAAGATCTCCCCCTCCCAAAAGAGCCCCAAATTCAAGCTGCTCTCCTACCTTCAGGTCGCTGCTCTCTGCCTCCCGCAGCTTCTTCAGCCTGAAGTCCCCCTCGCAAGGATTGAGCGCCGAGGGGGGGGCCACACACGCACACTTGCAGCTGGGTCCTGACGTGATGGTTTCCACCGTGTAAAAGTCCTCCGCTTTGAAAGCGCCTTCGTTAATCCTTTGGCAGGCGCCGCGGCCCAGGGGTCTGACCAGGCATTTGCACCGACAGTCGGAGCCTTCGGACACCGCCTTCACCTTGTCGTAGTCACCTAACAGCTGAGCACAGGCCACCGGCAGTTAGCAAACTTCTTGTCCTCTGCTTGCCCAGCAAAGGACAAGGACACCCTGGACCTCGAGGTCCAGACAAGGGCAGTTTGGACACCCTGAACCTCGAGGAAACTGGCCGTCTCTTCCGAAATCTGCTGACCAAGAAGTTTTCTAGAGAGCGCAGAGCTTTTTGATCCCTACCTACAAAAGGAGTAAAAACTGGCTTCTTCCACCGGGGTATTTTTATTACACTTTGTGTAAAACAGACCTAACTGCTTTGAATTTTAAATATGAGAATTTTAAATATGAACCCCATCCTGCTGTCTTTCAATGCTTTGAGTCCAGTAGACCCAATAAGTCACCTGCTACCCTGAGCAAGATTTCTGTACGCGGGCAAACAGGGTAAGGGTGCGCTGGAAGGGTGACTGAAAGCCACCCCATAAGCAGCGTAACCTGGTGGTGAAACAGTATTTCTGATTAGCCCCATACAATGCCAGGAATTTCCTTCACGGAGATTTGCAGACAGCGCTTCTGAAAGCCCAAGCACAAAAATAACTTTGACGGTATGTTTCCAATAGTCTCCACGTTAGCCATTTCCGAGGGCAGATAATAGCACACAGTCTGATCGGCCAAATCTAACAGAAACCTCCACCGCATCCCACTGGCGGGGAAAGAGTCTGGATCCCTCCCCCCCGCACACAAAGAGGCTCCACCAATTCCCCTCCCAAGGAGCTCCCCGTTTTCGGAGTCCCCCCCAGGGAAACGATAGGATGGATGCTGAGAACTGCTCCCCGCTGGGCTTCAGTCAGTTCACCGTACCCCGGCCCGTAAATCTCCCCGCAGCTGCGCTCACCCAGCACCGCCGGGCAGCGCGGGCGAGCGCACAGCATCTCCCAGCACCACCCAGGCAGCGCCCAGCACCACCCGGCGCGCGCACAGCATCCCCACGGCACTGTCCAGCCCCACGCCGCGGGTGCCCAGCACCCCCCGGGGTGCCCCGCACCCCCCCCCCCCGCTCCCCAGCAGGTACCTGGGAGAGGATGTTCTCCTGGTTGTCCGCCTCGTCCTGCAGCGGCTCGGCGGAGGGCCCGGCCGTGCCGGCGGGGGGGGACCCTGCCCGGCAGCCGGCGCCCAGCGCGGCCAGGCAGAGCAGCAGCGGCAGCGGCCGAGCCATGGGCGGGCGGCGGAGGGGGCCGGGGCCGGGGCCGGCGCGGAGCCGCCGCTGCTCGCTCAGGTGCGGCGCGGTGGGCGCGGGCGGGGCCGGGCCGGGCTCCCGCCCCGTCGGTCCTCCCTCCCTCCCTCCCTCCCTCCCTCCGCGGCGGGACGGGCCCTCGGGCGGGGCCGAGCGGGCGGCGGGGCGGGACCGGGGCCGACCCGGGCGGTGCTTCCCACCTGCGGCGGGGGCTCCCCGCAGCCCAGCCACAGCCCCGCGGGGCGGCCGTGCGTGGGCCCGGTGTTCAAGCTGCCTTCGTGGGGTAGGGCGAGCCCTGTCCCGCGGGGAAGGCTGGGGCCAGGAGGGAGCGGGTGGACGGGGACACTTGGGCATCGTCCGCCCAAAGCAAGTTGCGGAGAGCTCCCGCACGTGGGGCTTCTCTGGTGGGCTGCAACCCATCTTCCCAAAATGCCTGCATTGCCTGCCTGCACCAAGCAAACCCACGCATCCCACCCCTGCGGTTTGCAGCCTGCCTGGCTCCTTTTCCATCACCCGTAACAGCCTGGCTCTCGTCCTCCGCGTGCTTTGGGTCACGGGGAAGCCGTCCTGATGGCACAGCACTGCGTGCCATGCCTGCGGCTCTCCAGTAAGACTGCATGCGCTGGGGTCACGCAAGCAGTTCATGTTTCGAAGACAGGCTCCTAGCCATGACTGCAGACCTCCATGTGCTTACTGAAATTTAGGATGACACCGACGGGAAGCGGCCACGCTCTGGCAGTCCTGTACCCTTCTGTGCCTCCTGCCAAACGGAAACATCCTGGACACACTGTTCCCAGGGAAAGCACAGGCGCAGCATCCTCCGCTGTGTAGGTGTCTGCACTGCTGTGACGATGTCTGGGCCTCACTGACACGTGAAGAAACCTGAGATGCCCTCATAAATGTACCGATGGCAACCAAACACACGCCAGCACCGTGCCCCAGGTATGGCACAGGCTCGTGTTTGGCACAAAACCTGCCCACAGTCAGAGGCAGAAGCCACATGCACAGCGGGTGGCACGAGAGGCCACGTGAAGCTCTCACTGAAGCAAGGCGGTGCACCAGCGAAGCACCCCCACTCCTTAACGCACACGTGTCCCAAAACCACCCCAAACCTGGTGCCTGCAGCCCTGGGGCCGGGCACCTCTCTAAGGAGGCTCCAGCTCTCGCATCCCATTGCTCTCTCCCAGGGACAGTCTGCAGCGATGGAGCTTCCAGACGCAAAGAAAACATCTTGTGCGAGAGAGGAAGCGGCTGTGGCATGGGGGACAGCAGAAGCTGCTGACTCCAGGGCCAGGACCGCAGGCTTCATGTGGCATGGCGCTGTGCCTCTCTCTCCTCTGGCCTCCCTGGGAAGTGAAGCCTGTGGAGAAGGGGGCAGGGATGCGCGGGTCCCTGCAGCAAGGCTGAGCAGAACAGAGCAGGAGGGGAAGCAGCCAGGGAGGATGGGAGGACAAGGACAGCCAACCTTTGGGCAACTGGAGAGCAGTAGGAGGGAAACACGTTTCTAAAAGCCTCCCCCCACCAGCCTCTCTCAAGGATAAAACGTCCCTTGGGCTCCAGCTCCTTCAGTTCTGTTTCCATGGCTCTGTGCTGACAACAGCTGAGCTTCCCTGGGGGCAGCTACCCCATCTGTCAGCACAGACTGCCCTGAGGCTGCGAGACTGGGGCTTCTGGAGCCCCCAGCTCATGTCTAGCAGGGCCTCCAGCTGGCTCAGAGCACCGGACCCCCATGCACTCGTGTCACCATCAGGGCTAGCAGCTGAGAGCAGCCTCGAGAGGTCCCATGGCAAACAGCACCTAAAAATTTTTAAGCCTTTTCCTAACAGTCATTTGCAAAGGCTCGAAAAAGAAGGAAAACAGATCGACCACAGTATTTCAAAATGAAACAGAAGGATTTCACAGATTACTGACATGCTTTGTTGATTTCTTTTCTTTATAAGGGGAAGAAAGCTTTTCTGGTGGTATTTAGCTGGGTTAAAGACAAGTTTAAGCATGTCCTTTGGGGGCAAGAGAAGACAGCGACAGGCACTTTGGGTTCACTGCGGTCATCTCTAAAGTCTGAACATTCCCCCTTCAAGAAAAAAACAAGACAAACCCACAGAGGAGGACAGCAGAGCAAGTAAATGTGGCTCCGGCTTTTCTGCCTTGCTGAAGAAGGCTGGCCCAAACCTTGGCCCGAGCAGCAGCCCCAGTGTCCCCACGCCTGACCCCATTCTGTGCGACTGGTGTCGTGCAAAGCCAGGGCTGCCCAAGGAAGTGGGTAGATGGTGCTCTTCTAGTGCCACAAGTGAAAACATCACCTGGTCTGGAAAAAGGGAATCTAATAGCCCCATGACATCTCTGTGCCTGGAGCTGTGGGTGCAAAAAACCTGCCCCCCCACCCCCCCCGAAAGCATGCCCTTGTGCACCTTGCAGCTCCCTGTGCTGATCTGGGCCCCCGCGAGGTCTGGGCAGCGCCTCGTCAGAGGCACTGGCAGCAGGGAGACTCTGCCATTATGGGTCAAGTCAGGCCACTGATATGATGGTGGGGGGCTTTAAGGTCTGGGCTGACCCCGATGCTAGGTCTAGGGAGTCATTCATTTTGATTTTAGGGGATGCTGAGCTTGGCAGGCCCAAGGGAGGCAGCGCCCGCAGGGGCACATCGTGCCCTTTGAGGACAACTGCCGCCATCCTCAGCGCTGGGCCGGCCGCGCAACGCTCCCCTCGCCCGGGCACCGCTCCCCGGGGGATGCTCAGCGCCGGGGGCGGGATGCTCGGGTCCCCGGGCGCGTCCCCGGGCGGGTCCCCGGGCGGGTCCCCGCGCCCCCGCCCGCAGCGCTGTCCCTGCCGCTGCCGGGCCGTGCCCGCAGTCCCGCTCCGCGGGGGCGCAGCACCCCCGCGTGGCACCGCAGCCCCGCGCACGGCCCGGCTGAGACAAACCGGGTGCTCGGGGCTGACACTCGTTAAAATCCTTTGCAATTACAACGCTTCACACCGGGGGCAGAGAGCCAGCGCTGGCCTGCCTGACACCCTCCCCGAGCCTTCTCCAGGCTGAACAGCCCAGGCTTGCTCCGCCTTTCCTTGCAGGAGAGGTGCTCCAGTCCCTTCATCATCTTCGTGGCCCCCCCGCTGGACTCTCTCTAGCATGTCCATGTCTCACTTGTACTGGGCAGCCCAGAACTGGACACAGCACTCCAGGTGTGGCCTCACCAGTGCTGAGCAGAGGGGAAGGATCACCTTCTCCCGCCTGCTGGCAGCACTCTTCCTAACGCACCTCAAGACACCATTAGCCTTCTTTGCTGCAAAAGCAGGTTGCTGGCTTATGTTCAACTTGGTGTCCACCAGCACCCTCAGGGCATTTTCTGCCAAGCTGTTTTCCAGCTGGGTGGCCCCCAGTGTGTACTGGTGCATGGGGTCGTTCCTCCCCTGGTGCAGGACTTTGCACTTCCCTGTGTTGAACTGCAAGAGGTCCCTGCCAGCCCATTTCTCCAGCTTGTCTCTGGTTGGCAGCACAACCCTCTGGCGTGTCAGCCACTCCTCCCAGTCTTGTATCAGTGGTGGGGGTGGGAAGGACACACATCTGTGCAGGACATACCCCAGCTATCTTAGGGCTGAAAGCCGAGAGATACCTAGCATCCTCAGTGGGACACATCATCTTCCTTGTTGTCTGGCCCGGAGGTGAGCAAGGGGAGCTAGAGGCTGTGGTTGATCCTTGTACACTCCTGGTACATGCTGGAGCTCTTCCCAGCACCTCCCTGTGGCCTCAGCTCCTGTGGCTTTTGGTCCCGTGGCCTCGGGTACCAGCACCACATCCTGTTGGGAGAGACCAAAGTTGCAGGAGGCAGGTCTCCTTGTTAGCATTCCCATGCTGGATTTTGCAAGGCACTATAGGCTAGTCCAGCTGTGCCTTCCAGAGGTCACATATAGAAAGAGGCTGGTGGAGTATGCCATCATGTCCCTGGGGTCTACAGCTCAGTGCCTGCTGCCAACAGCAGCCAAGGTCTCATGAAGGCAATGCTTCTGTAACTGCCAAGGGCCAGCAGAGAGATCATTTGAAGTGAGAGGTGGACTTAACAGATGCCACTGACGTGGGGACGGCACATGGTTGCATGGCAGGAGGCCACACAGCCTGGTGAGGAGCTGCAGCAAGCAGTGACAGTCCCTCATGCACCAGCTCCGCCACGCAGCTTTGCTGCAGGTGCCCAGGGTGAGGGAAGCTCCCTCCTACTTCCATCCGCTGAAGGAGGAAATCCATCTCATGGAGCAACGTGACTAGACAGGAAAGCTCATGACGTGACCCTGAGTCGCACAGCAATTTGAGAGGTTTCCGTGCTGACCTCAGCAGTGACACTTGTGTTTATGCCTGTGACTCAAACGAGACCTGGGTGAACAAGCACATGCCCCAGAAACCATGCCTTTCTGAGGCTGTCCAACTCGTGTCACCTGCAGGAGGCACGACTGCATCAAGCCTGACCTTTCAGCATCCCTCCTTCAGCAAGCTCAGGGCAGACAGAGAAGGTCTGTCGAAGCCAGAACAGGAGATGTATTTAAAAATATATCTTAAAAATAATAATAATAAAACTTCAAAAGAGTGGTTTTTAAAACCTGGAGCAGGCCAGGAATGTTGCGCTGTGTCAGATGGGCTATCTGGCTGGAATGAGCCCCAGGCTTCCTAGGTAGGTCTGTTCGACCTGGTAAGAGCTTATGAGAACAGCTTAAAGTTGGGTTTAATAGAACTTGCACCAGGCTGAGCTGGATTACTGTAGGATGAGAAAAGTGGTACTTCACACAAGTGCTGCCTTATAAGCATATTATACAGAAATTCATGGCTTCCTGACTATTCCCATCCACCAAGCAGTGCCACACCCTGGGGCCTGGCAGCTTCCCACTGGGAGCAGACACCAGTGTCAGGGACTTTTTGGACTCGCCTGGGGTTTCCTGCACACCGTGGGTGCCTGTCCTGTGCCAGCGCTGGTACTGCAGGGTGCAGGCAGCACGGCTCCGGCAGCAGCCTTGGAGCCTGCAGCCCTACTCTTCATCCATGGGACCCCCCTCCATGGTTACCCCATGCGTGGCATGGCTGGGAAAACAGGTCTGGCTAGGAGCCCATCTTCCAGCAGCATAAAAGACGACAAAAAAGCCAGAGAGGAGTATCTGTCCCTCAACTCATACCCACTTTCTTCCTTGGCACAGGGATACCTGTACACATCCTGCCTCCCTGAGGTGCCAGCTGTTTGTACCTATTCCCACTGCACACTGTAATTAAACCTGGCTGAGCCCCTGTGATCAAGGCGAGGTTGCACCTTGCTGTGTTTCAAAATACAAATCCCCTTGAGCACGCACATCACAGCAGCACAACATGCCCTCTCCGCTGCGTGCGGCTGTGCAGGACCGTCCCTGGGTTTTGAGGCCACCCAGCCAACGCCAATGCCCTGCCGCATCGGCACGCTTCCAGCACACCCACACACTGCCCTGGGTGCTCCACCAGTACCGGGACACGCAGGGATACGTGAGCTGCCCCTTGGCTTCTGGGCCATCCGGAGCTGAACAGCACATCCCACCCTTGGTGGCAGTAGGACAGGAAGGGGTGGGCAGAGGATTCACCGCAGCAGCGGCATCCCCAGGCACCGCACGCGTGTGCTCACACCACCCTTCGCACGGAGGCTGCACGAGCACCCGTCTGCACCCCTGCGCATCGCAGGAGCTCTCACTGAACCCCAGCACAGTCACAAAAAGCGGCACCTCTAGAGATTGAGCGTTCAGCTGAAGACACAAAATGAGTGATCTGTAGACAAAAGCTGTGATTTAACAATCACAGCCGGGTCGGAAGGACAGATACATCTCCACGCAGCCCTGGCCGTAGCACCTTGGGCTCACACCTTCCCGCCTCCCCCGGCTCCCCTCCCCGGCTCCCCTGCCTCCGGGCTGACCCAGCTCCATGCAGAGCAGCTCTGCAAAGTCAGGGGCTGGGGACAAGCAGGGCCCGCAGGCGAAGCAGGGGCTCGGGGGGGGGCCACGGTGCTGCTCACACCTGCGCGAAGCAAGGAGGTGAAACCTTCTGTTTCGATCTCCCAGAGAGAAAACCCCACTAGAGTTTTCTGCAGAAACCTCCAACTTGGACAAAAGCGAGTCTCTGAGGACTGTCTGGCTTCAGTTCTTTTGGCTCTGGGGAAACCAGCCTGGCTCTCCTGTATAACTCCCAGCCGCTCTGGCACCCGCCTTGGGATGTCCCTCTCGTTAATACCCTGCTCTGCTCTCTCCTGAGCTGAACTGTGGACCTGAGAGGTCAGGGGACCTGGGCCGTGCAGGAAAACGTGGGCAGAGGTTTGCACACCCCGGCCAGCCCCCGCTGAAGCTGCTGGTGGTCAGCATTTGGCAACACTGGCAAACGAGCATGGGTAAGGTCCAGGATGGACTGCCTGTCCTGCTCCAAGCAGCACTTTTGTGGTGTCCAGGACACTGTGGCTGGACCCACAGCTCACATACCGGTGCTCTGCTAAACAATGCAAAGGCCGACCTTTGTCTTGCAGCAATCATGTCACCGCTGAGCACCTCAGAGAGGGACACGTGGGCACAGTCAAGAGGAAAAGGTGGGGAGAAAATGGGGATTAGCAAGGGTTGATAAAGACATGACCTCTCCCTGGCAGAGGTCTGGGTCATGAGGAGTGTTGGCAGGTCCTGTTGCAACTAATTACAAAGCTCAGCTCGTCAGGCAGTGGGCAGCGAGCATCAGCCCGATCTGCAGCATTCAGGGCAGGTGATTGAACGGGTAGGGTGGATGTGCCAGGGCAGGTTTCTCCACGACACAGCCACCACGTGGCAGCAGCAACCCACCAGTGAGGTGCCCCTGGCAGGACATCCGGAGATGGAACCGGCCCCAGCGCCACCAAACCGGTCCCAGCACGCTCCCTGTTTGCCCTGCGATGACAACAGCAGCTCGCTCCACCGCGGTCGGTGCCCATGACTCACTGAGGATCCTGCGGGCTCATGGGGAACCCAACGGACATTTGGGAAGACACATCCATCCCACCATCATGACTGCATGCTTACCCTTCTCTCCTATATCCCCGCCAACACTACTGCTCTGCAACACCCTAACACCATTGTCCCTGAGTTTGGGGAAAGAGAGGAGAGCCAAGGCCGGACCCAGCTCTAGGTCTCCATGGCTGGAAAATGACTGTGCATACCAAGGAGTGATCTCCTGCGGGAGATGTCCCAGCCTCATGGCCTCTTCTCATTAAACACCCGTGCCAGGGACCCTGGCAAGAGCCACCAAACTTGCTGAGGGCTTTGTTGATGAAGGAAATGCCAAGGGCCATCGCCACGTGAGTGGGAGGAAGCCGCTGGTGCCCGTGGGACTGAGGCAGCTCTCTGGCATGCGGCGAGAGCTGCCTGCCGGGCCGGCACGCTGCTGAGCGGTTCACCGGCCCAAGGGCTGGATTTCGGCAAGGCAAAAGTTCAGTCCTGGTGTCTGCTGTGGGAGACAAACTGGGTGCTGCTCATGTGACTGGCCAGGTCGCCCCACAACCAGGGAGACCTCTATTGACTTCTGATCCCGCTCTGCAAATGTCGGAGGGGTGCCCAAAAGGCCAACACACCCACCCCATGCAGGGCAGGGAGCTCCATCGTGGATGTCCCCATTGCCAGGCACCCTGGGTTTTCCGCTACCCTGGCACACCCTCCCCCTCGGAGAGAACCCACCTTGCAGGAGGCGTTTGGGCATGAGGTCGGATCTCTTACCTTAGATGCAAACTGCAAGGCCAGCACATAAGACCCCTGGATCCAAAAGCCTCATGACTCAGGGCATGCAAGGAGAGCAGGAGAGCCCAAGGACCAGCAGGGTGGGGCCCTGTAGCAGCAGGGAACAGAGAGGTGGATTATTAGTGCTGGTGCTAGTCCTGCTCCAAGAGGGACATCCCCGACAAGGGACCTGCAAGAAGCCCTTGTCATCAACACTCCAGTGAGTCTACAATAAATCGTCTGGAGACACTACCCACTGCCCCTGTACAGAGAAATGCCCAAACTGCCCATTGCGCCTGCAAATCCAGCTTCTGTGACCTTAGATCTGGTGTTCCCTGCCAGCCTAAACATGAGGCAACGTGCATGCTACGGCCTCCTCTCCCTAACTTCACTGACCTCAATCTCTGCTGCTGCCTGATGGCTAGCCCAGAGATGGAGCCACCCTCACAGCTGGCCTCCAACCCCTTCTGTTCCCCAACACCTCTGCTATCGCATGGACCCAAGTGGTCCCCCCAGCATCTTCTGCCCGCTCCCATCCACGCAGCCCAGACCCAGGTGACAACACATCCCTCTCCAGACAAGAATGCCTATCACGAGCTGCCTGGGGAACTGCTGGGCACAGCAGGAAGAGCTTGAGTCAACCCAAGACCTGCCCAAGGCCAAGGAAGCCATGACCTGCTGAAAGGTATCCGGGGAATTCAAGGCAGGGATGTGATGCAGCTGCCCTGACCCCCGAGCTGTGGCAGCTGCTGACAGGCAGAGCGTGGGTAGGTAGTGTGAGGATCTGCTCCACTCCTGAGTAGTGTTACTGCATTTTAAGACCATTAATAAATCATCAGTGCCTGGAGGCCACGCAGCACGTGTCCCTGGGGTCTGCGGGGCTGGCAGGCGCAGAGCAGCAGCCCTGCAGCCTCCACGCACCGCTGCTTGGAAATGACTTATCCAAAGCGTCTCAGCAGGTATGGCTTTTGCTGGCTCACCATGGATGAGCCACCATCTATTCAGATGACAAGGACATGAGATGATATTGCTGCGCTTCCCAGGGAGCTGCAGGCCACAGTGACTCACAGAGCTACTTCGGAGGTGAATCTCAGGAGTACCTGAGTGGTGGGCTAGCATGCCTAGGTCTCCAGAGCCAAACATGATGCTCAAAATCATGGCTGTCCTCTCAGCCCTGTTCCATACAACCACTTGTACAGACTGGCTAGATCCCCCACCCCGGAGGTCACTGCTGTCCCTTGAGGGTGGGACTGTGCTCAGCCTGCAGGGCTCAGCGGGGGTGGCACTACGCCCCATCTCAACGCCCTGCCGCCTCCTCCCTGCCAGGCTGCCACGTGCCTCCCACTGTCATTGCCCTGGGGGAGCAGACGCAGGTTCTTCCAGGGACACGACTCCCGCAGGCAGATGTACGCTGAACCAAACCAAATGGACCAAAGCTTCTGCTGAGCCAGACAGAAACGAAGAGCAGGGCAAGACTGGAGCCGTGCCTCCCCGGTGCACCCTGAGGTCATCTTTGTCTTTAGTAGCTTCTTTTTCGAGAAAGAGGATCCTACGTAAGCGTTCAGCATCTGCGCTGCCTCGCAGCAAGACCTTGCACAGCCTGACCCCAGGCTGGGTATCCAGCCACCTCCTCCTGTTTGCTTTGCTTGAGGCAGTTTTAAGGGAGAAACGAATGCAGAGCGATCAGTTCAGCTACTTTGCCTCAAGATAAATGTCACCCAGCCCTGATCATCCGCCTGCCCTGTCGTCTCCCCTGCAAGCACTTTGGTTTGATACAAGTCCTTGCATCTGCAAGAGGGTTTCTGGCAGGGCAGCCTTCCCAGGCTCCTCTCACTGAGCACTGATGCCAAAAATGTTAATTACAGCACCACAGCCTCTCCAAGCTCTGCTCTTACGCAGGAGCGTGTATTGATGAGCTAGATAAAGGCTTTACTACTCATTCTGATTCTTCTCACAAGCTGTTCCTGAACTCATCCACCGGTTCCCCTTTGACGTTTCTCCTTTGGGCACAGCTCCTTGTTTTGCAAAGCAACACTGCAAAGCCTCCCTGACCCTGCAGGCAGTCTTGGCTCTCTTTGGGCTTTCCCATTTCCTTGGCCATGTGGCACACGAGTGCCCTGAGCCTCCTGCATCTCACCCTTCAAGCAATTCAGCCTTACTCTCCCCTGGGAAGCTGCAAAGCGGGGTGGTGAGTGGGAGCAGCCCTGGGTCAGGGCCAGGAGGGTCTGTGGGGTCTTCATCCCTGGAGACTTCAGAGCTCACCTGGACACATCCCTGAGCTGCCTGGTCCAGCCGTGAGGCCATTCCTGCTCAGAGCAAGGCTGGCTGGAGGTGTGAGAGCTCCCTCCCAGCCAAAAACTTCCTGGGGCTCTACAATTTGCCCATTCTCAGCAAAACCCACCTGGATCCACATCCCCCTTGGCTCTTCCCTGCCTCTCAAGCTTTCTCCTCCCTTGGCTGTGGCTTGGGCTGCAGTTCCCACCCACGCTCCTATTATCAGTGCCTTACATAGCTGAAAGCCAACTGAGCTGTAAGCAATGAAGGACTCAGACTATGTTTGGGGCAAGGCAACACATTTGCCCATGAAGATAAGAAACCGGTGACTCGGCGCGATGATTAGATTTTAGATTGCACAGCCCGATTGCGAGGGACATCATAGAGCAACCGCAACAAGTTCTCACACTCAAGACCTGCCCCAGAGCATCTCTGGAAAGCCCCATGTCCAAGGATGGCAAACAGAAAGCTCCTGTCTTGGCACTGACTCACAGCTGCCGCTGCCGGCTCTTCCCCCATCCCACGCCTGGCATTTCTCATCGCCCTGCGTCACCCAGGGCTCCACCACGGGGCCCCGTGCTCCGGACAGGACTTGTTTTCATTGCACAAAGGGCTCCACAACTCCACGTGCACGACCTCAACAGAGGCACCCGACTTGTGCAGTGGTGTCTCCGCTACCTTAGCAAGCGAAGATGAGGGGACGGGAGCGCATTGGGAAGAGGCTGACAGATGCACGTACCTGCCTGCTCTCCTTGACCCAGTTGCTGTTTCTCCATTGCTGCTTTCATGCCTGGATGTGCCTGCCGGACGAAAGGGATTAGCTGGGGCATTAGCTCCGTGCATAGGCGTCTGTTAGCCAAGAGCAGGGCATGAGGAGCCATCCCTCCCTGCAGAGCGGCAGCTCCAGAGCGTCCGCCAGCTCTGCTCGCAGTCACCTGGGTGGTGGGCAGCCAAACCAGGTGGCTCAGCACCCCTTGGGCCGAATTCACCAGGCAAAGTTCACAGAGGGCAACAAACAACTGAGCCACCCCCTGCCCCTTGGGCAGTCTCCATTTCAAGGCACCAGGCCCCACCTGTGCTTTCAAGACAAAAGATGAAACTTGAAACAGTTCCTATCCCACAGAACAGTCCCATCCTTTGGATGCAAAGATGCCCAGCTTCTCACAACATGGAGGAGAGGAGCAGAAGGTGATGTTGAGCACGGCCAAGTTTTCTTCTACAGAAGGACAGGGACAATGACACCCGGGGTCACAAAAGGAGGCAGAAACCCCTATAGAGCACAGGGGTCCTGTGACAAGTGCTGTAGGACACTAGAGCACCTCCTCCAACTGAAGAGCAGTCTTCTGAGAGACACCTGGGCTGATTGTGCATCTCCAGCTCCATGCAGCACCAAGCTCATGGGAAACCATAAGCTTTATCCCATCTTTCCAGGGCTCAGCTTGTGCTTTAGCACCTTTTGTTCCTTCTTCATGTAACTCTGTTCAAGCAGGAAGCTGAGCTAGAGATCTCCAGAGGCCACCAACCACAACCACATGCCGCAGCAGATCCCCCACAACTCCTGAATCCCACACTTGCATCTCCCAGGATCTAACATACATCACAGTGCACCAGGTACCTTCAGAGCAACTAAGGTGAAACTAAACCATGCAGCAGGCTGAGCTCAGACGCAACAGGAGAGAAACACACATTTTCTTTAACCCTGAGCCCCAAATCCTCAAGGGAGAGCTACAGAGTGCCTTTAAGATGAGCCCAGAAACCCGTTCATAGCTCTACTTGACACCAACGTCACGGATAACTCAAGGACTGGTGGTGGTATATCACACGTCCTCTCCCCTCACCAGCCTTTACATGCTCCATAGACAAAAAGCACTCGCCCCATCCCATCAGGCACAGCTTCCCCTGATAAACGCCCAACTTCAGCCCACAGGCACACACTCGAGAAAAAAACTCAGAGGTCCTACCTGTGGTCATCAATCTCTGCCCACCCTAGAAATTTGCCACTTTATTCCAGGCTTTAGAAAAAAACAAACCTCATGTACCAGAAAGCACTTATTTTTCCTAACTATACCAGCTTATTCAAAGCTACCTCTTCCAGCACCTCCAGCCCTTCCTGCATTCAAATCCTTGGGCTGTCACAGCTGCAGTGCCAGCACGCAGCCGGTGCAGGACAATGCAGGTGGCATAAGGGCCCTGCCCTTCCCATCGCCCAGTAAGTTGCACTCATTTCATGAAGCGTTGTGGCAGAGGCTGTTTTGAGTAACGTTTGCTATTTTATCTCACCCAGAGAGAAAATGAGGCAGGGGTAGTATCAGAGAGCAGTCAGAGCAAGGATAAGGAATGACCGAGTGCCTCTGGCTTTGGGGTAGGTGGGGAATCCTCGGGGTGGAGGGGGTGAAGGATCCCTACTACAGCCCAGGGCAGAAGCCCAGCAAAGCTCAAGATGCTCATCGAAAACGAATCAAAAAGACATGCTTAATTACTCTCCAGACCAAGGAGCTAAATACTGCTGTGGGGAATCAAGTACACCAAGTTGAAGGGACAGCCAGCCACTGACTCCTTCCCTGGGGAGAAGAAACAGCACCAGAAGGGAGGGCTCTGGCCCTGGGGGGTTCCAGGACGCAGCTGAATAAAGCCACAGCACCCAGATCCAGTGCTGGGACAGATTTTATTGCACTTAAATAAATACACCCCAATCTGCTTCACAACTTTCAACAGCTACAGCCATAGCCAAGGGAAGCACCATTCCACAGTGGCCAGCTTCTCGTTCTGTCTAACGTCAGGCCAAAACAGAGTGCGTTCCCATCCACACCAGCGCTGGTAGCCCAGGTAATCACACGAGGGCTGCGCTGAGCGGTGTTGCTCAGCCCAAACTCAAGACTGAGCTATTTCTACTGCAGACACCACCATGCTAGCAGTATCCCTCCTCTTTGTAGGGATGCTCGAGAACAATGGAGGGTGGGAAGAAGGAAAAAAAATGGAAGCAAGAGTCTTTAAATCTGTATCCCTAGAAGCCAACTCAATGAAGAGCCTCCGCAGAGCCTGGATTCTCCCAGATGCCAGCTCTGTGCTTCTGCAGTTTCCCGCACAGACCCCTGAGCCAACCCTTGTGGGCGCTCCAGCAGGACGCACCAGCCCGGGCAGCGCAGCCGCACCTCGGGGGTCCCGACGGCAGCCAGGGAGGTGCAGGCTGAGCAGCACAGCCTCCCGCCTCGCCTGGCCCCTGGCAGGCCCCAGGGAAGCGCCTGGGCACACCGTAACACTCCCTTACTAGGGAGCATTAAATCAGTAATTCTGTGACACATCGGGGTGAGCAAGCACCAGACATCTACGTCTCCCAAGTGCCTAAGGCTGGGAAAGACTCCCAGACACCCCACAGGTGCCCAACGCACAAAGCCACACGGAAGTCTTCAGAAGTCACTCATGTCTTTCATTAACTAGGAGGAACAAGAGAAGTAAACAACTCTCCTACGGCAGGAGAGAACAGACCCCACGGTTCCCAGGTATGCACATGGTGCAAGGCAACAAACCAACCTCCCTTCCAGCCCTCCGAGTCAAAAGCAGCCAGCTATTGGAGTAAAGACACCGCTACAGCAAGGACAAGTCAGTTCCAGTCATTTATTCATTGCAGCACTTGAAGTACACCAGGTACTTGGTGAAGATCCCCAGACAGACAACAGGAAGAACACTTGGTACAGTAAATGTATATAAAAAGACAGTTAAATAGATAAAACAACATGGTAACCTCTCACTCTTGCTACAAACAGAGCAGACTAGCCCTGAGCCCAGGTTAATGTCAACAGCTTCAGTCTTTCCAGACAGTTGTGGTTACAACATATATGGCCCCATACCCAGGGGACAGCAAGGCATCTGTCCTCACAGTTGAGGCAAGGCCAGCTCTTCAGAAGCTTGGCTTCAGATGCTGTGCAGAGCCTGACTTCCAGTAAGGTTCAATCTTGTTGAGTACATCTGGAGAGCCGGCCCCAGCTTTGGTGTACATGAAAAACAGCTCTTCTGAAGATGGGCCTTCAAGTACTTCAGGATCAGCCACAGGTAACGTGTTTGAGCCGTCTAGAAAGACTGGTAGAGCCAAGATGCAGGGCAGCGTCCCAGACTGTTGCCTTTCCTGCCCTAAGCCAGATTTAAACCACATGTTTTGAGGCTGTTCCCAAACTGTGCACAGTTCAGTCCTGCTTTTGCAAGACACTGCTTTGCAACTATGTTAAGACAGTCTCCACCTACTCTAGGTCTCCAGTTTTATGCCAGAAAAAAATCCCATACCAGAAAGACTAAGTATTTCTCTTCAGTTTTCACACTTCCTTTTTCAGGAACTGTTCACCTTCTGTCGAGAAGGGAGATGGGGTCTGAAGCCATGTGCCTGCAGAACAGCAGGCAACACAAGCAGCACCAGAATGAAGAAAGCCCATCTACCGATACGAGCCTGTTATCCCCCTGGGACTGGCTTTACTTAATCTAGGAGATCACTGTATCTCTCTAGAGTCTGCTTCTCCAGTTCCAACAGCTTTTGGTAAAATTTCTCAGCAGTTTCTTCATCCACATCAATCTGGAAGACAATAAGAAAACTGTGAGACCACCACCTCGGTGGCAGCCAGCACAGATGCTGAGGGCAGCTCTGGGGATAGCAGGGTGCATCTCCAGAGCTTCTACATTCACAGAGAGGCAACTAAAGGCATCTATCACCAGGGCACAAGCCAGAACATATTTTGGGGAAGCAACATTACACACTCATCCTGTTCTAACCATCGCTTCCACCGTCTTCCAGACTCCAGCCTGAGCCAGGAGTTACTCTAGGAAACGTCACAGATAACCCCACGTCAGCATTCAACATGCATCTTGTTTCCACTCCAGCCACAGGACACCCTTGGCACCAACCCTTTCATGCAAGGCAGATGGCAAACCCCTAGCCAAGTCCCCGGCAGCACGAGGCTGTCATTCCATTTACCTTTCTGGGCTCCACATAGCACTTCCCCAGTCCAGAAGTACAGCTGTGGTATTTGACAAGCGCATCCAGGTACTCTGGCTTCTGTTTGAACAGCCACACCTAGGAAGAAGAGCACAAACGTGTACCAAGTCTAGCACACACTGTCCCGACCAAGCCTGCAGTCAAGGACCGGACTGCCAATGCCACAGGAGAACACACCACAGGTGCTTTTACCAAGCCGGGGAAGACCTGATATCTAGAGAAGTTGTTCTGAGCTGGCTCCCCTCAGCTGTGACCTACCTGAGCCAACAGTAAACCAGTGCCCCAGTGCCAAACCACTAAAGCAGTTCACATGGCTGAACTTGCTCACTACTGCTCTTGGTGCACACTGCGCCCTGCGTTACCCACCTCCCTCCCCTCTGCCTGCACCTCCATGGCTGCCTGACCGCCAACGGGGACAGCGGCATTCTCCCTGACCGAGAGGGAAGGAATAGTGTTTTTCCAAGATCATTTATTTTATGGGCACCTGATAAAGGGCAAAAAGCATCACCTGTTGGATCAGCCCTGGTCACAGCTGGTCCCCCGGCACTCACTGCTGTAGGCTGTTCAGGGGGAAATACAGCACCCACCACCAGCCTGGCAGAGAGCCTCTTTGCTCGAGCCAGCAGATGCTGGAAGAGCTGCGCAGAAGGGAGGAATATTAAAATCAAGTTGTGAACTACTCACATGAGCTTCTGCTCCGTTATACGGTGTCAGAGTGTAAGTTTTGGCAAAAAAGCGGATCTGAGGGGAAAAGAAGTACATGACAGAATCTGTATTTTGGCCCAAGGTTTCTTTGGCAAGCCCTCTGCAGCCCAGCCACACCAGATCATCTACCAGAGGTAGAAATGTTTCTCAAAGTTGACTACAGGTGACACTGCACACTTATGATTAAAGCATCCCTTTATCACACAAACTCTGGTCTCTGCAGCCCTCCACCAGATCAGCAAGCCTGGCTCCGTGCCCCCACACAGAGCTCACCCCCAAAGCAAGAGGCAACGGGCCACACATGCCTCGTGGGCACCTCTTCTTGAATGGTCTCAAGAGCACGTCAGGCAGGAGGCAGAGAGGATCTGCAACACTGCCAGTGCTGAGGACAAGTGAGAAGGCATTGCCTCTCCACTGCCAGGAAAAATGCGATCCGTCAGGATCAGCTGCTGCCAGCCGGGGCAGCTTAAGCAGAAAGGCCAATCTTGCAGCAAGAGCATCAAGGCTCAGAGCAGGCAGCCTGCATGCAGGGACAGAACTGTAGTGAACCTGAAAAGCTGAAGTCCAGAGGAAGAAAGGCAAGGAAAGTTTTGGGGAAGCAGGGGAAGAGGCAAGAGAAAGCAGCAGACTTTGCTTTCCAGAGGGATGGAAAGAAGAGAGCAGGAGACACTGCCTCCTAGAGGGATGGAAAGAAGAACACTGAAAAATACAGCCTGTTATAGAAACGAACAGCGTTTCAAAGCACAGGGGCCAAGTTTCATCCTGAGCTCTGCTGCCACCGAAATGATAGGGTTTCACAAGCCCACAACAGGCTGGCAAACCTTCCAAAGGGAGCCTTGACAGACGCTGCTACGGCTGAAGGGCTGAACCCTGGCTCTACGTACAGTGCTGTCCAGCACCAAACCTCCAAACTCAGCTTGGAAATCAGGGCCCCAGGGTGCCAAAGGGAAGGTTTGCAGAGGGACCAGCCTGCCCAATCCAACAGAAGGAAGAGCTGTATAGCAGCATGGGTAGCAAGGAGCCAGAAGCACACTGCACATCATTTACAGTGAAGTATATCGCAACCCAAAACCAGCCAGAAGATCCACTTACCAACCACATGATGGGCATTAGCAGTTTCCACAGAAAAACTGGCAAAATTCTGTAGGTCATGTTAGACATAACGAGACCAGGACAAACAACACTGGAATACAGACCCTGCAGAGAAGAAACCAAGACAGTGTGAAAATACACAACAGTTAGTTTAAGAGTGGATCATACTCCTTCCTTCCCAGTACTTCTCAGCAAGAAAATGGAAGTGAGTATAGAGACCAGTTAATAGCAGATGCTCTCCTCTCTAAAGTTACCAGAGCCAGAGAGTGATTAGATGTAGTGATTTTTGAGAGGTCCAAATTGGAGACGTTCATGTTAAATCCGAACAACACAGCCTCCCAACACATCACAACCTCACATTGCAGTCTACATGCAGCTCAGCAGCAACAGCAGTCATCCCATAAATTACAGCCCGCTCAAATCAAAGGCTAATTCACCCTTAAGAGATAAGAGTTCAGCCTTCTAGGACTAAACCATTTTCTCCTTAAATATTTCAGAAGAGTGCAATCACTATCACTGGACTAGGGCTGCAGCTCGCCAACAAAATCCGGCAGTCCCCCGTGACAGGGAAGGCAGGTTGCTCATATATCTTAGTGTGACAAAATTGAATAGCAGCATGGAGCCATCAGGAGAGACAGCAGCCCTGTTCTGATAGGTACGCCTGAAAAAAGCAGCAGCTCTTTGCTCTTTAAGACTGATTCCTTGGTCTAAAGAGACAGCTAGAGCTTGCAAGGTAGGGACCGCTCCTAAAATCTTCTGCTTTCAGGAGTTTTTCTGACAAGAACCCCAGAAGCAATCTCTCTGGCAGATTCTCCACCACCCACACCACCAGTTCAACCTCAGACATGTTTGGTTCTTACATGTGCATAAGGACCATATCAGATTTCTATGAACAAATGTAACTAGGTAACAACAATGTAATGATAATTATAAACAGTAGGAACTCATTAGGTTTCTTCAGACATGCAAAACCCCATCATCACCTGCTTATTAAATTTCCTGTTCAGAACCACACTTGTCAGGTCAGTAGCATATTTGGAGGAACTGTATGATTCCTGCCCCTTGGCATGCTGATAGTCAGAAAGACTGAAGGCAGACTCCCTGGCATTGCTGGAAGAGGTCCAGATGAGTCGTGAGGGCTTTTCGTTACCACAGAGTAGAGATTCAAGTTGACGAACCTGCAAAATAGTTGTTAACTCATTTAACACTAATTTTAAAGACTTGCAGTTAGCTTTGCAGTTCTCAAAAGCCAAGAGCTTATCCCAGCTTTCCTAGTCTTGGCCAATCTTCACTAGACTAGCCAGAAGCAGCCGCTGCTCAGGTATAACTTCAGCCCAAGGTCCACCAGGAGCATTTACAAGCAGCCACCATTCTCTCACACAGCTCAGTTGAGCACCTCAGAATTCATATAGCCAAATCTTGGTATTCACCCTGGACAGAGAGAACTACGTATGGTTTACCTCTATCCACTAACTAGAGTAACCTCGAGATTATATTAACCCTTGCAACAATGACTATCACCATTTATTGCTATTTTAACAAAGCCCGAGACCTTTGCCCTATCATTCCTTATCTGCCAGGCTGCAGCCTGCATCAGCATCCGAACCTGTAAGCCAGAACTGACTCATCAGTACCGTCTGTACCCATCCCTACCCGCACCAACCACCAGACCGAGGGCTTGATCTTCATACGCAGCCTCACCAGGATGAAGTGTCCGAAGAGGTTGGTAGCAAACACCTCCTGCAGTCCATCTCCATTAAGCCTGTCCGTCTGGGTCATTATTCCTTCCGCAGTGGTCAGCATGTGAAGCACCCTCCTGGAAGCCAAGGACAGGAGTTAGAGAGGAACACTGCCAGGAGGCATCTACTGCTCCCCCACTTCAGTCCTTCAGAAGTATCCCCCACCTCACAGGCTCCACTAAATTTCACCTTCAAGGGTTCTATTAACCCATGAAAAAATGCCTGGAAAAAGTTTACAGACTATCCCAGCCCCTTTATTTGGAAGTGTCTCAATACTCACTAGACCAGAGAAGACTTGTCCCTTCCTTCACTTCACCACAGCACAGTACCATTAAAAAAAAGTCTTGCTTTTCCATTTCACATTCAGATAACAAAAATCAAGCTCCAGCATGGAACTAAGGCCTAAGGCCATGCCTAATTCAGATAAGAAAAGCAGTCTAGCATCTATGTTCAACACCCCAACAACTGTATTAGACTTAAAACAAGTCACTTTGCTCCCTAGCTCAGCTTCCGCATGTTGCTTATAGAATAACGATGCTTGTCCCCATGGTGCTTACAGAACAAGCATCAACTATTAGCTTCACAAAATACCGTGATCCACAGCTGAGAACAACTACAAAAACCTACAGCAGAACCAAAACAACAGTAGGAGACCCAGTAAGAGCAAACTTCACCTCCCCAGCAACACACCAGCATTTTTCACTCAACGCCTAGTGCCAGGAGCTGCAGGCTTTGGGTGAACTCTTGCCCTCCCCTTGCAGGCAGCAGGCCTCTTGCCAGGCATCAGAAGCAGCGCTAGGTGCCTTGGAGCACCCCGGCACTTCACCCAGCTGCCAAGCCCACCCCACGCAAGGCCATGCATCCCACAGAGATGTGCTCTGTGTCACGCTGGGCAAGGGAGATAGGGTCTTCAGCCCTGGACCCGAGGGCATGCCTTGGCCACAATGGTGCTGCCAGCACCCCACACTGCCCACAAGCTGGGGACCAGACCCCCCCAACATCTCCTACCCGGTGAGCAGACCATGCCAGAGTGCCTTGAAGTTCACGTGTGGGTTGGGCATGATCCCAGCATTGAGGTAGACGAAGTCCAGGCGGTGAAACCTGCGTGGGGAAGAGCACAGGGGTGAGGGGTGGAGGGCGGACAGGGGGGGTCCGGTGGGGTGGAGGATGGAGATGCGATACCTGCAGCGGAGCTCACGGGCGACACGCAGGACGGAAGCCAGGTTACCCAGGTCCACTTCCACGGTAGAGACCTGAGCGGCGGGGTGGGTGGCCAGGATGAGGTCTCGCGTGGCTTCGCTCTTCTGGGCGTTACGGCAGGCGATACAGAGATGGATGCGGCCATCCTCCTCCAGCAGCCGCCGGCACAGCGCCAGCCCCACGCCGCTGCAACGGTACGGTGTCAGATACAACGCTGAGCGGGCTAGGGCGAGCCGGGGCGGGACGGGCCGGGCTTGTCCCGGCCCGGCCCGCCCCCGGCTCGCCCTAGCCCGCTCCCTTATCGTTCCTCTCCCGCCCGGTCCCCACCGCTCACCCGCTGGCGCCGGTCACCAGCACCACTCGCTCCATCGCGTACTCCCGTGACCGCCGCCGGCCTCCCCCCAGCTATAAGCGCTGCCCGCACGTGACGCCCCGCCCCGCCCCGCCGACCCCGCCAATCGGTACGCGCGAAAGGGGCGGGGACTGCGCTGCCGGTGGCGTGATGGTGGGCAGAGCGGATGGGGCGGAGCGCGCTGGGATACGCCCCCTTGGACCCGCCCCCCTGGTGTGCAGGCCACGCCCCTGTAGTGCCGGTCACGCCCCCGCTGTGCAGGCCACGCCTACTCCGCCGAACTGCTCGGGTACCCCCTGTTGCCCTTGCCTTGCCTTGCCCTGCCTTGCCTTGCCTTGCTTTACCTTGCCTTGTTTTGCCTTGCCTTGCCTTGCCTTGCCTTGCCCTGCCTTGCCTTGTTTTGCCTTGCTTTGCCTTGCCTTGCCTTGCCTTGTTTTGCCTTGCTTTGCCTTGCCTTGCCTTGCCTTGCTTTGCCTTGCCTTGCCTTGCCTTGCCTTGCCCTGCCTTGCCTTGTTTTGCCTTGCTTTGCCTTGCCTTGCCTTGCCTTGTTTTGCCTTGCTTTGCCTTGCCTTGCCTTGCCTTGCTTTGCCTTGCCTTGCCTTGCCTTGCCTTGTTTTGCCTTGCTTTGCCTTGCCTTGCTTTGCCTTGCCTTGCCGTTCCTTGCCCTGCCTTGCCTTGCCTTGCCTTACCTTGCCTTGCCTTGCTTTGCCTTGTTTTGCCTTGCTTTGCCCTGCCTTGCCTTGCCTTGCCTTGCCTTGCTTTGCCTTGCCTTGTTTTGCCTTGCCTTGCCTTGCCTTGCTTTGCCTTGCCTTGCCTTGCCTTGCCTTGCCTTGCCTTGCCTTGCCTTGCTTTGCCTTGCCTTGCCTTGCCTTGCTTTGCCTTGCCTTGCCTTGCTTTGCCTTGCCTTGCCTTGCCTTGCCTTGCCTTGCCTTGCCTTGCTTTGCCTTGCCTTGCCTTGCCTTGCCTTGCCCTGCCTTGCCTTGCCTTGCCTTGCCTTGCTTTGCCTTGCCTTGCCTTGCCTTGCCTTGCCTTGCCTTGCCCTGCCCTGCCCTGCCAGACCAGCAAAGACAAGCCCCTGGCGCTCCGCAGCTGCAGCAGGCAGGCTTTCCGCAGGCAGCCATGGCACACTCTGCCCTCACATCCTTTGCCACAGAGGGACGTTTTGCAGCCAAACAGAAGTGCCGCCAGGTCACTGTTTCCCCGGTGCTGCTGTGACAGAGAGGTCTGGGTGTGCAGGGCCCACCGGAGGTTTTGGGTGCAGCCCTGCTCCTGGCGCGGCCGGCGTCACAGCTGGAGCAGGGGACGGACACACCAGCCCCCGGCACCTCCCCGGGCGGTGGGGCTGCTCCCCTGGCACCGTAACACGCTACCTAACGCAGTGTGTGTGTAACGTGTAACATGGTAACACGCTACCTAACGCAGTGTGTGTGTAACGTGTAACATGGTAACACGCTATCTAACGCAGCGTGTGTGTAACGTGTAACATGGTAACACGCTACCTAACGCAGCGTGTGTGTAACGTGTAACATGGTAACACGCTATCTAACACAGTGTGTGTGTAACGTGTAACATGGTAACACGCTATCTAACACAGTGTGTGTGTAACGTGTAACATGGTAACACGCTACCTAACGCAGTGTGTGTGTAACGTGTAACATGGTAACACGCTACCTAACGCAGTGTGTGTGTAACGTGTAACATGGTAACACGCTACCTAACGCAGTGTGTGTGTGTAACGTGTAACATGGTAACACGCTACCTAACACAGTGTGTGTGTGTAACGTGTAACATGGTAACACGCTACCTAACGCAGCGTGTGTGTAACGTGTAACATGGTAACACGCTACCTAACGCAGTGTGTGTGTAACGTGTAACATGGTAACACGCTACCTAACGCAGTGTGTCTGTAACGTGTAACATGGTAACACGCTAACACAGTGTGTGTGTAACGTGTAACATGGTAACACGCTACCTAACGCAGCGTGTGTGTAACGTGTAACATGGTAACATGCTATCTAACACAGCGTGTGTGTAACGTGTAACATGGTAACACGCTATCTAACACAGTGTGTGTGTAACGTGTAACATGGTAACACGCTATCTAACACAGCGTGTGTGTAACGTGTAACATGGTAACACGCTATCTAACACAGTGTGTGTGTAACGTGTAACATGGTAACACGCTATCTAACACAGCGTGTGTGTAACGTGTAACATGGTAACACGCTATCTAACACAGCGTGTGTGTAACGTGTAACATGGTAACACGCTACCTAACGCAGCGTGTGTGTAACGTGTAACATGGTAACATGCTATCTAACGCAGCGTGTGTGTAACGTGTAACATGGTAACACGCTATCTAACGCAGTGTGTGTGTAACGTGTAACATGGTAACACGCTATCTAACACAGCGTGTGTGTAACGTGTAACATGGTAACACGCTACCTAACACAGTGTGTGTGTAACGTGTAACATGGTAACACGCTATCTAACACAGCGTGTGTGTAACGTGTAACATGGTAACACGCTATCTAACACAGCGTGTGTGTAACGTGTAACATGGTAACACGCTACCTAACGCAGCGTGTGTGTAACGTGTAACATGGTAACATGCTATCTAACACAGCGTGTGTGTAACGTGTAACATGGTAACACGCTATCTAACACAGTGTGTGTGTAACGTGTAACATGGTAACACGCTATCTAACACAGCGTGTGTGTAACGTGTAACATGGTAACACGCTATCTAACCGTGGCTGTGCAGCCCCCCGCGCAGGGCACCCAGGCACAGAGCTCGGCGGCTTGGGTCAGCCGGAGCTGCAGTGCCCGTGGGGCAGACGTGCCCCTACCCAGCCCGGTGCTCCCAGCTCCCGGCTTGCTGAGGCAGGGCTGGGAGAGGCCGAAATGCGCCCTGAGCAGGGAGAGGGCATCCGAGGGCAGAGGCGGATGGGTACCAATTACACGGCATGAACAAAGCCTGTCCTCGCTCCTGGTTCAGCTGCACAGCTCCGTGCTGCCGCAGGCTACACGTGCGGCAGGGACGAGACCTCGCCTGCCGCAGCGAGCGGGACCACGCGCGGGGAGACCAGCCGGCCCCTCCACAGAGCACAGCTCCCTATCCCTGCCCTCCCCGCTCCCAGGCCCCCTCTTCCGCCTCGGTCCCTGCCCGTGGGAATCTCCTGACGTAGATGCTGAGACTCAGAGCACCCTCCCTGTCACCCATGGAGATGGGCAACTGGTGTGGGTCAACCAGCGGGTCTCTTGAGCATCCTTCCTCCATCTCTTACACCATTACCTGTGTGCGCTCCCCCGAGCTCTCCCCAGACAGCATCTCGGGGCACACAGTGCAGCCCCAGAGCCCCCCGGCAGGCGGGGAC
Organism: Calonectris borealis; assembly: GCF_964195595.1. Taxonomy (NCBI): domain Eukaryota; kingdom Metazoa; phylum Chordata; class Aves; order Procellariiformes; family Procellariidae; genus Calonectris; species Calonectris borealis. The sequence continues at coordinate 28,862,463 of NC_134319.1, forward strand.
CAGCCAGGCTCCTGGGGGTACCCACGGAGGAGGCGAGCCGCCTTCTGAACTGCTGCAAGGAAACCATGCAACCAGATTCACGTAGCAAGTGTCTCTTCAGCGGGTTTGCCCCTATATATAGGTGCATCTACTGAATATATACATGCCTTAGCAATAGTATACTGGAAACTGTGCCACGCGTGACTTGATGGTGCTGAACTACTGTGTACAAAAGTTTGGAGGGGTCCATGTACCCTCTAAGTACAAAGTTCCTCCTGTCCAGCTGCAGAAGGGTCTGATTTTGGGGCACAACGGGTAACCTGTCAGGGCTCCTGGAGAGCACGCGGCTTTGGCATCTGCCCAGTTTGCTCACAGAGCTGCCGGATCCGGGAGGACGGACCGATGCCAGACTGCTGTGGGATGCTCAGGGTGGCAGAGTCCAGCCCAGGTGCTCCAGCCAAGCTGTGATCCCCGGGCATGAGAGCCAGGGAGAGCCGGGGTGCCCGCTGCTCCATGCCCACGGGCTGTTGCAGGCTTGGGCATCGGGCAGCAGAAGTCGAAAGCTCTGCTATGTGCCTTCCTCTCACGGCAGGTGAAGATGCGGGTTAACCCTGGGAGAGAAGGACCTGGAGATTTCCCCTTGGAGGTGAAAGGTGCTAACATCCCACTGCTGGCTGCCATGCAGCACCCGCAGGGCATCCAAAATGCATTTTGTGGGCAGTTGAGCAGCTCTGGAGTGGCTGTGGTCGGTGAAAGGAGGTCCCCTCGGTGCACCTCTCGCCAGGACGGGCATGCCCGCTCCTCCCCAGCCGACACGGAGGAGCCGGGGCTGAGCACACCGCCCGCTCCAGCAGCCGGGCGAGGAGCCGGGAGTGCTGTCAGGCTTCTCCCTGTGCAACTGGGGTCTGGCCAGCAGGGACAGGGCTTCCTGCCCCTCCATGCAGCATGTCCAAAGCCCAAAATGTCCGGAAAGTTTTTGGTTTTGCCCTGTAATTGCACAGCCCGCTGCGAGCAAGTGGCAACTCCCGGCTCCTCCTCGAGCAGGTAGTGGCTGCCGGCTGGTCCCTGCTCCAGCGGGCAGGTACCCGCCTGCATCCCTTCCCCAGGCACCTGCCCGATGCAGGGGATGGGAGCTTCCTCACGGAGAAAGTCCAGCTGACATTCCTCCCCTCCGACCAGGGAAGAGAAGCCACTCTGTCCCAATCATTGTCACCAAGAACACGCTGCATCAATAAATAACCCTCGTCTCAGCCCACGTCGCTCCCGGGCTCGGGTCAGCACGTGAGCGGGAAGTCCGAGTCGTCCCACGCCGTGGCTCTCCTTGCTGCCCTTGGGGTTTTCCTCCGAGGCTTCACTGTACAATGAGAACAAGACCAGCTGCCCGGGTTTTATTTCTAAGTCCGAGTGAAGTGGCTTCGGTTTGCGTATAGGGCTCCTCTGGGGATGGGGAGGGATGGGGACTGGGCTGGAGGGGAGCAAAGGGTCATTCTTCACTGGCTGACTCCTGGAGAAGGCGATGGATGTCCTGGAAGGAGGGACGATCTTTAGTGTCCCGTCTCCAGCAGCTGAGCATTAGCTTATAGACTGAGTCAGGGCAAAGTGCAGGCTGGGGAAGGTAGGTCTTCAAAACAAAAGACAAAGATGACAAAGGGAGAGAGTTACTGCCATGGAAACCAAAAAGCAAACTGCTCCTGGGGAGCCCTATTTCTGCATGCACTGGGGCGGGGGGCTGTGCTGCTGTGTGCCAGGGGCAAGGGGACCCCCAGACACCCCGGTGGGGGGCTGTGGACACCTGCTCACGTCTCCCAGCCTGGCTAAATGCCGGAGCAGGGTCAGCGGGCAAGCGGTGCCTTGGGCTGTGTAAAGCACAGGGTTTACTGGGCCGGGCGCTTCACCAGGACTCCTTCCCAGAGGATTTCCTGCCCATAACTCCCCCATAGCCAAGCTCCTTATCTGGCCACCTTAAGGCCTTTTCCCAGGTCCCCCAGTGTCCCAGGCACACCGCTGCCTGTCCTGTCCCATCCCGTCCCATCCCATCCTGTCCCATCCCTACCTGCCGGCCCTGGTCCCGGAAAAACTCGCCGGTGTTTTCGATGACTTGCTCGTCGGACAGCTGGGAGTAGGGCTGCTCCCGGCAGAGCGTGAAGGTCTCCCACAGTGTCACGCCGAACGCCCACACGTCACTGGCCGTCGTGAACTTGCCCTGGCCGGAGGGAGCAGAGCAAGGTTGGGCACGGGCATTACCCTGTCCTGCTCCATAAGCCCTACGTGCCCAGGGTTCAAAACTCTTTCTGGATGCTTCAGCTTCCAGATCTGGGCCCAGAGGGGGCTCTGTCCTGCAGACCTGCTCTCTGCCCGGGGCCAAGCTCCAGATCCAGCTTGCAGCAACTGCTCTGAGAGCTGGGGCTTGGTAAGGACCCAGCTCCCTGCAAAGACAAAAACTAACCCTGTTCCCTCTTCCAGGTCGGACCGCGGTCAGGAGAGGATGTCAAGCATCCTGCTCAAAGGCCGGGCACTGGGACACCAAAGATCACTATAGTCCCCCCATCCCACCTCAAAAAGCTCCTACCACTCCTGCTTTCTGCGTGCTTCACCCCAAAGCTGGGCTCCAGGGAGGAGAGACTTCCCTGTCCCTTCTGCACCCCCAGTCCAAGGAAAAGAGGCTGGGAGAAGCCCCAGAGCCATGCCAGTGTCCGTCAGAGGATCCCAGCCCCTGCGTACCAGCAGGATGCTCTCCCAGGACATCCAGCGGATGGGGAGCACCGCCCGCCCCTGGATGCGGTAGTAGTCCCCGCTGTAGAGGTTCCTGCTCATGCCGAAGTCGGCTATCTTGATGGTGTACTGCTTCCCCACCAGGCAGTTGCGTGTGGCCAGGTCTCGGTGCACGAAGTTGAGGGAGGAGAGGTACTTCATGCCGGAGGCAATCTGGGTGGCCATGAACCGCAGGTCGCTGTAGCTGCCGGGGGGGGACAAGGGAGGACTGAGGCGCCAGGAAGGACGGCAGCCGGGGGTACATGGCCCCAAGCGGGGTGCCCCACAGCCGGGCAGGGTGCCTAGAGCAGGCAGCCCTGCCCGCCCCTGCCCGTCCCGGGCGGTGCTACCTGACGGTGGGCGCGTGGCTGGCGGGGGGGCTGCCTGCCTGCTGGCGGGACAGGAACTGGTTGAGGTCTCCGTTCTCCATGTACTCGGTGATCATGCACAGCGGGTCGTCCGCGATGCACACTGCCAGCAGCCGGATGATGTTGGGGTCCTTCAGCCGCGACATGATCTTGATTTCCTTCAGAAAATCATTCCTTTCCGGAACAGAAACCACACAGATCGGATAGACAGACCCAGAGGGGCACGGAGGCGCGCACGGACCGGCCAAATTTGCCACCCACCTGCCCAAGCTTCATGGGGGACCCAGGAGCCCCCTCCCCTGGGACTGGGGGCCATGAGGAGGAGTTTGGGGCTGATCCGTGCACGGCTGTGGGGTGGACTCAAGTGGTAGATGGGGTGCTGGGGAGCTGGTTAGGACCAGCGAGGACCGAGAGTCCTGAATCGCGGCAGCCCAGCATCCCCAGATGGCTCAGGACACGTGTGGTCCTCACAGCTGCACCGAGCGCCCCGCCGCCAGAGGCAGGGGACACTTCCCAAGTGTCCCGGTTCTCCTGGGAGGGCTCTGCGCAGGGGGGAGCGATGCCAGGGCACGTGCACCCCTCGGCCCCGTACCTGGCATTCTTGTTGGCATCCGCTCGCAGCATCTTCACAGCCACCAGCACGGGGCGGTTGGAGCTGGCATCCAAGCCCTCCAGGGTAAAGTCCTTGCCCGTGAACTTCTCCATCCCCTCCACTTCGCAGAGGTGAACCTGGAGGGGGGCAACAGGCAGCCATTACCTCCACCAACCGACCGTCTCCCTCAGCCCCCGCGAACCGGGAAGAGCCTTGCCCGAGCCCTGCTCCGAGCAGGTCCAGCTCCCACTGACCTCCCCAAACTGGCCTTCTCCCAGCTTCTCCTTGAAGGTCAGCAGCTTCCTGGGGAACTCCTCGACGGCCACATCCTTGCCCGAGAGCAGGTCCATGGTGAGGGCCGGCACTGAGTAGGTGTTGCCGCCCGTTACGCCCTGCAGGTTCACGATGTCGGCCTCGGCGTAGTGGGGGACGCCCTCAGGGACGCTGGCCTGGGACGGCTTCATGGGGCCGCTGCAGCCTGGTGGGGAGACAGCATGGCCAGCCCTGCCATGGGTGTCCTCCCCATGCCGGGGCCGAGCACCCTCGGCTCGCTGGTACCCGCTTGTGCTCCAGCCACCAGCTTCTCCATCCCCATCCTCCCCAGAGCCCGCGCGCTGCCCTGGCATGGCTGGACTCCTGCAGACACCGCAGGCTGCTCCGCTCCTTCCCCATCACCGACAAATGCACCGACCCAGCCCCAAGTGCCAAATGAGCAGGGATCAGAGCCTGACCTCCGGATCATCAAGGAAGAGACGCTGGAGCATCCCAAGGACAGTGGTGGGGACACAGCTCAGCCCGGCGCAGACACCGGTGATGGCTCTTGGCCACAGGCTTTGTGTGACCCCCGAGCGGGATGTGCGGGAGCTCATGCAACATCCTCCCCACCCCTCTGTGCCAAAATGTTTGGAGCTTGGCCAAAAGCTGGGAATGGGCAGAGGGGCAGTGTTGGGCTCGGTGCATGGTAGATGCCTCTCAGCACGCAGGGTGTCCCGGCTCTCACCCGTGTCCTCCTCCCCCGGGGTGAACTCGGGCAGCTTGCGGATCAGGCGGGAGGGCTCCTGATAGTCGGGGCCCAGGGGGAATATGCGGTCGTAGGTGGAGCTGGACTCCTGCTCGCTGGAGGAGGAGGAGCGGTTGTGGTTGAACATGCTGGATTCACTGGGCAGGGAGAGGCTGACAGTCATTTCGTCATCCAGCATCCTCCGTGACGCCTGCGAGAGAGGGACGAGGGAGGAGAGAGCTGGGACGGCGGGTCTCCGCAGCACTGGTGGGATGGGGTCTCCTGTGCTCCATGGCACCGTGGCCATGCCCAGCCCTGAGCCCCCCTCTCTGGTGCCCTGTCCCTGGGGCGCATTTGACCTCGTGTCCCCTGCTTCTATTGTCTGCCTCTAGGGAGAAGAGCCTGGCTCCATCACCTCCGTGACTGCCGGGGGGCTACAGCGAGAACCCCTCGGGCTCCTCTTCCCCAGCCCAGCTTCAGGACAGAAGGATGGACAAGCAGGCAGGTCCCAAAGTCACCGCCCTGCTCAACTAAATCCCCTTTTTTGGGCTGCAAATCTCAGCCTTCCCCAGGAGGGGAAGGGAGCATCAGCCCCTGCACGGACTCTGCTTTCCCCGTGCTGAGCTCCCAGGAGAACCTGCCCGGGACAAGCCTGCCGCGATGGGGCACCTCACCAGCCACCCCACCCTTGCCCACCTTCTCTAGCATCTTCTGCCAGAACTGCCGCCACAGTATGATGACGATGATGGCCACCAGGATGAAGATGATCGCCACCAGGCACCCGATCAGGATGCGCGTGTTGCTGTCGTCTACCTTGAGTGTGGGGTCTGGCAGAAGGAGGGGACAGCAAGAGCCGGTCATGCCAGGGCAAGGGGAAAGCCTTCATTGGGTGGGACAGAGCCCCCACAGAGCATGTCCCCACAGGGAGGTGACTCCAGCCTCTGCCTGGCTCGGGGTGACAGGCTTTTCAATGCCTTACCGTACGTGGTGGGCACCATGGGAGCCTCGGGGGGAGCCACTGAGTTGTTGTACATGGCTGCATCTGGCAAGGCAGAAGAGAAGGGCATCAGGGTGGGGGGCATGGGTGCCCCACAGCCCCGGTCCCTCCTTGAAACCCCCCTCAGGAGGGTCCGGTCCCTTTGGGAACCGTGGCTTGTGGTGGCGGGTACCCGACTGGAAGGTGATCTCGCTGAACATCATCCAGGCGTCGGCAAAGTAGTACTGGCACTTGATGGCGCTGGCCATGCGGTGGAGCAGGGGCACGGTGACGAAGCGGGCGCTGGGGTTCACGTCATCCAGCACCAGCACCGAGGAGACGGCGCTGGGCTCCCACTCGCTGGCGTCGGCGCGGAAGTAGCACTGCACCTCCTTGAAGATCTTCACCCCTTTGGCGAACATGTTGTTGCAGTGGACCTGTGGAGCAGCCCGTCAGCGTGGCCATGGCAGGGGAAGGGGACAGGGGACAGGGGACAGGGCAGGGGGTGCGCGGACCTTCATGGCAGTGAAGTTCCTGATGCGGTCGAACTCGAAGGTGATCTCCACGTAGCCGCCGGCGGTGCTCTCGTTGCGCCAGCCCACGTAGTCGTAGCCCGGCCAGACGTGGTACTCGTGGGTCTGCGTGAAGTCGTCCAGCCCCGACACCCCGTCCGTCAGCTGGCCCAGGCCCTCCGTCATGCTGGCGCGTGCGAGGGGGGAAAGGGAGCGTGACTCTCGCCAACGCCACAAACCTGCCAGTGCCCGGCACCCCCCCCAGCAGCTCCTTGCAGCCCCTGGGAAATTTGGGAGGGCTTTTTTTGTGCTTCTTGAGGTTCTCTCTGGAAAGGGCTGCAGGATGCTGACTGTGTGGTGCAGTTAGAAAGAAGGGCTGGGGCTGCTGCCCCCATCACGCTGTCCCCGTCACCATGTGCAGCCTTCCCAGAGCTGGCCATGTCCCCCGCTTCGGGGAGACCCCAAGTATTTGCTCCGCTGAGGATGAGCATGCCAGCCTGCAAACGCTCATCCCCCCCTGCCCGGCGCAGCACCCACCCTGTGCGGAAGCCCCCCCCAGTCCTCACCTGTACCCGAACGCCCCGTCGTACACCGAGTCGTTCAGGTAGATGACAGTGCCCCCGGGAAGGACGAGCTGCTGCCCGGCCGGCGCGTTGTAGGACACCAGCCCGTCTGTGGGGAGCAGAGGGTGAGTAGCCGCCCGTGCTGGACACCTCGCTGCCAGTGAGCCCTGCCAGTCCCCGGTGGGACAGACAGCCCCCAGCAGACAGACAGCCCCACAGCCGGGCTCTGGGGACACGGGGAAGGGCGCAGGACAGTGCCACCCACCCAACCAGACGCAGCCGTACAGCTCCACGCGCAGGCAGACGTTCATGGAGTGGTCGGTGACGGGGATGAAGCGGACGAAGCGGGCGATGAGAGGCGGCTCCAGGTCCTTGAGGACAATGTCGTAGGGGTTGGTGTTTCCCTCCAGCACCTGGGGAGAAGAGAGAAGCGTGGTGGGGACGGGCAGGTGCAGCCCCCCACCCTCCTCCCAGCGCAGCCCCCAACCACCTTCTCACCTGCTTCCCGTGCCGGTTCCTCCAGGAGATCCAGCGGGTGCCGTCCCGGCTGTAGTTGATCTTATACATGGGGGCAAACTCGTTGCCGTGGCCCCCGGCGTGGCGCCCCTGGGTGCCCACCAGCGTGATGAAGTGCAGGGCGCGCAGGTCGATCTGCAGGAACTCCTTCAGGTCGTCGGGCTCCACCGGGATCTCGGGGCACCAGGCGCCATCGCCGTCCTCCGAGTCCAGTCTGCGAACCCAGAGCGGAGGAGCCGTTTGCAGGCGGCCGAAGCCGGCCCCCGTGCCCCCCTTCTGCCTCTCCGTGGCAGCCCAGATCCTGCCGTGGCTGTCGCGGGAGGGTCCCCCACTCACCGTCCGTACTTGGCGGCTGTGGACTCGGACCACTGGCTGGAGGCCGAGATGTCCTCGTCGGGGATGTGCCCGCCCGACATTCCCAAGGGGTACCGGCACACCGCTGCAACGAGACCGATGGGGTGCTGAGTGGGCACCTCACCTCCTCACCTCCCCGGCTGAGATAGGTGCCAAAATACAGCATGGCACTGCCAGGGCTGGGGCACATCCACAGCGCTGCGGGCGCTGCAGCCCAGGCAGCTCAGGAGCAGCACTCTCCATCCCTCCGGCTTATGGAGAGGGGATGAAGCACGACGGGATGGTTCTGCACAGGCAGACACCTGCCCGGGCAAATGGGGCCACTGGCCAGAGATGGATGCCAGTCCAGCTCGAAGCGAAGCTGAGAGCAAGAAGAGGCAGCGCTCCAAGGGCTGCTGGACGCACCCGGTCCCCGGCCCCACAGATCCCTTCGGCCCTGCTGGCAAGCATTTCAGCTGCGGTGGAGGGAGAGCCCGTGGGCTGGCACTGCTGTCCCCATGCTGCTCGTTCTGGGGGCACCCAGAGGGCTCGCTCCAGAAGCCACTCGCCCAAAAAACCCACCCGCAGCAACCTGTTCTCGGCCGTGCCGCCCCGCTGCTCCCCCCACCTGCCTGGAGGAACAAGTGACAAAGGCAGGCGCTCGCCCTCCCCGCTGGCCCACGGCTCCCATCGCCAGCCCTGCTCCCGCCCCGGCTGCGAGTGGAAAAGTACCCGAGGTGGCGGGCGGGCTGCGTCCCCGAGCGGCAGCCAGCTGCCCCAGCACCGCATCCACGCCGCTTCCCAGGAGTTATTTTTTCACGCCCGGCTGCCAAGAGAGCTGCTGAAAGGCCGGCTTGTTTGGCCGTGTTTACTGTCTGGCCGCCGGCTCCATCCCACAGCGCTCCCTCCGCACGCCGCCCCGAGCAAACACCCGCACCGAGGCGGCAGGGCCCAGGTGAGGATGCGGTGCCGGGGCCGCCTCCTGCCCCCACGGCCTCCGGCTCGCCCGGTGCTGCGCTGGCAAGCAGCCCGCGTCCCAGCGTGCGGTGCTGCCCGGCAGCTGGCTCCCGTCCCCGGGTCCCCGCGCCACAGGGACCATCTCCTGCATCCGACAGAGGGATGGGTGCATCTTCAGCATGAGCACTGGCACGGTGGGGAGCATCTCTTCTTGTCTCCAGCTCTCCCATCTGTGGTGCTCTGCAGGGTGCAACTCCCACAGAATTCCCATTTAATTCTTGCCGAACATGGAGCCAGCTCAGCTCCTCTGCCCTAGGTAATAACCACCCTGGCCAGGCAAAGCCGCAGCTGCCAGCCCTGGATGGCTGCAGAAGAAACAGGATTGCTTCCTTGAGACCCAGCAAACTCTTCCCATGGATGGAAGAAGCCTTTGAAGGGACTTGTCACAGGGATGCCCCAGGGAAACCCCGATGCGCCGAAGGAGCCTGGGCTCTGTGTCCATCCCTGCAGCGCAGGAAGGGGGCTGAGCCCTGCAGAAACAACCATTTAAAGACACTTCTCTCGCTGACGTCCGGTGCAGTGTTGTGGTTTCTGAGGAGAAGCCAGGCACCTAGTCAAGCCGCTTTACTAAAGCCAACCTTGGTTTGCTGCAAAACCGCCAAAGAAAGCACATCCCAGCGGCAGCAAACAATACCCCGGTGCTTTGCCTTCTGCACGCCGCAGCCTCAAAGCTGAACGGGCTCAATGAGCCCCTGCTGGAGAATGGTCCCACTCAGAGCCCGGGGCTCCGGCTGCAGCACTTGGCCTGTACCCCAATGCCCTGGCAGCCCGCCGGTGCCAGGACAGGTGCCCATGGCACGCAGAGGATGCTTTCTGGGACACCGGCGGTGGCTGAGACCTGTGCAGGACAGCAGAGTGTCCCAGGCAGGCAGGGGTTGAGGGGCCATCACACACTGCTCCCAGTGCCAGGAAAGTGACGGTGATGGTGGAGATGACGTGAGCCCAAGCTCGGACGCCCTGGCAGGAGCACAGCCCAGGGAAACGCACCTCGCGCCTCTGCAGCCGCCTGGTCCCCATCTCACTTACCCGGGTTGACCTGGGCTCTCGCACCCTGTGGGATGTGCAGCAGCAGCAGCAGCAGCAGCAGGAGGGCTGGTCTGGGGGGGGCTGGCATGTCGGCAGTCCTGCGGAGACAGAGCCGGGACTTGTCACTCCAAGGCAGCTGAGCTGCGCGGGAATGCCCGTCCTGCTTGGGGTGGCCGGCCAAGGACAGGACCCTGTGTCCCCACCTCAGCCTCGGAGGAGGAGCAGAGCCCCAAGCCTCATGTCTGTGAGGGTGGTCAAAGAGGTCCCGGTGTCCCATCCCTTCTGCCACCACCCCTCGGGAGCCACAGCGTCATGGTGCTGCGCCGATGCAGCCTTGGCAAAGGCAGGTAACGCGGCCCTGCCGCGTCCCTGGAGCTGGCCACATGAAATGGCCACGGGACCCACACAAACATCCCAGGGCTTTGCTCGGGGCCGGCGCCGTCCGGCTCCACCGATGGGCAGAAAGGCTCCGGCTGGGCCACCCGCCCTCGGATGGCTTTGAAAGCAAGACGTTGCACAACCCCGTCATATAACAAAATAATAGCACGTTGCAACACGCGGTTTCCCTGCCTTCTGGCTCGGGAGAGATAATAGCAGATAATCGCCCGAGATTTACAGCATGTTTATTGTGACAGTTCTCCTTGGCAGAGCGGTTCTCGGGGACAAGGGTGACACAGAAAGGTGTGACGGAGGGCATGGGAGCCAGCTTGCACCCGCTGCCTCCTGGGGAGCGGTGGGATGGGGCTGGAGGGGACCTGGGGGTCCTGGCAATGGGGCTTGGGCTGCAGCAAGGGGAGCAAAAGGGCTGGTACTGGCGAGGCTCCTCGGAGCAGGGTGCAGCCTGTGGCACGAGGGGATCCCCCCCGGCCCCAGCCCCGGGACGTGCCCGCCATCTGGGTCAGCACTGCCGCCACAGCCACTTCGCAGGGCAGCGGCCATCGCCCTGGCTAGCCCTCGGCTGCCAGGAGCCCCCAGAGCCCGAGCAGCTCCTGCTGTGCCCCCACACCTCTGGGAAGTGCCCTGGGGCACAGCACCAGGCCGGGGGATGCACCAGGGACACCGGGCGAAACCCAGCGTCCCCTAAACGTCACCAGCCCCACTCCAGGTTCCCCCTCCCCTTTTTTGCCAAGGGGACATTTGTCCTCCTGGGACAGCCGTTTACATGGGCACTGGATGCAGAGTAGTCCTCTTTTTATTAAAAAAGGCTATTTTAATCTAGTTTACGTGCACATTAACCTTTGCAGGAACAACTTACTAACCTGGGGGTGAAGTGACCATGGCTCCTGGCCAAACGGGACCTGGCTGCACCTGAGTGCTGGGGTAAATCCCAGGCGAGTCCCGCCGTGCCAGGGGACTGGCTGGCAGGTCCCCGAGCTGGCCCAAGACCAGTGACGCCACAGGTGGGTGCCTGATTGTGTCCCTGCACCCACCCCACGCGGGGACCCGCAACCTTGTCCCCACCGCCGAGAGAAAGCCCAAACCCACCCTGAACCAGCTGCCACACGGCGGATGCCTCCATCCTGCGGAGCCCAGCTGGGAGGTGCTGGATACGGCCCTGCTCGCTGGCAAACCCGGGGCTTGGCATGGCAGGAGCGAGGCAGGCTCGCTGTGACCATGCCAGCACCCAAGGGGAGCGCAAAGCCCGGGGAGCTGCCACCCACACCCTGCTAGAGGCTCTCTGCACCCAGCAGTGCGCTGCTGGGTTCCCTGGGGGTCTCTGCTAAACACCACGAGCCCTGCAGGAGGTACAAATAAACACCTGGACTTAAGGTGATTTTTTCTCCCCTTTTTTTCTATTTTTTTTTGGAAAAGCACCTATGCAGTTGCTTTTTTTTTTTTTTTCCTATTCCCAGCTGGGAAAGTTTAGTTAGTTGCAACTAACTCAGCTGCAACTGGGAATTTCAGCTGCATCGCTGAGAGGCATGCATGAGGCTCCCGTGTTTGATGATGGCCAGTTGCCCCAACATTAAAATCTCAATTTCCTTCTGCATTCCAAAAAACATCCACGGGATATTTTTTCCCCACTATTCTTTCAGGCTGAGTAAACTCTTGAAGCATCAGGATACCAGATGCCGTAATCTCCCACAGGGAATACATTTACATTTAGTCTAATATAGGGAAATTATCCCCACGCAGCCGTTGTGAAGTGCTCGTCGCTCCTCGGGGGAGCGGGGCTGGGGGACAGCGGGGAGACGGTGGCTCAGGCGCTGAGGCTGGGGGCTAAGGGACAGGCGGTCAAACCGGCCGAGCAGTATTGGCAACCCAGCTGGAAATCATTTTTGTTCCACCAGCCCTGCAAAAGGGATGGCTTTGCAACGTTTTGTCTGAAAATGTTTGCTGAAAATTTTCAATCACTGGAAATTTTTAGTGCAGAGAGATTTTGGAGCTCCTCCCTGGTGTCACTTGGGCTTGGGAGCTTCCCTCAGCTGCTGTTTTTTTCTTTTTTTCCCCCTTTTTATTTCCCCCCTTCCTATTCTACTGAAATCACCAGGGAAAATTAGCGGAAAAAAAAATTAAATCCGCATTTGTTTAGAGACAAACCCAGCGGTCTCTCTCGCTCCCAGCCCGCACTGGCTGGTGAAGTCCCCAGCCCACTTCCCAGGTGGGCACCGCCGTCCTCGCCGGCACTGGAGGAGCATCGTCCATGGGGAGGGGGGTGGAGGGCAGCAGCCCGCAGCCCCTGCGCACGCCAGGTCGCGGGTCTGCCACGGCTCCCGTTGCAGAGCCCCCCGTCCTCGCATGGGGCCGGGGGCTCCCCTCCTGCTGGGATGGCAGGTGGGTGGGACACGCCAGGAACGTCCCCGAGTGGCGAGAGGCTCCCTGTGACCCTGCACCATGACCCAAGGCACGCGGTGTTCAATAAGGGGGTTCGGGACTCCCCGCCCCAGCTGGCGATACAGCCCCCAGCACGCTGTCCTGCCCGCGCAGCCTTGGCGGGAGCGCAGTGCAGCATGCCGGGACCCGTAGTCCCCCTTCCCTCCAAAAATGCCATTTTAGACCTTCGCTGGCCTGGATGCAGCCCCATTTTCTGCAGCGGCAAGCGCCTCCCCAGCCGCGGGCTGGCTGGCTCAGCCAGGGGCATCGCAGCCGTGCACGGTGCGAGTTGCGGCTGGCACGTCCCCATGGCTGCCGGCTGCCCCGGAGAGACCTGCCAGCAGCACAGCCCATGGCCGTGGGGCTGGGGACATGGTCCTGCGGGTGCTGCACCCAGCAAGCACCCCCGCCAGCCAAAAACTTGCAGTCGTCCTCCTCCGTGACGCCGTGCCATGGTGCACGGCGTCGCCCCGCCACGGTGCAGGGCTGCACAGCATCGCTCTGCCACGGTGCAGGGCTGGGAAGCCACAAGCAGGTCCCCAGCACCAGGATGGGGGGCAAGATGCGCAGGAGCACCAGACCGGTGGCCCTGTGTCCCCTCCCCAGTGTGACCTGGTGCCCGGCTGGGGGACCCTGGGGACAGCGGGGCCTCTCTGGCTGGCCAGCACCACCGCCGGCTCTGCCAACAGAAACACAGGCGGGAGCCGAGGAGGGACACCAGGAAGCGCTGGCCTGGCACAAGGCACGGGGGGATCGCTGGCAGCCAGGGGGGGAAAAATGGAGAGAAGGGGCCAAATGTCACCTCCCTGGGTGGGGACGCTGCTCTGCTGCTGCCCCAGCAGACCCGCAACCCCGGCCCCTCTGCATGGGCTCCGCCGTGGAGCACGGGTGACCCCACATCCCCCCAAAATCCCAAAGCCGGTGGGGGGCAAACGCCTCCCCATGCGCCCGAGAGCGACTCACCGGAGCAGGGAGGCGGTGGCGGGCGGGCTCCTCGCCCCTCGCCCGGGCCGGGGGAGCCAGGCGAGGAGCGAACTTCCCCGGGCTGATGCAAGATGCCTCTGGGAGCGCGTTTGCATTCTGCGGATTCCTGGGAGCCGGCCAGAAATCCCACAATCCTACATCTTGCACATTTGGTTTCAATTAGGGAGCGGAGAGGGGGAGCCAGTCACCAATCCAGGCTGGCTTTTCGGCAGAGGTTATTTTCCTCGGCCCAGGGGAATGTGTGCAAAGCTATAATTTACAGCAAAACCCATTCATAGCGCGAGAGAAAAAAATAAAAAAAAAAATCCCCGTGGCCAGTGAGGGAACTTAAAGCAATAGGCAGCGTTTTGCTTTCCAGCACTCGCCCCTGCGGCTGCGGGATGGCACGCATGTCCGGGACCCTCCTCCTGCGCTGTGGGGTGCAGGGGCCAGGCAGGACACCCCCAAAATGCGGGTGATGGAGGCATTCCACGAGGCCGCACTGCTGGCCCAGAGGGTCCCGCACAGTCTGCCCCGCTCCGGGCCCCCGGTGGGAAGGGTGCCGGGCTCCTGCGCGGGCACATGCGGCCAGGACACCGGCCGGAGAGCCGACCTGCCCTGGCACGTGGCGCGGAAGCGACGCTCTGGCTCCCCGAGCTGCACACCGAGCTCGTGGTTTTACATCATTTCCAGGCACTAGCTTGGCACTGCGGCCACCGACTACGCAACGCGGCAGGGAGAAAATAATAATAATCGGCTCACGTTAATTTTTGTGCAATAGCTAAAAATGCAATTTAAAAAACACTTATAAAAAAAAAAGCAACTTTTTTTCAGACTGGTGTTTTGGCTGTATTTTATGCCAGCACCCACACTGCTGTGGGAGGGAAGCAGCACCCCTGGCAGCAGGCCAGCGGCCCCCAAAAAACACTCTGGTCCCGCAGGGCACCCCACAGCCCTAGGGCTGCAGCCTTGCTCCTAAACCAACCTCCTCGCTAGCCTGTCTGCTCTCTAGACAAACCAACCGAGTCACGGGCAGGGAAAGCCATCCACTGCCCACACCAGGACGCCGGCGACCCTCGCCACTGCCACCAGGGAGGGGCTGCGGTGCCAGCCCAGCCACGGGTGCAGCAAGGCAGAGCAGCACAGCTGCCTGCGGGCTGGCAGGGAGGAGCAGGCAGGGAGCAGGTTAGTGCAGTGCCCGCTGCAGGGCTCCGCACCATGCCCTGGCGCGCAGCCCCAGATCAGCTGGCAGGGAGATGCCCTCGCCCGCGCACAGGCTGCCCTACGTGCACGCCAGCACAAGCGCCGGCCGGCTCCGCTCCGCCCCGCTCCCCTCCTGCTACCTGGAATTGGCGCTCAAATAACTTAGCGGCGGCCAGCGCCGCGTCGCTCTATCCCAGAAACTAATGCAAAGGTGTTGGTGTGCAAACAGAGCCAAAAAGCCAAAGCAAATACCTCCCCTCCATCCCTCCCAGTGCTCGGGGAGCCAGCTGGAGCAGCGATCCCCCAGGCTCACCGTGCAGCCCCTTGTTCCTGCTTGGCGCTGGTCCTGGGGCCACGTGCATCCCCCCCAAGGTGGGCCACGCTGTGCTCTGGCTGCCGCCTGCCCCATGTCCAGGAGGAGCAGCTTCAGGGGAGCCCGCCTGCTCCCCGGGGAGCAGAGATGTCCCTTCCCCACGGTGGCTGCTCCCAGGGCCCGGCAGAGCCGGTGGGCAGGGGGAGGCGGTGGTGCAGACCACCCGCAGCACTCCACACTGGCTCCTCGCATCCGCTCTGGCCCCCATCCCGGGCCATCTCCCCCGGGACCCGTGGCCGCCAGCCTGCCTCGGCCACACACAGCCCAGCTGGCCCATGGCGAGCCATGGGCAGCCACGGCACTGGCCGGGACCCCCCGCATGGCCCCAGCTGCCCAGGCACGCTGCCTGGGGAGCCGAGTGCTCAGCTGAGCCTGAGGTGCCCAACAGACACCTTGGCACTCGGGGGGCTTTGCAACTTCTTTTGGGGGGAGCGGTTTGGGCCCATTCCCAGCCCTGCAAAGGAAAATCCCTCCCCAGGCAGCTGCAGGGCAGTGGGTGGCTGTGCCACCCCACCCCAGGGGCTGCAGCGGGACTTGGGAGCAGCAGAGGGGCCAGTCGAGCACCATCTCCCCTCCCAAAAAGGAGGGAAGGCAGCAGAGCCCCTCTGCCCAAGGGAACGGGGACACCACGCTTCGGAGCGGTGGGCTCTGGCAGGAGCCAAAGAGCCCTCCCTGGAAAAGCAGATGGCACGTGATGCTGCTGGAGGGCACCGTGCCAGGCTGGTGTCACCCCGAGCACTCCGGCAGTGTTGCACACCCACCCGTTCTTACCTGCTCAAGGCTTGCTGCCACTTACAGAAATTCAAGAGGAAAGCGCAGCCCTCTGCTTCCTCCAGACACGAAACAAGTGCCACGGGCCCGGGGACCTGCCTGCGACCCCCCCGGGCAGCAGCTGCTGCTGAGCTGGGCAGAGCGGGGCACTCGGCGTGACGCAGTCGGATCTCTGCTCTATGAGTAGAGCCTCTGCAGGAAGCCACCATCACTAAAACTACACCAGATGACAGACAGGAGGGACTCAGAGTTTAATCGGGCATTTCCAGTTGTGCAACGTACAAAGGATGACCAAAAGGGAGGACATGGGCAATGACAAGGACCCTATTAAAAAAAATAGTCACGTAGATTTGAGAAAAATAAAAATTCAAGATTAACCCCAGCCCCGTACCATAAAAATCCTCTGCATGTACAATGACTATTACTATATACATGTTTAAAAATAAATGCCCACAGCCTGGAGTGCAAAGAGCAGCGCCATAGCTGTGCTTCGTGGCAGGGGAATCCATAAAGTGTTTGGTTTTTAAATTAAAATATAAATAGAAGCGTACAACATGCCAAGAACCGAGCGGGTTACATCCTCCTCTGCACAGGGCCAGAGCGAGCAGGATGAGCCCCTACCAGTTACAACTATAAACCTTCATGTGTCCGAATTCCCAGCCCGCCAGGCGGGACGGGCAGCCCGGCTTGGGCACTGAGCCGCCACTACAGCCCATTCTTCACCAGCTCGTGGATCCCGTCCTCGTCGATAACCAAAGGTGCACGAAACTCTCGGTCCTTCACGTACTTTTCCAGACCCTACGGGAGGATGAAGCAGCTCGTTAGGAACGCATCACGCATCATCTGCTCTGTTGACCTGCTGAGCTGCTTACAGGTGGCTTTGGTCCCCTCCTGTGCTAGCGGCTTGGGGGACACTGCCTCAAAAAGCTCCACAGTGAATTCAAGTCACGCTTGGGTAGCTTACCCCCGCCCCGGCCGGGGCTCACACACGTGCCCCGCCAGCCTCCCCACCCGCCTAGTTAATCTGCAAGGGCACCCGAGCTCTGGAGAGCCAGTACTCACTTCTCCTCCGTAGGAGACGAGGGGAGAAATTTCACACTGGATTGGCAGGTCGTTTGCATCCTTCAGGCTGCAGAGAAAAATAAAAAGTCAGGAGGGTTAGCCACATCCCGCCCGGGGACGCGGATGGGGCCCAGAGATCTCGCAGACGCCAGCACAGGAGGTCAGCGGCTCTTTGGGGCACCGGTGGCTGCCAGCCCACGCAGACCCCGCCAGCGCAGAGCTGCCCTGGGTTAATCAAGCCTTGCGTGCTCTTCACAGAGGTGCGAGCTAAAGTTTAGACACCAGCAGCCACTGAAAGGGAAGAGAGCTTTAGATGCTGCTTTAATGAGGATCTACGTGCCTTCCCACGTGTGCAACTACAGCAGCGCCTACGCCCCCAGCCTGGACCACAGCCCCGCTGTGTTTGATGCTGCATGCAAGCTAGTCCCCCCTTCCTCCTCCTCCTGCATCCTTGGGGTGATGAGAGATGCACTCACAGCACCTTCCTGTTCGGCTGGTCACAACAGGGTTTTTTTTTTTAAACACGCTCCTTGTTTAAAGCACAACCTGAGGACACAGGGTAAGCCTGCCTGCTCGCTTAGAAATCCTCCCTGCGGCACTGCCTGCTCCTCCTGCCTTTGCCTCTTAGATCAACTGTCTCAGCTCCTCCGTTCTGCACGCGAGCCTGAGCTGGTGAGGACAACAGCAGACCCACGCCAGCGCTGCCCGCCGCAGCCTGGCCCTGAGAACAGCCGCAGCAGCACTGCTGGGCAGGGGTCCGCGTGGGGTCCCTGACCTCGCTCCTGCTGCCACCAGCCTTTGTAGGACCCCCCGGATGCTCCCTGGATCCAGCCGGTGTGTAAGCTTGGCTGGGGGGGTGCAGCCCTGCGGAGCCGATGAGGCACGGCGGCACCCCAGGGTGCCCCTTCACACCCGCTCGCCACCGCAGCCAGACAGGCATCGCAGGACGTCATCTGTGACCACGCTCCCTTCGCCCAGGTGGAAGCTCGTCCCTGCTGCCACGCGCTCCCTCAGCCCCCTCCTGTCCCAGCTGTGAGCAAATAAAACTCACCCATCCTAACCCAGCCCTTGCACTTGCCTTAGAGTCGGATTCATTTCAAGGAAAAAAAAAAAAAAAGGAATTGCCATTAACTGGCAATGAAGGATAAATGTAGGATAAAGTGCATCCTTTATCCTACATCATAACTAGTGTGATGGCCTAGTTATAAGCCTGAAAGCACTTGGAGTCTTGAATTAAGAAGAGAGACCCTAGGTCTATCCCACCAGAAAGTACCAGAAGATACAACTGCTCCTGGAGGGGGGAAGGCAACAAGCCTGCTTAGTCTGCAAGTCATCTGCACTCACCAACGCCAAGTCCCAGCCGCACAGACGTGCCCTGTGCCTACAGCAGAACACGCTGTTGTTACAGAAGTTGCTTTAACGCTTCTGTCAACTTTCCCGTTTACTTCTGTAAACTTTCAAGCGCTGACCCAGGGGCTTTCCCTGGTGTCACGGTCTGGATCTTCAACTAAAGAGCTGAAGTCACACAAAGCACAGCTGGCCGCCTACGCCGAGATTTGCACGTGCTACATCAAAGCCTGCTTGACATTTACTTAATGTTTTTAATCTGCCTGGACGCCTGGCGGACACCGGGAGACGGCAGCCGTCTCCAGCTACGGGACCGGCCGGGATCAGTCCAGGTCGTGCTACGCCGTGGTGTGACAAACAGGGGAGTGTCATCGAAGGGACACGCCAGCGTGTTTCCCAACAGCATCCCGCCCGCGGGGCGACCTTTGGGGCTGCGTGCGGTCATTGGCAGGCTGCCTGCCGCCCGGCATCTGTACCAACGGCACAAGCCCCTTCCAGTTATCCCCGCCGGCTGCCTCTGCGGAAAGGAGCCCAGGAGGGAGCAGACGCTGCCTACCGCCTGCCACCGTGAGAAGCGGCGTCCGCGGGGTCCTGCAGTGAGACATGCCCCGCTCCCAGCATGCGGCCCCCGGCCCCGTTAGTCACTACGGGCACCTGCTCACCAGCGCGCACCCATCGCAGCGACCGCAGCCTGGCACGCTGCTTCGCCTACAGCCCGTTAGTACCTAAGCACAGCCCCGCCACCATGCACGCTGCACGGTATAGTTACTTGTCATTGACATCTGCTGGGGTGGCATCTGACCTTCCGTTTGTGACACTACATGGGAATAAACAAGGGTTAGCACGGGTGGGGAAAAAACAGAGCGGAACAAGTCTGGGGTTCGCTGTTCTCCAAACAGGGGCAGCGGGAGGTCTCTCAGTCGAGGGATGCGGCGACCCCAGCCTGGCTGCTGCATGGATCTGCTGGTGTGCTTGGGCTTCAGGGAGCCACCTCCTCCCTGCACGGGCAACCTTGCAATGGAGACCGGCAGGATTCGGTTCGCAGGGGTTGAATCAAGAAGGAAAGCTCCTGCCGACCGAGAAAGTGCCCCTCCTGCAGCCACCTCCCGGCCCACACCTGGCTCTGCCCCACAGACCACCCGGGAGAAGGGACCCACGGCTGGTGCCTCCAGCAACACTGGTTTCAGGAGCACTGAAATGGAGAAGGATTGGGGACTGCCCGATGCTTTATACCCAGCCCAAAAAGGATGCAGGAATGCCAGGAGCAGCAACTCACCGAGGGATGGCGGGGATGCGTGTGCCGTTTTCGTCCACGAAGTGTCCCCCTGCGTTGAGAACCCAGCAGTGGTGCAGGGACATCAAGGCGTGTCGGGCTGTGGTGGGGTTGTCCTTGCCATTCTGGCTGTCTGCGTTCTTCAGGGGAGAAAACTCGTCCTCACGCAGCACCTCGTACACCACGAACTTCCTGAGGGGGCACAGGGCGTGGGAGAGTCAGGTTTGGGAAACGTGGCTGCTCCCTGTCGCTTTGGCTTCTCCCCTGGCAGGGTGGCTGAGCCAGGGCCACAGCCCACACCTACGGGCCGTCCTCACAGCCACGGAGGAGGGAGGGGAGGACCTGGGCTGCAGGGTCAGGAGATGCTCCTCTGGCCCAGGAGCAGGGCTCAGCCAAGCAAGAGGCACGCAGCGCCTGTCCCTCCTGCTGCTCGCGTCCCTGCTCATCTCAGGGCACAATTGTCCACTGCTGCTGAACAGCATGGGAGCTGGCATCCCGTCCTGACCCCAGGGCACCACCAGTGGGCGCAGCCCCGCCATCCCCCAGAGGCTCAGAGCTGCCCAAACGAGAGCCAGCAGCCTGCTCCCCGCAGAGAGAAAAGGGCGTACTTAGAAAACTGGAAGATGTCGAAGACAAACTTTTCCATCTTGATCCCGTTGGGCTTCTCAGGTTGGATCAGCTGCCCTGTAGCGATGTCCACGTGTGGGATCTTCTTCTCAGCTACGTGGTGCTGCAGCCGTGGTTCGTAAGTGCTACAATGGGCCAAGAAAGAGCTGTCACTCGCCCGAGCAAGGCACATCTCCAGCCCCCCGGCTCAGGCACTGCTGCGGCAGGACGGCCACTCTGCCCTGACCCCCAGCGGCCCCGAGGCACGGGCTGCTCATCCCCATGACAGTCAGGAGAGGACGGCCCCGCACGCCTGCGCCCTGGCACCAGCGGCCAGCGACGGCCGGGGGAAACCTCATCTCAAGGAAGGGACTGCGCAGAGAGTGGGGGTCAGGCCACGCATGCAGGGACAGGGGCCAGACCCCACCAGACTCATCCCAGCACGCCTGCAAGCAGCTGGAGCTCAACCAGCAGAAAGCAAGGCGCAGGCAGCCGGCTCCACTCGGCACCGGGGCTCCTCTGGCACGCCAGCAGCACCCCGGCAGGCCCTTACTTGACTACATCTTTGAGGAAGGCGGTGGTGAAGTAGTGATTGGCGATGTTGCCCGCATTGAAGAGCAGCCGCCCATCTGGGCCCCGTTTCTGGGCAGTGGCCAGGGAGATCTCGCTGTACTCCACCACCTGATAGACGCCATCCACTCGGCACACCACACCGACCGGCTCCGTGGGGTTGGTCTTCTCCACCACCTGCCCAAGAGAAGCACCATCAGGGAAAGGCCCCTAAAGCCCTGCGCTTCAATTATACCCCCTTGTATCTAGCAGCCCCCACGGAGGCGTTTTCCTGCGCAGGACAGCGGGGTTAAGGCAGGGATAGGGATGCTGGAGCCCTCCCCTCCCAGGAGCTTCTGGTGAGAATGACCAGAGGAGGGCGAGATGGCAGGGCTGGGTGACAGGGTGTCAGGCACGCCCAGAGGGTGCGGGCAGGATCTGGCTCCGCGCCCACATGCGGCTGGCAGAGGGCAAGGATATTTTTAGCACCCAGGCCGCACGTGAACGGCCAGCTTGCCACGCACAAGCAGGAGGCTGCTGGCTCAGCAGAGCCATCCCCCTACACCTGACCTCCCTCCTCTTCCTCGCACCCCACACACCTCCCTCTTGTAACAGGCCCGCCCAGCAAATTCCTACCCATCACTGCCACCACGGCAGGGCGGCATGCAGGCACACAGGGCTTTCTCCTTTCTGCATGCTGGGGTTTATTTCCTCCTTCTCTCACTCAGGCCAGAAGGAGGAACTGCTTTCCCTTTCCCAGCTCACTCTCCAAAAGCTTCAAGGCCAGCAAGCCCTCTCACCTGTTTGCCAGAGCCAAGCCCAACACAAACACAATCGCACAGCCCCTTTGGCTGTTAATCCAGCCTTTAAGTAAAGTTTCGGGCGTGCAACATCCTACCCGTGAGACACGGGGCTGGGCTCAACGTCAGCAGTCAGCTGCACCCACCGAGTCCTGGTCTGGTGCCCAGGACGTCACAGCCGGGGACAGCTGGCAGCCTGCGGCAGGGATCCCGGCTGCCCATGCTCCCTGCAGCCGCCCGGACAACAGCTGCCCAGTGTCCGGGTGGGAACCGGGCAGCCCAACAGGGCTCCCCAGCAGCTCTTGGCCCCAGGGACTGGGGACCTGTGAGCCGTAGGGCTGTCGGTGCCGTGTCCCCGTGCAAGGCAGGAGGGGAGCAGCGCCAGGCAGGGGTCAGTGACACCCTGCATCTCCCGGGATGCCAGTCCCGAGGGGCAGGTGGGACTCTGGCAGCATGTGCTACTCCACCAGCGAGCTCCCTGAGCTTAGCTATCCCTCCTGGCTGCGGCAAGCCAGGGAAGGAAGGGTGAGGAGTCAGGGAAGCCAGGCAAGGAGCAGGACAGACCCCACCCTGCTCCAGGGAAGCTGTGCCTGTCTGCCCCTGAAACCATACCTTGGCCCCGCAGTCCGCTCCCTTCTCCAAGCAGAACCCGATGAACCTGGGGTCGGCCACCTTCACCAGGATGTTGTCCACGCAGTAGACGTGGACGCTTTGCACGCCCCTCCGCTCCATGTCGTCCATGATGCCGTGCGTCCCCAGGGCCCGGTACAAGCCCCCGTTGCCATCTGTGGAGGGAACAAACTGTTGGGGCCACAGCAACACCCGGCTGCCCCGTCAGCCACCCACGCTCATCCTCCTTCCCCATGAAGCCAGGGTGGAGGGTCACCGTCCCAGCCATACCCCACCCTGGTCCTCCCCGCCAAGACAGACAACTCCCAGCCTGCGTCACCCGTGGGCCACGTCACACTGCGAGACTGCTCTACGCAGGCTCCAGCTCCAAAAGCTTGTCCTCAGCCCCGCGTCTCGCCCCTGCGCACCCCTCCCACCAGCTCCTGGCCACCGACCTGGCGCCATAGCAATCTTGCCCTTCTCCTCCAGCAGGATTTTCCCATCAAACCCCAGGGCGGGCAGCATGCCCTGCTGGAAGAAGATGACGTTTTCCTTCTTCAAGCCAAAATAGCGATGCTTCAGGAAGAACTCCTTAGTAGACTCCATAGTCCGGCCGCTCGTCATGATGTACCTGTCACAGCACAGGAGAGACCCGATGAGCAGGGAGGAGAGGCAGGGTCTCACACCCCTCATCCCAAACATAGGGAATCGCTTCAGCCTGTGACACCCAGGACAGACTTCTTGCCCCCACAAACATTTAGAAGGATCTGACCCGCTGTGGTCCCACCTCTTTGGCAAGCCAGCAAAAGGCTTCACCCCTCCTTGCAACATGCATCTCCAAAAACCCACCACGCCCTGTGCGGTAGGGGGGACACCCAGCTGCAGCAGCCAGCTCCCACCATGACGCCAACCTCCTGCTCACAGCACCACCGCAGCCCCTCGCCTCCCAGACCCCGCCTCGCGTGGCTGCCGTCCCACGCAGCAGGCGGGCCACGGGCGACATGACACACGTTCCCAAGGGCCGCGGGGTTGAGCCTGACAAGGTGGGACCTGCCAGTGCCACCCTCTGGGCCTTGACCCACTAACTCCAACAGGCCATGCCCATAGCAACGGCACTGGTGTCAAGAGGGTCTATGCCAACCTGTGGGCCCTTGGGCCACCAAGGGGGTCTGCACCAACCCACGGGTCCCTGGCCTGCTGACACCAACGGGGCCCACGCCAACCCACAGGACCTTGACCCACCAACACTGTCGGGGCCCTGCCAATGCCACCCCACGAACCCTGTCCCACCCAGGCCACCCCAGGGGGCTGCGGCCCACCCAGCCCCGGGGCAGGGCGCTCACCAGGGGATGTGGCAGGGGGTGCCGTGCTGCTCCTCCGCCAGCTGCTGCAGCCGCCGCAGGCGCTGGGCCTGGAGGTGGAAGAGGGTCTTGCGGGAGGGCAGCCCCACGTCGCACATGCCCTTGGGGTAGGGGACGCCGAGGCGGGTGCCCTGCCCGCCGGCCAGCAGCAGCACGGCCACGCGGCTCCCCGCGATCTCCGCCAGCCCTGCGCCCGGGAGAGCACACACGCGTGGGGCCCGCCGCGCCGGCACCGCGCCGCGCCGGGCCCCGCTGCCCCCTACACCTACCGCGGCTCTCCCAGCGCGGCAGCAGCCCGCGGTCGCGGGAGGCGCTGCCCAGCACGTCCCGCGGCACCGGCTCCATCCGCGCGTCCAGCCCCGCCGCCGCCGGCCCGCCGCCGCCGGCCCCGCGGGCGCGGCGGAAGAAGCGGTTGATCTCGGCCACGTCCATGTCGCGCAGCTCCGCCGCCAGCGCCCGGCGGGCCGCGCCGCCCAGCTCGGGCCAGAAGCGCAGCACGTGGCCCTGCCCGCCCGCCGCGAGCCGCTGCCCCAGCGCCGCCGCGTCCCCCGCTGCCGCCTCCATCCCGCCCGCCGCCGCCGCCGCCGCGCCCCCCCGCCGCCCCTTTATAGCCCCCCGCCGCCGCGGGGCCGCCAATGGCAGGCGGCGGCGGCACGTCCCGCGCCCTCACTGGCTGCGGGGCACGGCGTCACCCCGGCGGCTGCGCCCCGCGCCACGTGGTGCCCGCCGCCCGCCCAATGGGCGCCGGGGGGGGCGCGCGGCAGCCCACCCCCTCCGCGGCGCCGCCAATTGGAGCGGCCGCTGCGGCGGCGGAGGCGCGCGCCCCGGTGGCTGCCATGGCAACGCCCGCCACGTCAGCGCGCGGCCCCGCCAGGGGGAGAGGCGGGGCCGGCCCCAGAGCGGCGGCCGTGCAGCCTCCGCCCCGCTCCCGGGAAGGGCCGGCCCCGGTCCCCCTCCAGGCGGGGCGGGTAGCGGCGTTTCCCGTAGCAGCCCCACCCCTTCCAGCTGTTTCTCCCCGCGCCGAGCCCACGCGTGAAGTGGGAGCTGCGGCCGCCGACTGCCCCCCGGCAGGGGAAGGGCGGGCCTTCCAGGGAGCCCCGGGCAGGGGCGCGGGGCAGCGGTCTCCACGCTGGTCGGGCTGGCAGCAGCCCCGCTCGCCTCCGTCTCCCCTCCTGCAGCACGTGGGGAGGGGCGCGCAGGGAAAAAACCCCAAAATCGACCCAAAAACACCCAAAAAAAGGCAGGCGAGGTCTCTGCAAAGGAGGACCCCCGCAGAGAGCAGCCCTCTCAGCCAGCCGTGCCTCGGGAGCCTTGCCGGGGTCCGCCCCAGCGCGCACCGCTGCGGAGATCCCTTGCCCCGTCATTAGAGGAGCGCGCGGTAACATCGGTGCGCGCTGCAGCCAAAAACCCGCTCACCCCGCCGCCGCCTCGCCCCACGCATCCCCCCCCGGCTCCGGCTGCACGCCCAGCGCTGCAGAAAGTTGTGCAACTCGCAGCATCTCCCGGGGGAGCGGCCCGCGTCAGCCGGGAGGCGATTTTCCCTCCGGATGATATCACTTCGGAAACCGTTACGCCAGAGCGAGCGTGGAACGCGCCCGTGCGCGGCGTGAGTAAGCGGTGCTGCCGCAGGAGGCACAGCCCCAAGTGACGGTGAGGGGACATGGCACGGCCGGGCAAAGGTCACCCCGGCGCTCCCACCGGGATTTTCAGCCACGCTGGTGGGGCTAAGCAAGGGGTGACCGAGTCCCCACAGCGGCAGGTGCCAAGCGCAAGATGCCAGCGCTACCCTGGCTGGGTGACAGCCCTGTCCCCCTCGGACAGGCGCCCTGGCGCAGGGTGACAGAGAACTTGCTCAGCCATGTGGCATTTCACCGGTGGTCCCGCAAGAGAAGCATGCTGGACAACCGCGTAGTACTGAAGCATCATTTATTAATCATCTGTATCAAGCACACATCTGCTCAGCAACGGTGCGTGACGGGATACAACAGTTGACACCTAACCCGAAGGGAGGCACGTGGGTACAGGATCCGGCACAGCGGGAGGAAGCGTACTGAACGCTCTGGAAAGAGAACCCGGGTGCAACGCGGTGCTCAGGCTTTGTTGTTAGGAGGCTGGAGACCAGCAAGAATAAAATCAGGAATAGGACTGAGATCGGAACTGACTTGTGCTTCGGCCAGTGATTTAAAAACTAATTACCCTCCTTTACATAATAAATAGGTGGAAGTGTAAAGAACTTTCTCTCTTCCTCATTGCTCCCACACAGACATCGGTGGCAGAGGAAGGAGAGCTATTCTTCGACTGGCAGTGACATTTCGTGTCAGATCAGCTACGAAACCGAAATACCACCAAGGAACAGCTGAGCACCAACGTGTTTCCCGTTCACACACACATGCTCCAAGGGGACGCAGGCTCTTGGACCGCCGGGGACGAGGGCAGGGTGCCTGCCCTGGCATCCCACCGGAGCAGCGCCAGCCTTCCCTGGCTCTCTGCAGAGGCTTCATCTTTCATCCCTTTCCCCCACAAAGGGGATCTCTCCCTCAAAGGCAGCCTGCAGGTTTTCACATCTAGCTGTCGCCTAGCTAGGACTACGTAGGTCAGTGCCACACCGAGGGCTGTTTGGAGGGAGCTGTGTCAGCAGCACAGATCGAGTAACCCAGCGAGCATCTGAGTGGAAAGGCTCAACACTTCTGCAACTCAAGCAGGCAGTAATTTGGAGATGAGGAAAGCCAGGCCCATCCAGGCACACACCGCGACAGATGCCTTGGATTGAATCACCGTGCACACTTCAGATACAATCTAGAGTTAAGAAACTCACAGGTTTTAGCAGCGCTGAAGCTTATGCCAAGCCACCAACAGCTCGCTGAGACACCAGAGTGAGCTTCAGCTTGATAGAAAAAGGCTTTGAAGGCAGAGGGTGAGGGATAATGATAAAATGCTTCTGCTCTGAGGAGTTTCTAAATCTCCCTGTAGCCCACAGCCTGCAGAGGGAAGCCGGGGCTGGATCCAGTGACAGGACAGAGATCAGCATCTTCAACTCTTGCCAGCAGGAAAATAAAAAAAAAGCAGCTTTGGGATTTTTGCCTAGCTCAGTGCTCAAGCCTGGTCAATGAGCATCCAGAGAGAAAATCTGGTGGCAAGAGTTTGCATCTTGAAGATTTATTTAGCCCCTACTAAAGCAGCTGAACAAAACCCCAGCCAAACTCTGGTGGAACAGCTCTACCATGCTGCAGAAACAGGTTGTAGCTCCTCTCTAAAGAGTAATCCTGGTACAGCGCTTTATCTTTAGTTGCAAATCCAAAGCACAATTCTGACTGAAAAAGAGATACGCTTGAAAGATGACAGAGCAGCTCAGTCCTAGACAAACGCATGTGAGAACTTAAATGCATTTAAGTTCTGCACCTGCACCCTGGCATCTCCCTGTCCTGGTACCGCTGTAGGTGACAGTCCTCACACCCCGCACCGAGGGGAGCTCCCCACGTCCCCATGTGGGCTGGCACTCAGCGGGCCAGGAGCTCTCGGGTCTGCTTCTGCCAGCTGACAGGCACACAGGCAGCCAGCTTAATGCTGCTGACATGGTGGCATTCAACACGTGAATTTCTGGGCCAAAGTGCTTTCACCCCTGGCTCAGCCCGCCAGGGACAGCAACAACTCAGAGCTGAGGAGGTCAGTCAATACCTACCAATGCTTAGAGTACTTTAAACACTGCTCTTCACACAGGAAAAACCCTCACCGGTTAATCATCCAATTCCTCCCAGACACTAAAGGTGCTTCACTGCAAGGACAGTTAAATTAAAAGCAATGAATCACACACTGCATCTATGTGAAGCTGCTTTACACCTATGTACACCAAAGTAGCATCATTCCCAGAAAAAGTCTGATCAGCAAATCATACCTTAAAACTCATTGTGGGATTATTTTTTTTCCTGGAAAACCTACCACCTCAAAGGCAACAGAAGAATTAAAGAGATTGGTCCTTTCTGGGGGAGTTTAGGAAGGGCCACAGTAGACAGGACTCTACACCAGCACACAGAAGAACTCGGACTCGTGAAATGCTACAGACGTCAGATCTCCTGACACACTGCACACGCACGCACAGAGCAAAAACCAAGAGGAACTTTTAAGTGCAGGATTCCAGCAAGTCCAGCATCAGCAAGATGCAAAAAGTAAACTGCAAGGTAATTCAGGTATTATTCCATGGAAGGTCAGAGACGGTTCGGGCAGCTGCCCGCAAGTATTTCAGCTGGAGAAAAGAATTCACGAGGGCTCTCCTTCTCACTAATACTGGTACCAGGGCCGCAAGCCAGAATACGCTGGTCCCCCTCTAAGTAGGGCTGTTTCATGCTGTTTTGCCAGGAGCAAAGTGCCCACCCCTGCAGGGAGAGGCTCCGCTGGGTGCACGGGTTTGCACACCCCTGGGAAACAGCCACCACCTACCCCACGCCAGCAACTGCGTGAACGAGCTTCTGCCTATGCATTACAGCCACATGAGCAGAGAGCTTGCTCTGGAGGGAGCAGTGATGCTGCTCGCCCCGTTGGTTTTTTTCCCCAAAAAGCATGTGGCTGTTGTCCCTGACACTGGGAAAGACCTTCTCCTGGCCAGTCAAGTCTGATGACTGAGCGAGCCCTTTCCGCACAGGATCTCAGATTGCCTCAGGCCCTTTGTGTAACCTGTGAAGGACCAAAAGTGTCAGTGCTTCTAATCTACACGTCTAATGGGTTAATGCAAAACAAAAACACACAACACAGAAAAGCCAAGCATCGGACCCCCGGCAGACAAATATTTGTTATTCCTTATAAGACTCGCAGGGCAGGAGTCCTGCTGAGACACAAAGAATACTGTGTGCTGTAGCACTCCTTTTCTAAAATATCACCTAAAGACGCTTACATATCACAGATGATTTGGCATCAGAGCTAGGGAGCATCAGTGCCAGCACAGGGTATATGCTAAGAAAGATGACTCCACACGACAGGGTTTTCACATCACCTCAGGCTACAAAGTGCTTACAGGTGGTGTTGGGACTGAGGCTGGCACTGCTCTGACGACACGAATCCGCCATCAGTCCCTGCCCACCCCAGGCATACAAGCAAGTTCACCTCACTGCAGGCAGCGTCACCCACGCTGCCTAAGCCCAGCATGCCATCTGTGCCAGGTCAGACGGACGGCTCTTCTCGGGTCACAAGACGGCGACAGGGTAACGCCGTAGGCTCAGCAGATCTGATTTCACTGCCTCTCTCTGCCCTACGTGATGTGAAGACTCAAAAGTCTTCCTGGTCTAGTTTAGAGAGGATGGTGCTTCTGGTTCTTTATAGATATCAACAAAAGGCAGGGAAGCCTTCCTCCTCCTCCTTCGCACTGGAGAAGAGCACATGCATTATAGGAAAGCTTATCAAAGAAATCCTCTCTCCAGAGCAAAGTCAAGTGCTAAGGCCAAGACTTTAAATGGTCTCATTTCAAATCATTTAGAAGCGCTTGCCAAGATCTGCTCAGCCTCCCAGGCTCCCACAGTCACCACTCCTGCTACCCAAGCGCCCGCTGGGGCAAAGCCACACACCCAATGTAAACGAGCAAGCACAACACACACACAAGCACACGCTGAAAGCCATCCTGGCCTCCTCTGCACATCACAAAGCAGCAGTAAAGGTTTCAAAGCCCAGTTAAGTCCTTCGCATCTCTCCTTCGCCGATGACTCAAAAGCAGGGCTAGGAAGCTCTTTTGTACATTCAACTGTAAAACACGTGAGGAAGAGGAGCAAGACAACTCTCCTGATTGTTGCTACTGCCTACAGCAAGTTTTGGTACAGATATCCTCTCTTATAGGCACTCAGTGGGTAAAACGTAGCCACAACAAACTTGCCATCAAAAATCTTTCCAGTCAGCATTTTTTGGGCAGCTTTGGAATCACCAGCATTTGCATATTCAACAAAGACCTGAAAAAGAGAGAGGAGAAATAGGACTTCCAGTGTAGCATGCCACCCGCCCCCTCCCACCCCTGCAACCAGGGAAACAGTGCCCGAACAAATTTTTCCCCTCTATCCCTGGTTGAGCCCAGAGCAGTGGAGCTAAAAAGGAAGAAGCTGCACCTCTGACCTGGAATTTCACCTCTTGCTCCTCATTTCTAAGGGCAGCATATTTGGTGAGGTGGGAGAAAGCATGATACTGCTCTACATCCTCAACGCCTGCTCTCCCACCCATTGGCTTCTCCCCTTCCCTCCCATATCCCGGCTCCCCTGATAAAGCTGTCTGTGGACCTCCCTGGTTGTGCAGCCTTACATAACCAGAAAGGAACCTGTGCTGTCCTTCAAGATAACCATCTATTTTTAGCACTGTCATCAGCCAGGAGATTTCCAGGAGCTGAGCAGCAGTCCTGCAACGCATGGAGCGTACGTGGGAATATGCAGCCTGTTCCCTCCATTCACTTACTTGGCCTTTACCAGGATTCTCCTTTGGAATCAGCAAGGAAACCACCGGTCCGTATTTCTGACACTCCTCCCTTATGTCTTCCAGGATATCTGAGAAAGGAAAGAGCTGGTTGTCTTTCACCTTGCAAACTAGGATGAGCCAAGAAACAAATGAAGGCCAGATGAACACATCAAGAACATTCAGTCAACAGACAGTCTTTTCCTCCGAATTTAACATAAACAATCAAGAGGTGCCATGGCAGAAGCTGACACTGCTTAATGGCCGCATAACAAGATGAAGCGTCTGAACTGAGGCTCAGGAACACAGACCTGCAGGCAGTGAATCCCCGACAGCAGGGCTTGGAGCACATGGACAGTGCTTTTCCTTGCACACAAAGCCTGGCCTTCCAGTAGCTAAAACATTTGGGATTTGTGAGTGCTTTTTTTTACTGGTTACAGCGCTTGGAGGAGGGGAACTAGAGTAGCTGCCACAAATCCTTCTTTGTGTGAGCAGAACCCAGTCTTTTAAATTCATATCCCCAGAGCACTCTAGCTTTTGCCACTCATGTGGATTTGAGAGCAAGCAGAAATGCAAATTCCACTGACATGCTTTGCCACCTACCACGTATAGTTTTTGCTACAGTTTAACAACTCCAACGAGATCTTGGATAAGTTCACTAGCAAACTTTTGAGGATCTCTGCTACTAGACTCCAGAGTCCTCCACATGTCCAGCAGAAGCTCAGAGCCACAAACACATTATGAGGTCTGTGGGCATTTAACCAAAGAAGAAAATCAGAACAAACTTTTTTTTTTAATCTGGGATCCTTCAAAAACTCACTACAAGCTCTGCTTTCTATCTCGATCTTTTAGTCTATTCTCTGTTGGTGCAGTTGACCCACTTGGTACCAAATCTCAGCTGAGCAGCTCTTTGTTTGCTGTTCTTGCGCCTATTAATTGCTCTTCTGCTTGCTCCCGCATCCCCAAAGCCAAACAAAACAGAGCCTGTAAGACGACAGGCTTGGGATTTGCAGGACTTGCACCAACCTTCATATTCTTCTTCGCACTGCAGAGAAGCATCGCTTAGAACGTTTAGCAGCCTCAGCACAGGTGTGGGGAGCATCACCAAATCTTCGATATGGGGAGCTGTTTGACACCCACAGAGTTAGGGTAAAGAAAAGAAATCAAAGTTCAAAGGAGCAAGAAAACAGGAAGTTGACTCAATATGCACAATCATAGACAAGCACTTACTGCTCTTTGCAGTACAGGTTTGCTTCTCTCCGCTACTACCTGCATTTACAGCTTGTATTCTCCCTCTTGCTAACTTATCTTCATCTGTGCACTGAGAGACTCTTCCAAAGGGTTCGGTGCACTCTGCAATTATACTGAGGCCAGCACCTGAAATTGCTTTTAAAATTACAAAGCTAGCAGAAATTAAGACTAGAGTTATGTCTACTTAGCTTAGATTCAGAAACTAATGTGACCTCAAGAGCTATGCTAGTTGAGCAAACTGCCCCGTGCATATGGAGATGCAAGCAGATGAAAGAACTACTCTGCAACCTGCCTCTCCTGTTACTGCTACCAGACAAGCTGAAAACAGGCCGGCCAGCTTCTCTAACTCCAATTCTTAAGCTACACCAAGGCACAAGCCTCATCTCTCTCTAGGTTATCTTTCAGTTCTTCCCTAAACACCACGTAAACCCTCCCCCCTTCAAAATCCAACTGCAATGTGCTGTTTTGAAGACCGCCATACAATCTTGCAACAGAAATGGGGCAAACTCTTAGTTACTTAAACAATGCAGTGCTATGGAATAAGGCATGGCCACAAGAGGGTGGCCACAAGGTGGGTAAGCAGTGACCCTGTCAACAGCTTTACAGGAGCAGAAATAAAGCTCGCTGCAGTGGGGCGCTTGGCTCTAAAAACAGGCAGCTTCAGGAACAGCGTAGCACGGGTACTGCTGTGGAAGGAAACAGTCAAGGTGGACAAACTAACGCCAAACTATGAGAGTCACATACGAGAGCACACCCAGTCCTTCAGAAACTCAAAGCAGCAGGGACAGTGTCACTTCTCAAGCGACAAAAGCTTGATTTCATGTTCCTGAAAAGGACTGGCAGGCAGTCATGAATTTAAGATCTGGGAGCCCAACTTGCAGCACTTGGAGAGTGTTAATGTTTTTATTTGTATTGGCAGCTACAGTAGCCGAACACAATAGCAGTACCTCACAGTTCTCACACTTGACAGTGAGAGAGAGGATAGAGAAGGGAGGAAATGGCTCCAGTTCTCCAGTTTGAGCCTTCTGACTATGTTTGCAAAGATAGCAGGCTATTATTTCCTTGGAAATACTTTTCCAAGCACACAATACGTATGAGGGACCTGACATCTCTGCCAGGCACAGAGAGAAGATGTTGATTTCATAGTGCAAGAGGAAGATGATAGGCAAGCACGCACGCTATAAGTCTCCTCCTGTCTCACATGGAAGAGTCCTTATGAAAAGCTTAGAGGATGAACGGCCTTATCAGTCTAGGCGATGCCCAGACAGCCCTTCGAAGAAAGGTGCTGCATTCAGATAACCAGGCGTGTTCCAGCTCCAAGCGAACCTCTGGGATCATTCTTCCACAGGATTGTTGGCAACCAAGAGACAACATCAGATGAACCAGGGACTGAGAGAACATTTAAGTGTTGCCTCCGTCTTATATACTGCCCCTTTTTATTCAAGTAAGTCTGCCCTTCATTTCATGTGTCTTTTTTCAGAGAGGGAGACAAACCAACCCCTAGGACTCAGAGCTATCTGGTCTTCCTGTAACCAAGTGACAAATGCATTTCTTGCAATCCCCTTCTGCCCTAGGAGGTACTTTCTGCCCAGCCCTTCTGCTCCTCTTCGACATGCCAGGTGATACCAACCACACTGACAACACCGAGGGCTACAGCCTGCAAGCAGCTCAGGAAAGAAGTTGATGAACTGGAAAGTCAAGACTTGGCTGTAAATGACAAGGAATGCCATTCTCAGCTGTCTTTGCTCTAAACAGAACAACCCTGTCCAAGTGAAAGGCAATGACACATCATTTTTTAACTTCCCAGGAAAGCAACAATAAACGCTTCTTTGTGCGGACAAGCTTATGTACAAGTTTGGCAAAGAAGAGAAGCAGCAACTAAGAAAAATTGAAGCTGTTGTATAAACTTGTAGCACTAACCGCAGAAGCACCTTCCTAGGTACAGTTAGAGGTCTGTGTGTTTAAAACTAGACCAGAAAGCACTGCCAATATACTATTCCCTCTGCTCTAAAGCAATACTGGCTGCAAGGTTCAGCTTTTTCCATGGAAGGTGGCTTTGATTACAACAGTCCCAGTTTCCGAGATGCAAGAGAAGTCTGAAAACAGGAACAAGTTTGTTACCTTTGCCTAATACGCAGGAACGCCAGTATCTTGACATGACCTCAAGAGGCAATACTTAACCTTCACTGCAAGATAAACCAAGCAGCTTAAGAAAAGCAGGGCTGAGATTTAAGGGAAGATCCTAGCCCAGACAGAAGCTGGATGCCTGAAGCACTAATTTATGCTGCAGAAAAGCTGGATGCGAAGCTCTTCACTGGTGTTCTTGAAAGCAGACAAGCTCTGGAGAATGCTACTCTGCTGCTTTTGGAACAGAAAACAGGGAGGGATACGAGTCTAAACAGGGTGGTCTCAGCCCATCTTTTGCTGACAGCCTGCAACCCACATGGGGGGGTCCTGGGGAAACACCACCATTGTATTAAATTGAAGAGAAAGTGCCAGGTTAAAGCGACAGTGACATCTGTCTGTGACCTGCCACACACGCACCAGAAGAGGCAGGCCAGTCACTGCAAAAATAGGCTCGCACCACGAGAACACACTGGGATTATTCGACCTGTGCAGAGGAGGCAGCAGTGGATGCTACCACCAACCACTGCCCTAGTTGCTCACATCCCTGGCTTCTGAACTGGGAAACTCCTGGCCTAAGAAAAACCATCCACTCACCATAAATAGCACTGCACCCTTCAAAAGCACCTTAACGGTCACGATATTAGGTAAGTACCTTGGTTATTCCTGTCCTCTCAGCAGAATGCTGCTGCCAATACACTCTTGGTCAGTTTGATCTGGGCAGAATTTACCGGGAGTCCAACCAGGGAAAAGCGTCAGCCCGCAGGGCTCGAGGGGCAGGGCAGCACTGAGAGCACGGGCATCGCTCTGACCTGCCTGCTGTGGTACCGCAGAGGGCTGGCGAGCGCCGCAAAGAGCAAAAGAGGAACAACGAGGCCAGAACCAGAAACAACAATATTTAACTGCGCTCTGTGCTGCTTCCAGTACATGCCGAGAAAGCCGCGAGCAGGGGTGACGTGCGCAGCTTACCAAAGGGAATGCTGAAGAATGGGCTGCATAAAGCCTTCTCAGCGGAGGCTCGCTTTCCTTGGTCACAATGGAGCATGCTGGAAGAGAAGACACCCTTATGCTCTTGCACGTGACATTCTTGCATCAACAAATTCAACTCAAGCTGGAAGCCAGTACAGAGGCATACCCTATCTTTGGGGTGCTTAGGGTACAAAGAGAAGAGTGAGAAGCACATCTTCCAATTCACAGCTGAAGCACACCAGAAGGATCCCCTGAAAGCATTTTGGGTACATGGTACAGTAGGATTTCCTTCTCGATGTCTCTCAGCACCGAACGATGGAAGTTGCTCACTTACAGGTTCACAAGGAACATGGAATGTTCCAGCTCCACCTCCCCAGGCCGTTCAGCCCACGCCTCAGGCACACATGCAGCCTCATGAAAGCGATCACACTCTGAGGAGCTCCCACACCTTTCTACAAATGGGATTCAAAGCAGCTAACAGCCCAGGGCTTGCCTGAGAACATCCCCTGCTCGGCTTTACAGTGGCTCCCAATGCTATTTCTGCCAAGTTGTGTCCTCATTCACTCTGTAGCCTCAGAGCAGAGTCACAGGACAGCGAAAACAATCCCCTCAGCAGACGCCTCAGTAGAGAGCTGCACAAGTGCATTTGAATCTTGACAGCAGTGGAGAAGCTGCCCCCCTTCCTCGTTTCTGACAACACTCCCCTAAAACAGTGAAGTCTCCAGCTTTCTCCAAATGTAACTTCACTGGCAGGAAGTGCAAAGCACTGAAACAGCAAATGATGAACATCATGACTGATATTCTTTATGGGCTTACTCCAAATTGTGCCAAAATCAGAGGAGCTAAAGCGTCTTTGCTAATGCTTGCACTTGTTACTAGCACAGTGGCAGTGAGATTTTTTAAAAAAGAAAAAAAAAAGTGTTAGGTGTGGGCTCTAAGTTACCAAGAGCAAGGCATGGGACTTTACAGAGCACATCTTTAAGCAACAGTTAGTAAATATGACGACATACCTTTTGATAAGGTCTCTGAGGTGATAAGCTGGAATGGCTGAATTTACCACCCCTTCACTGGCAAATATGCGATCAATGATGGCAGAACTGTTTGTCTAGAAAGAAAAAGAAATAGTGCTTGGGGAGGAAAGAAAAGACCAGTGCAAAGCTTGCGATAACCCATCATTTTCTGGACTGGATGCAGAGGGGTCTGGTACTGTCATGTTTTGTGAGAGATCCCCAGTGCTCCAGCCTCACACATTAAACCAGCAGGCCCTTGTCAGATGAAGTTTTTCCCATTTGGCTGTGCAAAAGCTGGAAATTTCCATGCGCAGGCAAATTTGCTGTTACTGTGGAAGTTATGATGCTGAAAGGATACTCTTACTGGGAAGGGAAACACAAAACAAAATTATTTCATAGAGGACAGAGTCAGGCTCCAGGCTCACAACACAGAGCTCACAACACAACTCTTGTTTGCTCAGGATATAGACTTACGAGAAGATCCCCAAATTAGAATTAACGTTAGACTAAACCAGCAAATAATTCCTCTGTCATTGTGCTGCTGAACTAGCTGGCAGCCATCAGCCTTCCATTTCGTTCTTCCTTCTGTGCCACACGCTACAGCCAGTGCAACTCATCTCCCAAATCTTGGCAAGACACAGGCTCCAAACACAGACTCCTGGAGCCCTCAGCTTTCAGTAACCTGAGCACAGGCAGTATTCAGACACACCAGTCCCACAGGGCAGCTGGGTCTTTAAGGCTCTGGAACCTTAATTCTCAAGGCAATAGGATTAGAGAAACATCCTGGAAACACTCTCTAGCTGTCAGGTGCTACCTCACAAATCCAGGTTACAGACAAGAAGCAGGAGAACTCGTTTGGCGCAAGCAAGAATACCCACAGCAGCTCTCACTCACCTTCCATTCCTGAGATTGGACTGTATGTTTCAGTTTCATTCCTGAGAACATTTCCAGTAAAACGATTCCCAGACTCCACAGATCCACAGCAGAGGTACACTCCGTCTCACTCTGGAGCCCTGCCTGTGCCAGGCAGTTCTGCAGTTCTGCCTCTGGAGCCCGATACCCGTCTGTTTGAATATATTTCACATCCTACGGAAGATCAGACAAACACAAAAAGTTAATTTTCCAGATTCAGGTTCTCCGCTCTATCCTTAAATCAGTTCACAGAGGCCCTTCCAAATGAGTCACCAAAATACTATTGCTAAATTGACAGACAGCATTGTGCAGCCAGTCGTGTTAGGCAGGCAGTTCAACTCGCTACGCTGTTGTGTTGATGAGGAAAAAACCAAGACTGTCTGGGAGAGAAAACATCTCCCAGCAAAACAGCTGGCATCCCACTAACATCTGATCTCTCTGAAAGACAGCACTGCTGGGAGGAAGAGGCTGGATGTCACTGCGGACTGGCCCATTAACCTCTCATAAGCGCAGAAGACGCTAGAAGTTTCAGGATAAGGGTTGAACACCCACAACATGCTCCCACGGCTGCACGAGAGCACAAACAGCCCGGTCTGAACAGTGAGGATCAGTAACAGCTGACATTATTCAAGTACTGATATTCTCTGGAAGAAAACGTTAAAAGAATGAAGCAGCCAGCTAATGCTCAGATAAGGAAATTATCAAAGGCGCTTCCCACGCACCTCTTCCTTCTCCCCCCCGCAGCCAGAAGGGCTGCAGCAATCAATACCTGCCCGGCTGCCATGGCTGGCAGAGTAAAATAAAATGGCCCTGCGCTGCCTGCTTAAAAGAAAACAGGAAATTATAGAATCACACAAGCGCTGGCTGGTGGGGCTGCTCTGAAGGTCTCCAGTCCAGCCTCCTGCTCACAGCCAATACCTGCTCAGTCAGTTGGGGCTTTGTCTAGCCAAGTCTTGTAAGCGTCCAAAGACAAACTGCACGCTGCGTCTTTTTAAGACGGGAGGGCTCGTTTTAGACACACTGAGGCGACTCAAGGAGTGACAGAAGAATATGCAAGCCTACTTCCTGGAAAAAGCACAAGACTGGGAATTCTTACCAGGGGAATATATTCAAACCAAAATTATCTGGTTTTCTGACTGAAAATACAGTTTACAAAAGACATTTTCAGGCAACATAGCTCAAAAGTGTTTTATGAACTTAAAAAAAAATTGATACACGAATTGCTCCTCAGCGTCCCTCCTCCTATCAACAAAGAGCAGAACCTCTAGCATGGCAAAAGCAGCAGTTTAGCAGCCTCACCAAACAACGTTTAGAGATAGAGAAAACACCGTGGTCAATGCCACCAGCAAAAATTGCAAGACGGAATTTCACTCCTACCATCTAAAGCATTTTCAGAGATGTAAGTGGCTGAGACCTTGCTCTATGTACAGCCATTCTCTGTTAAACAGTAACAGCAGGAAAAGTTATGCAAGGATAAGCTCGGCAGAGTTGTCACAAATAAAAGTGGTATAGTCTTAACTCAGATAAGGAAACCATGCACGTATGCTGCTGCCCAAGGCAGGGGTGGTGAGGGGAAGCTGACACCCAGTGCACATTCAAAGCAGGGTCAGAAGGTTCACTGTATAGCCAGCATATTGCTGAGAACAGGCAAAGGAAACTCAGCCCAAAGAAAGCAGATTGGAAGGAACTACAGAAGCAAATGAAACACCTGATCAACTATTATGAGGCAACTCACAGAGCAAGCAGCAAAACACAGACCTGAATTAAAAAAAAATATCTGCACAGGACACCAGGGGAATGTTTTTTTGCTGATAGACAGCAATAGATTAGCAGCACAAACCAGCATTGAGCCAAGAATGTGGGAGAACCGAAGAGCAACATGGAGGAGTTAAGAAACACAAACATTAAAAACAGCTCCTGTACCAAAGAATTCAGAGACAGGTCTCCCACAAAATCCTCTGATATTCACAGATCAGTGGGCTGTACCGTCAATATCAGGTAAACCAGTAAAAAAAGTGTATGAATTTAAAACCTCTAAATGAGTAGAGTGCATGAAGTAGGGACAAACCAGGGCAATGTCTGCACAGCAAAATCATAGCTCGTTTACTAACTTACTGCCCATCACCCAGTGATTAAAGGCAAATTTGCTAAGAGGCTACCTGACGAAAAAGCTTTACTGATACCCCTCACAGGCCGTTACTGAGAGAGGGAGGGGTGAAAGGAAGCTCTATCAAGCCAATAGCAGAACCTCCTGAGGCTCTCTGCTTTCATCAGAGGCCATGGAAGAGAATAAAAAGGGCAAGAACAAACTTACAAAACCCAGTATCACCAATACAAAAAAGCGACAGCAGGAAGAGGGAGTGAAAGCCCAGCAAACGGGAAAAGCAGAGCAGAACAGGCAGAGGTCTGTCCGCGTCAGTAAAGAACGGACACTGCCTACCCACAGCCAGAGAATGGGCTTTCGTCAACACGATGACGTGGGAAAGAAACATCCAGACTTACTGAAAAAGGGAAGCTGCTGAAGACGCGATGGATGTAAAGACAAGCACAAGGACACTGCCAGAGATAATGCAATTGACTGGGGAGGCTGATGGTG
The DNA here is from genome assembly GCF_964195595.1 of Calonectris borealis. Lineage (NCBI taxonomy): Eukaryota > Metazoa > Chordata > Aves > Procellariiformes > Procellariidae > Calonectris > Calonectris borealis. Next base: position 28,901,106 of record NC_134319.1, read on the forward strand.
AAGCCTGGATTACTGCTACATACGATAAGGGATGATAAAAGGAAATTCTACAGATCTGGGTGCTCCCACTCGTCTGACCACATAAAAACTAGCAAAACTTTCCAGGAAGCTGAGACACCGCTTTTTTCAGTGCGTCATTAACTTTGGAATTCTTGGTCATGTGTAGCACAAAGGCTAGGACATCAACAGAAACCAGAGACATGCAAGGAGAATGGGAACACGAGCTTCTGCTTCTGGGGCCAGACAACATTTTAGCCTTTTCCAGGAAACCCTCAGCACCAGCTCAGCTACTACTCTGATCAGGTCACTCTGAGTCCTACACTCACGAGCCAAACGCGTCACAGACCCACACAATTCAACACAGAGCCAACTGCTTTGAGAGCAGCACGTTCCAAACCTGATTCCCCTCTTTGAAGCTAAGTCCAAAGTCAATGAGCTTAAAGCACTCCTCCTCTGCGCTCCACAGGATGTTGCGTGGCTTGAGGTCTGCGTGCACGTAGCCTTTGTGGTGCAGGAATGCCAGGGCTTCGAGAACGTCTCGGGCACAGTGCTGGATCATCCACATGGAGCAGCCCTGGTTGCTGGAGTGCAGCAGCAGCTCGGACACGCTGATGTCCAGCAGCTCCAGCAGGAGACAGCGAGATGGGCCATTTGCAGAGTAGTGGTTGGTGAACACCCCGTACAGCGTCACTACGGTGAGACGCATTGACAGACATTGGTAACGAGCAATTACAAGGTCATCATGCTCCACCGCTCTCCACTACTGCCCAGAAGACCACAAAAGCTGCAGGAGGCAGCTCATCTGTTTTACAAAGTGTGATGTTCAGAGAGATGGAGAACCAAACTTCAGAGGGAAGCAGCAGGGGAAGACCAGCCATGTCACCCCTCTGGGCTTCGGCGGACGGGCTGGGCTGGTCTCACATCGCCCCGCCAGGCTCTGCTAAAGCAACGGGGCCGGGGGCTTCTGCTCAGGACAACCTCTGGGACACGGACGAGCAGATCCCAGTGGGTAAAATGGAGGTAGCACCACTCTGTTTGGGACATCTGCCAATCTCTTCCCGTGTGTGTCCAGGTATATTACAGCATTAAAAAGCGTTTCACACAGACAAAAAATCAGCGTCGGGAGAACCTGGGGGCTTCCAGCAGCTGCCTCTGACGTGCAGGCTTGCCCAAAGGGGTGCCCTGCCTGGGGTGACCTGCTCTGCGTATCCCCTGCTGCTCCTGCCCACCCCGGGGAGGTGACCGGCAGGCCCCCAGCCCAGGGAAGGGGTGGGGCACCGGGGAGCCCACCCCAAGGGGTACCAGGAAGCACTCAACCCAGCGATGCTACTTTGGGACCCTCAAACCTGCCTGCCCAGGGGTGCCAATCCAAGGGGCACATTGCTCTGGGGGCCCCTAGCCCCGCCTGTGGGGGTCAGTTTGGGGCCGAGGGCACCCATATTCCCAAGGGGGTTGGGGGTTCCCCTCCCTGGTCGGGTGGGGTGGGGGGGGGCGCTGGTTTGGAGACACCAGTTTGCCCTGGGGGAAACTGTCTTGGGGGAAGTCCCGGGGACAGGGGGTGCCTGCGGGAAGGGGGTCCGGGGAGCGGGGGGGGCTATCGGGGGGTGCCCAGGCTGGAGGACGAGGCGGGGGGGGAGTGCCGGGGTGCCGTTACCGATGTTGCGGTGCCCGCGGAGGTGCTCGAGCGCGGCGCGCTCCTTGCGGAAGCCGTACTCGGCGCAGTCAGCGGCGGGCGGGCGGGCGCCGGGGCGGCGCGCGGGCCCGGGCCGCGGCGGGGGCGGCACGAACTCCTTGACGGCGCCGGGAGGGGCCCGCGGGTCCCCGCAGCAGCGCACCCGGTAGACGGAGGCCGAGGAGCCGCTGCCCAGCGGCGCCTGCACCTCCCACAGCCGACCCAGCGCCTCCAGCAGCGGCGCCGCGCCCCACACGCACCCCGACATGGTGCCGTGCCGCCTCACATCGCCCCCCCGCCGCTGCCCCGCCGCCGCCGCGCGATCGGCACCGGCCCCGGCACCGGCCGCCGCTGCGCTCCGGCCGCCATGACACCGGAAACGGGGCGGGGCGGTGGCGGCACCGCCCGGCGGCCCCTCCCCTCCCGCGGAGGGGGGCGGAGCCGGCGGCGGGGCGGGCTTCGCGCGGGGCTCCCGTCCCCTCGGTCCAGGAGCTGGCGGCGTCCCGTTCCCGCAGCACGGGCACCGACCGGGTCCTGTCCCCTCAGCCTGGGCACCCCCACGGGGTCCCGTCCCCTCAGCACGGGCACCGACCGGGTCCTGTCCCCTCAACCTGGGCACCCCCCCGGCGTCCAGTCCCCTCAGCACGGGCACTGACGGGGGGTCCCGTCCCCTCAGCACGGGCACCGACCAGGTCCCATCCCCTCAGCCCGGGCAGTGACAGGGTGTCCCTCCCCTCCGCCCAGGTGCTGACCAGGGCCCAACCCCTCAGCTCAGGCACCAACCGGGGGTCCTGTCCCCTCAGCGCCAAGCACAGCAGGGCGGCCATGTCACCCCCTCAGCCCGGTCACCGCCAAACTCCTCCAACGTCCCCCAGCTCCCCGTGGCCGTGCCACTGGGCCTGGCTCCCAGGATAGGGGTGCCCTTTGCAGGTGTCAGACCTCCAGCAGCGCTTTTTGGGGATATTTCCCTTTACCCCGTGGCTTTAACACGGCAGACCCAGTTGTCCTATGCGATCACCCAGGCAAGCCTGGCACTGGAGGGCGGCTCCCCCCGGCACCCCTCAGCTGCAGGGGGCTGCTGCCTCACTCCTCTGCTCTGCAGCCCCCATGCAGGAGCGTCCAGCAGGTCCCCGGCCTCATCGGGGGGCTTCAGGGCTATGCCAAGCTGGTGCAGGCAGTCCCCTCCCAACAAGGGACTGCTACGTGTAAGTGGGTAAAAAAGAAAAAAAAATTTATTGTGCAATCTGCATTTTTTGTCCCAAACTACACACACACCCTAGACAACATAAATAGAGGGACTGGACCAGCAGTGAGGTTCCCTTGTGATCAGCAGGGTTGGAAGATGCTGGTTCCTCAAAAAGGGGCTATGTGCCCTCGTTTCCATCAACGTATACAATGCAGTGTAGGTCTAGGCAGCATACACATACAAATTTCTGTTTGTGGGGTGGGATCGGCCGTGCACGGCATAATCACATTATACACAGGGTGTGTTATACCTCAGCACCGACTGCCAGCTGGCCGCGGGCTCTGCTCGGCTCTGGCATCTCCTTCACTCTCAAGGGGGGCCTTCCCAGGGGACGAGCGCTGCAGAGCCCCGGCACCAGCCATGCCGACGGGCAAGGAGGCACGGTGGCTGCTCCCAGGGCAAAGGGATCTCTCAGGCCCGCGGCCTCCTTCCTTCAGCAGGACCACAATGTGGTGGAAGACATTTCTTCAGCCCAACTGCCCTGTCTGGCCCAGAAGCTGCGAGCAGAGGTGCCCCATCCATGAGCCCCTAGTCTCCTCCAGCCCAAAACTGGTCTTTGGAGCTTTTCCTCTCAAAACCACCTTTGCGGTGAGATGTACATAAAAGCTCTAAGCAAAGTGCCATCTCACAGCTGCTTCCTTGCGCCAGGCCAGGGGTCCACAGGCTGGCTAACCTCTCCTGTAATTCATGGGGAAACAATCATAGAGCAGTATCAGAGGACCACGTGGCTTCTTATGTCCCAGTCTCGCAAAGACGTCACTGTCCCAAGAAATAAAGGAGAGCGGTGGCACTGGCCTACGTGGAGTGGGCTGCCTGCCTGGGCAGGTCAGTCCAGTCCATGGTGGCTGGGGCGAGACCAGGAAACAAGCAGAAGCTGGAGGGGGGCCTCGCAGGGAGCTTGACTCCCCACCAGAGCCGTGCGGCCCCAGGCATCCAGCCCTGCTCCCTGCCAGAGCCCGCGCCACGAGCTGGTCTCCTGTGGCTGGGGCTCCGCTGCAAAGAGAGATGGCACTGGGAGGACTAACTCCTAGGGGTTGGCACCTGGAGAAGGCCTTGGGGATGTCTGCCATCCCGGCTCCCTGGCACCGGGCACTAGGGCTGGGTGAACCTGCTGGCACACCGGGACGGGGTATCCCAGCAAGCACATGATATAAGCTGGGACATGCTCAGGGACGGGGCAGCCAGCCCAGCTGTGGGGACACTTGTGGGACACTCACCCCAGCACAGCTGACAGGGTTGGGGGCAGGCTGGCGTTTCTGCACCTATGCACGAGGACTCAGGCTGCTGAGCAAACCCACCCTCGGTGCCCAGCTCAGCGTGGCCCCTGGCTGCAGACAGGATGGTGGCACTTTGGCAGGACGGGAGTTTTGCAATGATAGGTGAACAGGCCCGGGATGGGGCTGCAGAAGCCATGGCAGGACAGGCTGTGCCACTCCTGGGAATTTGGGGAGAAATGGGGTGTCATGGCTCCCCACACTCCATGCTGGGACAGCAATGGCTCCTGCCACCCTGGGGCTCCCCTCTCTCCAAAATAATGACCCCAAAAACGACAAGTGGCAGTGAGAGATGTGTTTGGGAGAGCCAGCCCCCACGGTGCCTCCATTATGGCTCCCCCGCCGCTACTCGAAGGACAGCAGGTCGGGATGGGGCCCCTCCACGTCCCGGCTGAGGCTGCATGGCTCCGGCCGCCCTGTGCTCCCCGATGGCTCACACTCCAGCCCTGGTCTCCGGGAGGGCTTCTCTGTGCGGGGTGAGGTCTCCGTGGCCCTCTCGCCCGCTCGCCACTGGCTCTCCAGGCTGCCCTTATGGATGAGGTCAGGCACGGGGAAGGCAGTGGTGGGCTGGTCCCCGCTCAGCTCTGGGGTGCTGGTCATGCTGGGGACCCCAGGGCATTCTGGAGGGGATGGGTCCCTCGTCCTCGGCCACTCCTCTGTGGGGTTGGGGTGGGCTGTGGGCAGTTCAGGGGGCTCCTCCATGCTGCTCCTTGGGCTGGTCCCTGCCGGCTGCGGTGCGATGAGCATGTCCTGTGGGGTCTTCAGGGCGCGTGGCGTCCGCTTCTTAGTGACGGGGGGCGGGGGGTCCAGCCGGGGGAAGGTGTCCAGCCCCACAGCCCTGCAAACACAGAGGAGCAGTGACATGCAGCCCCACGCCGGGGCCCCTCCAGCCTTTCCCAACGGCCCCGCCACAGGGTGCAGACCACGGGGACACTCACCCATCCTCGCTAGCTGGCTGTCCCGTGCCCAGCATGGCCCCGGCGCTGGCGTTCACTTCCATCACCCCCACGCTGGGGAGGCCGGCTGGCTCCTTGCGGCGCAGGAGGTCGTTCACCTTGGCCCCCACGGCCTTGCCCAGGTTGCGGAGGTGCTGGCTGCCAGCGGGGCGGGAGGGCTGCAGCGGGGCGCCCGCCGCAGCGGGGACATGCTGTGGCCGCGGGGTGGGTGCCGTGCTGGCGCTGGCGTTCTCAAACATGCTTTGGTCCACTGGAGGGGGAAAGGGAACAGAGAGGGGGCATGAGTCGGGCTGGAGGGGGGACCCCAGTGGGGATGGTGCGTCCCAGAGCTGCCCGCCAGCCCCCAACCCAGCAGCATGGGGGACACAATTTGGGGGACAGGGAGGCTGCTCCTGCAGCCCCGCAGAGGTTGTGGGCAGCCGGGCCATGCCAGGGCTGCGCAGGGCAGTGCATGCAGTGAGGACAGCATGGGGCAAGACGGGGTAGCAGCAAGCCCAGGGCTCCACACTGGCACTGCCAACACACCGAGAGCGTCTCTTACCTGACACCGAGCGACTTGGGAAGCAGATTGTGGAAAGAAAGAGAGAGAGAGAGGATTTACCAAGGGAATGGCAAGGGGACAGTGGGTCTGTCCCTTCCATGCTGCTGGGCGAGGTGCACTGCTGTCCCCCTGCCCAGACCTGCCATGCCGCCTGTGGAGATGGGACTTAAGGGTGGTCCTTATCAGCCAGGCACCCGCAAAACAGCGGGGGTTCTCTGGGGCACCCACAGCCTGGGCTCTGCACTGCCCACCCCATCAAGGCTCCCTCTCCAGCCCAGCCTGGCTGTTCCCTTGCACTGGACAAGCTCCCCAGAGACCCCGGGGGCTGAGCCCACTGCCCAGGAGCATCCCGCTGTGCACCGTACGCACGTGTGACATCAGCCCTTTGTGATGTCAGCTGATGACGGCATGGGTACCATGGTGCAGGAGCCACACAACAGCTACACGAGGGTGATGGAGCGCTTTGTCCTGCCCACCGTTTCCATTGGGTCTGTGCCCCGCAGCACCAGGACAAGAAGGCCAGAGTCCCCATGCCCCTGGGGCCCTGCCAGCCTGCCTGGTGAGCCTGGTGCCCGCCAGTTGTGGCCAGGCAGGGGGTGCAGGCAGCCAGCACTGCCTGTGGGGAGGGCTCCCCCCTCACACCCCCTGGGCACGGACACGGCACCGCTCAGCCTCCCGCGGCACAGCGAGGGCCTGCGGGCAGACGGGCTGTGGAGGGGTTTAGCTGGGCATGTCCTCCTGCGTGGGTGGGGAAAGAGGACCGGGAACACCCATTGCAGTGGGTGCTTTCTGGGGACCTGGGGGATCCTGCAGTCACATCCCACCTCTGAGCGACACCGGTTTCTCCCCCATGTTTTCCCAGCAGGAATCCTCAAAGCTGTGGGTGCTGCCCCCAGGAGCGCCAGCTTGGCCCCCCCGTTGCTGCCCCTGTTCCAGTGCAGCTCTCCGTGGGACGGCTCCAGTGGGCTGCTGGGTGAGCCTTGTGCTGTGTCAGTGCCTTGGTGCCCGCCAGGATCCTGTGCCCATCTCTACCCCTGCGTCCTGTGCGGGGAGGGATGGCACCCTCCGTGCCGGGGGGACGTACTGGGACAGAGCCAGCCACCTCTGCGTCCCATGGATACAGAGAGGAAGGGTCCCCAGCACCGCTCCCAACCCGGTCGGGGGGTGGGCTCTTGCAGGGACCCCTGACTCACTGCAGACCCTTTCCTCCGCAGCCTGCAGCCCCGCAGCCCCACCGGGCAGCAAGCTCCCTGCCCGCACTTGCACCGTCTACCGGCCCTGGTTCTCGCCCTACAGCTACTTCATGTGCACCAAAGGAGCCACCCAGCAGCACCTGGACAGCCTCTCCTCCAGCACCCGGGAGCCTGAGGAGCCCGACGACCTCTCAGAGATCGTCTGCTCTTCCTCTGGCTCCTCGGACAAGCCCCAGCCCCCCAAGAAGGACAGGCCAACCAGTGGCGGAGCCAGCATCACGGTTCGGGACATCCTCGCCGCTTCTCAGTGGCAGCCGGTGCCCCAGCGTGGCTACCAGTGCGTGTCATGCTGCCGCGTCTTCCCCACGCTGTGGTCGGTCACGACCCACATCCAGCACAGCTCCCAGGAGGGCTACAGCTGCAAGGTGTACTACCGCAGGCTCAAGGCCCTGTGGCAGAAGGAGCACAAGGAGCAGGAGGCTGCAGCCCCCAGGGTGCCCGTGTAAGCCCCGCCAGCCAGGCAGCTGCCGCGGGAGGGCACTGCTCCATCGCTCCCGCCAGCAGCAGAATAAATTGTTTTAGGAGCAGCCGGCCCTGTCTGCCTGCTGCTCTTGCCTACACAACACTTGCACTTGCGCCATCCTTTAAGAGAGGCTCTTCCCGGCTTTTCCTTCCCCAGCAGCCAAATATCTCCCGAGCCCCTGAAAGCGCTGCTTAGCATCCCTGCATCCCCGTGGGGCACTCTGCAGATGCCGGGAACCCCCCCCGGCACCCTTGAGCGGTCGGGTCAGCCCTGAGACAAGCCGGCGCTGTGCAGTGGCTGAAGGGGAAGGCTGAAACCCCTCTAGCCCCAGCAACATTCAGGGCACCTCGCTCTCATGGGCGACCCGCGGCTGGCACCGCAAGCCAGGGTCCCACGGCTGGGAGGATGCTTAGGTTGGAGAGGGTCTGTGCAAGGCCAAGGGATGGCTCCCAGCATGGAGGGGGAGAGAAGTACAGAGAGACAGAGAGTCAGCGAGAAGGAAGAGACAACAGAAAGCCTTGAGAAATAGAAAGATTTATTTAGCAAAAGCCAGTCGACTAATGACAACACCCAAGGGTTAAGTGCACTTACATTGACAGATTGGTTTCCCAGATAGATTGAGTCAACAGTTAGTAACACGACAGTTGTAGGAAAAGAAAGGACAAAAAATATAGCTATAAATCCCCAGTCAAGGTCCATAACAAAAGTGAGAGGCTAGAGAGGCGTCTTGGAGGCAGCGCTGAGTTAGGAGATCATTTACACATGTACACCCGCGGTGCGGCAGGACACTGGCAGGGTCCCACCCAGCTCTGGCAGCACCCCCTCAGCCTGTGGGGCACCCGCCACCGTCCCCTGCGGGTAGAGTGCCGGGCAGGAGCCCAAGCCCGCAGCTGGTCCTGACAGCTCCTCGTGGGGCACCGGCTGGGCAGCAGGGACGGGCAGGAGCGGTGGCCTGGGGAGACGGCTCAGCCCTGCCTGCTTCCTGAGGCAGCCCAGCCTGGAAGAGACCTCCTGCCTGCTGCTGCTCCTCCCAGGCTCTCCCTTCGTCTGCCCTGCGCGTGTGGCCAAGCTCCTGCCGTCACCTCTCCTGCATGACCTGTCTGCCCACATGGAAATCCCTCTCCGAGCTCACCCACGCATCCCTACCCTGCCTGCGCCATGTTCTGTGCGTGCTGCCATCCCCACCTCTCCCTCCTGGTGGGACCAGCCTCCCACCCCACGCCTTCACCTCCAACTGCTGTGGGCTGGCAGTGGGATGTCGGGGTGCCCAGCAGAGGGGCTGGCACACAGCTGTGCTGGGCAGGGCATACAGAAGTATTGGAGCACCCGGGTCCCAACCAGCACCCACTCCCACTCAGCCCCCTCTGTGGCTGGACACCAGGCCACTGCTGGGGACACTGAAACATGGCCTTCCTTCCCGCTAGGACTCTCTAGCTCCCCACAGCATTCAGCCCTCTGCTGTGGTGGAGGGTGCGTAGCACAGCTCGTACCGAGCCCGGGGGTCTCACCACACCTCGCTCCTCAGCGGCCCTCAGTCCCAAGAGGACCGGGGCAGAAAGAAGCGATGGACCTTCCTCAGCAGCCGGGCTAAGCCCCGGAGGAGAGCAAGAGCTTGTGCTTGGGAGAAGCTCAGCTAGGGGTTAGGTGCAGGCAGATCTAGCAGAGACAGAGCTGGTGAAGGCAAGAGCAGAGGGAAGCAACAAAGCAAAGCAGAAGCAGGATAGGAGGGTGGATGGGGAAGAAGACAACTGTGCAAATCCCCACCTTGTCGAGTGTTTCCACAAGGAGCAGGGGGGACATCAGGACTCTGGCTCGCACCCCTTCAGCCGTGTCCACTTAGAGGCTGCAGCAACAGGCAGCGGATAAACATGCTTGCAGAAAAGAGACAAGCTCGGGATCCCTTGGAGGCTCCCACAGATGCCTCAGCCATGGGCATCTCAGGGCCTGGTGGGGGATCCTGAGATCTTGGATTCACTTTTCCGGAGGGTGCAAGCCAGGTGAAGCAGGCCACCTGCAGACACCAGCAGTTCGCTCCCCTTCGAGGGGCAGCAAGCGTGCGCATCCCTGCACACGGCCGATGCCAGCACTGCATCCCCCAGCCCTGGTCCGGGGGCAAGCGACTGTTTGGAAATGGGAGGGTTTGTCTATAAAGCAAAGCAGGGAGCTTGTGGTGATGGTGCAGGGAAGTGCTTGAAAACCTGACTTGAGAGCATCAGAAAGGCTTTGAAACCTGGCAGCCATGCCAAGGAGCCCAAGGACCGGGCAACAAGGGAAGAACACCCACAGCCTCGTGCTGCGTGCCCTGGCTCCCTGCTCCTCGCCGAGCCGTGCCCTCCTCTCCGCTCCACAGCCTGGGAGAGGAGCGGGCAGTGCCCGCGCACCCTCCACCTCCCTCAGGCAGGGACAAACCCTGCCCTGGAAGTGCCACAAACACCAGCACTCTGCCAGGAGCTGCCTGTGCCCGGCCACCCTGCATGACCTCGTCTCACCCCTTCAGCTCTTTCCCAGGCTCGCCCCCACTGTCCTTCGCTGCCTCACCTCTCACTCGCGCACCCACGCCAACAGTGCACCGTCACCAACCCTAACCACCCCCCTAGCACGGCCCTGGCCTCATCCCCCACCCTCTCCACCACGCAGAGAGCCAGACCCCCTGCTCACCGCCCCGTGCTGGCTCCTCGGTCGCTCTTGTCCCTGCGCCCTGCCCCGTGCCTGCTCTCTCATTTCCCAGCAAAAACCTCATTCCTCCAGCAAAAACCTCCATCTGCTTTACTGCTCCCCCCTGCAGCAGCACCAGCAGCAGTGGCTAGTCCAGCAGGGAGCCCCTTGCCTCTGCCTGACCTCAAACCGCAGCTTGCAGGGGGATGGGGACCAGGGGGTAGCACAAGCAGCTGTCAGCTCGCCGTCCGACGCGAAGCGGGGACGCTCCAGCTCAGCACACAAGCCCATGCACGCTGGAGCACAACGTGCCCAGCGCACCCCCTCGGCACGGCTCCGTCCTCGCTTCCGCACACCTCCCGGCCACGCGCTGGAAGCCTCGTGCTCCCTCCTCCGCCCCCTCTCTCTCTGGGCTGTCCCGTCCCTGCCAGGGTCAGGGGGCTTCGGCCCCAGCTCCGGCGGGTCCCGGCTGCTCCGCACCACCTCCTGCCGACCCCTACACCGCGATCTCGTCCTCCAGGCTGTCGCCCAGGTCCTGCCTGGGCTGGACGTGGAGCAGGCGCGGCGGTTCCTCCTGGGACCAGGAGTCGCGCTCCTCGCTCTCGTCCGTGTTGGACTCGTACTCGGAGGCGATGCCCGACTCGCGGAACTTGATGAGCTCCAGGCTGCCCAGCGCCGGCTCTGGGGCGGGCGGCCCCGAGCCCGGCAGAAAGCGGTAGCACTCCAGCTTCACCAGACAGTCGTTCCTACCTATGGGGCTGCCCAGGGAGCTGGGGAAGCCCGAGCCGGGGCCCAGTGGTGGCGGGTGGGTGTCCTCGGGCTGCGGGGTGGTCGGGTCGCAGAGGACGGGGAGGACGTTGGAGCGGAAGGTGATCTCCAGCAGACTGTCCTGGGAGCCTGCTGCAAGAGAAGGGCACGGCTGAGAGGCAGACAGTGCCACCCGGCTTGCCTGGGCGTCCCTCAGCCACCACGGCCAGCTGCAGATTGGACAGTCTGGGGCCATTTGGGTGTCAACCTCCCCACCACCACCATTTAGCGGGCATCACTTGGTGCCACTGGTGCCAGGAGCTGCTGTTGGCCAGCGAAGTGCCAGTTTTGCAGGATAGAAGGTTATCTGTCTCCCACCCCAGCTCCTTTGGGGAGCTGATGGGCATGTCTGCTGGAGAGGAAGGTCAAGGAGGGGTTCTTGGGCAGGTAAGGAGCTGGCCTAGACCACGCAGCCACTGGGGAAAGCAGACATACAGCTGATGGATGTACGTGACTGCCTGTCCATACAGCCCTCCCCATGCCCCCTCCCACGCTGCATGCAAGCACCCTGCCGCACACACACAAGCCAGGCCAGAAGGGCACTAATATTCCCTGACACAAGATCACTGCAAACGCACAAAAACCCCACGAGAAACACCCACACGCACGTCCTCCACGGACCCGGCTAGCTGCGAGGGGAGAGGAAGGGGCAGGAGCACTTACTGGTGGTGTTCCCCGCCAGCTTCAGCTCCAGCTCCTGCACCTGTTTGACCAGGAGCGAGATGTGCTGCAGCAAGTCCTTGTTCTGGAGCAGGAGCTGGTGCACGCGAGCCTGGGCCTCCAGCCGCGCCGCCGCCTCCGCGGCCAGCTGGTCCTTCAGCAAGTGGACCTGTGTGACAGGAGAGAGTGGGTGAGCGTGTGGGAGATGCCGCTCGAGGGCTGAGAGCTTCGACTCCAGCTATCCCTGCTCCTCTACCAGGGCTCACCAGCATCCCACCAAACGATCTGATGAAGAAGCCATTGCCTGCGGGTACCCGCAGACGTGATGAGGAGAGCGGGGGCAGGCGGCACTGTCACACCAGGGCACGCTCAGCAAATCCAGCGCATGGTGCCCTGGTCTCTCTGATGGAAAAGCCCGAGGCAAAGGGAGGTGGTGCTGAGCGAACTGTCAGTCATGCACGTGTGCCACGAATGCATGAGGAAAGAGCAGGCCAGGAGGAAGCCAGATGGACGCGGAAGAGAAGACACGCTCGACTGACGGGATGGTGCTGCGGGTGCACCCTGGCCGAGCTGTCTTTCCGGGCAGGTTTCCCAGAGACAATGTTTTGCACGAGGCAGGGTCCTGCCAGCCGCGTCTGTCGCTAGCAGGGGCTGGAGCACCAGCGCTGCCCCGGAGCTGCAGGCGGCTCCGGCTGCGACAGGCACGACACACCTGGAGCAACACAGATGGCAGAGTGCTGCTGAGACACGGGGGCTCTGGGAACGCGAGCTGGCTGCTCATTCCGGCCCCGGGAAGCAATGCCTGGACGTTAGCCGGTGGGAGCCCATAGGCAAGAATTCCTTTGATTTTGGCACAACTACCCATATGCAAGCATCTGTATCGCCAGCACCGTGTCCCAGGGAGGGTGGGACGCTGCTGGGTGAGACCAGCCAGGAGCCCTTGCCCAGGGGCAGCGGGGACAGCTCTCTGCTCTGAGCTCGAGGGAGGAGAGCCCCAGGAGTGTACTCTGGACAAGGCGACAACAGTGCAGAGCCACCCGGGAGCCACACCAGCTCAGCCTCCTCCCCTGCCACCCACCCATGGCTCCTACAAGCACTCCTCTCTCCAGCAAGGGCTGAGCCAGCCAGGCTCACGGGGAACCAGGAAAGCATGAATTTAATGCAAAAAAAAAAAAAACAAAACCCAAATCAAAAAAAACCAAACCAAAACTAAACAAAAAAACCCCCACCAAAAAACCAAAACCAAAACAACAACAACAACAACAAAAAGGCAGTTTTTCCTTGGCTTAGAAAGCGACCTTGGGGAAGAGGGGGGAGCTCTCTGCAGACTGCCAAACCCTGGAGCTGCTGCTGCGGCTGCAGGGCCCCAAAAGCAGCACAGCTGGGGGGCACCTGCCCTCCTGGATGGGTACCAGGAGGCAGCGCCAGGTCTGCTGGCAGGCGGGTGCTGCCTGCTTTGCCCTGTGCTGCCTGACTGCAGCCAGCAAGGCGGCAGGGCAGTGCCCTTGGCGGGGCAGAGTTGAAGCACAGCGAGCTCGGGAGGGTGGCAGGAGGCCAGGCAAGGGGCTGGGACTTGCTTTGCCACTGCTGCGGGAAGCCAGAGAGCCAGAGCCACCTCCTCCTCCTCCTCCTGCCAGCAGTGGGAGAGTGGGGCACAGCGGCACGGTGGGATGGGGGCCCTCTGCTGAACAATGCTGGGTGAAGTGGAGACCCCGAGCCGAGCTAGGAGAGGTGGAATCACAATTAAACGCTAAGCGGGTGCCAAAGCTCGGTGCTGGCAGTGCCAGCCTGGAAGCCACCCTTCCTCGCAGCTGGATAGCTGTCTCCATCACAGGCGCCTGCAGCAGGGCCCAGGTGGTGCTCAGGTGATGCCGGGAGAAGATGCGAGCAGAGCCCAAAGGTCACGTCTTGCAGAGGGGCAGTGGCTCGGGCCACCAGGGAACAAGTAAAGAGTTGGATGAAGTGGCCAGAGTTGCTTAAATGAGAAATACCTGCACGGAGAACGAGTTGGCAGGGGCTAACGCTGAGGCCAGGTGTTTGCAAGAACACAGGGGCCAAGGGACCGAGAAAGTTGGTGGCATGCAGACCTAACGCTAATCCACCCGGGCTTAACAGAGCCATTGCTGGGAGCCAGGGCACAGCGAACCATGCCAGGAAAGCGAGACAGAGCAGGCTGTGCCACGGAAGATAGGGGACACCGCCCGGCCCGCTCCCACACCCTGGTGTCGGGGTCCATCCCAGCTCAGGTGGGGTCCCCACCCACGCCTGCCCCCCTCCAGGCAGGGGATGCTCCGGCACCGAGGGGCTCAGCAGCGCGCCCCAGCCCTGCCACTGCCCCCAGGAAAGAGCGGAGGGGAGAACCTGTGCCACGGCCACTTGCGTCTGCTGCTGCTGCTGCTGCAGGAGCTGCTGGAGAAGCTGCATTTGGTGGTGGGCAGAGAGGGGCGTTCCCAGGTCAGGCAGCTGGGCAGACGAGGGCAGCAGCATCTTGGGCGACGCTGTCAGGATATCTTCAGGGTGGAGGCAGCCCTGCAAAACACCGGTGTTGAAAGCGTGATCTCGTGCCCCTCGCTACGGGGAGCCGCCAGGCACACAGGGGCTGCGGCGCAGAGCAGCCCCCCAAAATACCCAGGAAAGAAGCTGCTGCATTCAAAGCAAACGCACACTTTGCTGGGGGTGCTGAAAAACTTTGAAGACAGTATTTTTTCAGTTTTGACAAAGCCCAAGTATTTTTGTAGAAAATTCCCGAAAAGGCTGACGCTTCCCATGGGAATTTCCACCGTATCAAAAAAGTCTGGTTTTTTTTTCTTTTTTGGTGGAAAAAAAATCCCTATCAGCTCTGCCCCAGACGCTTTCCGTGTGGCTGCACATAGCTGAGCCTCGGCACGGTGCTCTCCGGGAGCGCCCCAGGCCCTGAGCCAAAGGGCAGCCCTGTGGCGGCAGATGGCTTTGATCCAGGAGCCGGGGAACGCTGCACAATCCCTCCTAATCCCCGGGCCCCCGGAATGCGCATCAGAGCCACGGGGCCGGAGCTGCGCCATGCCCTGAGCGCGGAGGGCAGGGACGCACGCACCTTGGTGTCGGCATAGGCGCTCGCCTCCTTGCCCACGGCGTCGAGGTCGGTCACGCCGCGGCTGAAGTCGAGGATGTCGGCTCCGGGCAGCGGCAGCTCCACGGCATCGATGTCCGTCTCCTCTGCCGAGGCAGCCGCCCTCTCCGCACCAGCGAGGCGGCAGGCTGTGGGAGCGGCGTCAGAGCGGAGCACAGCCCGCTGGGAGCTTGCTACCATGCACCCATGGTATGGCGAGTGATGCCCACCGGTCCCCACCGCCCCCGTGCCACCCACCCTCCAGCTCTGGGGGGAAGCAGGTACAGAGCGGCTTGGCTGCGCTTCCTGCTGCTGCCCAGGATGGGGTTTGCAGCCGAAAACACACCCAGCCCCAACACGCCAAACCAGGGGAACAGCGGCCAAAACCCCCGATGTGGGAGGAACGGCCACTGAAAGCCGAAGACACAGAGAAAGCTAAAGAAAGGTAAACAAGAGATTATGGGGAAAAAAATCCCGGATGCTCAGAAATCCCCAGGGAACTGCATATCGTGGCCGGGACACTGTGCAGAGGAAAAACAAACAATGACCGGTCCAGGACAGCCCAGTGATTAGGTCATCACGGCGGCGCTGGCTGCAGGGGCAGGCAGGAAACCACAGCACAGCCCAGGCTGCTCCTGGTGGGATGGGGGGGATCCAGCACCCAGCACGGGGCTGCAGGGCAGGCAGCCCACACACAGACGGGCAGCAGGACCCGCCAGCATCCCGACGGGCACTGGAGGTGTTTGATCAACCTCTTGCAAAACATCTGCCTCCCCTCCAGTGCAGCTGCCGGCACCAAGGAGCACAGCAGCTCCCCGGGGCTCCGCAGAGCCCGGGGTGATGGGGTGCACCAGCAGCCCCCAGCCAGGAGCATCCCGTGCAGGGGCTGAGAAGGGAGGGGGGTCCGCAGGCTGCCTGCAGCCCTGGGAGCTTGACGCAAGATCCCGAGCATGGCTTTGTACACACCGGGAATTGCAGAGGTGGTGACGGACCATGAGCTAGGCCCGTGGCAGAGAGCCGGACCCAGCCCCGCCAGCGCCTCGGGACGCGGGGAAGGTCTGTGCTTAGGGCCTCTTCTGTGGAAGCAGCGAGAAAATGTTTGCAGCCTGTGCAGCTGAGCACAGAGAGTATTTAGGTGCCCAGCAGGGTCTCAGGCGCTGCTAATGGGCTCCCAGCAAGGGGGATGTCTGCGAGGATGCCGGCTAACACCTAGTGAAGGCTCCTTGCTGGGCAAGATCCCAGCTTGAGCCCGAGGCGCCGCAGGCCAGATTGCTGTGCAAATCCCTTCCCCGCAGGTGTCAGCCAGCAAGGAGCAATGTGGGAAGATGGTGACTCTGCAGACCGCGTCGGACCCCCACGCCGCCCCTGCCTCCACCCTCGCAGAGTACCTGGGACGTCCAGGTCATCCCCGTTCCTCTCGCTGTCTCCGTCCTCCTGCCCGTCTGCATTCTGCTGGGTGTGCTGCAGGCTCAGCTTGTGGCAGACCTCGAACGCCTGTCCCACAGTCCGGACGATGCGCATGGCTTGGCTCTGCGGCGGGCGAGGAGAGGAGGAGCGTTACCTCAGCTGCCCCTGTCTGGTGCCCTCCCCAGCCTGGCCAGGTTTTCGGGGGTCTCTGTGCGCTGCCACAGGGACCGAGCACAGCCGCAGGCACCGCAGTGCTCTGGGCTGTCTGCTGCAGTGCAGCACCACGGGGTCCTGCCCCAGCCACCCCACCGAGACCCCCGAGAACGGGATGAGCATCCCAACACCTTTACCTTCTTCTTGGATTTGAAGACGTTGCACCTGAAGACATTGCTAGACCCATCCCTGGCAATGTAGCTGAAGATCTTCAGGTCCTGGGAGTCGTGCGACACATAGAATATCCTGCAAGGACAGAAAGGAGGGGAGGATACCAACATGCCTATTACCCACACGCCCAGCCTCTGCAGCACGTCCCTGCTAAAGCCCATCAGAAATTTTTTTGGCAGTGATTTTGCCTTGGCAGGGAAAATTAGCCTGCTGACTGAGCAGCAGCAAGCATTTTGCAAAGGCAGCATGGGGATTTCTCTGCTCAGACCCCAGGGACAGAGCCAGGGGCCCAGGAGCCCTCCAGGGACCAAGGAGAGCAAACCTCACTCCTCTGCCTTGCCTGTTCGGAGAGCTGGCCTCCTCGCTCGGGCACCTGCCCCAGCCAGCGTACCACCCCCTCCCCGGCACGGCTGGGGCCCTTCCTTGCTCCCGTTCAGCTTCCCCGGGACACAGACGCCCCATGCTCTTAGCTTTTGCCAGAGAGATGGAGGAAAAGATCTGGGGACTTTTGGAGAGCACAGCAAGCGAGGGGAGCTGCCCTCCATGGGGACGGTGGTGGCTCTCCATGGTCAGTCCCCAGCACGGTGCCGGTGTGGGGTGGGGTAAGTGGCACGGCAGAGCCACGCAAGCCTCTGCAGGCTTACCTGTAAATGGGATCGTGCATGACGAGCATTTTGTTCTCGTCCCAGGCCCATTCTTTTTTCTGCAACAAAAGAAGCTGAAAATGAGTACGTCAGACGCTGCCCTCGAGATCAAGAACAGGCAGACCCAGTCCAGGGACAGACCCGGGAAGCGCTTATTGCAGCTCTGCTGGTGCTCCCCTGCAACCCTTTGCCGAGGGCTGGATCCTGCTGGGGCCGGCATTGTCCCATACCACCTCTCAGGGGGCCCCCCGAGCCCCTGCTATGCCCGCATCAGGACTGGCTGTGCCATCCTGCAGGAACACGGCTCACCCATGGCTGATCCCAGCCCATCCCTCCCTCTCCCAGCCCACCAGAGTCTCCCAGAAATTCAAGGACCCTGCAGGTCCCTGCACCAAGAGGGGAGGGCTCCCGCTGCCGAGGCACCGCTGCTGCAGGGACCGGGGCTGCCCACCTTCTTCTTCTTCTTCAGAATGACCTTCACGCCATCCACCGACACAATGAGGCTCACTTTCTTCTTCTTGATGTTCTTGGCTTTAAACTCGTACTGCGGGGGACAGAAGAAAACACCTGAATTAGTTTTCCTGTGCCAGGAAAGCCCCAGGGAAGGCTGAAGAGGCTCCGATGGGAAGGGGCGAGGGGGGCAAAGAACCCCAACCCCACGTGCCTCCCCAAACACAAGAAGCGATGCAGCCCCCGGATGGGGATAACACTTTGCTCAGCCCAGGATGCTGCTGGGAATGTTCACTCGTGTTTCAGAGGCACCCGCTCTGCCCCCCCGAAGGGCCGCACGTCCCTGGAGAGGGACCGCCACCTCCCCAGCCCTGCCAGCCCCTGGGGCCGGGTTTGCCCCACCGGCTTGTGGCCATCGCTGAGTTCTGGTAAGAGAAACCTCATCCCAAGTGGGGTTTTTTAGGGCTCGGTATAAAACTGAACATGATTGCTGAGGACTGTGTGAACCTCTCCAGGGCAGATGGGATAATGCAATTACCGACTTTGATTAGAATTCACTGGACAGGAAAAAAACTCAACAGGAACTTCCAAAGATCAGTGACTAAACACAAAGCTCTGGCCGAGCCCCAGGGAGAGAACGAGATTCCCCAAATCCAGCCACTTTTGCGTTTCGAGTCTTGCAAGTGAGGAGGGGGCTGGCAGGGGAATGGGCTAAATAAAGCCATTTAGGCTGAGCACCTCCTGCTGTGGGACTTTTGGGGAGTCCCATCACTGGTCTACCATGGGTGCACCCGCATCAGGTACCCGATGCGCTGGTCCCACACGCAGGGTGCTGAGCACAGCCGTGGGGACAGACCCTCTGCGGCTGCCCAGCGGCAGAAAAGCCCTGCATCTTGCACCTCGCACGCCCAAGGAAGAGGAATTTAATTAATCCTCTCATTATTTCGCCAGTCTCTCTGCAGAGGGAGCACAGGGCAGGCGCCCCGATGCAAGCCCTGCCTCTGGTCCGCGCCGAGCCTCCGTGTGACATTTCCAGCACGGCATGATGTATTAACTTTGGCAGCCAGAGCCAGCAGGCAGGAAAAGCTGCTGGCCCTGACCTGCGATCGAATGATAAAAGACCTGAAAATACAATTCCTCAAAGCCATTTTAAAGTCGCCGATGGGGATGGGAGATACAGATGACTCAGAAAACAGCGGGGGGAACGCAGCTCTGCCCTCCCCAGCGCGCAGACCAGGCAAGCTGTGCAAGCCCATCCAGGGCTGAAGCCATGGTGATGGGCTGGAGAAAGCAGAGCTCAGGCTCCCACCCTGGCTACAGCCAGCCTCAAGATCCCCAGCACATACCCATATGCTGCTTGCAGGGCTTATTCCTCATGGAGAAGGGTCCCACCAGAGTCCCTCACCAAAGAGCCCACCGGGGTGCGTTTCCACGCCCCATCTCTCACATTCCCCTTCCCTGTCGTTACAAGCAGAGGTGAAACTGCATCCAAGAAACCCCTCTCTGTGCCCTGCTAAGACACCAGACCAGTACTGAAATCACAGCAGCGTGTCTGGTACCTAACAGTAAAGAACTTGATTCAGCCCTGAAAAGGTGAGCTCCAGCCTGGCTACCTTGCAGTAATTAACCCAGTGCCTTCTGAAACTCTGCATGCGATTTTTCCAGGAGCTGCAGGCAGAGCTGGATGCTCTCCGCAGCACCCAGAGCGACTGCATGGCACCTTGTGGATCTGCAGCCTGATTTATTGGTCTTAATGATCATTGATTATAAACATCAAGTCGCATTTCCAAGCTGGTGGAGCCATGGGGTTTCTATTCTGGGCCATCCTAAGTGCTAATTAACGTGGGCTTGGAAGAGACAGTAACCCTGAAAAATATCTTGGGGTTAGAAAGACTATTTTTAGCCTGTTTTTTGGGTGAGTAACAGCCCCAGGACAGCAACGCAGACAGGCCAGGATGTTTCAGCAAAGATGCTACCCAGCCCGGGCATGTTTCAGGGACAGGATCAACGCAGAGCTCCTCGGAGAGGCTGCCGCAATCCCTGGCTGCAGGCAAGGGATTCTGCCCGGGCTCGCCCCGAGCCCCAGAGGGGAGTGCCATGGGGAAAGCTGTTTTGCCTCTGCCACGCTGAAGCCAAAGTCCTCTTGTGCTGAAGGCTCACGGCAAAACTCCAGCAAGAACCGACGGGAGCAAAGAAATGAAATTCTCAGAAGAGCCGACCAGCCAGATTTGTTAAGCCCTTGCATAAATCCAGGCCTTTATCCCGACGCCGAGGCAAGAGCCAAGCTCCTCTGCAAGCCCGAGCCATGTGCTCAGAGCACTATTGCACACCCTGCCCCAACCAGAGCTCGTTAGCGCAACCACTCCAACGAGTGCAGACGCTCTTTGGGATACATTTCCCATGCAACAAAGCGCAGCTCTAGCCAATAAAACGCTAATGAACTCATGCCCACTGGGCCTCTAATGAAACACTAACCGTAATTTAATAACAAATTAGCAAGGAAGAGGATTCAATAAAACAGCAATTCAGTTGAGCCGCCTCTCGCATCCCTGGGCTCTCCGAGTCCCACAGGCCAGGAGATGCATTGCTGATTTTGGGGACCTTTCAAATCTGAGTTTGGGTAAATAGGAGGACAGCTCTGCAGAGCCCAGTGGGGCCACCAACACATCCATGTGCTGCTTCACCCCTGCTTACAGCCACAGCGCGCAATTTGCTCTGCCTCGTTCACAAGGCTAATTCAGCAAACCAGAGGGATTTCACCCCAAGCAGTAGCCCTGGCTAAGGTCAAAGGAAGCAATAGGTTTGCGCGGTTCCTTTAAGCGAGATCTGAACCACAGAGACTGTAAAGGCTGAACCCAAAACCGCCCAGGGCAGAATCTGTGCTCAGACCTCCCGGCTCACGGTGCGGCAGTTCAAATCAGCAGCAACCGCGCACCACCGGCCCCGCTCAGCGCCCTGTGCAGGGCAGCACTGCTCACTCGCAGCCCGGCCGGGCCGCCACGCTGCTTGCCGGCTACAGCAGGAGAAAGGCAGGTCTCACCGCGAGCCCTTGCCCAGCCCAGCAACCGATGGTCGCAGCCAGCCCCGGCGCAGTACTCGGGGCTGGGCTGGGTACCCTGCGTGCACCCCGGCTCTCCCCAGCGCCGGAGGGGTAGCTGGCCCCACACTGCCTCCTTGGACCTCTCCCAAGCGATGGCCAATCCTTTCCATTAGCAGACTACAGATGCCAGTATGGGCTTTTTGTTCTTGAAGACTGCTTGGCATCTCAGATGGTCTCACCGACGTGCTGCACGTCGACAGGACGTGCCCTTGCTAACGCCTGCCCTGCAAGCCTGTTTACTAACAGGGCAATGGGAAACCTCTCTCCATATGACCAAGCGGGACCTCCTGGGCTTGGAGCTATTCTTGACCACAGCTCTGTCAGTCCTGGGCATGGAGGTCTGTCGGGTCTGCCCACACTTGTCAGCACCCCTCCTTCTGCTGTGAAATGGAGAGAGAAAGCTTGAGAGACGCAAAGCATTAGGATTTTAGCTTTCCCTGTTGCTGGGAGGAGAGCAGAGGTGATGGTGGAGTGGGAAACGCCACCAAAGGGACTCTGAGACCTTCTGCACAGCTACAGCATCCAAAACCCGTGGGCACCAACTGACCCAGAGGAGAAGAAAACCTGCACGTTTCCAGGGATGTTGGACCAATGCCACATAACCCTTGCTGGGAATACGCCCTGCATCCCCAAAGCTGCACTAAAAATCACACCATCGCTGCCAACGAGCTTCTTGCCGAGCCAATACAAAACCACGTGCACGGCAAAGCAAAAGTGGGATTTCTCAAAGCCACCAGCGTGGGACCTGCTCTGCTGCCGGGAGGGGACGGGGCAGCTCAGGAGGAGCTTTGCTGCGCATTGCAACAGGAGCCTCCGGAATTGGGTGCAGGGAGCTGGGCGACGGCAATTCACCCCGTGCTCTCTGGGAACGGCATTCTGATTTTAGGGGACTACTTTAGGAGGAAAACCACATTTCCCTCCCTTGAGGGAACTCAGCTACTGATGGCTCCAGTTTGGAGAGTTGAATCCCAGCCTACGGTTTAATAAAGAAATGATACAGAAATAATTATCCAGCTTGGGATCAAGGAAGGAGAGAGGATTTGTGCAACTTCCCCATGATCCCCTCTGGTTTCACACCAGGTACCATTTCACTGTATTACTTATAACTAACTAACTGGGGTAATGGCCAGGAGAGCTTTCTTGGCCTTCAACCCAGGTAGTTTGCCCATCTTGGGCACGACTCTGGATCTTTAAGTATCTGTAATAATACTACAAGTTTGGGTCAATTGTATTAATTACTGGCTATAGCAATGTGGCAATCCCAGAAGATAGGTAAGAAATAATTTCAGGGAAATGCACAGAAAATGGAAAGAGCAACAGAGAAATCCATCTGTTCCTGGACTTGCACAGCTCCACAGTCGGTCTCCAACTGAAGCTCTAAGCCCTCTACTAAAATTTTTAAGCGAAGATTGAAAACGGACATTTCAGATATGCCAAAGTTTAAAAATAAAAGTATTCAAGAAAAAAAAAAAAGCAAAGGTGGTCTTACTAATGAAAAAGAAGTATTGGATCACTTGTAAAGTCCAACAAGCTAATTAGTGAATAAAGATTATCCCTTAATTTTACGCTGCCCACAAAAAACCATGTTCATCATGTTCATTAGAAAGGAAACATCTATTTTGTCAGAGCACGAGGGCCTTACCATTGACCTCAGGTTAACGGGAGTCTATTTTCAACATCTGTCTTTTATACAGAGTTCACTATTTAAATAACTTTAGATGGAAAATAATGCCAGCTGGTGTATGCATCATTGCGCAACACATTCCTCCTGGCAGAGTATTAAAATTGCCCTTTCTGGAGAACAGAATAACATATGTTGCTTAATAGAGAGCGCATGTAACCTTAGAGTAAAATTATGTATGAATCTGAGTGTGATGGGTATGTGTGAAAAGCATGGAAAGCTCAGCGTCCTTAGAAACATGTCATCCGTCCCGTCACGCTGTTTCTACACGGTAAAAGTGTAAGAAAACTTGTAACCACGCACGGCATGCTAGGTTAGGCAGATCAGGGAGATGATGTCTTTCTAGATTCATCAGCCCCCCACATTCACAAGCAACTGAAAAAGGTTAACCTGAATAAAAATGCCCTCATTTCATCCCAGCTCATCTAAACCGCAGTGGGTACAGATTTAAGTCTGCCCACTAGCACTCTCCATCAGTAAGGGAAGGTACCAGGAATGCTATACGGTCCGGTTGTGCTAGCAGAATACAAATAAATGGGAAAATTTTAATGGAAGTTCCCCTAAATGCATCGAGCTGTCCCTGTCCTCTTCCATCCTCTATCCCCCTCTTCAGAAAAAAAAAAAAAAGAAAAGAGGTTTACAAGCTTGTACTGGGGAAAGAGCAGTGGTCTGAGAATTCAATTAATAGGGAAAAAGCAATTTCCACAAAACTCACTGCTACTCTGCTAGCGCAGGAGGCAGGTGAAAAAAATCTGCTATAAGAAAAAGCATAGAAGGGGATGTACTTTTTTGCCAGAAAACGGTATTTCTTTGTGTTTATACAGAAAGGACATGAAACTCTGAGCAAAGCCGGATCCCACGGAGCCACCTTTGCTGAACGCCAAGGGCTGGCTGGCAGGGACCCTGCGCCGTGAGCAGCCCGAGCTCCGCCAGCGCTGGTGCCCGCTCGGCTCTGCCGCAGCTCCCGCAGCCCACGGGAACGCAAGCGCAAGGGCAGGGCTGGCAGGGGCAAGGGGCTGGAAGCCGGTGCCCACCTCCCTCGGCACCCCGCGGCCGCTCCTCCCCGCCGCCGGCCGGCACAGCGGCTAATAAAATACCTTTAGAGTTAGACTTTAACCCAAGGTCAGCTCAGGCTAATGAAAGCGGGGAGACGCGGCAGACTAGCGAAGGCTTTCCCAGCGCTTTGGGTACTGTTCTCTTGATGAAGAATTAACTTGTTACAAAATGACAGCTGAGCTGGAGTTCAATCGGCACAGGCTCCGTGGCTCCGGGAGTTAATGCCTGGGCGGGGGAACCACATACCTCGCAATTTCTGCTGCTGAGAATACAAGGAATGAAAATAAATCTCAGAAATGTGCAGGAGATCAGGCGTAACCCGCAGGAGGGAAGCCTGAGAAACCTTGCTGGGATCCTAATAGCAGTAATTGGGAGGAAAACAGCAGCACCAGGCAGGGGACGAGGATTTTGCTTTGCTGAACCACACAAGGACGTGACACCAGCACCGGTGCCCTTGGACAATTCACAGCCACCTGCGGGCTGTGCGGGAAAGGGAACCTGGGAGGGACACGGCCCTTTCCTGGCCGGGGGTGCGGAGCCGCCCCCGGGGACAGGCATGGAGAGCAGGGAGCGGAAGGAGCAGGAAGGCAGCGCCCGCTGCCCGTAGCCCTTCGTGGGGTAAACAACACCTGGAGCTCAGCGCCGGGGTCCTGTGGGACTGCTAGGAGCGGACCGCAGCCAGGAACATCTCTTCTCTCATATATTTCCTTCTGGCGCTTTGTTAACGGGAGGAGCAGCGTGACTTTCGGCATCGGAGGGGCTGCAGCACAGCGAGCCCAGGCCCGAAATGTGCCCGTGTGTCCTGTGAATCGACAGTTTCTTGGGGCAAAAGGCTGGGAAAGCCCACGCGCAGGTAAGGCACACGCTGCGCCCGGCTTGCCAGGTGCCCAGGTGCTGCATGCTGGGACTGGCGGCATGTATAGGGGATGTGGCAAATGCAACCGTGCCCGATAAGGACGGGCAAGCTGCAATGCCACTGTGCAGGATGAGCCGGAGATCTCATTAGAATCCTGCAGCCCAGGCAAGGAAGAGGCACAGAGAAAAGCGTCCCAATGAATTTCAGCAGGGAGCACTGGCCATCCAAAAGGAGCCTAATCATTTCAGCTAAACGAGAGAACACGACCAGTATCTCCAAATACAGCCGCAGAAAGAAAAGAGCACGGGAGAGGAAAAGGGAACAATTTAAAATACAGCTTTGGCATAGTAGCACAGAGATGCAACCTGGCCAGGAGGTGTCTCGCGGATTGGAAGAGAGTCCCCAACCACCCAAGCCACAGGGGTCTGGGAATACTGGGGTGTGGGGGAAGACCCCTGCAGAAGGGTCGCATCGGGTGACAGCTAGCTGTCAGCGAGGCCCAAGCCCCGCAGGGAGCCGTGCTCTCAGCAGCCAGCACCAGTCCCTGCTGCTGTGTCCAGCTGCGGCGGCTGCAGGTCCCCATCCGTCCGGCAGACGGCTGGGCACGGTCTGCCACGCGGCAGGGAGCCGAGGCAGCACCTCTCCTGAGAGCCCGGCCGTCAGGCGGGTTCGGCAGCAGAGCAGCAGAGGTCCTGCCGGCGGGGCACCCAGGCGTGGAGCATCACTCCCCGCCGCTGCCCTCGCTGTGGGTTGCTGCCCCGAAAGCAGAGAGGCACCTGCCAGCCTGCCCCGGCCCGCACCTCCCTTGTGCATCGCCCCAGCTCTACTGGGGCAGCAGCAGATGTCGGGGGATAAAGCGGCTGGAAAGCGGGATACCCCCTAGGAGGGTGGTCAGCTTCATCCAAGAGGCATTTCTGAACAAGGCTTCAAAATATCTGTCAGTCTGCTGTTTCTGGGCTGTGCTTTAAGCCCACAGGGGACTCAAGCTTGTGGAGGGGAGCGCACTGGAATACCTGCTTAGCCTGCTAATCTGATCAGCAGTAAATGGACTAAAACCCATTTTTAGAGGACTGCTTTAAACCACCCGACCAAAGTGCTGTGCTGCTGCCTATGTCTGTCGAGGACTCCCCTTTGCCACGGGCATGCGATCCCATTGTGGCTCCCGTGAGCACACGCTATCACCCCGATTCCCGTGTGCAGCTGTAAGGCACGTGCCCAGCCACGGGCAGGCAGGGTGCTCGCCCGTGGGGTGCCAGCAGCACCTCCTTGCTCCCTCCCAGGGCTGGGAGAGAAAGAGGCAAGGGCAGCGGGGAGATTTGGGGATGCCTACGGTGCGTTCACTTTGCTTGTGCTCCCCTCTCCTGCTGCCAAAACCTGGGACAAAACCAGCCTGCAGCACTCATGCCTGCAGAGGGGTCGGCTCCCATTGCAGGGCACGGAGTCACAGAGATGTTTGGGGGCAGGACCAAGGTTTCCAGCGGCTCCATTGGCAAACCACTGGCACCGCATGGACAAACACACTGGACACACCTCTGCCACCCTGCCAGCTCGGGTTTGAGCTGCTCCTCAGGCTTAAATTTCCCACGTCGTCCCGTCTACACTCCACTGCTAGTGGTTTTGCCAGTCGCTAGACTTTAATCAAAGGGCACGGTAACTTGGAAGGTGGGGAGGAGTAATGAAGTATGGGACGCTCGTTTTTGGGCTTAACGATGCTTTTTAAAACTCCTCCACAGTTCCTCAGAGTTTGCATTTGCACATATGGGAAAATGCAGCTTTGAGGTGCGTGTGTTCACCTGAAATAAGATATGATTTTGGTTTGTGCTGACAAGGTCAGTGCCTATTTTCCCATCCAACTTCAGATTTAATTTTGGTAACCGTCTGTGACGGTTGCAAGTACTGATGGGTATAAATGGGAATCAGCCTAAAAATACCCATGTTGTGAGAGCAGCGGAGCAGAGTTAAGGTTGCCACTTTGAAACAATCCCTGGATCACAGCATACCCATTTATCACACAAAATATGTTTTCCAATAACATTGAATATTTCACAATAAATTCCTTCTGCTCAGTTTGCTATTTCCTACCAGATAGCTGCCTCCATCCACTGCCTCCAACCTCCTCTCACTACCTCCAAGTTTCACGAGTTGAGCTGGCAAACTGGGGCACATATACAAGACATCTACAGTCCAAGCTGCTTCACAGGAATCTCAGAGAAATCAGAACTGGTAAAAATTAAATCAATATCAATCATAGAGTTAAAAGGGTAAATTTCCCCTAGGTAACAGCTTATTCTCACCCCCTCTTTTGCAGACATCCACTTACAGGATGATTTACCTCCCTTACAAGAAATCCTTAGGGGTTCCACACCTCCCTGTCCCAGTCTTAAACTGTTGTGGTTTTTTTTTAAAAAAACCTTAAAATCAGAGATTCAAAGGAGACCTGAGACACATCAGTGTACACCCCCCCCCAAGGCCGCTTGCCCCGCTGCCCAGGGCTGCTCTGTGCGTGCAGGGAGACGGGCTGCAGCAGCACGGCGCGCACGAGGGGTGCAGCCAGCGGCGCAGGAGCACGCTTCCCAGAGACATCCCTCAGCTCATCAAAGCCAACCACAGGTCCCGTGCATGTGTTATTGTCCACTTCATTGGGGATTAACTAATACCGAGCTTATAAGAGAAAGCTGGGGACCCCACCCCAGCACAGCCATATCATTTCTCCCCCAGCTTGGGCACACGCAGCGATGGCTCCGAGCAGGAGTGACAGCTCGTGGGCTGGGAAAGGCAGTGCTTCTCAGCCAGGCATGAAGGTCAGTGGAGACTGTGCCACAGGCTAGTCCCCAGCCTTGAAAACATCTCTAAACTCCTTTCAGAAATCCAAGGAAGCAATAACAGCACGGACCGGACCTGCGTGGGACGTGGCAAGCTCCCACCTGCCTTAACACGCTGCCATCTCCGATGACCAAGCGCGGTGTGTGCGAATTAACCGGTGCGTGGGTGCATATGGGATACTGGTCGAACTGGTTGCAAAAATAACGAGGCTTTGAGCTGCTCCCTTCGGTTAATGAAAATAAGGAGTGGGCTCTGCGCGCATCTGCAGGCACTACTTTTGCACTGCTTTACACAGCCCTGGAGATACAAGACAAGAGATGAGCTGTACACGTTTTAATATTTACCACCTGTTGCTAAAATAAGCAGAAGCGCATTCCTTGAAAACCGCATATCTGACTGGAATTTATGGTATTTTTAATTAGATACGCATTGGTTCGACCTATGCAGGCAAAGGCAGCGGGTGCACAACCTGTTTGGTGACGGCTCCTTGCAATCGCCCTTTGAGGAAGGTAAGAAGCTACAAGAGCCTAGAAATGGCCTCTATTCACCCAGCCTACAGTGGGCTTGAACCCATGTGCTAGAATGAGCTTGGCTTAAAGAAAAGTATTGCCATTTGCAGCAGTTTAGTCATGGTAACCCCTAATTAAAGTCCTGCCTCTCCCTGGCAGGGGCAAGACCTGACGCCGTGGGGGACCCCGGGAGTGCCGGGTGCTGAGCAGTGCCGGCAATGCCCAGCCGGGCACCGTCCTCCACCTCAGCAGGAAAACAAAATTTCTCTGTTCAAGATTAGCTTTCTTCCCCAAATGCTTTCTTTCGAAGACAGACCCTGCCTCAAGGCAGCCGAGATCATCCCTACCCGCACGGAGGGGACCGGAGGCAGGGCTGACACCGCATAAGAGCGCAGAGTCACCCCAAATCCACCCCGAGGGCAGGTGACAAAGAGAGGGGCACCGTAAGAACATACCCACGCAGCGCTTCAGAAAGGTGTCAGCTCGGCAAAGCGAGCCGAATCAGAACACGGCGAGATTTACGCCCCAAGTTGTGAAATACAGGATTTATTTTGGTATTTTTTTACTGCTCACCAAAGAGCTGCTCTCCCACAGTTGCATAAAAAGCTTGAGTAAGACCGGTGGAGAAGGCAGATGAGAATAGCCAGGCAGAAGAGCAGTGACAAACTGGAAGAAGGCAAGCTGGTAATACAGTAACTAAATCAGCAATTATGAAATTTAGACAATTAATAAAGAATGAATGAGCAGCAGCATTAAACACCTAGCACGTCAGAAACAAGCCAGCCCTGTGGGGCTTATTAGACGCTGGTGGTGCTCACCAATGTTTCTGGGTTGTAACAGGCGAAAAGAGGTAATTATTCATATCGCACTCGTTTCATGGTTCCTATTTCAGCAATAACTAATGCAGGTACTAAAAATCATTCACTAAATTCTACATGTTAAACTCAAGAAGTCAAAATAATGTCCTTTAGAGAGATTTAGAAAGAATTATAGCAAAAATTCCAAGCTAATAAAAGTTCCAAGATTTTAGGCAGAGTTAGAAAACAGCCAATATAGGACTTAATATCCAGCAAAAGGATTGCAGTACAACCCGGCACAGCACTAGTTCCATGCAAGTTGAAATCCTAAACTATCTCAATGAAATTAAAAGTGTATTTCACAAAGCTGTTAGGCTGGCTAAGAAACTTAGGGAATACATTGCCGTTTTCCCCTTTGCATGTATTTTGACAAAAATATTATCTACAGTGACCGCACAGCCCAGATGAAGGGGCTGAAACCCACTTCACCGGTGGAGCCCCAAATGAAGCAATGACAGACAGACAGATGACAGAATGCCACTGTGCTTCCAGGAGACCCTACAGCAAGGACAGCACAGCAATGCTCATTTTTATGCAGGTCTGGAAGAAAAAGAGTATTTGCTATCGAGGTCAAGTGTACAGGAATTTGGCATCTACTCATTTCAGGTTGATTTTATATGGCATTGGCCAAGCAGCCTCCCAAAGGAAAAAGGAACAGAAGCTGCATCCACACGATGCAGAAATGCATCCTAAAAAACAACTCTGGAGACATCGAAAGGTGTCATCCCAGCGGAAAGGGCACTGTGAAGACAGCGTGGTCCTGGGCAACGTGCAGCAAAATAGAAAGGTGACATTATCTCAAACCATGGCACTGTTGAAATCACTACTAATATAATCCATCCCAACATAAGATGTTCTGCTTTATCGTACACTTCGAAGAAGCAACAGAAGAGTTTAGAAAAAAGCAACAAGAACATGAAGCAGGTTTCCCAGACTCCTAAGTCCCAGAGGTTAAAACAAACTCTTTCTATTTAGCTTATCCAAAGAGTAGGCTAGGAGGGGACTTGCCCGCAGCTCAGACCTGGGACTCACGGAGAGCTCCCTCACGTCGACGGCTCTTTGACTTCAGGCAGATGTAGAAGACTGACTAGCTGGGAGTTGAAGTTGGATCCATTCAAACCACAAAAAGACACGTCTTTTTTCACAGAAAGCTCAACGGGACCTGCACCCCGAATCATGCTTATCACCAGCTTTGGGCCAATTACTCCGGATTTCTCCTTTTTAGATATCGAGGGTTTCTTAGCCTGTATGTAGAGGTCAGCAGAGACGTGCTCTTTGTGTTTCCAGTACTGGAGAGATACACACACATCCCCGAAGTTCCTGGGGCTCAGGGAGTGTTTGAAGGACTCCAGACCAATCCCATCCGTCACGTTAAGAGGGAGTAAGAAAATGTCATTGGAGCAAAATGCCACAACAGAACTGGAGGCCTTGGAGGGAAAAAGAAAGAGATGGCTCTCTACAATGCACAGCACTATTGCAATCCAAGAACAAGACTGTAAAACATCACAGGTGGGGCTCTTTTCAGTTAAAGTTAAGCTGAAATTTAACCATCTTTGCTGAGGTTTCCTGCGGTGAATACCCGCTTCAGGCTGACTTCTGCAGTTTCCGCTGAAACGGATCAGCGGTTTCCATAGGCAAGCAAGTGGCAAGAACTGGTTTGGTTGGGGTTTTTTCCCCCACCATGTTAAACTCACGCTGGTGAAAACCAAGCGACAGATTAAGAATCGCTAGGATCCTCGTTCTCCACCAGGGAAGCCTGGCCTGAGAAGGAAACATTTTCTTCTCTGAAAATTCATCCAAACTTGGCTACATGCTTCATCGAGAGTCTTTGCCCTGAGTAGACTTCGCTCCAGCCTGGGAAAGTCCAATCCCTCCAAAAATCCCAGTTGAAGCGCATCACTTCACCCACCGACTATCGTCCACAGGGACACTGGAGCCGCCAGGGACCGCGTCGGTGGCCGCAGCCGAGAAGCAGAGCCCTTGCGCGGCCATTGCAGCCTCCCCGCGGGGCGAGGAGGTGCGGGCAGGAGGAGGCAGGGGACCTCCTGGGCTTTCATTGTGCTTTGCCCGCTACGGCCCTTCTCTGCTGGGACTGGGAGAGTGCTCGGCTCCTTTATCTTGTTCTTGGCTGTGCTTGTCGTTCTGCTCTCCTACAATAGACACATCCTTCCCTCCAGCTCCCTAATTAGACGAGATCCATTCCACAGACCAGCTCACACAATAGTTTTTGCAGCCTCTCCTCTTAAACAGATGTGATCCTTTCCTCTGCTCCCGCGCGCCGCAGGAACACGCTGTAACGCACCCACCCTTACAGCCCTCACAGCCACAAAACCCCGCGCCAAAATCCTCCTCACCTTGCCGCGGGCTGCGAGGCAGGCTCCGACGCCGCTCTTCCCCCTCGGCCATTTGTGTACAGCATCGCCTGGAATAAACCTTCATGCTGCACCAAGCCAAAACCACCAAGAATTAATTTTAGCAGTGAAGAAACTGGGGCACGTGGCATTTTTTTGCAAGGCTGCAGCTCTGCACTTCACCTCTCTTCTGAATTGAACGAATTAAATCGAGGGGTCCTTGGCCTTCGAGGACCAGCAGAGAAGCACGAGAGCAGAAAGGATCATACACAATAGTAGCATTTAAAGTGTTTACTTCAGCTTGGTTTGATTTGAATTCAGTCCGGTTCCCTGCGCAGGGATGCCTCCCTCGGAAAGAGTCTGACAAGTCACTTAGTCTCCCTGTGTCTCAGTTTCTCATCCATAAAACAGATATTAAATATTACTTGACCCCTGACTCCCTGCTTGTGAAGTTTTTTTTTTTTCCTTTGCTCTCCTTTTCCTAAGCTATTTCTCCCCTTAATCACGGAGCAAGAGCCAGGGGCACAGGATACGGCTGCCCATGTCTCTTCTGCTTGGGTCCATCCTACATCAACTTCAGTGCTCAGCACAAGGGAGCGTTTGGACCCCACTCCATCCCAAGAGTAAAACGCTGCCATGATGGCAGCAAACGCATGAAAGCCCCGATTTATTAAAAAACACAGGAAAATTCTGTGTTGCAGTAAACCAGAAGAAAAATCCTCCAAATAAAAGCAATGCCATGGGTGTGAGGAGACACAAACTCAAGGTGACTGGAAAAGGGGCCCGGGTCCAGCTCTCCACCGTGCTGACCAGGAAAGTGCTGGGAGATGAGTTGTGGACCCTGCAATCAGCCACACCTCAGTGTACTCCTCTCAAACCCATCTTCTCCTCTCAACAACCTCTCAGGTGTGTCAGGAGCTTATTCTTATGCACAGTTAGCAATTTACTCTAAAATGCAAAGATAAGTGGAGATAGTTATCTCCGCTAGCAAGTTTCTAGAAGCAGAAGAGACTGTCACCTCTTGGTGACAGTGGTGGGGCTGGAGAGCACCGAGCTGGGTGTGTTATGGGTGGTGACACTGAACACCGTCCTTTCCCTCAATAACAGTACTTTCTGCAGAGGTTTATACAAGTTAGAGGGTCAGGCAATCAAAGGCAGCTCTGTCACCTTGCAGAAGGAGCAGAGAGCTATCAAAGGATGACAGTTTCTGTAAGAACTCTTCAAACCCTCACAAACAGCAATTACCAGTGCTCTCATGACCCCGAATCTCCCAGAACAAGCTGCAGACCTCCCCCCTGACAGCCAGGCTACATCCAATCGTGCCCGTGAGCCAGAGCGCGCAACAAATCGTTCCCTTCTAGGCAGGAGGAAAAGCCAGAGCAGGCACACGGAGAGCAGGAGAGCCACCTCGGCACCGCCGGCAGCTTCCGCGGCATTTGCGGCCCTGCAGATGTTATGTGCATCAGTGCTCCAGCTGCGCCGCATTCCTGCGGAAAGCAAGGTTTGCAGCACCGGATTCCCCTGCTTCCAGTGCAGCTGAGCTCTGGCACCGGACTGGGCCTGCTGCCCTACCAAAAATGTGTGTGCAACATGGAGAGCCTCAAAGGAAGGAGCCACGGAAAGCCAGGGCACGTCTCCAGCACGCGCCGACACCCCTGCACGTGCTCTGCTGAGCCCGACGGATAATGCAACCCGTTAGTGGCTTAAAGCCTGCTTGAAGAAACATTGCCGAGGAAGAACAAGCGTGATGCAGGAGGAAGAGGAGGGAGCACAAGGGCACAAAAGGGGACAGACATTTGTGAAATGACTTGACAGGCTCTCCATGAATTTAGAGAGGGGGTGGGAGCCAGCAGGGGACTCCCGGGCTGGGAAGGAGCGATGCTCCCCCACGTTCAGGGAGCCTGGCAGACGTTATTCCCCGTCCTCTCCCTTGAGCTCCCAGCAGATATTTGCCGATGGCTCAGACGATGGCATCGGCAAGCCGGTAACGTGAGTCACTGCGAGCACCGGCGGGGAAAGCCCCCAGCCAGGGAGCGAGATAAGTCACGGGGAGACGCCGTCGGCTCTCAAAGAAGGAAGAAAGCCCAGCCAAGGAAAGGCGAACCCAAGCAAACACGGAGCAAGGATGTGTGACGGGGACATAGGGGACACAAGGCACCGCTGCCTCCCAGCTTTTTGCCAGCAGCTCCAGTCCTGCCCCGGGCTCGGTGCCTACCTGGCTCCCAGCCCTCTCAAAGGCATTTGCCTGGCTACAGGCCAGCATCACCCAGCAGAGGCATTGCTGCTTGCGCTGGCGTGCCCAGCGCCAGAGCCCTCAGCACCACCATCCTGTGGGACACTTGCCCAGAGCAGAAGGGCTGAGCATCCCAGAGAGACAGGAGGTATGGGGAGGACCACGCACCAGCACGTGCCTCCTGGCTCACCAGCTTTCCCAAGGCATACTCCCCCGTCTGGGTTATGGTTTCCTTCATCCTTGCTGGCTCCACAGCCAAGCTCTCTGTCCAGCTGCTCTCTCCCAGGCTGGACCCCCTGCCACCAAGCTCTCCTCTCCACCGCGGTTTGGAGCCTGGCCACAAGGGACACGCTGCCGCCCCACGCCTGGCAGAGAACGCTCAGCTAGGGCACTGCTGAAAGCCAAAAGGCAATGAGCTTATATCATGACTTATTTATGAGGCCAGCTACTGGGGAAAAAGGATCGTGCCCGTCCCTCGTCTCGCCGGGACCCGTCGGGTCACACGTCCGGCTGAGCCCCGTGGTTACTGCCACCGCGTGACCCAGCAGCCCGGCAGACAGAGGCACCGGCAGTACTTGCGCACGCTGCCCGGGAACGCCTTCCCAAAGTCCCTCTGCCGAGCAGTGCCCGAAGCCCCGTCCTACCCGGCTTCCCCCGGGGCTCAGACCTCGCTTTCCAGAGTCAACAGCCACGCTTCACACCCTCTTACCAGGTCAGGTGCCTGCCCTCTGCCACAGCGAGTCATTTACCTCCTTAAACTTGTAATTTTACTACGTGAGCACTACAACAGAGTGTACGTACAACTCACACTACTCAACGCTGCCAGTAACCTTCAAAGCTTTGCTGGAAAGCGCTCGCCACATCTCGGCCATGGTATTAAAAGAGACAGCAAAGCCGGGGCCACCACGCTTCGGGCAACTCTCCTGGAAACCATCCCTCCCCTATGGGCAGTCTTGGTCAAAAGGCTGTGCCGGTGAATCTAGGTACTAATTTAACCAGTTTATTGATTAAATACTAGCCACAGAATGAGATCCTGACCTGTTTCATGCAATTGAGTAGGCGGCATGTTGGTAGCATACTGGACTAGCCATTATTTTATTATGAAGTTAAGTGGCACTGCTGGTGCCAGGAGAAATACAATGAACTCGCCCGGAAGCCTTCACCCTTTTTACTGCGACTGTCAGAGCACTGAAAGAGCAATTGAAATTATTACAGATATCCCTTCGGTTCCTCCCAGATCTAATACAATGTAATCTTGTTCATCTCAGATAATCACGTCAAGTCATTAGCTCGCCGATAATTCACCTTGCGCCGCGTGCCGTGACTTGGCAAAGAGCAGGCTCCGCTCTTCAGGCGGCCAAAGCCTGAGCATCTCCTGGCCAGCCCACTGCCCGCCGCGCAGGTCCCCCGCAGGCAGCCGGCGGTGGGCTGCCCCCAGGCAGGGCTCATGCACCCAGGGCCAGTTTGCTTTCAAATCCTGCTCTGTTTTACGGCAGGGACAGCCATGCTGCTCCTTGCATGATGAAAGGGGAGGGAAAAAAAAAAAAGAAAAAAAAAAAAGAAGGCATCATTGTAAATGACCTAACGCTTTTAAAAACTCGCCATGGCAGGAACAGAAATATTTTAATTAAATGAGCTCAAAATTACACCAGGCGCTCTACACAAATAACTGGCCAAATGCATCAATTTTCACACCAGTCCGACTGTGCGTGTGGCTTGCAGAGGATGCAAAAATCTTGCTTTAAACAGACTTGTTGAAATTCAGCAATTTTGCCAATTTGCTAAAATAGAGCTCAGCTATGCAAAGCAGAAGTCCACAAAATCAGATGTACCTGACAGAGTAGGAGGTGCAGAGGAGCTAGATTTTGAAGTGCTTGAAATGCCTCCTTGTTTTGAGCCTGCAAAACTCAGCTGGACACTTCCCAGAAACAGGCTTGCAGAAGGCTTTCACAGAAGCGGCTTTTAAGAAGTGCCTATATACGATTTCATCCTTTCTGGCATCAAAGAAAACCTGGATTAAAGCTGCACTCAGCAATCCAAGTAGCAAAAATAGAATGATTCCAAATTCTCTAGAACGACCGTGCCAAGCCCCAGCCAGGTAGCACTGGCTGCACTGGAGACATGCCAGGAGCACAGAGAGGAAAGCATTTGCATATATTATGACAACATAAAAAATATCCGGTTAACGTTGTCATTTAGGGCCCCATGTGCTCAACCATTCTGGAAAAAAAAAAAAAAAAAAAGAAAAGAAAGGATATCTTGCAGCTAGCTCAGGCACTTTAAACTGAAATTTTCAACAACTCATAGTCCTTAAGGTGGGGATGATGCATCAGCTGGGCTCTTGCTCTCCAGTACCGTAACACCCTCTTCAGTAACTGATGGACGTACGACCCGTCCCAGACCACTCTCCTGAGCTCCCACCTGAATTTCTCAAGCTTTGCCTGTGACCGGCACGGAGCAGAAGAGCACTGTGGCCTCTGGGCTGCTGCTTCCCGGGAAAGCCTGGGCAAGGAAGGTCCCCTGGGCTCGCACCAACAGGACAGGCTGGCTGCAGCTTTAACAACCATTTAATCACTGTTGAGCTTGAGACTTTTTGATGTTCAGGTGCCCACGGGTAACTCTCTGCACTTATGGATCGGTTTCCCACACCTTGCACCCAGAGGAGCCAAGGAGGCCAACCTACCCCAGCAGTTTAGGGCATGAAACATGGACCTGTTTCAGGATGAGGAGGAGAAGGGGTTCAGTTGTACGAGCACAAGCCCAACCGCTTGCCAGGAAAACAAGCCCTGGCCTACTGTATTTATTAGTACTGACGGGGCGCTCGGTGCTCTGCAGGAAAGCCAGAAGACGCAGGAGGAAAGCTGCAGCAAACGCTCACAAAATCGCTGTCCAAGTGCATCCTTGGCATGGCTAATGTCCCCTTCCACCAGGTCCTTTCAGGGCCAGGGATGTGCACCAAGACGCAGAGCAAGACGGGGCCGTGTCCCCAGCAAGCCCAGCCGATGCAGGCAGGAAAAGCAGGAAGGCAGAGGCAGCCGGCTGAGCACCTCCCCTTCTCTCCTCGCCCCCGAGCTGCGAGAATCCCAGGAATTCTCCAACATCCTCCTGCTTCTGGACAGAAACCCCCCCTTTGGTCAGCACCGTGAGGATGGCCACGCCACCGCCAGCCCTTCAGCAGGGGGGAGGACGGGGATGGCATCCCTGCCCTGCAACACCGATTCCCTCTATAAAGTCCCTCTCAACCCACATCCACAAAAGGGACCAGATTTGGGTTTCATACATATATCTTGCTCTGGTGGAGCCATTCTGCCCACGGCCGCTGCTCTGCTTTCCTCTTGGGAGAGTGGCAGCAGGGTGGCAGAGCCCGGCTGGAGCAGGAATCCCAGCAATGCCGGCTATGCGGTGTCCTCCTCTTCGCCCCCAAAGGGTCAGATCTCCCACTAAGCAGGAAGCCGGGATCAGCCAGGCCCGCGGCGCTCGTCCCGACAGCTGGGGAGGAGAGGGGAGGCAGCGCTGCGGGAGCTGCTGCTGCTCGTGGCCCCGTCCCTCCCTGCTCCCAGCCCAGCGCAGGCAGCTGTGGGGGCTTCCAGGGCGCTCTCCCCCTCGGAACGCCCGCTGTCGGGCAGGGTGCTTCCTCACTTCTTTGCAGGATGATTTTCTTTATCATTTAGTAAATAGAGGCAAAGCCCAGCGAGCAGCTAGGGCGAAGGCAGCGCTGAGACAGGGGAGTTGCAGCAGCAGGGGGGACGGCGAGGGTCCCCCTCCTTCACCAACTGAGAACAAAGCGGGACACAGCACTTTCCCCCTAAACCAGGGACTGCAATGAAAACCATACAAACTTCAGGGTCAGCAGCTGCTTCACACACCACACGCAGAACCGCTGCAGCTTGCCCTTGAAGATCTCCCATTGCTTGCTTTCTGTGCCTAAATAAGCTTTTTCTTCTTCTGGTTTCCCCATGCCAATATTTTGGGATTACTTTATTCCTTGAAGAACACAACTACCCTTCTGCTTTAAGAAGGACAGGCATTCCTTGACCTCCAGCCAAACTGAAACCAGCCTCCGGCGCCAGCCCAGCCAGCAAATGCCCTTGCAACGCCGCGGTAACGTCGTGCTGCTGGCTGCAAGGCCAGTGCAAAACACGGGAAACCAGGGAAGGGCTATGCATGTAAACTCCTGTCAAACAAACCACCCTGGCATCCTCTTCACAAACAGCACCCCGCAACAAATAAACAGACATTAAAAGTCTCTCTGGCAGATCCGATCTGCAAACTTACGGCCTTTCAATGACTTGCATCTCTCCCGTCTTACACTAGATCAAGAAAGCCTGAGCATGTTTCAAGCACATCATTCATCAGGAGAAATCATTATTTTACCCTAATTTGTGTCCTTTCCCCACCATTCAGAGCTTTAGCTATGAATTTTCTAGACTATGCTTAAGTTTATTTATTTTGGTCAAAAAGGATGTTTTGGTGTTTTTTTTTTTCCCCAGGGTTTATTAAAGTCCTTAAAGTTGTGCCAATCCTCCCATACTGATGTGGAGCTACGTGATTTTGGGGCTGGAGCTGCATTCTTTCAAAAGTCTTATCTTGAAAGGCAGCAGAGGAAACAGCTGTTTATAAGAGCTCTTGACAGCTTAACAGTTGTTCTGTCCCAAACCTCATTTGGCACCAAGGTGACCAAACCTAATGCCATAAAGGAATTCTCAACTTGTGCACCGGCCACAACGTCAACCATCGCTGGGAGGACAGGGCAGCAGGTAGGAAAGCTGCTGAGAAAAGCCCACACACTATTTACATGCTGAAAGTTTGAAACAGAAGAGCCTTGCAATCTTGGGACATGATGATACTCCTCTCCTCCTCTGGCGATGAGAAAAGAGAAAACAAGATTATAGCAAGAGTCCGCAGGAGGGGCTGAGAGAGGAGCAGGCGACAGCCGAGCCCTGGTAGAGCTGCTCAGCCACACGAGCAGGTCCAGCGCTCGTGGGATCCCACGAGGCCACCAGAAAGACAGCTCATCCATTACTCAACGTCCCTGCAACCATCCTCAGCTCCTTCCAATTAAAAGTGTTATTCCCGGGGAGAGCCATCTCTGGAAGACAGGGCAGACCCCTCGCTGTGACCCACGGGGCAGACCAAATTACCTCTGCCTGTGGCCACACCACCACGTACGTCGGACCAAGGTCCAACCACCGCCCAAAGGGCTCTCTTGCGCGTCGGAGAGCAGTCAAGCTCCTGCTGTTCTAAACCTGGGCCAGCGAGCTCGCCGGGTGTGTGGTTTTTGCTCACGTCCCAGCCCATCCTTGAACACCTTCCAGTTGTGCAGGCGCGAGGCCGGGGCGCAGAGGAAAAGCTCCTCTCCTGGCTACCGGCCAAGCATTATACGGCAACAGCTCCCCGTATCCTGACTGCAAGTATTTTGGGAAGCCAGATGACTTCATTACCAGCTGACATCCCCTGACCTACTCGCTGTTAAACAAGCTCGCTGCTAGCCGGCCCCAGAGCTCGTTACTCAGCACTTTAGTTTGCACATTGCCATTTACCGGGCACTAACCTGCTGGCATATGCAGGCAGCGCCTGAATTTTCATGCGGCTGAAGCGCTTACACAAGCGGTCAAACACAAACGCACCTCTTCCACAAGGGGTTTGCTGTTTCCTTTGAATTGGGACTGACCTACGAGGAATCCTCTGCATCGTGGACATCCTACAGTTCCCATCCGGTGCTGGCAGCCCCACGTCCCGCACCCACCTTCCACCCCATCCCCGCAGCACACGCTCCTGCACGGGACGCAGCACCGGGAGCACGGAGACGGCCCTGCTACCACGCGGGCTGCAGCTAGCCCCAGCCACGGCAGGCGGGATGCCCGGGTACCACGGGGCACAGCCAGTGCTGGGGATGCTCCAAACGTGACGGTGTGGCACATGAAGCTTGCAGGCACCGCTCCCGGGTTACATGGAGATCTCAATGGA
The DNA here is from genome assembly GCF_964195595.1 of Calonectris borealis. Lineage (NCBI taxonomy): Eukaryota > Metazoa > Chordata > Aves > Procellariiformes > Procellariidae > Calonectris > Calonectris borealis. The sequence continues at coordinate 28,940,039 of NC_134319.1, forward strand.
GAGAGGGACGGTGAAAAATATGGAGTTATGAATAACCTGGAGGACAGGACTTATGCGAGAGAAGGCTGTAAGTGGAGATGGAGGAGCGGTGCCCCTGCTACCCCGATGCAGAAGGGGAAGGAGCATCCTCACCACACTCACCCTGATCCGCCGCATGGCCGTCACGATCTCCACCCGGCTGTTTGGCCGCGGCACATCCAGGCTGCCGATGTACTAGAGGGAAAGAAAGAGCCGATTAGTTGAGTGTCCACAGCAATGGAAACCTCACAGTCCCACCACGGCCTCGATGGCATCCCGGGAGGGAACCCAGGGTCACTTCTGGGGAACAGGCAGCACTTGCCCACTGCACCTGCAGCCTCGCACGCCTCCCACCACGAAGCTGTTCCCTCACCACAATGTTTCAAGGATTCAGCCACCCTTATTCTAACAATAAAATAACTTCAGTAATCAGGCCAGCAGAACTCATTCATCTATGCCGTGATCAAAGTACCGAGGAATAATCCAATATCCCCTCGGCTGCACCGAGTCATCTATTATAGACCTGGATATTGGAATATCCCTAAAATAGCTGGGGCAACCTGTCCTGTGACAGGCCCTTCACTATTTAATTACAGCCTTGCCAAACCCTTGGCTGTTTTTGCAGCGACGCTGAGCCTCCAGGCCAAGCCTCCAGAATAAAGGAGCCGCTTTGCTATTCAAAGGGGACCAAAGGCAGCTCCGCTGCGACCCAGCACGGAGAGATGCCGAACAAAAACCTTTTTAAAAATAAAATGGAAGACGGCAGATTCAGAAGAAGGATCAGAAAAAAGACAAGCGATGAAGAGTCAATGCGGAGCGCTAAAAACATGTAGTTAAAAGAAAAGCGTTTTGAGTCTATTTACTAGCCCTCTGTGCTCCCACGCTTCATCTCGACACGAGTGCTGACGTAACCCTCGGCAGCGCAGCGCGGGCACTAATCCCGGCAGGGCTACGTGTTCCTGTGAATGTGGCCATAACCTTCGCTGACACCGTGAAAACCCAGGTCACTGGTTTCAAGCACCAGCGCTGAGACAGGTGCTTAAACGGCTGAACATGTGCTAGGGGTCACCGCGCAGGCGGAGGCCGCGGAGAGGGCTTCTCTCGCACCCAGCGTCGCTGCGGGACTCCCGGCTCCTCTCCGCTGGGACGCTGCTGCCACCTCTATCGAGGGCACAGAGCGGGGGCTGCACGACCGCCCCTGGGTTTTGTGCCTGCGTGCCCTCCTGGAGACCCCTCCTTGCTCAGCCTCCGCGCCCGCACCCCAAACTCAACAAGCCCGCCCGCCCGGCAAGGCCAGCCCCAGCCGCACGGCTCCTGCCCCGGGTGCAGATGGAGGCAGGCGTCCAGCGCCCGGCACCGGGCAGTCGGTGCTGGGAGTAGATGCGGAGAGAGAGGATATAAAAATAAACAGCAAACAGCTGGTGTGTTCGTCACGTGCCGAGCAGGCTGCCACGGTGCAGGGCAGCTTTATGTAACCGGGAATTAAAGCCCACGATGCACGCCGCCGGCAAAGGCGGCATTAACTGCCCAGACCCCAACCGCTGAATGCCCGACTGCGAAAGCACAAGTCTTGAGAAGTTTTTAGTCGCATCCCCTAAATGGAGCCTTCTCACCCCTTCGAAGGTTCAGGTCACATTAAGAGAGGAGTCTTTGACATCAGCCGATTCCCTTTTCTTATATAAAGTCTGGAAACCATCAGTAAAAACCAGGAGACGAGGAGGAGGGCTGAGGCAGAGCCCTGGGCACGCAGTCACCGTGCAGCACGTCAGGGAGAAACCCTTCCCCGTCTTCCCGGCCAGGCGACCGTCTTGGCTCCGCAGCACCTCTCCCTCCCAGCCCCCCCACGCGCTCTCCTGCCGGGGACCACCCGGCACTGCTTCCCGCTCACCTGCAAGGGAGACTTCTTAGCCTGAATTAGGAGAAGGACAGACTTTTGCTAGCAAAAGGGACAGCCAGAGAATGCCTATCTTCTTCTAGCTATTTCCAACAGCACGAGGTTGCTGCCGCTGGAGGGGTAATTGCTTTCCTTGCACAGGCGAGCGCAGAGTACAGCCACGTGCAAGGACAGGGCAAGCGGTGGCAGCTATCAGCCGGGCAGGAGATGGCCCTGTCCACTGCTGGCTCCCACAGCCACATGAATTCGAGCAATGCCAACCTCCTGGCTGAGGACCACAACCTCGGCCAGCAGCAGCACTCATAATGCACATGCCCATAATTGCACGTGCAAGCCCGGCAGGGCTGGGCCACCCCATAAGTGATGGAGCAGAAACCAGACACCACTTTGGACCTCCTTGGATGGCCCTCCTGAAAAACAGCACCAGGAGTAGGAAGTGTCTTGATGCCATCCTATATACACCCCTTCATTCAGCTATTCCCCTCCAGCCCGTGCTTGCAAGCCCCTGAACCAAGGGGCTCAGGTCACAAACCATGCAGGATTCACCTCTGCTTCCAAACCTGGGCTCCAGGGCATCTTGCTGCATCCCGCACCCGGGAGCATGGCTCCAGCAGAGCCTGCGGCACCTCCAGCCCCAGCGTGGGCTCACTTCACACAGTTACTGTGCCCACAGCTCCGAAAACGCCCACCTCTCCCTCCACTCTGGAGGCAGGTATTTTTTGCACATTTCACAAAACTCAACAGATGCACAAAGTCTCCCCCGATTATTTCTGCCTTCAGGGCAGAAATCACAGGCAGGAACTGCACTGCAGAGGAGCAACCTTCACAATGTTCCCAAAAATGTGGACTTGGAGGTCGGGCTTTCAGCTGAACTACTATTTCCCAGGCGAGGAGTGGGAATGGCCTGAGAAACCACCCATATTTATTAGTGATTTGCAAGCGATAAGCGCACTGAGGGCTGCTCCTGCTCCGCTCCGCTCTCCTCCAGCCCTCCTACTCACAGCACCGACTTTCATTTCGGGAAGAGGTGTGGGGAAAAAGCAGGTGAGGCAGAGACGAGGATCAGCAAAGCAGCAGGAGCCTCCGGGATGGAAGACTCCCCCCTCATCCCACCCAATGCTGAGACCCCTCCTGGGGCAGGAGCCCCAGGGACCCCCGAGCACGGGGGCTCCCAGACCCCAGGCATGGGCTTTAGCCTTCCTTTAAAATCTGTGTGCCCCAAGCAAGGTGCCAGGCGTGGTGGTGGCCCTGGTCCCTGCAGGGGCCAATATCCCAGCTCCCAGGGCTCGGGCCAGCATCCGTGCCAGCAGGTCAGCCCCGCGGGAAAGGCAGGCAGTGGGGCTGGGCTGAGCCTGGGGAGGAGAAAGGAAGGCGCCCGAGACAAAAGGAAGGAAAATAAAGCTGTGTGAAAGAGAGCTGACAAAGAAAATAAACCCATGAAAGAACCCACCCTCCCCAAGCCCCCGGGAACCAAGGAGGAGGAAACCATATGCACATATGCAGGACGCAGCTTTCCCAAATAATCGCCTCCAGATTCGTGGCCCCACCACCCTGCCAGCGGCTGGGGGGCAGAGGTGGAGCCCCCCACCTGCACCCAAGAGCCAGGTGGGATTAGGGGGTCACCGATCCCCGTGCTCTGAAGGTGGGGGGCACGGCTGGCTCAGCGGGGAGGACAGTCCCAGGCAGCCCCCTCCTCCCCAACCCAATTAGGAGGAGAAAGGCCGCCCGCTCGGAGCACCAGTGAATGGGCAGCCGAGGGGGTCCCTCCTGCAAGCAGGCGCTCTGGCAGCCCCACAAAGGCAGCCCTCGCATTGCAAACAGCCAGAGCCTCTTGGGGCTGCGTCACCCGGCAGCACGGGCAGGCAGGCACAAAGCACCTATTTCGCAGGGTGCTTTCAGTCCCCCGCTCGCCCCGCTGCTCCTCATCCCCACGTGTGGGACCCTAGAAAGGACAGCCCTTCTCCCTGCCATTGCACAGGCTTGGTGGCCGTCACCCATCGGGCTTCTCAGCACCCGAAAGGAGCTTGCTTGCTGTCCCCCTCCCATGCAAACAGGCTCCCCTGTCTGTCCCAGGCACGGCTGGAAAGGGCCTCCAGACACAAGCCCACACCAGGCACCCTCTGCCCATGGCTTACAAAAGACCTGTCCAGTTCAGGGAAATACCAGTCCTCCCCAGGCCAGAAGAAAAAAAACCAAGAAAACAAAGGCGAGCATTTTGCCAAAGCAATGTTTGCACAAGTCACTTAGCTTCTCATTTTTCCTTGAGATTGTTTAATATTGCTCGTTTTCTGCTCTGTCAGAAATGAATTTTCTTGAGAAAGTGCTTTTTCTGTGACAGCAGGTGGCAGATATTTTCAGAAAACCAAAGGCCGATCACATCCCTGACAGGGGGACACCTTCCAAGGGTGTTGATGAGATCCCTCGCGGGTGGCGGGCAGTGGTGGACAGCGAAAGCCTTCCCGGAGAGGAGCTGTCGCCTTCCCGAGGGAGGCACGCTGCCTCTCCGCCAGCCCGATACGGCGTGCAAAGGTCAGGGCTGAATCATACCCAACTTACAGGGGAGCCTAGATCGGCTGGCTGCTGGGTTTCCAGCTTCGAAAGCCACCCTGAGTCAGAGAGCTTGCCACAGATGAAGAGCCACTGCTTCTGCAGAGGAGCTGCAGGCAGTGCAGGCAGCGCAGGCAGCAGCCCCGGGCTGGGGCATCGCACCACAGCCGCCCTCGGGGCCAGGAGAGCCTCGTCCGAGCAGGGGACCCTGCACCCGGGCTGCGGAGGGGCTATCGGAGGTACTGGCAGCCGGGTGGGAGGCATCAGGTATGGGGCACGAGGGTCCCAAGATTTCTGAAGAGTTCAGGGCGGCGTGAGGCCACACCAGGTACTGGGACACTGGCCCCGTGACACACGCTGTACCACGAAGCGAGGGCCAAAGTGCTCGGGCACCAGTCCCCAGCCAGGCGCCCTGAGATTTGAATCTCTTTATTCCCCCAGTGCCCGAGGAAACACCCAGCTCTCTGCAGCCTGGCTGATAAGGGCTTCTCCCGGGGCTGCCCTGGTCAGGGAAAACAAGGAGAAATCCAATTCCTGGGACTTTTGCTGTCCCCACGGGGAGCCACGGGGCTGGGCTGGTGCGGCCCCGGCTCTGCCCTGCACCCCAGCAACAGCCGGCCTCGCTGGAAGGAAAGGGGGGAAGTTTACTCAGACTGCGGTGGTGTGGGCTCAGAGGCCAAAAGGGACGGAAAAGTCGGGATGCCAGCTGACTTCAATGGAAAAAAGCCTTGGCTTTCCAGCCTGAGCCTGGCAGGCGGGTGCAGCAGGCTCTCTGCAGAGCTGGAGGGCTCCAGCCCTGCCCAGTCCTCCCTTAACGGGGCTCTGCACCCTGAGGACACTGGGGTGCATCCAGCCCCGGGGAGCCAGGTAGTTTAACTCAGCGTGTCGGACCCGTCCAGAGCTACGCAGCCAGCCAGCGGGCATTAACAGAGGGACACCTCATGCCAGGCAGCGCTGGTCAAGCTGATGCCCTAAGGATATTAGTGCTTGCCTGCCTGCTGATCCCAGAAATGCTTGCACTGCCTACGAGCTGCGCAGGTGCTTGAGCAACACAGAGCTCTGGGGGGCCCAAGACAAGACCCCAGCACCCACCAGAGCCACGTGCACCGCACCCACCCTCCCCTCTCACCGGCTAAAATGGGGCTTGCACAATAAGGGGAGACACCTTTGCAGCAGGAGGCGGCCCTGCAGGGGGGACACCAGGACACAGAGCCAGGGGGTGCAGCAAGAGAGCTGAAGTTTTTCCATGCCAATAAAGCAGGGTTGTCCACTCGCCCCCGTTTCCGTCCCCCACGCAGCCACGCTGCCCACAGCTGCCCCCACGCAGGGGCTGAGCTTCCTGCACTTTCACCCAGCTACAGCCTCAACAGGCGTTCGTGTACGAGATGCGCAAGACCAGAGCACTTCAGCGGCCAGAAAGCAGGGCTGGGAGCATCCCACCCCCATCGCTTCTTCCTTGGGACCTTCTGGCATCTGCCGAGCCCACGCGCTGCCTGGCCGGTACCCACAGTCTGGGCACACGCAGCTTTGCCAAATCCCAGCAGAGTTGGTTTTTTTGGTTTGTTATTTTTTTTGCTAAGAGCTTCACTAAGCAGACTGTGAACTGACTTAACAAGTATGGCAGAAATATGCCACTGTTTCAGATGAGAACTTTTGTAGCACTTGGGAAGGTTATTTATAGCCTCGAGCAAGCAATCCCGGGCTAAATCACACTGCAGCTTTGCTCCGGGCTGAGCAGCCCTGACAAAGCACACCATACTCCAGAGCTGCCAGTACAAACAGCCCCCAAATAAAGCTGCCAAGTCTCTCCCAGGCAACTAAAGAGGTGCAGAGCTTCACAACCTGTCTCCGTCTTCCCACCCCTGCGGGAAAGGGAACCTTGCTGGGAAGGGAGCCTGAAGCAGAGGAAGGGAACTGAAGACCCTGATCGGAGCTGCCTGCAACTCAACTAACTTCAAATGCTTTTATGTATGGCCCCTACATACATAAAAATATATACAAGAGTGGAAACACACATGCATTTGCCGCGTAGTGTTCACCTGAGGCTATAATCCCTTTCCTGATAAAGTGATTATCTTTGCAGCAAGCGGCAGGCACTGCCAGCCTCGGGAAGGTGGCGGCAGGTGAGCTGGAGGGGTTCATAGGAAGGGACATACTGGATCAGACTAAAGTCTCCTCCACGTCCCACCTCCAAACATAGACAGCAGCAGATGCTCGGTTCAACTTCAGTTTCCCACGCACAAAAGCAGAGAAAAGTACTGACAAACATGAGAGAAGATGCCTGGTTGCCAAGATCCCTTAAGGGGAAAAAAAGAACCCACCACCCAAATCCAAAAACCCCACCTGCTGCCCAGAAGAACAGCAATCCTCCCCAACCTCCAGTCCGGCATTTATCTGCAAACAGGTCTGATATCGGGAAAGCTGGGTCTCAGCACATGTCTTGTCCCAGCCCATGGCAGTCCCGGACCAAGCACTGAGGGCCAAGGTTTGCTTGGACAGCCCCTTCTCCCCTCGCCTGCAGACGGGGGAGCAGCAGAGAGGGTCCTCGCACCCACCTCCCCCCTCCACTGGGAACCACATACATTAGGGCACTGTGAATGGATTAACGAGCCTCAGGACTGAAGGATTAACATCTGTTTTCAAATAATGGCTATTTGGTTGGTGGGACCTTGCCCGGGACCACAAGATCTCCAGGGCAGGAGAGCCCAGCCCAGCGAGCTCCTGAGAGCAGCTCTAATGGCCAGTAACGGCTTCCCCGGGCAAACCCAGCAGCACCCATCACCCCTGCACTGGAACGGTCCGGGGGGTCTGGCAGTCTGATGATAGGCTCCACCACCCCGTTTAACTCCCTCTACATGCTGATCTCTCTGGAGGCGTTGGAGTAGCCTGAGTCATGATTTCTGAATGCGCAGAATTGCTGGTGTTGCACAAGCTGGCCCTTGGGTTTTGTCCTGCAGCACCAAGGCTTTGGGAAGATAAGGAGTAAGCTCGCATCCCCCTCCTCCTCGCCCCGAACAGAGGAGAAGTGCTGGGCGGAGAGGTGGAGGAGGACAGGAGGAGTCTTTACTCTCTACATACCCATTTATTTAACCAGGAAACCATTGCACGAGTGGGAATTTATGCCTGCTCCCCTGTGCCACACTGCAGCTCCCAGCTCTTTCATCCAAATGCTTCAGCTAACTCAAGAGGCCAGGCTTTTGATTTTCTTCAACAATTCAGATCACAAGACACACAAGAAAGCAAACGCCCTGCCTTCCCTCGGAGCCAGCTCCCCTGATTCCCAGCAGCCTGGCCGAGGCGCCTCAGGGACACAGAGGGGTTTGATGCCAAGAGGGTTGGCCAATGAAAACAGATCCAAAAGTGTGAAATGTGTTACTGTTCCTAAGAAGATGGAGTGGCATTTTCCAACTATTGGATTTATCTCCAGAAAATGGATTAACATAATCCTTAGAGGACACTTCGCTCAGACTCGGTGTCCCCATGCCAGAGCATATGGCTGCAAGTAGCTTCAGTGGGGACGAGCAACATAAGTCTCCTGACGGCATTGCATGTGACAGCACCGCTTGCTTCAGAGCGAGTCCATCACTCTGTGCTTGAAAAGGGCCCAAATCCTGACTGCCGCGGCCACCCACCCTGGGACACTGGGACTCCCTCGGAGGGAAGCAAGGGGAATATCAGCATGGATGCCAGCAGCTACTGATGAACCAAAGCACACATTACATCCACTACACGTGCCATTTAAAGACAGCAGCAGACAGCATAGGTCTGAGTGTAAAACTAAAATTAAAAATTAAAACAATAAATCAGCGCATACTGACTCAGGCCCGTGTTACCCCCCTGCGGTGAGCCCCAAGCAAGCTCGTCAGGAATCCCGGGCTGCTGGAGCACAGACCGCTGATCCAGCTGCTGAGGGCTGTAACACCGGGATCCCCGCCACCCGCGCTATCAGCGATCCCAGGAGGCTTTTAGGAGACAGGCACGCGAGTCCCGGCGCCCCAGCCGAGCATTTGTCTTCTTTAATCTTCCCTCAAAGTTCTGCTCTAAATCAGAGTTCCTCATTTTTGTGACTCGCGCTGGGTGCCTTGCCGAAACAAGAGCCACACGGGTTTAAGCACTTGGGATTCTTGGGGATAAAAGGAACTAAAGAAGTGTAAGCATTTAATTAATCTCCAGCAATCTAATAAAAGGATGGAGTAATTGCCTAAGCCATCTGCATTCTGCATCTGGCATCAGGAGCTCCTGGAGAAACCCACAAATTCGGAAGCTGGGTTTCGTATGGATTGTATTTGGCATTAACGCGTGCCACAGGATACAAAATAAGAGAAAGAGGAGCTAACAAAGACTAATATGCACCACCCCATTAACGCAGCCAGGCCAGCAGCATGGAAAAGAGATGAGCCATGAGCAGACTGAGGGGCAACTGAAGCCCTGTCCCACTCCTCACCCCCCAAGCCGGGCCACCCAAACCCAGCATGGAAGAGGCACAGCACTTAGCCCGGGCACACGGGCTTTAGAAGGGGAAATGCTTTGCAGCTTCCCTCCAGGTGAGGGGTGAGCAGGTGCTGGCAGTAAAACAGCAATTGGCTCCAATAATCCAGGAGCGAAGGGCTGCAAAGCTGAATTTGTACAGTCTTTCCCAGGAAAGAGTTGCAAAGCAGGTTTAAGTTTGCTCCATAAACAACTCCTCTGCTGTTTTGCTCTCTGCAGCACGGTGCCCGCCATCAGGCAGGCAATGGCCTCTGCAGAGGAACCCTCCCAGCCACGAGGAGAGGGGGAAATAACACAACTTCGGCACCCTCCAAGGAGCTGCAGCCTTGGCCCCGGGGCACTGCACAGGATTAGATGCCAAAGCTGCGATTCTTCCCCTGCCAGCACCCCAGCTCCAAGGACAACGGTGTGCGACAGATGCCTCCCTCCCTGCCGCTCAAAATCTGGTTTACACCAGTTTTTTTTCCAAGTCAACCTCACTTGGAGTGTCTCGTCAGTGTGACAACCGTATCCTCCAGGAATGGCAAAGGAGGCACAATTTTATGTTTCCCCTTTTCAAATTTCATGGCCAGCTATTTCCTGGTGTACTGCCAGCCAGTGCTACCTGCTCAGGGCTGGGCAACGCGGATGGGTAGCTCGGCTTTTTCCCAGCCTGCTGAAAGAGCGCAAGCACTCAGACTGTGGGAAGCCACAGCCTAAGTGGAGTAAGAGACTGAGAGGTCCCAACAGAAAAAAAAAAAAATAGCACTTCGTGCCAAATCCACAGGCAAGAATGGTTTATATATGTGAGGAGAAATAGAAATAGCAAGCTTTTATTTTGGGCAGGCGGCCCTGACCTCTTGCACTGTACCACAAATGGCACTGCGTTCCCCCATCCGCTCACACAATGAGTTTATCCCATTAGAGGAGCCCCAGGGTACAAGGCATCCTGCAGGACACCAACCGTCCCCCAACACACCAGCACTCCAGCACTACCCACGGCGCTGGAAACGCAGAGCAAAGCCCAAGTCCTCTGCTCTCTCCCGGGAAGATGCACACAGTCCCTGGCTCTCCTGGGCCAACGTTCCCAAGCACCACCACGCAGAGCCAAGGAGGGATACAGGGCCAAGGAGGGAAAGCAGCTGGGTGACCCCGCTCCTGCTTGACCCATCCGCCCAGCTTTGACATCCTTACGGGATGGGCGGGAAGCCTCACCCAACTCTTCCCAGCTGAGTTTGGGGGAGAGAAGTCAATGCCAACGGGAAGGGCTCCCGGGGAAAGTGGAGAAAACCCAAGGCTATGCGAGAAGAGAGCTGGAAAACAGGGAACCCCGGGGGGCTCGGGGTGCAAGCACTGGGCAGGGACCCCCGCGGATCCCCCGCCGGTCCCCGCGGACCCCCTCCGCGCCCGCTGCCCACCTTGGCCTCGAAGCAGATGCCGTGCTGGAAGGCGTCCTCGTTGTGCAGGGGGATGCGGAGGTCGTGCCGGTCATCCACCAGGTTGTACTTGGACTTGGCGGGCATGGCGGCCCCGCGGCGGCCGGGCTGCCCCTGCAGCGCGCCCGGCGCCGCCGCCGCGGAACCTCCGCCCCTCGCCGCCGGCCGGCCCCGGGGCGGGGACGCGCCGCCGCGGAGCGCGGAGGAAGGGCGGGGCGGGGAGGAGGGGGGGCGCGGAGGGCTGGTCTCCACCCCCCCCCTCTTCCAGCGGGGAGGGAGGTGTTAAAAAATGAGGACCCGAAAGGGGCGCTGGGGGAGGCAGCGCTGACATCTAGTGCGCGGTGCCGGGTCTGCACCCCAGCCCCGCCGAAGTTTAAAAGAAAGGAGGGGGCGGAATAAAAGCCTCGCAAGTGGGTACGGTGGTGGGGGCCCAGCTCAGCCCGGGGGCGCGCTGAGCAGGGGGGGAACGCCGTGCCGCTTCCCCGGGGCACACACGGCAAGCCCTCGGCTGGGAGCGGGGCCCCGAGAAACGCATCCCTCCTGGGTGGGAGAGGCTGGGCTGCTACAAACGCTCAGGCCAATGAACTCCGTATCCAAGTCTTTATATCAACACCGGACACGACAGAAATCAAGTGAGCTGAAGGTGGAAAATCTCCATCTTGTGTTTAATGAAAGGCCAGTCCTTGTGACCAGACCCTGCCATGCCCTACCTTATAAAAGCCCTGAAAGCTGTGAATGTGCTCCCCCACCCACTGAAAGCACCCTGGAGTTGCTTTCCAGATGCACAGGAACCCACTCATGTAGCTCTGACTGCAAGTCCAGGCTGTTTCACCCCTTATCCCCAAACGTGTGGCACACCCTCAGGTAGGGCTCCATCCCTCTGTGTTTTAACACCCACAGATGCCGCATGACAGCTGTGAAGCTCATCTCACTGCAGCACGGCTGAAGAGCTCACACTGGCCTTCACACATGCCAGAGGCACCACTTGAGACAAGCCTTTCCCAGGGCAGAAATATCCCCCCCACTCCATAGGAGACCCACCAGAGCCTTGCTCTGCTTGGATGGTCCCACATGCCAGAGCGCGTTCCTCTCGCGTGCCTCAGCTTTCTAAATGACTGCAATGCAAACAGCGGTGCTGGCTGTTGACCCTTTCCTGGGCATAACAGATTCAAGGCCATTGATTTTTCAGACTGAATCAATGTGGTGAAAGTTCCTTTAAGTTTATAATGTAGTTCAAAGCCACCCACAGCTGCAGTGTTTCAGCCACATCTGAAAAATCACTGTTTCCCCTCAAAGTGGAGTGGGTTTTCTGCCATCCCCAGAGGCTCGGATAATGGGCCGGGCACAGACAATTAAATGACAAGCTGAGAAATCCCTGTGCTCAGTCATGCCCACGAGAGGGGTCTGGGAATGGCTGCTGCGCTGCCAGCTTCCCCACGCCAGGCTCAGGGTGGGATCACACAGAGCTGTCAGCACTTGGACAAGTGAATCAAGGGATGATTTCCCACTAAAGGCAAGATACCAGCAAGCCCTGGGCTCTTGAAAACTTTTACTCCTCATTTTGGAAGCGGGCAGGGGATCAGTGCTGTGTGTTGCAGCTGCAGCAGCTTGGTGACTGCACTTGCAGAGATCCCTGGGCAAAAATGGTGGAGAGCACTGAACACCCCCAAGGCACTTGAGCTCACTTAAGTCTGGGACAGGCAGAAGCCGGTGGTAGGACAGTCTTGAACCTGGATCTGCTCCAAGGTGTTTGATGCCCTGGGTTCTTACTGAAGGTTTCTCTTTACCTCTAGCAAAGGTTTAGCTGACAGCATTGAAGTCCCAGGTGCTGGGAATGATACAGCCACTGGAGAAGTCCCCTGGAGGTCTCTAGTCCAACATCTGCTCCAAGCAGGGCAAGCTTCAAGATGAGAGCAGCAACTCAGGGCTGTGCCTAGGCAAGTTGCATGTATCCCCAGGGACAAAGATCCCACAGCTTTCTGGAGCCCTGTTCCTGTGCTAAATTTGATTAAAGACATACAGTCTTGCTGACTGCTGGCTTTCCATAGCTAGCAAAGCCCTGTGGATTTGGGGAAGAGCTGAATTCCTGTGTAGGAGGGCTTGCGAGCATCTCTTCAGTGACTGGTGCCTTCCAGGAGATTTTCCCCTGGGTGCAGACATGGGTGTTTGGTGGAGAAGCCTTCAGAGCCTGGCGAACAAGCCAGCTTCTCCCAGGCAGTCCCGGTGGGTTTGCCTGGCAGTGCTGGGGCTGCTTGCAGACCCTGGCTGCTGGTGGGTGCCCTGGGCAGTCCATAGCCTGCTCCTCTGGCCTCTTCCACAGTCGCAGTGGCTGTTCTCACTGACTGCTGCGGCGCCGAGAGCCAGCCTGGAGACTGCTCTTAAAATACTGGGGTTGAACCATGGGATGAGCCTCACTCTGCAGTGGCTTCTGGACTCAGCTTGTGGGCCTTTCATGTCAGCGGCTCAGTTACTGCTGCAGCATGTGAAACAGCAGCTTGGGGGTGGGGGGCAGCAGCTCCTCCTGCAACTGGTTGGTCCCAAATCCCCACCTGCCTGTTGCCCCAAGTGTGATTTGGGTGATACTGGCAGCATCAGGCAGTGCTCCAGGCAGGGTCACGCAGGTTCTGCAGGCAGTTTAGGATACCTGTGGCATTTAACATGATTCCACCTTCCTGTTATGTTACAAAAAAAAATAACTGTGTCTCTGTTTTCCGGGATTGGTGACCAACTCTTCCTTGCACCTCGCCTGCCAAACCACCACCTGTTCCTGGGAGAGCCTTTCCAGGCTTTTGATCCCAGGACGTCGAGCTTAGTCCACCACCATCACAACCAGAAGGTACAGGAGATCCCCGAAGAATAGGGAGAGGATTGAACTCTCACACTTGTGTTTGTCCTGCAAATGCAGAACCTGTTTCCTCCCTTTCAAAATCAATAATTAGAAGCCCTGGAATTACATGGTGAAGTTGTGTAACCGGTTTGCTTGTTTTTGCAGTCCTGGCCATTTCCGCCCCATGCGAGGACGCGATGGCTCGCCCGTGTTTGCACAACGGCCTGGGACAAAGGTCCCGTGTGCCACCCGAGCAGGAGGGGACCTCACCAAAGCCAGGGAGACGTATTGTCGGGGACGCGGCCCCTGCAATCTTGAGCGAACCGCGGAGACGTTTTGAAGGACTCATCCGTTCACAAGAGAGTTGAGAACCGCCTCCGAGGTGCGCGGCGGAGGGGAGCCGCGGCCCCGCCGGGGCAAGGCGGTTGGGTGCCCGCTCCTCCCCGGGCGCTCGCCGGTCTTGCCCAGCCCGCTCCCAGCGCAGGTTGCAGCTGCTCGCTGCCAGCCGAGTGTTGTGGATTTATAAAGCTGGCCTGCCATCTCCTGGGAAGGCCGTGAAATGCAGCTCAGAGAGCCCAGACCGGACCGGAGAGGCCATCGCCTTCTCCAGCCTTGCCCCAGCTCCCCTGCGCTGCAGCCCAGGGCTTTCGGGGGCTTCTGCCCTTGCTTCTGCCCCAACAGCCCAGGGAAATGGGTCCCACGCCCCACCCGAGATTTACAGACTTCCTTTTTTCACCCTGTGAAGCTGAGAAGATGTTCTTGCAATGCTTATGTGAAAGCCAGACAAAAAAGCATGTCACCACGTGCCCGCTCCAACACTCCACCACAAGACCCCTCCGGACAGGGCCAGCAGCAGGTGAATCAGAGGCAGAGCCCTGCAGCTCCACTACATCCTCCAGCAGCGGCTGCTGGGGTGCCATGGGGAGAACCGACTGTCACCCCACCTGGCAGCACACTTGTGCATTGGTCTGCACTGAGCAATGTACCCAACAGCGAAGGACCTAAAAGAGTTGGTCAGGAGTGTTTTAAGTTTGCCCATAGTGGTTTTCAAAACATCACAAAGCTTTGGTAGGTTTCAGGACTGGAAAAGAGCTGATGTTGTGCAAATGTTTTATGAAGGCAGCATGGCCTGCAAGTGCCAGCATGCATTGTCTAGTCTTGCCCTTAAAAAAACCCCACTATGAAAATACTGCAGTATTTCCAGCAGAAAGACATGTTTGTTACTGTAACATCCACAGTCTATAGCAGAAACCACCTGCAGTCCTTTAGCTAGCCTGGGAGACGTGGGGAAACCTAATGTTTGCAGAGCACTTTGTACATCAAACACAGTTTGTGCCAGGATGGGAAAGCTGCAACTTCCCCGCAAATCTTGTGCCGCACCATTGTGGGAGGAGAGGAAGCCATCTGCAAACAAGGCAATGGCGAGCACGCACCACAGCCCCAGCAGGCCAGCATCCCCCTTCTCTTGCTGCTAGCACTCTCAAAGCAAGTGATCCAGTGTACCCACGGCCGATTACTCCGTAGCAGTCATTGCAGGTGTTGCTTCCACAGCGATAGTGCAGCACGGTGGTTTTGGGGAAAACACGCTGCGCGCTGTTTGTGCTCGGGAGGCCCCTCCTCGGAGAGCAATAATAAAAGGGCTTTTGGCCAGGTATGCAAATATTTTTTTATTGTGCTGGATGTGGGTGGGAATGAGAAACATCGCGGAGCATGGCTATGAGAGGAAATGAGCAGATGGCAGATTTTGCAGCTCTAAGCAATTAATTGTAAAGCAAATTGGCTCTCAGGCACGCATTCGGATAGGAAAGGTAGGATGCAGTTTGGTGCTCTAGTTTGCTTTAATATCCTTCCATGAAATCCTATAGCAGCAGATTCTTTCAGGGTCATGGTCCTGCAGTTGAAGGGTGCACTAGAGCACACACCCATTTAACATCAAGGCCCAGCTGGTGCAGAGCATCCCACAGCTTGCTCCCTGTGAACCTGTGGTGGGCTTGGGCAGGGAGTCACCTTGTCCCTGCAGTCACCTGCACACTCCCAGGGGGAAGAAGCGCTAAGCAAGGCATGCAGGTCAGCAGAGCAAGCAGATGCCTTTTCTGCCTAATAAAACCTGGTGATTAACATCTAAATAGCAAGGGCTGGGAAGGAAGCAAAAACTTCAGACAGAGGAGGAAGGCAAGTCTGCGGAAATTAAGGTCAGGAACTTGCTGGCATTTGCTGACATTTTATTCTGATTAGCTGGCAGAGCTCCTTTTTATCAGGCACACACGTATGTACGCATTTATTTATTTTAGAGGTGGGACTGGGAAAAATTTCAGAGCTGTTTTTAAAAACACATGCCCATCCTTGATATCTGCTGGGGTGCGGATGGACTGTTAACGGAACCACCTGAAAACTCTGATTTTATCTTCATAGACATTTTGATTCTTTGTGCCACGATTTCCTTTCAATTTGCAATTATCCCAGGTTTTTGGAAGCTCTCCACAAACCCCAAGTCTTGAAACATTTTTGTTTCGGAGAGACAAACACATGGTGCTTCTGGAATAAATACACTCCCTGGAGCGGAGCAGGTGCCGGCTAAAATTAATGTTCCTCCTTGCCAGCTTCAGCCAGCCTCATCATGGTCTGCAAGTAAGCTGTGAGAGCCTGGAAGGTTTGGGGCACCCAGAGTCCCATTGCCATGGCAGGGAGCTGGTGGCAGTGGGAGCCCATCCTTGTGAACCTCCCAAGGGCCCCACACATAGGAGCTACCCAGGACCGGCAGCCAGAGTACTCCCACAGCAGGCTGAAGCAACGCCCACATCCACTGAACATTTCCCAGCCACGCAGGAGCCATCCCATACAATATTCATCTTGTTCTAATCTCACTGGCCCATTAGTGATAAACATGCCTAAATGGTATTATAAGAACACACTGCATAAACATCATTCTTACCCATCCTCAGCATGATCAGTTGTAATATTGTCAGTAAACTTATCAATAAATATATTAACAGCTGCTCATTATAAAAATCAGTACTTACCCCCTCAATGTAGAGTGTTTCCCAGCCCCACAGCCAGTGTAGCATACAGCCCCAGGGCTCAGCTCCTTCCCCAGCTCCAACAGCCTCTAGGCTGTACCTGGGCACAGCTGGAAAACATCTGCAGCAAGCTGCTAAGGGCTGCCCACAGGGCACAGCTTCCCCCACCCAAGAGACCCCCACCATCCTCTCTGCCCAGACCAGACTGCCTCTGGGGAGGTGAGTGCATCCCCTTAAATACCACTTCTCCAGGTGCTCCCAATGAGTGAAAGAAGCTGCCCCACGCTGCCTGCCAGAGCCTGGAGGGGGAAGAAATAATGCAAAAGTGGAAGAAGCCAACAAGTGGGCTTGTTCACGGGTGGCTGGCAGGTTCCCCTGCCCACGCGGGGCTTGGGCTGCCCACAGCAATGGGGATGGGAATTGCTGAGATGCAATTGCTGAGATGCAAATGCTGAGATGGGAATTGCTGAAATGCCCAAGAGAAGGAGGGCAAAGACCTGAAGCGAGGGGGAGCTGGGCTGGCGATCCCACGGCGGGGCGGCAGGGAGGGCTGTGGCAGCAAGCAGCCGCTCCGGGTGTGCAATACCGCAGGGTGCTGGCTCGGCCAGCCGTCCGTCTGAAATTCATTCATGGTTTATCATGATGCTGTTCCCAAGGTAGAATCACTGCAGAAGGAAAGGTCTAGAGGTTGGTTTTGTCTGGATGCAAGGGGATTTACACAGCAAGACCTCCCCTCTCCGCAGGAAGAGCCCGGGGCACCCAGGACTCCAGGCTAACCTTGTCCCCACGACCCCAGTCCAGAGTGCATGATTTTGGCCATAGCTTTTATGTTGCACCAGAGACAAGAAGGAATCTGAAGGAATATGGCTTTTTTCAACTTCTGTAAGAAGGACCAAGAAAGAAGAGCATCTTCTTCATTTGTGTAACAAGCAAGTAGCCATATTCAAATGATATGTTAATTGCTATGTCTAGCTGTCAAGCTTCTTGTAGCAATCCCTCACTTGGGACTGATAAATAAATACAATACTTGGCATTCTTCGTTTGGGAATGCAGCTTATGATCTTCAGACACGGTTCCCGAGTGCAAGACACCGAACTGAGGAGGAGCCGTTATCCTGGGTGCTCTCCCCCGTGAATCACTGCAGCTAATTGGGACTGCCTTGGTATGTTTGCAATTTGCCAAGGCTTATTTGCTATATAATCAGACACACGGCCCCTTCCTTTAATTGCGTTGTAAACTGCCAGAGTGATTAATTCTGACACAAGCATGCATTTATCTGGGGATTGACATGCGGTGACTTACGAGGGTGGCGAGGCGAGGGCTGGGACACCCCCGTCCAGCCCACCGGGTTGGGGGAGCATCTCTCCCTCCCCCAGCTCTGGTGCTCTCCCACAGCCGTCTTCCCACAGCCTGTCGATAGGCGATGGTCTGCAAAGGCAATATTTCACTCTCACTGCCACATATTTTACATGCTAACTCCATAACTCTGATATATTCTCCTAAGGGACCTCTCATATCTGGGCAATGAAGGTTTCTGTGCTTGCCATTCAACTTTCTTGCACGAAGATGTATTCATATGAAAAAATAATATACGTATCAGCCCCCAAATCCCAGTGACTGCAAATGCCCAGGGAAGAACTAAAGCAGCACAGTTAATAGCCCCAGCTGCCATCATTATGGATTTTACATAATTTCACCGTGGTTGGACACTGGTGGAAGGAGGGATGAGCAGCTCAGGTGGGTGCCGGGTGCTCGGCTGCTTGCTGCTGCCGGGATGGACGGTCAGACAGACGGATGGAAGGAGGCATGCCCTGAGCCCCAGCCGGCCCCTTGGTGGGGCATTGGGGAGAGGGGTGGGGGATGCTCAGAGCCCCTCGCACCCACCCGCTGCCTGCTGGGGCCAGAGCGTGGCTGGTCCTCAGCATCGCCAGTGCCACCAGAGGGAGGTGGCAGCCACCCTGGATGGGGTGGTGTCCCTGTGCTGGCACCTGCACACCGGGGGACTGGGGCCGCTGGAGACATGGAAATATGCTGAGAGTGCCAGTGGGGTGACAGCAAATGGGCAAGAGGGGGACACGGGGCTGTGGCTGCAGGCTGCGTGATGGGGACAGGGGGGTGACCAAGCCTTGCAGGAGGAGCTGGGAGTTGGGGTCCAGAGGGAACCGTTTCCACGGCCTCAGCTGAAGGTGGCACCCAGGGAAGGGTCATCTGTCCAAAAATGCGAGGCACAGGGTTCAAGCTGTGAGCGAGTGCCTGAGGTTTCGCAGGACCAGGCGTGGGGGAACGTGCCCACATCCCCCGGGGCACCTGAGGATGCGCTTCCCTGCAGGAGGCTTTGGCGCTGGCGGAAGCACAGAGAGGTCAGCGGGAGCGTTCAGCAGGAGGACAGCTCTTGAGATTGTCCCTCTCTTGCCTTGTCTCTGTTTCAAGGACCAGATTATTTCGGAAACATGCCCACAAAGGAAAGAAGGCAAGGTGGGTAAGAGGGTGGGTGCGGGTGCTCAGCGGGAGGGCAGATACGTACCGGAGCCCTTGGGTCCCCCCTCAATTTTCTCTTTCTGCTTCTTCTGGGGCCTGATTATGCACCAGCTGAACCCTGCTGGAACTGGCTCAGCTCCCTCCCAGAACCCAGGGAGAAATTAAAGAGGACTTTGTTTCCAAACAATTGCAAATGCATAGTTTGAGAATCTGTAATTTAAACTCAAATCCTCCTTCTGTTAACAGTGATGGATGGCTTTTTCCTACTG
This sequence comes from Calonectris borealis, assembly GCF_964195595.1. Classification (NCBI taxonomy): domain Eukaryota; kingdom Metazoa; phylum Chordata; class Aves; order Procellariiformes; family Procellariidae; genus Calonectris; species Calonectris borealis. The sequence goes on from NC_134319.1 coordinate 28,958,992, forward strand.
CTTTGAGAGCCCTTGGATCCTGCACGGCAGATGCCTCCCTGATTTATGGCTTGTCTCTTCCTGCGATGGGAAACAAACAGCCCAATTCTAATTACTGCACCCTTGTTAGGATAGTTTCCTATATTGCTTCCATCTTATTACCGGGGCTTCCCACTCCACCTTTGTGCAGCTGACTTGTGTTTTATGGGTAAGCTTGGCATGGATTCACATAATCTCTGTTGCACTCATTTTGCTGGCAAATAAGTTCAGGTGCACCATAGATGGATGACACGCTAGAAATTGTATTTTTTTCTGAGTGGCTCAGTCAGTGAGGGGGGTCACGATGTGGGGATGGGGATGATGGGGAGGAAGGAGAAAAGCCGATGCCAGCGATATTTGCCCGCCTCTGACGGGTGCTGGCAGAAAAGAGGGAGGGATGGATGGGGCCGCACGAAGGGCTAAAAATAAATGTTCTTCTTCCTAAAGAGAATCTTGCTGGTTCAACTCTTTCTTCCCCATTCTTTTCTGCGTGAGAGTGGTTAATTCTCCTTGGGAGCCCATTCACTCAGCAGATGTTGCTTTTCTTTGTGTGATTAGCCTGAAATCAATGGAAAATAATCCTGTCCTTTAACAAATATTGGAGCACACGATTCCAGTGCTACAAGGTGCTTCACCAGCCCGAACAGATGATGAAATTACTGTCCGTAAGAAAAGCGCACATGGGAGTATTTATGCTTTTAAAATAGCATCGCCCAAGTTTATGTGATGATGTGGGAAAATTGCCTGTTTGCAGCTGCAGTGCTGGGGTTGCCTTGGGCTCCCCGGCACAAGGACAGTGACATCCTGGAGCGAGGCCGGTGAGGCCACCGCGGTGGCCGGGGCAGGAGCACAGGCTGTACGAGGAGAAGCCGAGAGCTATGTTAGTTCAGCCTGGGGAAGGGGAGCCATCCAAAAAACCTCTGCCCCTGTGCTCCCCATTTGGCACAGGCTGGCTGCAAAGCTCACCGTCACAGCCGCCTGGCTCGTCCTGGCCACGTGGCAAACGTTGCCGGCAGCGATGCTACCGGCAGAAATGCCAAACCCTGACCCCCGCAGACCCCAGCGATGCCCACCGGCTGGGGGTTTCTGGCTCACGCTGACTTCTTGAAATGGCCTTGTCAGCTACCTTTTAATTTGTTTAATGTGTCTTTTACTGATAACTTTTAAAATCAGACTGTCACGCTGTCCAGATTCAAATGCCAGCAAAGCCCAAGTATTTCATGTCTGTGCCGTTACCTTTTCCAGCCAAAGTCATAATCTCATCAAAGAGCAAAATCAGAATTATCTGATGAGCACCAAGTCCCCATAAAAGCCAGAGGATGGGAATGAATTATCTTCCTATCACCTGCTTTAAAATCATTGATCCCAGTAAACTTGCCCTTTATTTGCTGCTGTGGAGTTAGGAGGGATGCTGTCCCCCAGCACTGGCCCGGTCCAGCCCTCCGCCAGCTCCTTTATGGCCCTTCAGGCAACATGCCTAGCTGGGGCATGCTCTGATGCCCACCTCTTCTCTCCTCCCCATCGTGCAATGGGGGAAAATATACTTATTTCTGATCACCCCCCTCCTGCTTGTGCTCAGCAGCCTGGGGCAACCCCCTGTGTCACCGCTCTGCATGGAGCCCAGATCTCAAGCCATCACCAGTCACGTCCTCCTACTTGTTCAGGTGATAATTTTCCCCACCAAGAGAACCTTTGGGTCACATAACAAGTACTTTTATTTCAACTAATTTGCATTCAACACCATTTCATATTTCAAAGTCACTTCTTGTGTACCAAGGAGGGAGGAATAGCCCAGGAGAGCTTTTTTGAAGGTGGTGTCTCTAATCTTCCTCTCAGACATATGAAAACACAAACCCTTTCCAAATGGCATTAGATCATTGAATCCAGCAATATATTTGTGTGGGCAATTGGCCCCTGAAATCATTGCCCTGCCTCAATGCAGCACCGGGGTGCTCTCTGCTCTGGCGGCTCCGAATTAGCATCTCCCTGCCAGCTGAAACCTCGTTGGGCACGGGGGGCTGGTGCTGCCGGGGCGCCCGGGTGGGCTCACCCCAGCAGCTGGGCTGGCCCTGCCTGGCATCGGGATGCTGACACCAGCCCTGAAAAACTTCTTCTCTCCCTTGCCCAGATCCCAAGATTGTTTAAAGAAGCCAGGAGCTCTGCCGGGCTCTGCCGCACTGCGAGCCAGCAACGAGCCGTCTCCAGGCGGGCCCAGCGCCCGCTCCCACTGGCAGCGGGGGGAGCTGGGGACAGCCCCCGCCGATGGGGAGCCATGAAACCCGTTAATCCTCTCCCCGGCGCTGTGCCGTGGCATGAAATGGATTTAGCACCATTAGCCTGAGCAGCTCCTTGACTCCTGCTGAAACCGCTCTCCCACTGCAAAGCTGATTAACAGAGTGCGTCCACAGTATTTAATTAACCTAATGAACCTTGACGATAAAATTAGAGTCCACTTCATTCCTAGCCCCCCACTGTGGCGTGCAGTGGAACAGCTCACAGTGCCACAACAACCCACAGCTGCTTTGCAGTGGCTGCCAGGGACCCAGGGCTGGGGGCTCCCGTGCAGCCCTGGGCACTTGTAAAACTCTTCACAGCCCCAAAAGCGAGGATTGGAGATAACGGATCAGCAACTTGCATCGGAGCAATTAAGCGATCCTCGCACCCTGGAGCGCCTGCTGCTTCTGCGAAGGACCCCAGGTCCCACCTCTAGGCGTTTCTCCTCATAGGAAAGGGAAGGATAACAACTTAGAGGCTCGGGGACTCTGACAGAGTCTACGATCTCTGGTTGTGCTGCCCTGGATGTTCCAGGCTGGAGCCCGTAGGGAGGAGGAAGGCGATGGACGGGGCGAGGAGGAGGGTACCTGTGCAGTGCCCCTGGCTGGGCTCTCCGGGGCTGGCGCTGACCGATGCGCGCTCCTGCCGTAGATGGCAGCAGCCGGCTGGATTGGTGCCGCCAGCTCAGCCTGAGCTCATCCTGCCTCTGCAATTGCTCCAGACGTTTGGAAGGAAACGGTTGAAGCAGAGAGATTTTTTCCTGGTCTAAACAGAGCTCTGTCTTAATGAGAGAGCCACAGCGGAGCGTGGGCTGCCCCTCTGCCGCTTTCGGGATGGCTGGGGAGGAGAACTGCCGAGCACGCTGTGCAGGTACGGGGTGCCCGGAGGTGATGTAAATTCTCCAGCATTTGACATTTTCTAATTGTGACTGCATTTTTCTCTGTGCGAAGATGGATTGTCACTCAGCCAGAAATGCTGGGCTTGAGGGAGGAATCATCGGGCAAGCTTCTCTGGCCGCTGCTCTGCAGATCATACTAGTCCCTTCTGGCCCTAAAGCTTATGAATCTATAAATCAGATAATTACTAACATAGCTATGCCATTTCCCTGTGACATAACAATCATTTAAAATATATTTTAATATACAGCATGTAAAAGAGAAATGGCCCAGGGAAACAGAAATGCCAAAGAGCATCAATTCTGCCACATGCAGCTAACCACGTGGCTTTTTGTGGCAGAAGTGCTGTTTTTAGGAAAATGAGAAAAAGCCCCTCTCCCCTGCCGGGTTCCCAGGAGCCCCGTTCCCTGACCTGAACAACATCCACCTCTCCACTAACTCCTACACCTTGCAACCTGCTCGGTAGCCAGGCGTGTGGTGAGAAGTGACAAGCAGGGGTGTAGCATCAGGTAGTGGTGTAAGGGAAAGCTGCCTTTCCTCACTGGAAGTCGATGATTCCCTTTGTGCCCAATTTCTAGAGTCCGGATGCCTTGCAGCCTTCTTGGGTGCAATGTCTCAGCGGAGGAATTTAAGGGGCCAATTTAAAGGCAGGTTCAGTGACTGGGGAGCCTCATCCTACACTTGCTTTGTGCTCGGTCCTGCTCAGGCTGCTCCGTTCAGAGAAACAGATCCAAAACACACAGGAGAAAAACTCTTCTGAGCCCAGAATTAAGAAGAAATATGATGCACTTATTCCTCGAGACTGAGAGTTGCGGAAACGTGACCCCAACGTAAGAATTTATGGGAGCAGTTTCTTGTCTGGATCTCAGTACGCCTTTAAAGTCTCAGGGTCTGGGATTGGGGCAGTGAAACTGGGGAGAAGCTATAGTTCAGCTGCCCAAGCTATTTACAATTGCAAGAAGATAGGTGTGGGGAAAAAAGTGAAAAAATAAAGTCAATGGGAGAATGAGTAAGATTTTTTTTCAATTTTGAACATGTAATAATCTATACTGTTGCTTGTCCTGCAGATAAGCAAATGACAGATACTCCAAATCCACCCAGGTGGAGTTACTTAGTATGCCTTCAACATGGGGAGAAATGGAAATGAAGTCTAATAAGGCTCTTGAACTCTTTCTTTACTACCCTCAGAGACAACCAAAAGGCATTTAATTTCCTGCAACCCAAGAGCATAAACTGCACTCAGACACTTTATAAACCCACCAAGCATCTTTCTGAAAGATAAAGTAGGACTTCATTTTCAAGAAGCTGAATTGGAGCTGCATGAGCAAACTGCCTGGCCAGAGCTGCGCCGTGCCTCTGCCTGCTCTGATTTCTGCCCCGCTGCATGGCTCTTCTCCCGCCGTCAGCAAAGCAGAAAGGAGCCTTCGATGGCATCAGCCATCCCGCCCTGCGCCTGCCTGTCCCCTGGCAGCAGAGCTTGTTTTGCCACCTGCACAGCCCCTTTTAAAATGTCGGAGCTCCCCGTGCATCACGCCCGGTGCCCGGCACAGGCGGAGGAGGAGACGCAGAGGTTTCTGTCCTTCCTGTCCTTCCGCGGGGGGACGCTGAGGCCTGGTCCCTCTCCCGGGGCTGCTCAGCGAGACGGGGAAGGTTTGAGGGCTCTGTCTGTCAGAGCAGTCCCTACCTGGCCATGGGTGCTGAGCCGGGGCGAGGGACCGGCAGCCCTCCCTCGGAGACGCCGCTGCGTTCACAGCTGCACGGCTCCTGCAGCACGTGGAAGCTTGGCGAGCCATCATCCAGGGCAAGGTTATATTTAGGATGGGTTTTGTTTAAGCAAGGGAAGATGGTCGGCTTTGCAAGCACGCTGGCTGGCCCATGGGAGCGGTGTCAGGCTGTGGCTCTAAGCAGGGGGTGGAAAAGCAATTCTACCTGCAGGCTGTATGGCATGGGGAGGGGGCTCTGCTGGTGGGCGGCATGGGGGGAACCACGGTGCTCAGCCTAAGAATAAGCAAGAATTAAGAATCATAAACTCTGACCCAGGTGCACAGAGCTGTGCAGGGACGGTGGGGGCCCCCCCTTCCTTGTTATCCTCCTCTCCTGCCAGATTAGGGTCATTCAGAGAAGGGGAGCAGGCCAGGGAAAGTCTGCTTCCCCCGTTCAGGTGAGAAATAGGGATCTCTCAGCTGCCCCCGCACCCAGGAAAGCAGGTCCCAGAAGACTTCCAGGGGCTCTTCTCTTGCAAGCAAGAGCCACGCGATTTGGGCAGCTCTGCTTCTTTGCCATGTGCCTTAACCTTGCAGCAAAAGAATTCGGGGAGCAAACTACTGGTGTTAAAGGGAGAGCCCAGTTAAAGGAAGAGTTCCCAGTGCCTTCAGGAAAGAGCTGTGGGCAGGGGAAGGGGATGATGTGACTGCATGCTGTTGGCTCGAGCATCCAGGTCTGCACTCTTCAAACTCTTTGCTGTGGGCAATAAAACCTTAAAAATGCAGGAAAGGTTCCCGCGTGTGCCGGTTTCTGTCCTGCACCCTGGAGCAAGGGGGACGGCATGTCCAGGGAGTGTCGCAGGGGGAAGGGACCGGATCCCGCATGTGGACGGACAGCTCATTTCTGCACAGGAGGCAGAATTTCTGTATCAGACACGGAGTTGGAGAGAGCCCAAAAACTGCAGCTGTGTTGAGCAAATTGGATCGTAATATTAGAAACCGAACAGGAGGAATCTGTGAACGAGAGCAGCTTGATGCTAGCTATTTTTCATCTGAAGAGAGATTCAACAAGGCAAACCCATTTCCCACCGTTACCTTGGCCACAAGATGACAGAGATGACAGTTTGATATTCGCTCCCATCATATCTCCTGCTATCAATGCAAATAGCCCGTCAGGCTTCTCCCACCCCTGCCTGCTTCTCCAGTTGACGTGGTCCTACTGGGAGCACACCGAGCACCCAAGCCCCAGAAGTCTGGAGAGCAGAAGGGCTGAGGCACAAATCAAGGCGAGACATGTCGGTGACAGGAGCCTTCCACGACCTAATGCACTGCCCAAAAACCCGGCACTGGGGCCGGGGGGAAGGATGGCTGCAAGGCATGGGTGACTAGAGCCAGGCGTGCTGGCAGATGAGTGCTGGCTTTGGTGCTGCTGGAGGGAGATGTCACAGACCCACCTGGTTGTGGGTCCCCAGGACCCACCCTTGGGTGCTCACTCTGCTCTCTGCATGCATGGTGAGGGCTGGAGCAGGGAGCAAAAGGGCATGGGCTATCCTGGCTGCCAGACTGCGGGGTTGGGCTCTTGACTATGCCCCATGGCTTTATTTAGGAGAGAAGTGTCCTGCAGTGCCGCAGGGGAATTAGCTACTGGCACAGGGAGCTGTGATTCCAGTCCCAGCCCCTTTGCTAGGGGAAAACCCAGCCCTTTGCTCCACTGGCAGCGTGAAATGGCAGATAGGCTCTTCTGCGGGATGCACGGGATTGTGCCTGGTTGAAAGCCCAGCCAGCCAGCAGCATCCAGGACACGATCCAAGACTGAGCAGGGGCTGCAACTTGCAGGGAAGGTTCGAGCAGGAGCTGTGCCGCCCGTGGTCCCTAGCTCCTGGGGACGGTGCGCTCCCAGCCTCCAGCACCAGCTGCAGAGGCGAGCCCACCTGTAAAGATGCTGGGGGCTCCTCTCACCTTCGCCGGCACAAGCCTGCCTGGAACAGGCTCCCGTGCCTGTTGCAGCACACTCAGCAAGAGGAGTTTAAGTTAAATGTCAGCTGTGATTTGGCATTTTATCTCCAAGTGGGGGTGAGTGACCTTTCTGACTGCGGTCGGCGCGTGTTCCCGGCCCCACGGAGGCAGGCGCAGGTGGCTGGGGGAGGAGGCACCAGGCCACGCACCGATTTTTGGCAGGAACAACATTCATTCTTTGCTGTTTGCCGTTTCTTTACTGCCCTTGAGTCATTGTTAAATTTGTCAAGAGTGATTTACAACTGTGTCAACAAGTGGGATGCAAGCTGCTGGTCCACACCGCGGGGAGGGAGAAGTGGAATAGCTCCTGAGACGCGATATGAACTGGAAGACTTGAAGAGAAAAGTGCAGCTACACTCTTAAGTCGCAGGTTTGCCTAGTCGGGTGTTGCTGTAATTGCTCTGCATTTCCCAGGGTCTGACATCGCCCCTGGACATTTCTCTCGCATTTCAAATGCTGCTGAGTCTGTTTGGCAGGGCTGAAATTCAGGTTACCGTTCACAGGGGTTCAATATCTTCAGCTTGTTTCTGCAGCATGCTGAGAAGCGACATGCTTGTCTCCCCAAAGATGTCATGGTCCCTCCCTTGCAGGGAAGGCTTTGCGTGTTGAACCCCGGAATCATCAAAGTTTGCTGTTTGGTCCCTAGTCCAGCCCCTGGCTCAGGGCAGGGCTATTGCCAGTGCTAGATCTGGCCCTGACCATCTTAGTAGCCTTTGGTTTCTCCATGTCTCTCCTGAACTGGGGGCAGGGACCCAAACTGGGCTCTATTTCAGGTGCAGCCTTGCCAGCACCAAGCAGAGGGGGGTTAATAACTCCCCTCCATCTCCTGGCCTCGCTTCTCCTAAAGTAGCCCAGGGTGTGGGTTGCCTTGTCCTGCGGTGTGTCTGCAGACCGGCATGCCCGTGGGCCTCTTTCTGAGGAGGAGGAAACAAATCCGTCTCCTCCCTGAGATGACAGAGAGCTGGCCACCGACCACAGGGGCACCCACCATGGAGCAAATGCTCTGGCTTGCAGTGGATGGAGCCGGATCAACGCACGAAGGAGATGACTGAGCTTCCACGTCACCCCAATCAAATCAAACACCCTCTCCTTTGCGAAGCACTGAAAGGTTCAGCAAGCCAAGCCAAGAAAAGACACGATTTGCTTCTATTTAACATCCCACACCAGCGCCTGCAGACCCCTTCTGCTCGGTGGAAAGTGTCGCAGAGCCCTTCAGCCGGCACCAGGCGCCGCCTCCTCGTGGCAACAGGCCCTGCTCCTCGGGTACTTTGCTGCCCGCTGTGTCCGAGCACAGGACTGTGGCAATTCCTGCTCACAAATCCCCGCCGTCACGCTTGTCTGAGGTCAGGAGGACATGTCATTGCTCCTTGGAGACCTTTGGAAACGGTATTGGGGATGCATGACATTTTCCTTCTGCGTTATCGCTGGAGCAATCTGGACAGACAGCAGTTGTCTGTTGCAGCGAAATACCGCTGCCGCCACGTAGTTGTGTGTAGCTGATGTGTATTTGCCAGTGAAGAGAATTACTGCAACCACTGACAATCTATAGTCACCAATAGAAAGCAACAATAGAAGCAACGGCGCACTGGACCGATGCATCCTATTGCTGTACCATGCATCCATGAAAACAGCCATTCTCCCTCCTTTACCTTCAATAGGTAAAGAAAATTGCCATGCATTTGTATTGTGGGGTTTCAGACCCAGCTGGGTCATCTTACCATCCGAATGGCCTGGGGAGCACATCACATCGGGTCTGAGGCGATGGAAAAATCCCTTCTCTATTTCCCTGTAAAATTTCCCCATGACGAGTGGGTTCTGCTCCTCATTAGGGGCTGAGTCAACTATGGTTGAGCTGATTTAAATGTATCATCCTGACAGTAAAACCTGCTGCTAAAAAAAAATTACCTTAACGAGAAATCTTCAGAAGGATCGGAGTGCTTGTCCTCGCAGCTCGGCAGAAGAAACTCTTCTAGCGGAGCACGGGTGTCCGCTAGGCAAAGGGAGATGCTTGCTAAAGTTAGGGGCTGCTGCGCCGGGGAGGGTTTTGAAGCTGCAGGGAGAGCCGTGCCCCCCCTTTCACATGTGAAAGGGCTTATAAATAACCTGATTCCCACGGCTCGACAAATAGCACGTGCTGGGGTTGCTCTGCAAAGGGCTATATCTAAGCAGGAATTCCCCGTTCATCTCCCTTCCTTCGGCATTCTGCTCCTCCTGCTGCAAACACGGCCTATTGCTGTTATTACTGTTATTGCTGTTATTATTATTATGTATCCCTTTTTAATTGCCTGGTAAATTTGCGGTAGCTTGAAAAAAAACAAAGAGGACGTGTAATTTGAAATGCTAAAGAGAGCAGGAGTAAAGACAGGGAAAATGCAGCACATCTAGTAGGATTATTGAAGAGGTGATGAGGACATTCTTAACCTTAATTATTTCAAATCAACTCATTTTGTAGAGTGTGTAGGTTTATGAATCAGATGAAACGTAAATTGATTCATAATTTCCTTTAATTTTCTGCTCTTTGGAGAATTTAAATCCGTATTAACATAACCTGTACCAGCCAGTTACTAAGAGACAGGAGAAAATTAGTATGGGCGAAGCTGGAAGACTGGCATTTGAATGCGCTGGAGCCCACCCGCCGCGTGGAGGTTGTGATTGGGACTCATCAGCGCGGGGCTGCTCCCGGCCCCCCCGAGCCCCGGCTGCCGCTGCCTCCCGCGGGACTCCCGGCGTGGGAAACGGAGGGCTCGGGGAAGAGCGAGGTGGGCAGGGGTAGAGGGCACGGTCCAAGCTTGTTCCTGCTGCTCCACGGAAATGAAAGCAATTCAAGAACAGTAGAAAAGTTAAAAGTTAGCCATCACAGAGGTGGAGATCTGCTGCCCAGTCCCCTCCGGGCAGCCTCAACTTGCTTTTTGCGAGTATTTTTCCTTCCAGTGCCTTTCATTTTTGTGACGTTCTCCTCATCATTTGCTCTCTTGAAATTATGCTTCTGGTGCCTGTTTTCTGCTACGCAAATTTGCACATTAAGGGAAATGTGTGAGTCAATCGTGTCGTGCAGCGCTGGTAAAAAAGGGTCTCGCTGTAAGTCCCAGTACATGAGGACTGCACAGGAGTTTTGAAAGCCTCCCAGAAAATATTTCCCCCGGCATGTCCCTGCTGGCGGGTTTTGCATAGTGCAGTTAGAAAGTCAGGAAGGGAAATTCAGTGGGAGAAGTCCTGCGCTCTGCTGCTGGACGGCCCGTGCCGCGGGGTGATGCAAAGCGACAGCGTGTCCCCAGGTCCCAGCTCCCCGCCGTGGCAGGCTGCCCAGGGGTGCGCAAGCCTCCGAAGCACTGTATGAATGTAACACCGGCATTTGTCATTTCTGGTTTCAAAGAGAAAGTTTTCTTTTAGGACATAAGCAAATACACAAATTACCAGCTACAGGAAAAAGGATAATCAGGCCTGCTGGACTGCAAGAATAAGGATGCCTATAAGCAAAATTGCTTTCCCGCTCTTTTTATTTGTACTGAGCCTGTGCTGTAGCTGTTTCCTTTGCTGTGCACACGGAGGCTGGCGGGGGGACGCAGATGGAGCTTTGGGGACAGTTTGTTCGTGCCCTTCTTCAGCGCAAGGCACCGGCAAGCTGCGCTGCGGCGGTCGGGGCTGACCTTGCTTGCAAATCCTTTTGGGCAGTGACAAATGCCTTCCTTCGGAGACTGCTCTTACTTCAGGTTGGACAGAAACCAAATGTAAAAAGCACAGGAGACAGCTGGCCGTGTGGGAAGCTGGCTCTGAGCGCTCTCGCTCTGCGACGGGAATGCTTCATTACCATTTTCACTTGTCCTGCACGTTGTCCTCCTTGGACCGCCATACTGATGTGGGTTGGGCAGCTCGGGCATCTCCACCACTGCCAGCACACGGTGCACGGAGCTCGGCAGGGGTGCATGTGGCCACCTGAACAAGTCACCGTGAAGCCCTTCCCTTGGTGGCCGTGCCAGATCCTGCAGCCGGCAGCAGGCAGGGGGAGATGTGGGGAGGCAGTAGCAAAGTTGCTCCCAGCCTGGGCAGATGTTGGCAAAGCAAAACACAACCCAAGAAGAAATATTTCGAGGTGGCATTTACTCCTGGCTGCAGTCTCGTTGCTGTTCCCAGCGGGCAGGGATTATTATTTCCTTGCAAGAGTGCCAAGGCAGGGGAGACGCACATGCCCCATGCGGGAAATGCAGTTTGTGGTGAAAGAGCTGCAAGGATATGTTCTTGCCGGTGTATTAAATGTGCTGAGTAAAACAGCAGGTCATGGTAATATTAATCCAATAAAGCAAAATCAATAGTGGAATTCAGTTCGGGAGGGAGGGATTTCACGGCTGCCTCTCGCAAGTGCAAACACGCATTATGCCATCAGCAGACTGGTAAATCAGCATTTCTGAGACCAGCTGCCCAATTACCGAGGCAGTTAGATGACGGGAACTGTAAATTGGATGTATGCAAATACATAGCATGAGACAGTAAAGTAAACACCTCCAAGAATTACTGAGAAATCTCTGGACCGAGTTGCCGACCGGGAGGCTAGCAAGGTGTGAAGGCTCACGGGGCACAGAGCAGAAAATGTGCCTGGATGCTCTCGGTCCTCATGCCCCATCCCCAGGGCCCTGCCAGGCCAGCTCAGAGACTTGCAAGCTCCCTGTGACTTGCAAGACCCCACGGCCTTGCTGCTATGGCTGGCAGGAGCAGCGAGTGCCTGGCGTTGCTTGGGCTGTCTCGCAAAACGCATCTCCTCCATACGCTGCTTTACATCTCCTTCAGGGTCCTTATGTGTCACAGACCTCTGGGTTTCTACAAAGCTAGGAGCTAGGAGGTGCAAGACATGGGCAGATCTGTGCTGCTGATCCTGAAGGGGGGGTAGCCATCACGTACTTCCATGTCCTTGCTCTGAAGGGCACCTTTCCTGAGCACACGCTGTGCTAAGAAATGATGTCAGTTCTGTCTTTTCAACAACTTCACAAAAAATGAACATTTTTAATTGCTTTCCTCCATGTACAATTTCTTCTCTCTATTGTATTTACAGAGATAAGGTAAAGCTGCGATTCAGAGGGAAGCTGAAGAATTTGAAGCTACGATGATGGGAGAACTCAAAGCGTACGTTTGTGCCCACAGAGGTGATGAGGAAAAGCAATGAGTTCTGCGTATTTGCAGGGAATACACCGGTGCCAGCGCACTGTGAAAGCCTGCCTGGAGCACACCATCTCCTGTGCCTTTTTTAAAGGACTTCTGCTCAACTTCTTTCTCTGGTTTTGGTTCCTTTATATCTATTATCTTCCCTCCCAGGTTCTCCTCCTGCTCCATGCGCTGCTTGCTTTCTCTGAGGGTCTGTCCATCCACCACCCCCTGCTTGGGACAGCCCTTCTCGTGCACTGCTACGCATACTTGCAGATTACAGCCTAAGTTTTCTCATTTGAGCATCTGCATAAGCCCAAACGAGGGGGCTTCCCTGCTTAACGACAGAGGACACCAAGAATTTGTGGGTGACCCAACTCCGAGTGGCACTGAGCCCACCAGGTCTCTCGGTGATCCCCTAGACAGCCAACTGCTCTTACAAGCAAAGTGCTCATTGCATTTTCAGCTTGCAATTTGCTGAATTTTCAGTGCTGGACATTGTGGTATCTTCATCAGCTACTGCAAAGACCTATTTAAATATCGAACATCATCTCCCTGCACAGGTGCTTAAAGACTGTGGTCAAGTTTCTTCTTTACCCAGCTCTTTAATAAGCTAAACAGATTGAGCTCCTTAAATCACTCATCGGTGTAAAGAGAGTTGAAGAGCTAATTACCTTGGGGGCAGGGCGCAGGACCCAAAGCAACATGAACATGGCTTTGCAGAAGTGACTTCTAGCCTGGCTTCCTAAGGAAAACAGCGCTCACGCACCTGGGCTGGTTGCCTATTGTTTGTCTGTCTGTCTGTCAGTCCCGTCCTCCTCATCTCAACCTGCTGCAACCCCGTTTGTCAGAGGGACGTAGTGCCACGCAGATGCACGCTGGAAGCCGCCTGGGTGCAGGGACCTGGCAGTCGTAACCCACCCAGTCGTAACAGGGGGGGTCTTTGCACCCCAATTGCTGTGGTTAGCCACGTTGCGTGTCTCTCACAGTACCAACAAACCAAGGGCACCCTGCCGAGGGAGGTATTGATCGTGAATTAATAGCAGCTAGCCTGAGTTGAGCACATCGTGGAGCGTGACGAGCTGCCGGCTCTGGCTACGGAGAGCTCCTTGACAGAAAGACGAAGCCTCCTCAGATTACCCCGGGGGCTCCCGGGGCCGAGGCCGGTGCTGCAGGGGTAGCAGTCAGCAGCGGTGAGCAGAGCATGGCTCTGGGATGAATTTCTCCCCTGTTGCACCCCACGTCATCCAGAAGGGTCTCAGCCCCACCAGAAGGGCCCTTGATTTCGCTGCTGTCTTGGCCAAAGACCAGGGTTAGGTGCTCCGGCAGGACCAACAGCATGTGGGGAGGAGGAGATGCTTCACTCGCTCTGGTGCACCAAGGACCCCCATGGCCTGGTTGCAGCGGAGCAGCCTCATCTCCAGGACCAATTTGGTCTCTGGCCTGTAACTGGGTGAGGAAAGCTTCAGGGAGGAACTTCTTTGCTGCCTTCCCTTTGCGTTGCCCAAACTCCAATAGCCGAGGTGGCAAAAAGGAGCGGCCTGGCTCAGCCCCCCTGCTTGCCCGGAGGGGCACTGCCCCGCGCACGCCTGCCACGGCAGACGCAGGGCTGCAGCTGGCAAGAGCCCCTCTGCCGTGTATCCGCCCCTCCAGCAGTCCCGACGGGATGTTCCCATGTTAGCCCGGCGTTGTGACACTGCAAAATTCTCCTGCCAAAACCAGCATCTGCCAGTGTGTTTGTTTTAATTTTAACTATCCGAATCTGGTTTAATTGGCAGCCGGCCAGGTCAACCCACCACGGCCGGTCCCCAGTGAGAGCTGCTGTGCCAGGGGGGGTCTGGTCCCCGCGAGCTGCCGGGGGACGTGGGTGCGCTGCGGGAGGAGGCAATGGGCCCGCGGTGCCAGGGGGAAAGGGCGGCTGTTAGCAGAGCCCGGCGTCGGCAGGGCGAACGATGCCGCACTTCCATTCCATTGCTGGAAATTTAAATATTTCATTATGCATTTATTACAATTTAGTCTCAAGGCAGCCAAGTGTGTAATGAGTTGTTTCAGCACCGGCATAGGGAAACGCAACTCCTGACTGTCGCTGGCTGCTCACCCACCCCGCGCGTCCTCGGGTGACAAGACTGCCCTTGACGGGGACCTCTCTAAGGGCAGGGCCATCGGCTATCAGGCCTGGGGCTAGCAGGGCTAGCAGGGCTAGCAGAGGGATGTATGAGAACTTCTGGCTGTCACCAGGGGATGGCCGTGGCGTGGGAAAAGGCAGAGACAGGAACTCTCGGCGGGGGGGTAGGGTTTAGCCAGGCAGGAGGCAAATGGTGGGACCAGCAGAGCCACGCAGAAGCCGCTGGGATGCTCAAGAGCCATGCTGCAGTGCCCGGGGCATGTGCCCTGGGTGCTTCACTGCCCTCCCCTTCAAACTCCAAACCCCCAACAGAGCCCTCAGGGCGGTGAGACGGCCCTTCGGGGCTCTCGTGGGCCCTGTCAAATGCTGGAGAGCACCGAGAGCCTCTGGACAGGGTCCCATGGGGATCTCGAGGGCGATGCCAGTCTTTCGGAGCAGGCTGCTGCGGTCCCAAGGCAATGAAGGGACAATGTCCCAAGGCACACTCCAGAATTATCTTTGCAGCCTGGTCCTGGGAAGCTGGCAAACACACAGGGAGGAGGCGGTGAGAGCCTCAGGGCTTGGCTGCGAGGCCAGCGCTCTCCCCGTGTCCGTGCATCGCTCCCTCTGAATGCTATCCTGAAGATACCTACTTCTCCTCTTCCCTTGCTGGGGGAGAAAAGCTTGGGAAGTGGGGTGGTATCTCACGTAAGGATGCTGCTCTTCAGCCTGGGCTGCTCCAGAGCACGGCTTCTGCGCCTGCCCCTCCGGTGCCGGGCTGGCAGGTCTCTCCCACCATCATTTCATGGAGCAGCAAACCCAGACCCTGGCCAGTGGCCACTCCCCACAATTTCACACCACCCCTCGGATTTGGAGCATCTCCCGCAAATCTGGTTTGGGGGTTGTCCTGCTCTCTTGCTTGGCCTAGAGGCTTGATTTATTTTAATCCAGGCTTGATAATGTGATTAATTCCGATTGCTGATTCACGACGTCTGCTTTCCGAACCATAAGTGCTTTACTATTTCATTTTATGGTGCTTTCAGGGTTACATAGTTTATTCCACAAACAAGAAGTTGGGACAGTCATTAGCGTGTGAAATCAGAAATGCATGCATCAGTAACTATGGCAACTCTGGAGAGAGCACCAGTTTCTAGTAAGATCAAGAATTAAGCTTACATGAAAACGCTGAAGTAGGAGAGATCCTACCTGCTGAGGGCTTAGCGTACATTTAAGAAAGAAAAGAAAGGTCTGAAATACTCAAGTAAACCGAGCCCACCCAAACCCAGGAGTGCAGGTGGTCCTGCGACCCGGCCGTGTTGGTGCATCCCCGCGCAAGGGCAAGCCTGCTCGCATCTGAAAAATAAATGCGTGTAACAGCTGAGCCTGCCAGCCTCATCCAAAGGCCTCCCGTCCTGCCCCTGCACCCCTCCGCCTGCTCATGGGGGTTCGTCTTTCCTAGGAGCAAGCTGGTGCTGTAGCATAGCTCACGGAGCAGCGAGGCCCCGAGCAGAGGGTATCTGCCGGGGATGCTTGGAGCAGCAGCCATAACTGATGCTGTAAAAACAGCGCTGCCAGTTTGGGCCCTCTCGTGCTGTTAGGTGTCAGGTGCCAGCGCAGCTGCTTTCCATACAGCTTGTAGATACAGCGGTTTGCTCATGGTGTGAAGGCATCACAGAGTTCCCCCTAAATAATTCAGGCTATCTTTTTGACAACTTCAGTACGTAAGGACTTTTCCTCGCCGTGATGAAGAAGGTCTTTGCTTTGTGCTTCTGAAAACTTATTGCCTCCTCAATATTTTCCTTATCCATTATATAATTGAGAAAGCATAAAAAAAATAATATCAGTGGGGAGAAGTTCTTAGACGCCATCCCCTCTGCGGAGCGATTACACCTACATGGCTGGAGAGATGAGACGTGTGACGGGTTGGTGTTAATCAGCGAGCAATCAGGCACCAAGCCCGGGTGCTGCTCCGCGGACGGCATCTGCTTGCACCGAGCAGGGTTTTTAATGCTGCGCCAAACAAGGTGCTATAAATACCTCAGCAGCCCAGCGAAAGGCAGGAATTAAAGAAAATTAAAGTTTTTTGGAAGAGGCTGCTTTTTCAGAGCCTGATTTAGTGATACTAATGCCACTACCTGTGATTACGTTTGCCCTATTCCCAGTTGCTTTTCCAGTGTAATCAGCCTCGAAGCGTTCAAATGGAAATCTTTCCCACTGCTTTCCGCTTCACACTGATTTGGGAGTGGGAGAGGGAAGGAAACAGCCGCTGGCTGGTGGGGGCCGTGGGGAAATCAGGGATGGCGTTGGGAGGGTGGGAGCTGAGTGGTGGAGGATGCAAGGCGAGCAGCACGCGCGGGAGCCGCCTGCGTGCCCCGGCCCGTGGCGGGACGCCCTCCTTGCCCGGGCTCGCCCTGGGTACCTGCTTTACACAGCAGCTCTGGTGTCAGGGCACTGTAGGAACTCCTGCTTACATTCTCCTTAAACTCATCTGTATATGAAACAGAGAGCAGTTAAGAAGCGACCCTGCATGTTACAACTGCATTACAGCAGACGTAACGCAGGTCGTTCCTGGCTGCGGCGGAGGACATTTCCATTGGCTTGTCTCTCTGAGCCAGAAGACACCAGCCCTGCACCCAAGGGACCTTCTGCCAGCCCAAGCTTGTTGAGGACCACATGCTCCACCTCTCCATGTGCAGGACAGTTAGTATGGGATTGCTCAGGCTGGCCCAGCAAGCTCCTAGCACGCAGACCAGCTTCCAGCTGTCTTTGCACCAAGGTGGACATGGCCAGACAACATGGCTTCCATCTTTTAAGCACCTGGAGCTTGTGAGTGCAGTAAATGCACTGCCAGTTATCGTCCCCAGCTGTGTTTTCAGGTGTGGGCCCATGGACGCACAGGCATAATTTGCATGGTGGACACGCAGAAAGAAATCACAGGGCTTATCAGAATGGCCTTGCACTCCGAGAGATCAAGTTTTTACAAGGAACCCAGACAAGTCAGCTGAAAAATCACCAGGAAATTTTTTAATGTTGAAAACTACGAATTCCTATGAACCTTCGAGATACAGACCTTCATGGCCCATTCATTGTGCTCATCAGAAAGACGCTATCCTGTGCGTGGGGTGCGATTTGCAAAGGCACTTAGCATGAGCTTGAAACCCTGACCCAAATCCAAATTAAATACTTTTCTGGCAAAAGAGGTTTATTTTAGATGAGTTTTTACCCTTACTGAGAGTACTTTGTCCTCTGCAAATTGTCTGCAGGCTGGAAGTCTGTACAGTTATTATACAGATAATAAAAAGAGCTTTTCCAAATGGCAGGGAAATTCCTTCCCTATTTTCTGCTCTTAGACAGACATGATGCATTTCCTTTCCACCAATGTTTTGTGAGCATAAGCTGCTATTCTTGAACATATTCATAAATAAAAGGGGTCATAAATACTGAAAAGGCAATCCAGCTGGGTTCATTTGCAATAATATTGCAGATGCATTCATTTTATTCACCCCGTTTGATGAGGGTGAAAGCTCCTCGGAGCAGGTCGGCTCGAGAGCATCTTGACTTCTGCCTTGGGTGTCTTTGGTTTCACGTCTGAGTTTTGTTCCTAGTGGGTTTTTTGGAGGAATTAAATACGTATGGCAGAGGGAGACAACATCTCAGAAGCAGCCCGTAAATGTAGGCAGATGCTGGAGGGGTGCAGACCGCAGGCGCTCGAGCCAGGGCGGCAGGACCGGGAGCAGCAGTAGGACGTTAGCATCAGAAGCAAGGAAGCCGGCTGTCAGGAGTAATCCCCAGGGGGAAACGCCGTGGTCAGAAAAGCCTCCTGATGGGACTGGTGGAAATCTTGTTGCTGTCTCTGCTTCAGAAGGGCCAGGTGATGCGCTGGGCATCTGCCGCAGGGAGCATCCCACCACGGGCAGGAGCCTCCTGCCCCCGGGCACAACTGAAGCAGGTGGGAGTGCCCCGACTGCCCAATGCCTGCACTCTCCGGCATGGGGGAAGCTCAGAGGTCCCTTGTTTTTACGGGTTTGAACTCCTCCTCACGTGTCCTTGGCCCTGGGAGACATCTCTTGCTCTCCTGATTCACTCGCTCTGGCCGCAGCAGAGGTTGCCCCCGCTCCCTTCGTGCCTGAGGCAGGGAGAGCCCAGTGCGACGGGCAGGATTTTCTCCCTTTCAGGAGGAAGTGATAAACGATAAATTCTCTTTGGTGCCGTGCCCAGCTGCCTTTGAAGGCTCCTTTCTCTGCCACTGTTGTCTCCTTTGATGCGGTTGCTTTGATTTGCACTGCAGAGGCTGTATCAGAGCCCTTGCACTTTTCCAGGCTGGAGGGACACGGGGTTTGGGGTGAGAGCAGTGTCCTGCAGCACGGCCCAACCTGCTCTCTGTCCTGCTGCAGCATCCCGTGAAGCAATGGATGCTGCTGGCAGCGGCTTGCGGGGAATAAGTGTGGAGCTTCACGGAGCAGCTCCCAGCCCTGGGGGTGAACGCGGCCGGGGCGGCTGGCTCTCTGCCTCCTGCCTTCAGCGGGATCACCCTGCTGCCCGTTTATTATTCAAAATTGCGTTCCTGCTCATTTTGAACCATCTCAAAAAGAAAATAATACAACAGGAGACTGGTACCTGTGGGGTGCCACCAGAATTACCACCATCGGGTGATGCCTTTCCATTTCCAAGTACTTTGAGATCTATCTGTGAGCCAATTTTCAGTCTATAAACTGCACACATCTGTACCTCGCGTGCGCATTAATCAGGCTGACGGGTGATACCATGGCAGGTGCCTATGTGTAATGTCAATACATTTACTTTTATCAATCAAGCCTGTAACTAGATGGGAAAAAAACCCCAACACGCAGGGTTTGACAGGATTCATTTTGCATTAAAGTGTACAGACTGGAATTAATTTTCCATTAGAGTGTACAGACCACCACCAGGGTGGTCTCACATGCTTTGCAAGCCACTCTGCCCATCGCTGGCATTTGTCCTGCCATGGCTACTTGCTCCTTGCCAGCCCCTCATCCCCGGCTCCCAGGGACATCGCTGTGAAAGCTGATTTTACAGAGAAATGATCTGATTTTTCAGGCCTGTCAGGTGGAGAGGCTGCGTGACGGCAGCAGAAGGCACCCTTATCCCAGACGTCTTCCTTCATCATCCCCAGCCAGAGAAAATAATTTGAAAAGTGACTGACACCTCTTAGGCAACGCTGGAAAGAAAACCCATTTGGAGATAATTCGGCTTCTGCTTCGTGAATTTGCTTAATTTTCCCGCATCCTGGCGGGGTGTGTTAACATGGAGACAGAGTCTTTGCTTTAAGCAGCCCATCAGCTCCGATTATTGACTGCGCTCCTCATGTCAGCGCCCGACGGGAGCACACGGCAGCAGAGAACAGCCCCAAGCTGCAAAACCCCGCTTGTGGTCCATGCCCCATCGGCAGAGCTGCCATCGGGCTCTGGGGAAAGGAACTGGCAGGGACAGAGGTGAAATAATTGGCAGGGTTTGTAACCCGCTCCCTGGTATGACTCAGGATCTCAGCGTCTCCCCTCGAAGCGTCACGGTGAAGCTAGCAGAGGCGGCTTGCAAAAGCAGAGGGCTTAGAGAAAGCATCCTACCCGCTAATTGCAGCCTGTCCGAGGTGTGACTCACGGGGAGCCCAGCCAGCCCCGTGGAGGTGGCTTTCTTTGGAGGCGATGTGGGTCTGTTCAGGTTTCTGCTTCCTGGGCAGGAGATCAGCAGCATGATGCTGAAAGCCCAGGAAGGGGATGTTTTATAGAGGGAATAAATGGCTGAGTCTGGAAGCTGTGAGATGAAGTCTGGTGATTGCCTCAATGGAAAGATGGCCCTGGATCTCAATATATATATGGATTAGATGGAACGTTAAATTTAGAAGACGTTTAACGCAGCATAGAGGTTATGAGTTTAAGGGGAGAAGCACCAGCCCAGGTAGCAGGGAAGGTTCCCACACCAGCTGAGGGATGTGCAGTGCTGCTGGGAGCTGGTCCCCAAGCTTCCCGGCGGAGGACAAGCCAGAGGCTGTTGATAGCATCTTTCTGACGAGGAGGTTCACATCAGGCCGTGAATTTCAGGTGGATGTAAAGCACACAAGCTTAAGATTTCACGCCTAGAAAAAAGGCACCGAGGAGATAGTCTTTGTGAAGCCTGGAGGCTGAGCACCCTGGGCTTGCAGCTGGACTTCTGACGAGCAGACCCCACATCCATCAGGGAGATGCTGGCGCTCGCGAGGAGAGGTGAGAGCCTGCAATGACCGCATCTAATGCGGTGTGAGAACAGACAACTTGGCAATCTTTCTGAGAACAACAGTGTGCAGGAGGCTGCCTGCAGAATAAAGCAGCTGAAATTTCACGGGTCTATTATCACGCTCTGAAAGGCAAGCAGGTCTCTGCTCTCTGAATGAGGACTGCTGGCCAGCCCTGCATGCTTTGATGGCCCAGAAAATCTCACCTGTAAGTGTAGGTGCAGCAGGAGCAGTCGGGTGATGATGCCACGAGATGCTGACGATCACCCTGAAGGACAGCAGGATGCTGCACTCCATAATTCACTAGAAATCGGAGAAAAGCCCTAGCAGGAGGCAGCCTGGACATGGGCAAGGAAGGGCTTGTGGCCAGTCTGCAGGGGCCGTGGCCTGCATGGGTCCCTGCACAGGGTGATCTTTAGATGAGGGCTTTTGCTGTCTCCCCCCCGCATGAACACCCCTCTCCTGTGCGCCCCTGAGCCTGAGCCCTGTGAAAGCTGCCCCTCTCCCCATGTTTTCGTGGTTTAACCCGGCAGGCAGCCAAACACCACGCAGCTGCTCGCTCACACCCCCCCCCCCCCCCGCCCCCAGTGGGATGGGGAGAGAATCGGAAGGGTAAGAGTGAGAAAAACTCGTGGGTTGAGATAAAGACAGTTTAATAGAACAGAAAAGGGGAAAAAAAAAATAATAATGGTAGAATATACAAAATGAGTGATGCACAATGCAATTGCTCACCACCCGCGCTGACTGATAACCAAGTAGCGATCAGTACTTCCTGGAACACGCCTACCATTCATATACTGAGCATGATATGTATCACGTGGTATGGAATACCCCCTTGGCCAGCTGGGCCAGCTGTCCTGGCTGTGCTCCCTCCCAATGCTTGTTTGTTTTTTTTTTTAAGCTGAATGTTCTTGACTAACAGGGTACTTAGCAACAACTGAAAACATCCGTGTGTTATCAACATTCTTCTCA
The DNA here is from genome assembly GCF_964195595.1 of Calonectris borealis. Taxonomy (NCBI): domain Eukaryota; kingdom Metazoa; phylum Chordata; class Aves; order Procellariiformes; family Procellariidae; genus Calonectris; species Calonectris borealis. The sequence continues at coordinate 28,980,355 of NC_134319.1, forward strand.
TACTAAATCCAAAACACAGCACTAGGAAGAAATTTAACTCTATCCCAGCCGAAACCAGGACACATGCTCCACGCTCAGATCCTGCCCAGCGTTCTCCTTGGAGGGTGCTCCATTTAACAGGTCTTTAAGGAAAGCAACAGCTCATATCTCCTTGCTCTTGAAGAGCTGTCATTAGTGCTGGTAGGGCCTTCGCAAACCCTCTGGGGCAGGTTGGGAAAGCAGCTTATGCTGGAAATGCTGCCCACTGTAGCAGGGTCGGGGGGATTTTCCGCTTGGCTGGCAGGTGGGAGCAAGGAGAGGAGCTCCTTGCTGGTGCCACAGCGTCAGGAGGTCCCCGGGGTGAGTGCTGCTGCGGTGGCTCCGGGATCCTCCAGGCTGGTCGTTCTTTCAGTGCCTTTGCTCAGGGACAGAGGACACATCTTTCAAAAGCACCTAAATAGTTCAGGAGCCTGCGTGCCCTTGGCAGTCCTCGTGATGCCCACAGTTGTACAAACGTCCCACAGTGCCGGTGACGGGCCCAGGGACCCGAGCAGGCTCCAGAGCCCGCCAGTCCTCCTTCCCCTCGCCAGGAGGGCAAAGCAGCGGCCACTGCGGTTGCAGTGGCTCCATCGGGCTGTGAGATGCCAGGGACCTGTCTGTCTGCATTTTCTTCATCAGCATGACCTACATCCTCCGAATGTTTTCCAGCACCTCTCCAACTCTGCCAATTAGTTGCCTGTGAAAGAAGCAACGCTCCTGTCCCGGATGACTTTCTTAGTAGAGAAGCTGGATTGCTCCACGCTGGCAAAGCCTTGCAGAACCCTGCTGTGAAATGCAGGAGATCATCATCTGCCCAACTAAGGTGGGCTCCAGAGAGCTCCCAGGTGTGTTTTAGCTCCTTGGCACCTCCAGGAGGACACGAGCGGAGACCCACCGCAGCCCGGATGAGTGGGAGACTATTTACCAGCCCACGGGCTGATCCGGTATCCCATCGGATAGTCCATCAGCCTGCACCTGCATGGCTCAGGGAGCAAATGCAGCATCCAGACTGCTCCGGCCGCTGAGGGCTGCCTCGGGAAGGCAGCCGCCCAGGCGGAAAATAGGATCTGGTCAGCTCTTACTCCTTTGCATACACAACTGCTCCCTTTCCTCTCCTAATTCGGGGGCATTTTGGGGAATTCTGACATTTTGGCTGTAAGCGAAAACATAGCATTTTGTTTTCCACAAAAATTGATCGTTTGCCAAGAAGACATGTACCTCTGAGGAATCCCTGCCCTCTCCTATATCTCCAGCCTGAACCATTTTAACCAGTGCTCTTGAGCCAGCCCTGCGCCGTCCCTGCTTCCCTCTGCTTGCCTGCTTGCAATGAGGAAGAGGAGGAGGATTTGGGCCATGTTCTGTGTTCCCGCTGCCCGCTTTCCCCTGGCTTTGCAGAAACACAAGCCCCTGAAAAACCCAGGAGACAGAACAGCGTAATTAAGGAAAAGAGGCGCTCCAGACGTCGCTGGCTGTAGAGAACGGTGCTTTCCCCTCCCTCTCGGTGTTTTCTCATTGCATCGGTCTCTCGCTGGGGGCATGAGTCACATTGGTTCTGGTGATGGATGAAATTAGCTCCAATGTGAAACGGGAAATAAAAAACCATCCACCGACAAGACAGCTGCGCAGGCACGGGGCTCAGGGCAACGATCCGCTCTGCCTTTTTCTGCTCTTGTGCTTTTCACAGGCAGCCCCCTTTTAATTAGATGGGACGCAGCTCTAAGTCAACTATAAATGATATTATCAAACTAATAGAGTGTGATCATATCATGGCTTTTATTGGTCTGGGAGCTGCTGCTGGCTGCCATGGGAACTGCAAATTTCACATAGCTCCTTAGGTCTGGTTTGTGGGCATCAAAAGAGGTGATGAACCCCCCAAATGTCCTTGCTTTGCAAGGATCCGATGTTCTCCCCAGAGACTCATCCATTGGGACTTTTTCACCCCCTCCTTCTTGGCCAAGGCTGCTCTTCAGCATTGCCCTTCATCTCCTGGCGGGCTGCTGCCCCCCACCCTCCTGCCCCCTCCTCGCCGACCCCCTTGCTGCGGCTGGGCTGGGTGAAACCAAGAGTGACGGAGAAGAGAAGCAGAGAGAAAAGGGAGGACTCTCCTGCCGAGCCGCACAGCCCGCGTGTGAGCGCTGAACGGAGCAGCGTTTGCCCCGCGCTGGGGCCGTCCCCAGGAACAAACCCCTCTGTCCCCGGCCCTGCGCCCCGCAGGAAGCCGCCCCGCTGCAACGCGCCTCTGCGGGATGTGAAAAGGAGAGGCTCCCTGAGAGTTATCTGAGGGGAGGGAGAGAAGTAGGGCAGGGGAGGCATTCCCCGGGTCCTGCAGCGTTCCTGAAATGCAGAGCAGTAGCAGGAGGGGAGGAGGAGAGCGGGGGCTGAGCCTGCACCCCCCTCAGCCTGCCTGTGTGCAGCAGAGAGGGTGCAGTGTAGGATGTATTCGCAAATGCAATCAAATGCAAAAGGAGAAGAGATGGAGAGAGAGAAAGACGACTTGGTCCTGGTTGCCGTTAGTGTTTCAAGCTTGGCAGGAGGTCGCAGGCTCCAGGTGCACCCGTGCTGCCCTGGGCTGGAGCACATCTCAGCTGGGTCTGCCCAGCCAGCTGGCTCCAGCCCAGAAAGCTGGCTATTAAACAGAGCCCAGGTGAGCTGACCCCCAGCCTGACCGCCCACACCCTCTGTGCCACAGGGAGCAGCAATTAGCCTGCCCTGTGCCTCGTCAGCCGCTTCCCAGCTCATCAGCGCTTCTAAAGGTCAGAACATGGCATGGTGGGTGTGCATCTGCTGGGCTGCGCATGGGGTGCAACTGCAGGGACACGGGTTCCTGCAGGGATCAGATGGGACCTGGGTGAAAGGAAAGCTTCTCTGCCAAGTGTGCTACTGTCTTTCTGTGGCAAGAGACCCAAGTCCAGCCTCAAAGCAGGGGCTGTGACGACACACGGCTGTGGGTGACCCAGGGGACAAGGAGCAGCCTTGCCTGCATCCCACCGGCTGCTCAGCTGGGCCCTGCCTGCATCCCTGCCCCTGCTGCCCCTTAACGCTGCAGCTCTGGCTGCTGGCATGGCCTCGCCTTGCCTGGCTAGCCGCTCTCTTCTTCTATCTCCTCTTCTTCTAGGATTTGGGATCCTCTAAAGAAAAAATACCTTAAGCAGGAGAGGTTCGTTATAACTACTGGGCTGAAAGGCTTCTTCCCTGCATGCCTGACCCTGCTCCATGATGTCCTATTTGAAAAGATCTGTCCATGCTCTGTGGGCAAAGGCATTGAGCATGAAATCCCAGCCCCCAGTTGAGATCTTCTCAAACCACACCCTGCTGCATTGATTTTTTTTGCATGGGACTAATTTTTTAATGAGAGTGATGTAGGACATGATCAGAAGTGATTAAAGGCTGGCAGACTAATTAATGTCAATCAGCATGGTTCACGGGTATTGGCCTTGTCAATCAAACTTGATATTGTGTGTTGGTGAGATTGCTTTCGGTTCTCAAAGCTAATGTTCTGCAGAGAGCTTTTCTTTACTGAGATGCTCATTAAAGCAGTACAAGTCCTTCAGAAACGAGCTAAAGGACATATTTAAAAGTTCTTTGGGCACTGACAATTACAGATAGATCCTTTGCTAAATCCCACTTGGTGCTGCAGCAGATTAAATGCCAAACTTGCTACTGTGCTCCTGAGAACCATGCTAGGTGCATCTCACCCATCCTGGGGCCGGTGTACCGCTGGGAACGTGCCCTGCAAAGCTCCGGGCTGGAGAAGACGTGTGGCAAGATGCTCAGCCCAGTAAAGGAGTGATTAAACGGGCATCATGGCAAGGCTTAAGCAGGACGGGGGCAAGATATCTTCCAGGGACAGACTGGAAATCTGAAATGGGCCATTGGGTGGGTTGCAGAGGGGACATTTGGAAAAAGAGAAAGAAGCAGAAACCTGTTGTAAGCTTGATCCTGACAAAAGCAAATGCCCAGGCTGCTTTGGAAGGGTTGGGTTGGTAAGCGAGGAGACCTGCTGCAGCCGGGGCATTCCCGGCACCTCTGCTGATCTCTCTGCAAGGCCCCAGATATCAGCTGACTGTGGGCATCAGCAACCTTTCCAGCAGCCCACATGAACCCGTGGAAGAAGAAGAGAGCCAGCTATTAAAGGACATCCCTTCCCTTGCAAGTCCATGTGCCCTGAACCTGGCGCTGCTCTTGTTAAAACAGAAATCAGAGAGCGTTCGCAGTGCCTGTGTTAGGATGGCACAGGCACGGTTGCTATGAGCACTCGCCGCCTTTTAAGTCCTGAACCCCGCAGCACTCGTGTTCTTTGCACATAATAGTATGGATGTAATTTCCTACTTTTAAGAAAAATGAATAAAGGAAGAACTCCATCAGGCGGAGCCCCTGGAAAGAGCCTGGCAGAGGTGTGAGGAGGCAGAGAGAGGATCTTGCAGGGCACAGCCAGCCACGGGAGGCGATGCTCAGAAGTCCCAACAGCCCGAAGCAGGGGTGGCACAGGCTGCAGGGTACCACTGGGCTGGTGGCATCGCGTGGCATATCCTTCATGGGCAGTGTAGGGCCAGCTCCTTCCTACGCAGAGCTGGAGAGGGCTGAAATGCTGGTCTCCATCCTGTTGGCTTTTATAGGCCTTCCTGGGTCTGAGAAAGACTGGCGTATTATTCAGCAACCTCATCAAATATTACTGTTCAGCCAGCAGGTCTCTAAGTGGTCACAATTAAATTTATCTGTGTGATTGCTGGGGCTCATATTATTAAACTTTGGAGTTGTATAATTTTATCCTTTCTGAATGGCTTACCACCCTTTGCCACAGCCTGTCAGCTGGAGACGTCTGAAGGACCAGAGAGCTGGGAAGTCGAGCCATGCAATGCTTCACAGCCCCGGTAGCCCCGGCAGTCCCGGCACACAGAGAGCCGCTGCCAGCGTGGTGGGAACAGGGAGATGGTAGCCATTACGTGGGAGCAGAGGGGGTTTTATGACACACTTATTTCCATGGTACAAAATCATTGTGACATTATGGTGGAAGATCCTTTGCCTGATTATTGCTTGAAGACATACTTTTTATCTAAGCAAATGCTTAATTGCTCCTCGTTGGACACTGGTCATGGGACATTAGGCATCAATAAAAGACGACTCTTAAAATATGGGATGAATACTCTTTCCAGCGCAGTGTAGTGGTTATGGTCGCAGAACGGATTTGTTTTACTGCCTTTTTATTTTTTCATTTATTTCCCATTTGGGCAAGGCGGCTGATACCTCTGCCATAACCATGTCCCTGCTTCCCAGCACCAGCCTCTTGCCGGCAGCTTTCCTGATGCAAAATGCCCCGTCCCTGAGGGGGCCACTGCGGGCAGAGTCACACATTTTAATTCCTAGCTGACGTGGAAAGACTACGGCCCTGAGACAGAAGACAAGGCTGCATGATGCTCAGCAAGAGCATGGAGATGCCGGTTGCTCTGAGGACACGGATGCTGGAGGGAACCATTAATATTCTGGGCCACCACGTCTCCCTGCCATCTGTTGCACCAAAGCAAAGGACACCGAAATAAACTTCAAAATCCCCTGCAAGGGAGAAAACTCTGGATGCTATTTCTACGGCAAGCTGTTCAAGGCTTGCTCAAATCATCTTTCTCCTTTCCAAACGTAGCATTTTTCAGAGCTGTCCTGCCTCAGGGAGATGGGTTTGGTAGCTGTGAGGCTTGTAGGAGTGTGGTGGTACACGCCGGAGGTGCACGGCGTGCTCCAGCGCAGCCAGCCCAGCTTGTTGCTGTGGATAAGGAGGCAGAAACCATGCGGTCTCCAAAGCAGCTAGTCTTTGAGCTGGCAGTGCTTGTGGAGCAGTTTGTTCCTGAGTGGGCAGCACCATTTAAAGCTTTTAGACATTTCCTGAAATGTGTGATGGAAAGGAGGAGATGTTTCCCCCCAAACACCTGCAGACTGCTCGAGGCCCTTGTGCTGCCCTATCTCCTGCTAAAAGTCCTTCCACCAAGGATCCATGTCCTCCAAGTGCTAACGTCCTCTTCCCAGGAGGAGATCAAGAGGAAAATTTTATGAGGATTTATTCTTTATTTGACGGTTGGGACTCTCCCAGTGTAACACGCTTACTGCCTATGGCCCATTCCCCTGTCTCCTGGTACGTGCAGGTAAAGATTTATGCTATTCCAGGTGCCAGCCTCACCAGAGAGATTAATGAGAGATAATTTCTTACAAAGAGGTTTATTGAGTTCTCCCAGTTCATTCACCAGCTGTGAAGCGAAACATCTGAAAACAGTTTTTGAATACTAAGTTCTCCCTGGCAGTAGCGCAAAAAAGGGAAACAGTGCCTTTTTCTGCTCGAGGTATTTATTCTGCTGGGCAGAGCAGGCTCCATGTGCAAAGCCTTGGGAGCTGAGATGCTGGGTTATTAGATTCCTGCTGGCGTGGCCCACCCGGGGTGTGGGAGGATGTGCCTGACACACTCAAGGTGCCGCGCTCTACTTCTCGGCATCCTCAGCCCCATGAGCTCCCGTGAACGAGGGGTTATTATTTCATGGCAGATTTGGAGAAACGAGGGAGCCCTGGAGACCAAGGCAAGGGTGATCACTCAGCGAAAGCAATGTAAAGGCATTAGGAAAAGGGTTTGTGGCTATGGCACCCTGCAGAACTTCACGTCTGCTGGCCTTATTGCCCAAAATGTTGGTCTGGTTTCATGGCAATATCTCTTCTGCTAGGCTTTAAGGGCGAAGGAGGAAGGTCCTTCCTTGGACCTCAACCTCAGCCAGTCCTCTCATTGCATGTGTCTTGTTGACCAGGATGAGAGGAAATGGCCTCAAGTTGCGCCAAGGGAGGTTTAGATTGGACATTAGGAAAAATTTCTTTACTGAAAGAGTGGTCAGGCCTTGGAACAGGCTGCCCAGGGAAGTGGTGGAGTCACCATCCCTGGAGGTATTTAAAAGACGTGTAGATGTGGCGCTTAGGGACATGGTTTAGTGGACACGGTGGTGTTGGGTTGATGGTTGGACTTGATGATCTTAGAGGTCTTTTCCAACCTTAATGATTCTATGATTCTTGGGACATCCCCGCTCCCTCTGCCCTACCCAAAAGCAAAGTGGGAGATATCCCTAGATATCCCTAGATGTCCCTTTCATCATCATCATCCCATCAGCACTGGCTCCTGCACCCTCACGCTGGGCTGGTGCAGAGGGCAGAGCCCAGACCAGCACAGCCTGGCAAAACAACGCGTGGTCATACTGTTAGAGATGATGCTGGTTTGCTGCAGCCAGTTTTCTTCCTTGGTGCGTAGCTCCTCTGAACAGAAGTCACCCTTGCTTGGGTTGGAGGAAATTGGTTGCAATTAGTACAATGTCCTTTCAAAAACTCCTCCCATTAGCAATTGGGCAGGTGGCTGCACAGGGCCCTCTGGGGTGTATATTTGAATGCAAATATTGGCCACGAGGTGCTAATTATCCTCCTCTCCCATCTCAAGAACATTCCTACCCCTGCCGATGGATCATTCTACTAATTTTTATCCCTGTTGTACTTAGTGTACCATGCCCATAATTTTTGCGTTTTTTTTTGTGTTTGCGTTTTCGCACAGAGGTTGAGGGTACATTAGTTGGGAAGAGTTGATGGGGAAGGCCACAGCTGTAAGGACAGATTTTGGAAGGTGATTTACCATTTCCTTCAACGTGTTACAGCGAATCCTCAATGAGCCATGGTCAGCCTGTGGGCTTTTCCTCTGAGATACACCAGTGGGGAGGATCTGGGCATCTTCTTCACTTATTTATTTATTTACACTTTGATAGCCCTTCATTGGAGGTGACTTTTCTGCTCTCTGCAGCATTTTTCCTTCGAAATCCCCCTCCTGACAGCATCCCAGCTCCAGCAACAGGACCGCCGCTTCTCCACATCCCGATGAAGAACTTGCAGAGGTATGTTTGCAAATGCTTTTTGCACACATGAAATGCTGTAACATCAGGGAAGCTCACATAAAAACAAACTACAGTACTCACTCTTCCCTTTGACTGGTCTTTGTCTTCAAACAACTGTAAAAGAGGGCAATCGATACACCTTGCCAGGCTCTTTTTAATGCTTCCTGAGCCATTATGGTCATAATGTTTCTTCAGGCTGCCATGTCAATACATTTGAGACACTGAACATGTCAAAACCACATAAAACTTTTATTAAGGTGAAATTAAATGAGCAAGCCCGAATCAGTAACTTAAATGGATATTATCCTTCAAGGATGCCGGATCTAAAAACCAGGCACAGCTGAAAAATCCAGGGCATTAAAAGTTAGGATAAAACTAAGAAGAAACTCAAACTTTTGCCACAGAGCCTGGGCAGGAGGAATTTATGTGGATGGGAATTGCTGTTATGGTGCTCTGGACACCTGCCCTTCATTTTTTATTGCAGCATTGGCCTGAGCTAAAGAAGTGCAGCGAATCTGGGGCAGGCAGGAGGAAAACAGTTACTGGCATGAACGTTTAGTCTCCCTCTGCTCAATTAACCCAGATTGAACAAAAGAAAACAAACAAAAAAATTACTTATTTGCCTACGGTCTGAGGTGACAGTGCACAGCGCTGCACTGGGTGGCACTGGCACGCGTGGAACCCCATGGGGAGGTCATATGGATTTCGCAAGGGAGGGAACGGGGAGTCTTTTTACCCTACTCAGTTAAATACAACCTGACAGCCTCGATCCCTCCCCGCCGTACCCGCGGTGCCCGCGGCAGCAGGGCTGTGCGCAGAAGCGCATGGCGTGCTTGAGGAGGGAATTGGAGCGGTGCAGGTTAGGAGGCAAAGCACCCTGCCGCTCTGCTGCCCGCGGGACAGCCTCTCCCTGCACCCCGCCGCTGCTTCCCTGCAGCCCAGGCAGCTTCTGCCCCCCGCACCTTCCCGGGGTTGCTTTAGGAGGTGATGCTCTCGGGTACAAACTGGGGCTGGGGCTGGGGCTTGCTGCTCCCTGGCCACGCGTCAGCAGCCATGCTCTGGGGCTGCGAGGGAGCCTGTGCTCCGGCAAGGACCAGGGCGGGAGGGGTAATTAAACCCCAGGAAAGAGGAGCAGATGCTGGGCTGGGCTGGGAGAGCAGCCTGTCCTCAGGCACCCCACTCCTGGTGTGTCGTTTGCAAAATCTCCCGCTGCAGAGAGCCAGCCTGACCGCAGGGCCATCCTTGCGCTGTATTGCCCAGGTGGGTGTCTTTCTTCTCCCAAACTCTCCCAAGCACTTTTGGACCCCGCAAAGACACCAGTGCCATGCTCTGGAGAATCTGGCTGCAGGACCGCAGGGCGCTTTCGGCTCGGTGACGGACGCCAGCCACCCTCTTCCCAGCCTTGCACAGGGGCTGCAGCATCAGATATTTTCACCTGCCAAAAGACCATCAGAGGACAAGCAGGACATGTGAGAGCTGCCAGGACCCCGGGAAAGAAAAGCTGCAGCTCGTGCCCGACTCGTCGTCCTGGTGCCCTTGGCTGTGGAGCACACAGGTCACTGCAGCAGCAAGGGGCTCGTGCTGCTACGTGCTGGATGCGAGCTCCCAGGAGGGTAAAATTCAGCTCGAGGTGGCGAGAAGGGTGGAGGTACTGCAGGGACCACGAGGCTGTTGGGACACAAGAGCTGGGTCCAGGCTCTTCTCACACACAGTGTCAGGCATACAGCAGCTCAAGCCCATTGCTGCCTCTTCATCCAAATGTTTGGCAGGGGGACAGGACCCAGATGGATTTGTCTGGGCTCGAGGCTTCGTGGCAGCCTGGTATGGCTTGCTGTGCTCTGCTTACTTGTGAGCTCCTGTTTTGCAGTTCTCCACCGCTTGGGAAGTGGATGGGTTCAGTCCAGCCCATCCCCGCTGCCCGGAGAGCGATCACAGATCGTCTGTGCCGGGCTGGAACAAATTGCTGCCCTTTGGGACCAGCCTGATAGGAAGGCTCAGAGAGGCTCGGGTCTTGCATCTCCAGAGGCTGCCATTGCTCTGGTGTCCCCTGCAAGCTATGGGGTGGACCTGGCTCCTCCGGAGGCTGTTGCTTGGCTTGGAAGAAGGTGTTCACCTCAGCGCTGCCCAGCGGGTTGGCAACTGGTAGGACAGCACCACCGGCCTCTCCCGCCAAGGGCAAGGGCTCCCTTGTGCCCATGGCCTGTTTTCGAACAGCAGCGAGGGATGCCGCCCCCGTGGGTTTTCCACTGGAAGGTTGAGAATTTGCATCCCTTCTTCTGCATTATTGTTGTGCTGCTTTCACTTCAGCAGGTGGGAGTCTATAGCTTGCCAGGAGGATTTCTCATTTCACAATGACACACCTTCTCAGCGGAAAGCCGAAAAATTGCTCGGTTCCAGCTTATTTAGTTTTAATTGTTTCCTCTAGTTCTCATTGCCTGCGGCAAAATATCACCTTCCCCTCACAAACAGCCAGGCTGGGAGCCACTCACCCTGCGCAGCCGCTGCCACCGTGCCGTCCCTCCTGCCGGTCCCACGGCTCCCAGGGGTCTCGTCTCTGCTGGGCAGGGTTGGATTTCGGGGAGGAGGTGGCAGCTTGCATTGCCCTCAGCAAGCACCGGGCGAGGACAAGTTGCACGCTCCCGTTGCTGCGCTGTCTCCATGTCTCCGAGGTCTTTGCAGGCTGCGGTGGCTCTCCCCTCTGCTCGCAGATGCCCAGCTGGCTCTCCTCTCCTCTGCTGCCCAGCCTTCCTCCGGCGGCTGCTGTGGAGGGGCCGGCTCATAACACTTGCTCTCAAGATGGCTTTGAAAAGAGAGGGTTGTGTTGCTGAGTAAGAAACACGATGCACACAGAGCCCCTGGGACATGTTGAACAGCAGAAGAGGAGAAAAGCCTCTCCTCCCTCCCTTCGCCACAGAGCAGGCTTCGAGCACCAGCAGGCTCAAGTGCCTGCATGGCAGCGATGCAGTGCACTGCATCCCAGCTGAGCATCGCCTCCAGGACCTCCCCCACTCCTGCTCCTAACGCAGGGGCTCAGGGCAGCCCTTCCCCAAGGACACCCCTCTCCACGACCACAACAACCCCGTGTCACCAGTGGGAAGCAGGCCCTGCAGCCTCGGCAAAAAGGTTGTGGGGACTCCTAAGCCTGCTTGGAGGTTATGGCACCAGGAGGATAAAGCACTATTCGCTTTCCATGCAGGCTCCATCCAGGGAGCATAGCCAGCATCTCCCCAAGCAACCTTAGCGACAGATAAGGCTCAAGGCAATGTTAATTTATTCCAACAGAAGGCATGGCTGGAGAGCTAGGTAGCAGGCTGAGACAGAACAAAAATACACACAACAACCTGTCAGAGTAACCCTCGGGTAATTTATTTTATCCCCAGGATAAAATACAGCTGTGGGTGCAGGCTGATGCTGGGCGCTGCCCCAGCCGGCAGGTCCCAGCCCCGGGCTGTGCGGCACCACATCGGAGCCGGCGGCACCGCGCTTCCAGCACCTGCAGGTTTTCCTCCGCTCAGTTCTGGAGAAGAGCTGTAAAACAAAGGCTCATAAATTAATTACCTAAAAGAGTGGCAGAACGTTATTAGATACTTGGGAGTTAATTGTACTGATGTTAATCGCATGTATTTGAATGGCACCTGTAGAGATGTAATATGTCATTCTATAGGTATTCCAGAATAATTTAGCAATTTAATTAATTTCTGCTAATACCTTTCAAATCACCTGCCCTCTTCCTCTCATGTTCTCTGAGGGAAAGGTGGAAGAAACTTTTTCAGTTGGCTAAATCTATTGCAAACTCATTTTTGTTGGCAAAGATACCATTTTATTTCTCAGCGGATTTATTCCTGGTAGAGAACCCACCCCCCAACCTCATCCCTGGGTGACAGGGTGGCCAAGCAGGGCTGCGATGGGCTGGTCCTAAATTTGGAAGGCTGGATCAGGGCTGGGTGAAATGTTTTGGACAGATCGTGACGGGCTGAAAAGATGGGACTAAAATGATTTGTGGATTTAGGTCAAATTTGGTAAGCAGAGCCAGGAGAACATGTGGAAGAGAAATGTAAACAGCATCAGGCATTTTATTCCTGTCTCCTCAAAATGAATTGTTTGGTTTAGAAAAAAGCAAAACTATCCCGTTTCAGTGTGTTTGAGATGCAGCTTTTTTGCTTGTCTCCCTTGTGCCTCCCCGGGTGAAGGCACCTGAGCGGTGCCCAACTCCTGGGGCAGCCTTTCAGCTGGAAAAATGATTTATTTCCTTTCTGCGCCCACCGCTCGATGAGTGCAGGGCACAGCACCTCAGGACGGCGCTTGGGGGTCCAGGGGAGCTGGATATAGGAGGAGAAAAGTGACTTGGGCCATGTGGGAGCTGCCCCCCGAGCTGCCGCCTCCCTCCCCACACTGGCAGAAAAGAGACCACCAAAAGCCATTGCTCTCATGGGGCTTTTATTGTTTGGCTGGCCCTCGCCCCCCGCCCCGCTGCCCGCGGCCAGCCGAGCCCCTCGCCACCGCGCACGCCAGTGGAGGAGACCCATGCCCAGCCCCGAGCCCAGCCACCTGCCTTCCCGGCTCTTTTTTGGTTGGTTTTTTTTTTTTTTTTTTTGAAATATTTTATTTTAAAAATATAGTAGCTGTGGAAAGCAGCCCTCTTTATAAATGCTCGATGCCGGAGTGAAATGCATCGTCGCCATCCTTATTACTAAGCCCTCCTGGGTGCCCGTGCCTGCCTGCAGCAGCGCCGGCGGGGCCAGGGCGGCTGCACCGGCTGCTGCAGGCAGGGAGGCTTGCAGCGGCAGGGAGAGAGAGAGAGAGAGACCCTTCTAAAAATAGAAATATTGTGCTGAGTTGTTTGAAGTGAATGAAATACATAAAACGCCAGCATTAGATTAGCTTTAGCTTGTCAAATATTGCTCCCAGCAGAGTCGGCGCGGTGCGCTGGTGGAGGCGCGGTCCCCCTCGTCCCGGGGCGGGGGAGCCATGCTGGCCCCCGGCCCGCTCCCCACCACAGGGCTTGCTGCTCTCGCCCACCACCGACCGCAAGGACACTGGCCCCCGGAGCAGCCCGGGAGCCCCCGGGAGCCGGTATAAATAGGAAACTGTAAACACAACCATTGGAGATAAGAGACATCTACGATCACAGGGTTTACTGGTTCAAACGTCCCACCCTCCCCCCAACCCGTACACCTATGTCCCTGTCCCCACTCCATAAAAAGGTCTCCGGTAACAAAATCTTCATTCCAGGCTTGGAGTAAAGGTGAGGTGCTCGAGGAGTAAAAAGGGACATTGCAACCTTAGTGGTCTTTGCTCGGGAGGGGAGAAGGTGGCGGGAGGGAGAGAGAGGGTTAGCTGGTTCAGGTCCTTTGCAAGTTCATTTGGTTTGTCTGGAGGACTCCTAGGGTTATACCTGAGATGAAGACGTCTAGGGGACACTCCATAGCTCAATTAAAACATGGTTGATGTTTTGTGCCTAGAAGAGCCCTCACTGCCAGGATTGGTCCATCACGCTTGCCCCATGCAGCAGGAGAGCAGCATCCCTCCTCTGCTCGGCACGGGGCTATCTGAACCACCGCTCATGGGGGTGATCCCTCATGTGTCGAGGATCTCGCTGGTGGGCGACGGCTCATGGGGGATGCCCTGTGCGCTGTGAATGGTCTGGTTGTGGGAGAGGGAGTTCTGCTGGAGCTCCAGGGCAATGGCGTTCTGGGGGAACTCCTTCACCTGCCGCTTGTACTCGAGGAAGGTGCACGCCTTGGTGGCGATTGCGATGATGTTCTTGCCAATAAAGATGGTGGAGACCCTGCTGTCCTGGAACAAGACCATGTTGATGGCCCGGATGAAGATGGTGACGATGTTAATAGTGACCAGGCTGAGGACGGGGTAAAGCATCATTTTTTGCGGGGCAATGTGCTCCCCTTGCATGCTGATCTCACTGAGGGACACGCAAGGCAGGATCAGGAGGAGTATGTAGCAGTAGAAGAACATGAGCCCCTCCGCCCAGATGGGCAGTCCAGTCCTGTGTGGCTCCCACAGGTTGGCCTGGATGTCCAAGATATCTAGCAGGTCGAGGGCCACCCAGAAGAGGCGCCCCCGCAAGTCCTCTTTCTTCCGAAAGGTTCGTATGTACTCCATGCTGTCCAAGGCCACCAGCACCAGGTAGAGCCCTGGCACGCAGATGGACAGGAGCAGGGTCAGGGCTTTCCTGGCCACTGTCTCCAGGTTCTTTTTGTCCGCTTTGTAATTCTGAAAGATGAAATACAGCTTGATCTCCAACACGAAGATGTAGAGGAACCACAGGATCATGGCGTAGCCCCTCTTGGCCGTCTTCACCTCCGCCCCCACCCACACCGCCACGTAGCGCAGCACGATGAGGAAGCAGATGTCCCCAACCAGCACAATGATGCAGACGCCGATCTTGCGGGGCCCCTGGTTCTGCTCCACCAGGTAGGCATCCATAAAGGCCATGCTGGTCATGATGACGATGGTGGTCAGACACACGTGGCGCTTGTCGGGCGGCGGCAGCACCATGGTGAGACGAGAAGTCCTCTCTCCGTGCCAGCACTAGGAGAGCAGTCCTGCCTGCGGGGCACGGGGGGACATCTGCGGCGAGCCCGGGGACCAAGGGCTGCTCTGTCCCCCAGCCCCAGGAAGAGGTCCCCAGAGAAGCAGCGGCTCAGCTGGCAGCCCCGCTCTTCTGGGGCTCTGGGCTGCCCCTGCAGACCCTGGCCCCAGCTCTTCGCCCTTCGCTGGCTGTGCCCTGCAAGCACCGCGGCTCTGCCCCAGCCCTGGGCAGCCTCTGCCACCAGCAGCCAGGGCTCACAGAGGTGCAGGGCCTCTTTGAGGGATGTCCCTCCCCCGTGGCAGGTCCTCCATCGTTGTCAGGGTCTCCAGCAATCCTACAGCACTACTGCACCTCCGGGCTCCGAGCCCCAAATCCTGGTACAGACGGCTGGAAATGCGGTAGGCGGCTGGGCAGCAGGCCGACCTGGCCGGCAGGGAAGGAAGGGGAGCTCTCCTCTTCCCAGTGAGACCCCACGCTCCTCCGGGCTCTGGGGGGGTCTCGCTGTGTCCTCTCAGGGAACCACCTTCAGACCTATCCCCACGGGGCTGTGCCGGGCTCCTGCTGCTCCCAGCTGTACACGCATCCCTCCATCCCTGGAAAAGATAGCAGAGAACGAGTATTAGGGTCCCTACGCTCGCCATGGGACGGTGAGGACAACAGCCCCCCTCAGCTCCCACCACACCATGGCATGAGCTGGGCTCCCGCCAGGTACCGTCCCACCGCCGGGGCACCCACCACCGCGCCCTGTGCGTGGCTTAATGCAGAACAGCTTTTTATTGAAGATGAACACAGCCTAGGGTGTCCTGCCTGGAAACATGGCGTGCTGCCCTTACACAGGCACTCTCCATCCAAAACTCCTTGGCAAGTTCAAGCCCTGGGTGCTCCTGCAGAGAAAGCAGGAGCACAACCCAGGTGGAGACAGGCAGGTCCGCGAGTGCCCCGTAACACCGCAAAGTCCCACTGGGGCCGCGGCACCCCCAGCTCCAGGTGTCCCAGCCTGGCTGTGTCCCAGCTGCAGCGGGGAGAGGGACCCACGTGCTCTATGGAGGTCCCAGCAACCCCTGGGGGGGGTCTGCTAAATTATGGCCTTGGGGGTTCTACCAGTTACTGAGGAGGGGAGCGCTCAGCGTCCAGCGAGGAATAAATAAAGGCGAGCTCTCCGGAGGGGGCTCTGGGGTTTTTTCTCACGGCCTGAGCAGCCGCCTGACGGGGTGTGCGGAGGCGCTCGGCGCGGGGCTGCCAGACCCCTGCCCACGGCTGCAGCAGGGGAGGGGGTAAAGCAGCTCGTAGGGTGCGGGGCACGTCCCTCCTCGAGCAGGGGTGAGGTGAGGGCTGGCACGAAGGGCTTGGGCCGTCCCTGGCATGGCAGGGGAGGGGGTAGCAAAGCTGTCCCCGGGGCGGCACGAGGTCCCAGCAGCTTTCTGGAGTGGCTCAGCTGCTCAGGGCCACAGCTCCTTCCCGCCGTGCTGCGCTTGCTTGATTCATTTGTTAATCTTTTCTGCGGAGGGACCGCACTCCCGAGAAGTGAGTAAGTCCCAGTGCGCTCAAGAGTACTATCAAACTGCGTACACAGAGTGCAGGAGACAGATAACGATCACAGTTGGATGTGCCCACCACACGCTGCGGGACAGCAAGCCCTACGTGTGTAGGAGCTCCCGGGGAGGAAAGTGCTTGACCCCACAGACCCCCTATAGATCACCCCCTCTCATCCTGCGGAGCCTGGCCGCCGCAGTTGCCCGTGGATCCCCGTCTCTCACGCAACCCGCGCTTCGCCAGCCCTCAGCACTGCGCGCCTGCGCAAGCTTCGGTGGAGACGACAGCCCTGGAGGTAACACCTCCGGGGTGACGCAGCCAGGCTGCTGGGGTCTGCGAGCACTCCTTACCCAGCCCACCGGGGCTGGGCTGAGCCCACACCCGGATCTGGAGGGCTGCAAAGGTGCTGAGCTGAGCCCCGCGCATGCATGCAGTTTGGCTGCCCTTCCCTCGGGGCTGCTTGCAGGAGGGGGAACAGGACCCAGGGAGAGCCCCGGGAGCTGTCGGAGGGATTTGGCACCGGAGCCCACCCAGGATTCGGTGGCACTGCTTCTGCTCCCCACCAGCTGGCTTAAGAAGAACATGCGCAAACCTGGGATCTCTCATCTTTTCGGGAGAGGCAGAGGTGGAGGCTGAAGGGAAGAAACCAAGCCCAAGGAATTGTAAGCCATTAAAAACCTGCCCTACTTTGCACAGGGAAGTGTACTGCAGCTGCTGATGTTTATGGAGCCTCATTTAAATAAAAGCTGGATTGTCTCCTGCTTCAGGGAGAGAAGAAGAACAAAGAAGAAAAAGTAGGAAGCCAGATGAGTCAGAGCCAGCCCCGCCGTGTGCCTGAGTGGGTGGACGCCAGGGATGCGTGTGCCTGTGTCCTGGTTCCCAAAGGACATGGCAGGAGAGGACGTGGTGCTCAGCAAACATTAGCAGGGGACTTAAAAACTGCTGCCCCAGCCGGGACCCACACATTGCTCTTCCGAGCCCACCGCTAGACTCATGAACAGCTGGGAAAACTGGCACATTAAAATAATTTCTCAGGCTCAGAAAGAAACCAAAGAGCCCAGGGGGATTCCTGAGTAGCCCTAAACAGTGCTTCCCAGGCACGGCACCGCAGCCCTGCTCTCACCAGCGCGGCTCTCCGCGATGCCTTGTACCTGCCGTTTAGCGCTTCAATTTGGTCTTTCTTGAGGTTTTGGGTAAAAATATACAGCCATTTCTGTAACTGCTTTTAAACTTGTGCCAAGTTTTACAGGGGATTTATACCCAAGGATGGATAATTCCAGATAAATTAGGTCTTTCAGGAGGGAATGGTGGTTTTTTTCTTTCCCCCTTAAGTATTTATGCCTTCAAAAGACAGCGGTTATTTAAAGGGCAGTGGGTGCATCACAGCATGTTGAAGTTAGGAAGCAGCTTGCTGGTAAATCACACCCCTCTGCCCCTGGATGATCTGGGAAGCCGGGGGAAGGCACACACGCTCCCAGCCCAAGCTAGCCTCATGCCTGCATGAAAGCACACAGAAAAACCCTACCCTGCCTCTCGGTGAATACCCAGGGCACCGGAGGATATTAATTCATGGTGTTTACAACAGCAGCTCACCGCTGGTGCTGAGCAGATCGTTTTCACCAAAAATATGCTCAAAAGGTGGATTCTTCCCTCACATCCGCTCCTGAATGATTTGCGGCAGCTTGGGATGGGTTTGCTAAAGATGTTCATTTGTTACGGTGACCTTTTGGAGCAGACGAAGGGGTTTGCAGGGCTGAGCTGAATCACAGGGCTCGAGCGCTGCTTTCTCTCGAGTTAAATCCTATGTTACCCAGGGCGAGCACCTCTCTTGCCTTTTGCAAATAGTTTCCAACCATTTGCTGCGGTGCAAGCTCTTCTTATTTTCTAGCTGTGCAACAGCTGTTTTTTTTCCCACCTCTTGCAGCCCGGGTGCTATATGGAAATACAGAGGTCTCTGCCTAGCCGTGGAGCAGAGCTTGCCCATTTGAGTGATGTGTGACCATCCTACCAGGGAGGGGGCGTGTAAAACTCTCCTCAGAGGACTATTAAGAAAAGCAGGTAGTTTTTAAACAACCATTACTCTGGGAAATCCTGATTCATCATTTTTAAATGACTGCATTTGACAGTACATTCAGAAACCGCTTGAGAAACGTGCTGGATAAACAAGAAAATGAGCATGTCAGATAGACACAAGAGAATATCTGAGGCAAATATTTGTTTAGACAAGTATTTGCAAAATTTTTCTTCCTGCAGGAATTCTTGTAAATAAAAGGCAGCTCACCTGAACGTAATGAGCTCGGGGTGTTACAGATGCCAGTGAACCAGGCTGGCAGCTTCCTACGGGAAGGGAGCTAGCAGCCTGTGCATCCCGCTCGGTGCCAGGGCTCCCACGAGCAGGTATTGCAGCGATGCATCAGTCTTGGCAACTATGGGCCTCCTTACCGGGACAAAATTCAATCCATAATCGCATATTCTTCTCTACCACTATCTTATGCAAACAGCTCCGTGCCTGCATCAGAGCGAGCAAGCGCGCATATAACACCCGCAGCAGCTTGTGATCAGCTGGCGAGACGCAGCCCAAAGGCAGTATCCAGCCATGCCAGTGAAGCCCGGCAGCACAGCATGGGGACTTGCAGAGCAGCGTGTCCCCTCTCCATCTCCAGGGCAGGCAGAGCACAGGGGCTTGCCTGGGGACACCCCATTTCCCAGCCCAGCCTGCCCCTTCCCAGTGTCCCTGCAGGGCAGGAGAGGCTGCGGTGGGAATGCGGGGGGCTGTGATTTCCTGGAGAGACTTGGGGGTCCTGCAGGTAGGTCCAAACCCAAACTGAAGTGCGGAGGGAAAACGAGCAGCAGAGGTGCAGCCAGCCCCTGCCCTTCTTACTCTGGTGCCTCTGCTCCGGCTGTGGAGTTATTTCTTGGTCTTGTACCTGGTTTTCCCAGCCCTCCCGGCTGCTATAAAGCACCTGTGGTTACCCGAGGTCGTGTGGTCACAGCCTTACTTCACTATCAGCCCAGGCAGTTTGGAAGAAAATGAAACTGTGCTTTCCACCGTGACACCGGTGGCTTGTTGCAGTGTGATTAATTACCGCTAGCTCTGCCGTTACCGGCGTGTGCAACCCACCGCCACCCATCACCAGTGCCTTCCTGCATTCTCTCCTGCCTCTGCTCGCATCCCGGCGTCACCTGGGATGGCAGCAGGCACCGCACCCGAGAGCCGTGCGGGTGCAGGGAGCCGCCGGCATCCCCGTGCACCCGCACCAACCCCGTCTCCCAGGTCCGGGGAGCAAGCAGCCGCAGGCAAGCCTACAGGGCTTGTGGAGCCGCTGTCAAAACACAGCCTCATTAATGTCAGCAGGCACTTCCCAAACCCTGGCTCTACCTGGCAAATTAGTTTAAATTATTTAAGTGATTTGAATTCTGTCTATAAATAAAAGGGGGAGCGAGCGAGGCAAAAGTATACACAATGCGCTTCCCAGGTAGTTAGGATGCCGCATTGCTTAAAGCTTCATTTGCACTTTAATTGCTTTGATTTATTCCAGCTTTCCTGGGTGTAAATCCAAAGCTCCCCTTCACTAAGTCCTTCAGCCCTCTGAAGAGCTGCTGCTCCACAAAGCCCTTTCCCACGCGTGCCCCCTCCCCGGCTGGCAGAGGCCACCCCACCATGCCCTGCGCTGGGTCACGGCACTGTGCGGGGCAGGACGGCCACCTTTTGTGGGGACTAAAAGCCGGCTGCAACAGAGCCGCCCGGGCGATGGCATCGCTCACCGGCAGCCGACTGTGCTTCAGAGGTCGGGGCTGGGAAGCGGCTGTTATTTGCTTACGCTTTTGTGAGCCACTGAATTATTTGCGAGCTCTGTGCACCACGTAAGGGTGGGCTTTACAGGGAGAGCAAATTCTCCTCTAACTGAGGAACTATAAATCATGACGTCCCTGTGCCATTGCATTTTCCTGCCTCACTGGAAAATCGGTGCCGGTGGGTGTCTCGTTCAGCCTCACTGACCCGCAGGCTGGGATTCCACCTGGCCCCGCAGGGCAGTCCCTGGGGCTGCTGGAGGCGGGGATGCTCGTACCCTGGGGAATGGGGAAGGTGCCTTCTGGGCAGCAGCTGTGCCCTGCCTCCTCCGAGGCAGTACCGGCATCTCAAGTGCATCCTGTGAAGGAAATGAGATTGAGGAAGATTTTTCCGGACCCTGCCCACTAATTGTGTCTGAAGGAGGAAACAGTCCACTTGCTAATGATTACAGATAATTTACCATGTAGGCATGGCGAAATGGGGATAGAACTGCAAACTGTTCCCAGAACCTGCCCAAAATAAACAGTGCAGCAGGGCTGGCATTCGAAACCAGCTCCTGCTTACACCAGTGAGCGCACCCACTGCGCTCTCACGCTGCAAACCCCTTGATTCCCTCGGGGGCTTCACTTCTCCCCTCTTTCCTGAAAAGAAACCCAAGCAGAATGTATCAGACCTGTTGCCCGAGTAGAAAAAAAAATAAAACCACCCTCTCGATCACATCATTTTTGTGATGGGGTGGGGAACTGCTGCTTGCCCAAAGCAGAGCCCTGCATGGGATGGATGGCCTTTTGTGTTCGCAGCCCTGTCCCCCGCGGCCGTCCTGGCCAGGGCTCCCCCGCCCACGCAGCCGGCTGGAGCTGCCGGGAACATCTCCCCATTCACAAACACGCTGAGTGTGATGATATTTGACAGACGTGTCAAAAAAAAAAAAAAGGCTTTTTTGGATATTTCGGGTGTTTAAACATAGTGTTTAGAGAAGGTAAATGATTCATTTTGACTTGTACATAAAACCTTAAATTATAATACTATGTTTTGACACTACCAAAACAATTTACCATTTTCCCAGCAAAACGTGCTGTTCCTTTAGAGCAATTGCTTGGCATTTCCAAGGCGGGTGAATTTTCAAGATTTCATTCTGATCTGGAGCAAACCCCAGTCAAAATCCCTCACGGTTTGTTGGTTTGAGCATAAAAAACAGGGCCCTGTCTGGTTGTGTGTGCATTTGCCACTGTGGGAGATGCACGCGGAGCTCAGCGCCCGTGGCGTGCAGGTCCTGCTCGCAGTGCTGTCCCCCACGGTGGGCTCCCTGCACCCTCCGCTCACACCTCAGCAGAGCTTTCTGCGCCGGTCCTGGGGCTTTTCCTCTCTCGGCTACCTCGAGCGTCCTCCTGGACCAGCCTCACCCGTAGGGACCTGCTCCTCCTCTGCCAAAGTCCACCGGCATCTTCCCCGTGCCCCTGTCCTCCCGCCCTCCCAGCTCCCCTCCTGCCCGGCTCTCCTGCAAACACTGCATCAGCCCTGGCTCTCCCAGCGGTGTCACCACCTGCCCCTGCCAGGGGAATTTGGCCCAACGATACTCTTGTTTTCTTTTCCAGGCTGTTTCTCCACTTTTTTGAGATGCTGTTGGATTTCAAGTGTTTCCTCCAGCACGCTCCCAGCCCACCCCACAGTCTGCCGTCAGTAGGTATAACCAACACCCTCACTGGTCCCCTAGCCAGGTCACGGGTGACAGTGCCAGTTCCCCAAGCAGGACCTGTCCCTCCCTAGGAAAATATTTTGCTTTCAGCTGAAGGAGCTGTGCATCCTTGTGCTGGGGCGAAGGCACCGCAGGGTTGGCAGTAACCTGCAGCTCGCATTGCACAGCTGATCTAAGATACAGCCACACACCACCGACTTTGACCTCTGCTGGTACCTTCCTAGGTAGACAGACCTAACCATCAAGTTTCACCTGCAAGCAAAGTCCAGAGCTTTGATTTCCTCTGTGCTACAATAGGCATACATGCAAATACCAGGACCAAGCCAGGCCAGGAGCATAAAATTTGGATCAGATTTCAGTAGCTTGAGGCTGTACTTTTGTGTGTGAATCACTGCTAGGTCCTCAAATAACCTCCCATTATTAGCATTGGGGAAAGGAAAATACGGAACCAGGGTACAGCCCTCACAGGGATGCTTTCCCCCTCTGCCTGCTGGAAATGCCCAGAGATGTAGGGTGGAAAAGCTCCCTGCTCTTGCTGGTCCTTGTCCTCACTCTCCTGGGTGCTGGCAGGAGGCACCAGTTTTCCTGGGAGCGACTCGCCCAACGCACCGGAGCGCGCTCAGCACTGCTCTGGCAGCATCAGGTGCCTGGGAGCCAAGCGGCTCTGGCTGCCCCTCATCTCATCTAGGCATGATTGAGAGGGAGTGAGCTAATTAACAGGCAATGGAAGCTGGTGTGTGAAGCTATAAATAGGAGAGTGCTGGGAGTTTCCTGGTGCTAAAAATGTGCTTGTGGTGGGGGGCTGCTGGGAGCTCTGGGGCAGAACTCCAGAAACCTCCCAGGGAAGATGAATCTGAGCTCTGCAGGCATCTCCTACCGACGTGAGACAGCATTTAGGCATCTACTGATTCTGCAGTAGATGGCTGAAGGGATAAGGAGCTGGCTTGCAAGCTCTCTTCTTCTAGAGACCTTGGCAGAGAGGCACCCGCTGGTTTCTCTGGCCTGGGGCCAGACAGGACGGCAGACTAAAGGCAGTAGCTGAGGGACCTATCCTTTTACCTTGTCGCTCACCCACGCAATGCAAGGAAAGGTTGTGGGCAGCAAGCGGCTGATACATATAAACCGGGGCAAGCTGAAAAGGTAAGAGCTGGGAGGACAGGGGGGCCTGACTCTCAAACTGCAATCCTGGAGACCCCTGCTACTTGATGCTGAAGGTATTGAGCACTTTCTGTGCTCAATGGCTTTTGGGAGGTGCTGCGCCAGCTCTCATAGGGTGCTCTCTGCTAGGACAGCAAGAATGACTGTGTGTGTCCTGCTGCCAGGAGAAAGCTTCCCCCTGGCCTCCCCAAGCAAGCAGAGGGCCTGGGTGCTCGAGGAGAGGAGTTAGCTTCAGCATGGCATGGGTGGGGAGGCAACCAGCCCACCCGCCGGCCCCGAGAGACAGCTCCTGCACAAAGCAAGGGGGCATCTCTGCCCTTCCTGGGAGCTGCCTCGGGCTCGTCCCTGCTGCCAGGCTGTGGTGGCACGTCGCAGCTGGGCACAATTGGAGAGAAATTATGCCCCTGTTATTCCCTCTCTGTCCTGAGCACGGGGTTAGTGGAAGTGGGATGAGCCGGGCAGTCTGCTGCTGCTGCCATCAGTCTGGCCTTTGATTAAGAGTAATTGTTCTGCTCTTAATTACACAGGGCAGCTGCTGGCCACTCTGGTGGAATGGAGGAGCAGAGGCCAGAGTGTGTCTGCTGGCTCCCGCTGAGCCTGGCAAAGCTGCCCTCTCCCCAGCAGTGCACCCGGGCTGCCTGCGATGCCTCCTCTGAACCTCGCCGGGGCACGCTCCCCCTCCTGCGATGCCAGGAGTCAGCTGCTGCGTGGCAGAGATGGGGGGGTCCGGTTAATCCCTGGGTTAGTCTTGCTGCTGTCTGTTTTTCCAAACCACCTTGAGATGGTGTTGCTGACAATGCCTGGCTGGCTCCCACAGGGTTTATTCCCCCATCTGCACATCTGAGGAGACTTTCCTGAGACAGAGCCTCTCCTGTGACAGGTCTCATCCTCTGGTGACACCTGGCATGCTGCTGCTCACCCAGGTCTAAGGCACCCATCTGCCCTGCACGGGGCAACAGGCTTCCCCGAGAACAGACGTGGAGCTGCTCAGCCTGTTGTGTTTGCAGCTAAGCTGGTTCACCACGAGATGAGAAGGCATCTCGGCTATTTTTGCTCCCCAGAGAAGTAACTTGCGAGCAGGCAGCGGGGCTTGGGTGTACCCCAGTAAAAGCTTCACCAAGAATATCGTGTTTTTGCTGAGTTCAAGTGCCAGAAAGCTCACCTCAAACCTTGGTAAGCAGGGACAGCAAGTGAGAGAGAACCAGTGGGTGACCTGCAAAATCAAGGGACCTTTGCCTTGCCATACACTTGAATTTATTTTGGCAAGGCTGGTCCAATATTAATTATTGATGGCAATAGCTCACTACCGGTCATCATGAAATCTTAGCATGATGAGAACTCCCGGTGGCGCATCCTCCAGCAGACCTAGATTCTATTAACTTGTCTGGTCTTAAATCACAGTTGAGTCATGGTAAGGCTTGGTGGTGCTGCAGAGCTGGAGATGGGCCTCAGCAGACTTTGCTCTACATTTGCTCTCCATCATTTAAGTCCATGCCACTGCTGGGTCCTCCTGGGACAGGCGCCCTGCAGGATGGTGTGCCAGCGGGTTGTGGTGCTTGTTAGGCTCAGGAGGACAGCAGGCAGATGTGGTTGGCCCTTCTACATAGATACCAAGCTCAGGGTCAGCTCCCCACCCTGTGCATGCCCCAGCCTCTGGGATGGGGGCAATGCTGGCATCTGCTGCTCTGACATCGCCTGGGAGATGAACATTGCACCCATCTCAACACAATGCAAGGAAAATAATGCCAGCCCAGAGGTCGCCAGGGAGACGTTTCTCTTCCTCTGGCTTCCAGCCTTCCTTCTACCAGCCATCTGATAAATCTAATAAAATCTGTCTTGCTGGTGTCTAATTCAATTCCAGCATCCAGAGGCCAGACTTCTTATATCACTCACAGACCTAACCAGCTACATCCTTGGCATACAAGCCAGGCCAAGGGGCTGCTGCAGGCTACTCCAGAAGAGAGCCATTACCTGGGATCAGAACTTGCTCTCCCAATTAATTATATGTTCACAGGTTTTCCTTGGGTCACACCTAATTGAATTTTTTAGGTGCTTGAACACCATGGTCAGAAGCAGCTGACGACTTCTAGACTGAAGTCTGGGCACTAAATGAGGTGCCTTGTATTTCATCGCGAGGACAACTCTCCACACCACCTCCTGCTTATACCCTCACACAGCACTCAGCAACCCGCAGTGTTCAGCCTAACGCCATCTCCAGCGAGCAGCTGGGCTTTGACTCCTGCACTAAAGGCAAAGGACTTCCAGGGTCATGTGGAGAGTCGTCACCAAGCCTAGTTCCCCAGATTTGTTCCAGCACCTGGAAGCATGGGGCAGGATGGTGGCTCTGCTCCATGGAGCATCTTCTGGTCCCTGGCCCTGGGTGGCTGCAAGGTCACGTTTCAGCAGAGCCTGGAGGCTCACAGAGCCAGGGCTGCAAATGCCCTGACCTGATGCTCCAGGAGCGTGTCTGACGAAGGCTTCTGGTTTCATCATCTTCATAAGGAGGATCACCCATGCTGTGTCACATGCTGCTGATGAACTACTGCACAGCTCCCAGCGGGAGGGATTTGTCTTTCCACAGTGCTGCCCTCCCAAAGGTCCTCCCTCCACCCGCCTCCCAGGCAGCGACACAGCGATGCTCCAAGCCGCCCGGGAGCCAGACCCGAGGTGTGCTGGGCACTGCCGCAGCCCCTTGCGCGGGCACCAGCCGGCATGCGGCTGGGAAGGGGTCGGGGTGGCCGGGGCGGGCGTGGGTGGGGGGTTTGAACCACCTGTGTATCTCGGTCAGGATCTCTGGTACCCTCTCCTTTGCATCCGTCCCGCTTTCATAGTCTCGTGCAGCTCAGGCCACCAGTGGCCCAGCCAAAACACCCACGAGGTGCCCCGCGGGGGTTTGAGCTGCAGATTAGGCAGCACCCCATCGTGCGGGAGGCTGCTTCTTTGGCCTGGGGCCTGTTTGGATTGAGCTGTTCGTTTGCATGAGCTGTTGGCTTTTCAGGCTTTCTTTGCTAATGGAATTCTTTCCCTCTTGCAAAAAAACTCTAAAAAAAGGAAAAAAAAATCCAAGTCATCGATCCTTGTTGAGGATCCGTGCTCGGAAGGACCCATGTGTCACACCAGCCCGTGGAGCGCTGTGAGCCGGGGAGGGCGAGCGGGCAGGGGCAGGAGCCCCGTCCCGGCGGTGGGGAAGCTCCCGGGCTCCTCACTGCCAGGTCCCAGGCAAGGAGGGCTCCCGGCGCGGAGGCTGCACGGAAATCGGGAGATGCTGCGGCTTCCCTGTCCGACAGCGCGAGCAGGTGTCCTCTCCCCCAGGAGGATGTGACAATTTGCTGTGCTGGAGCTCATTGCCAAGGAGATAAAATATTTATGGCTGCTCTCTCTTGCTTCCCGTTTCAAGCCACGGTGACTTATTTGTTACAAATTTACATGCATGTTTAAAGACATCTTTACACTCCTCCTAAGTACAAAACGTTTATTTCTCCATGTAGTGTTTTGCCAGTCAGAATCAGCCACCCCATCTACTCTGTGCCTGCATTTGTCCCCAGCCTCAGTGCTCATTTTCCTCTTGGTAATGATTATCATTATACTAAGAAAAATGGGTCATTTAGAGCGGTTTCTCCCCAAATGAAAGGCTGTGGGATACAGGATATCATTAGAATTCTAAACCTGACTTCCAACCTCAAAAGCAGGCTCTTGCTATTCGGGGATCTCCACGGAGGGAGGGAAGGAGGGGAGAGGGTGCACGATGAATGTGCTTTGGCCACAAAATTACTTGCTGAGACCGTGCGGCCTGTGGTGCCGACATCTGCGCTGGCATTATCGCCCCTGGGCTGCGTGGCTTGCCCGGCGGTGGAGGCAGAGGCTGCCTCCCATCCTCTCCCGGGCTGCCTCCCAGCCAGGGCACCCCTGGGGCTTGCATTGCACCCAGCCGCGCCATGCATGGGACAGTGCAACCAGAGCAGGCGACGGGAGCCAATTCCTACCGTAAAAAGAGCAATTTAGCTCCTGCCAGGAGGGATGTGGCCAGGTCAGGTCCCCTTACACATTGCTAGGGCTTAAGTAACCCCCGTCTGACAGTGTCAGTGCTGTCTCACAGGCCAGCTGGCCGCGGGCTAGGACCTGCCACCGGTCCCTCTGACACCCCGTCCCTGCGACGGCAGGGGCCTGGGGGCGGAGGAGGTGCTCACCCGAGGTCTCTCCCCATCTCCTCAGCCCTGGATCCGGGCTGCCAGCACCAGGGTCCCTGCCAGGCTCCGGGCTGACTCCTTGCCTCCTCATTCCTGATGACAGGAAAGCATGCCCTGCCCGGGCTGGGTGCTAGCTTTGTCCGCGACGGCAGATCTCCCACCTGGCTGGCGTTCTCTGCTCCCTGATCTCCAGCATGCTGCTCCCCCAGAGCCTCGTTTCTACCTTCCAGTATCCCCAGAAGGGGCTTCACGGGAAATGTTTTTCTTGGGAAGGCTATGCAACTTCTGTGCAAGCCTGAAATTGTTGTGTACAGAGCTGTAGGGCAAAGCTAATCCATTTTGCAGCTTAGCCAGCTGCTGAAAGATGCTATTTAGGAGTGGGGGACTGCTAACTGGTTTTCTCCCCCCTGTGAAATGGGAGGGACTCGGGATATTCAGAGGATGCGAGGAGACTGACCCAAAATGGCTAATTTAGAAACATCTCTTAAGAAGGGAGACTTGCCCCAAATTGTCAACTCTTGAAGTCGTTTCTTTCTAATTGTGCTTAGAATGGACTAATTTTTCATTCTCTTTTTTCACATTTTAAATCAAAATGCGTATAGAAAGCTCTTTTCTGCAGATGATGCAGGAACAACCGCGTCAGCCCGTTGCGGTGACTACATTAAGCAGCTCCACATCACAACATTGACCTCACACGGTCACAGCCATGAGTTACCATTGTGCATCACTTCCACGCTTGCCATGCTGGGCGTCTGGCTCTCCCCATGCTACGCAGTCCCCAGGCACCCAAAAATTGTGGCAGCTGCAGAGCCAGGCACCTTCGCTGGGGAGGACAGAGGCAGGGGACGCGGGTGGGATGCGGGGCATCCCCAGGGCAGGGCAGGGAGAGCAGCTCTCCTCCTCGGGGCCACCTCTCCATTAGGGGTGTCTGAATGGAAAGTTAGTTTTGGTCCAGCAGACAGGCTGAAAACCCAATATAAATTATTTCTGTTTGACTGCCATTTAATTATTTTCAATTGGGTTTTTGAGCAAAATAGAAAACTGCAAAGAATGGTTAGGAGTCAACCTGAAATGCTTTGTTCAGCCCCAGAAAGTCCTTTCTCTCTGGGGTTGTTTTACCCTTCTCCTCCTCCTCCCCTCCCCTCTGCTGCCAACTTTAGATTGACTTTAAAGCAGCAAATTGTTTGGGCTTTTCAGGAACAATAAAGAAGATAAACACCACCTTGTGTGGTTTGCTAGAAAACACAGTTCCAGGGGAACAGGATTCAAACCTCATTCCCATTCCATCAAACCTCATTCCATTCCATTCAAACCATTCCATTCCATTCCATTCCATTCAAATCTCATTCCTCATTCCATCAGAAAAAGGGAAGAGCAATAAAACCTCTTTCTCTCCACTAATGGCCACAGAGCCATCACCAACCTTTGCCCCTTCTCCCCCCTGCGGAGGGAAGCTCATCCCTGGGGAAGTGGCAGTCAAGTGTGGAACGGATCAGAAATTTCCCAGTTTTTCAGAGAAAACCTGTGAAATGTGGTAAATGCCTCTTTCTGGCAGGTTATTTCTCGCTGAATTTTCAATTGTAAGAGGCACGGGAAAATCGGTGTTTGTAGAGCAACACACAGGCATCCCTCCTGTACAAAACGGGCGGTGGTGAAGACCTGCTAAGAAAGCAGTGAGACTGGGGGAGACTGGGGGGTTGCTGCAGCCTGGGTCACTGCTGAGCTGGCAGAAAGCCCTCTGGGCTGCAGAGGCACTTGCAATCAGCTTTTATTTTAATTTGCATTCTGAAACCTGCTTCTGGAGGCCCTTCTGACCTCCCTAAGCACTACATGAACACTTTGCACTGATTTTTGCACGACCGTTTGCCCTCTCTCACCCTTGCTCAGCCTTACCCTTTGCCACCCTCCAGCTGGGCACACCACCACCCTCCCACAGGGTCCCCTGTGGCCGTGGCCCCCCCTCCTGCCTGATTTGCCTCCTTAGGCAGCCCACCTCCCAGCGCAGGGGGACCGGGGGGACCCCCGGCCACTGCAGCTCCAGGGGTGCTTGTCTGCTCCGCGGCCCCATGCATTATAACAACGCGTTCCTGTATTTATGTATTTGCATGACACGAGCTGTCTCCCGCTCTGGGTAGTTAATTCCTGTGGAATCAGGTAGCTAACATCTGCCGCAGCAGCACCGCGAAGCCCGCGCCTTGTAGCCTCCACCGCGCTCAGCTCCTGCCCGCGGGGATGTCCCCATGTCCCTTGCTGCCACTGCCCTCTGGGCAGAGGCAGCCCGGAGGGGCTGGGTGTGAGCACGAAGGCCAAATATTGGACAGAAAATCACGAATTTCTGTTGTCGGAGGGGTGCAGCAGGAATGTGCAATTGAGGGGGGGGTCCTCGCACCCCCCAGTTCTCGCCTAGTGCCTGCCCGGCTCCTCTTGCCCCGGCAGGGTGGGCTTCGAGGCAGGGTGCAAGGGAGTGGGGCAGCAGGCACCAAAGACAGCCCACTGCAAAACCAGCTGCAAAGCGTTCCCACCCTGAGAACAAGAGGCACTAAGGACCCGGGTCTGTGCAGCTGGGGAATGGCTTTCAGACATAAAAGCCACCGCAGCTGAGCTCTTCTAGGGGAAACTGTGGCAGCTCCCCACTCTCTCAAGGCACAGAGCATCTCTAGCACCCTGGGGGCTGATTTCAACATGATTTCTGCTATTTCAGGCTTCGGTGAATCAAGTGAGTGTAAAATGCAAACACTGCTGCAAGCAGCCAGGCCTGGGCTGTGTTTGCTCCTGCTGGGAGGGCATGCTGGTTGGGGGGTGATGGTGCTCCCTTTTGTGGTGCTGGGGGAGCTGCCTTCCCCACCACGGCTGGGGCTTGGGTGCTCTGCTAAGGGGAGCTGTGCTTTTGGGATGGAGCTGCCCAGCTCCCCAGCCAAGCAGCGCCTGCCACCAGCACAACCCTGTAGGACACGGGGACAGTGGGACCCTCCTTTCACTGTGTCCTACAGAGCCCTGACCCCCTCCTGATGAGTGCATTGCTCGAGCTGCTCATCACTTAGCTCAGCTTTCTGCTTGCTCAACTGCGCGCTCCTGCCAAAGGAGGGTCTGGCCGCCCGGGCTGCTCTTGGCTGACACTGCGGCACTCGTGCTTCCTTCCCTGGGGACAGCCACGAGCACTACGAGCTCCATCCTGCTCTGCTGCTCTCCCCGATGACTGCTGGCCCAGGGAGGGGATGTCTCAGAGGACCTCTTGGCCAGTGGGCGTGTGTCCCTGCTTCTGTGAGATGCTCTTTGGGCTGTTTCCCCCAGCATTTTGCTTCAGCTCAATTTTGGGGGGTTTCTTCCTGCCTTGGGAGCCCCACAGCCCTTCCCTGGCCTCTCTTCCTTCCAAATCCCTCTTCCCAGCCTCTTCTGGTGTCACAGCCATCACCCTACTCCAGTGTGACAGGCTGGTGGCTGGCCATCTTGCCCGTAGTGACAGTCAGGTGTTTCTAACCCCACGGCTAAACCCGATGTCCTGCGGCAGGCAGGGAGCGAGCTGGTCTGGCCAGGACGTGCTCCCCACCTCCGGTACTTTGCCCTCCAGAAATAAGGGCAGCTCCAGCTTGCAGCGTGAGCTGGGGGGGTGCGACCCCCCTGCGGCTCTCAGCCCTGCTTCCTGGTCCTGGGATGGAGCTGGATGAGGAGTACGCTGATTTGAGTGTCTCGTCCACGAATACTGAGGTGCCTATGGCTTTTTGGGTGCGTCTTTGTGTTCCCTTCCCATTGAAAGCCGATTTCTTTGTGCTGTAGTCCAAAATAGCTCAAGCGTTCTTGTAGGAGAGCCTGCAGAGAGCTGGCTTTTCTTTCCTCCGAGCTGGAATCCAAGTGCCGTTCTGCATGACGCCGGACTGTTAGTGCGAGCTACATCCTGCAGGACACCCCATAAATCTCTGGCCCTGAGCAATGGCAGGACTGGGAAAGCGCAGCTAGACTCAGGCTTGCACTAATTTGACCTCAGGTCAGCTTTAAACTGATTAGGGCACATCCAGTGCAAATCCTGAACTGATCCCATTTATAATTAAATAATAACTATACACAGCTTTCCTCTGAGTAAATTACATGTGAATAAATATACCCCTTCTGTAAATTTAAACAAGGTCTTGAAACACAACTAACGATTTGTCACCATACAAATCTGCCAGTGTCAGATTGCCACTAACGCTGGGATCCCCTTCCCTGCTCCGCAAGGAGTCATCCCTCCAGTTCATGCACGGTTTGGCCTACAGCGCTCGGCTGAGCATCTTCAGTAAGAAAACGATGCAGATAAGGAGGAAGGAAAGAACGAACCTCCCACAATAAACACAGGGCACATCTGTCCCCTTCCTGCTAGCTGATAGACATGCTACACCAAACACCAGCTCCTAGGAAGTCATCACTTATCCCCGGGTCTTGCTAGACAGCATCCGCTGCAGGCGAGATTATAGATGGACTGTTAGAAGTGATAGTAGATGCTAAGATCCCATTACAGGCGTCATTTCTTCTGTCAACACACGGGGAGTTTATATCTGCAACTCGTGTTCGGAGATGAGGAGGCTCCGCAGTGCCAAGCGATTCACGTTTCTGGGGGCTGGAGATAACCCATAGCGGCAGTAAGTGGTTTGGGACTTCGCAGTGAGAAGCAGCATGACTGGGTTTGGGCAGTGCTCACCAGGGAAAGCCCCTGGGAAAGTCTCCGGTTTTTGGTATAAATGCTACATGTCAGGAACAGGAGAAAGACTCATGAAGTCTAAGCTGAGCAAGGCCACGACACTTTCCCCTCCCCTACTGCACTGAAAGGAGTAGAAAACAGGTCTGTTTTTTTTCATTATTCATTTGGAAATTCAGCCGGTTGGAAAAAAAAACCACAAAAAAATAAACAATCCATGCTTGGGTCATGTTCGGGCGCGAGCCCTTAACCTGAGCCTCGCGCTCCTCCCCAATTTAACCAGGAATCAGCTCACCGCCTCAGAGCGCCCAGCAGCGACGGGGTTTTGCTGGCAGCGGCTGCCTTTGGCTCTCTATACCCCCACATACTAATACGAAGGAAAATGGGATGGGTAATTTAATCCTATCCTGCTAGAAGCAAAGCAACACACAAGCCTGCTCATCCTCTTCTTTAAGTTTAGCCCAACAGTGTATTAAAGAGCTGCCACTGGATTCTCGCCAGCCCCTACTTAGCTAAACTACCTGACTCTGCAAAATAGCAGAAAATTCTCCATTCTGTGTCATTTCTGATCCTTGGGAGAACGACCCACATCCATCAGGAAACTTGACCCCCCGGGGCCAGCGGGAAGCCAGTGTAATTTGGGAAAATGGATGGAGCGATGAAGGTTTTCTTGTGACATTGGGCATGTTTCCCGCGGACGTACTGCTGCCTGGAGCCTCAGCTCAGGGCTCCCTCCGTCCCTCCGCTGTAAGCCCGTGAACAGTAAAGAATAAATCTGTCCCTGCTCACTTATAAATAGTTTATAAAAGGTTCATAAATGATTTCTAGATGTTTTAATGAATAGTTAATCAATTGTTGCAGGGCCCAACAGGTCAGCAGATTGCTTATAGCCATCAATTCCAGTGTCTGCTGAGGAGCTTATAAGCATCGGTAGGACTCCACTGATGTCTGCGATGGGCTTGTAGCATCTATAAAGAGCTACAAAATAATTCAGAAATGATGCGAGTGCTCTTAATTAAAAGCTGTGGAAGGCCATCAAAAAATGCATTCTTGGAAAGCTGTGGGCAACACAGTAAGCAAACATCTGCACCTGGGTTTGAATCCCTGCCTCCGAGGAGCAAAGCCGGCAGAGAGGTGCCAGTCCAGCCTGGCGAGCGCCCCGGCTGCCCGAAGCGCAGCAAATTTCCTTTGTGCAAGGCAATCCGGCTGATTCCAGAGAACCTCTGTGCCTGCCACGGGCTGGAGCAAGGCAGACCACCCCTGAGCCCCTCTTTGAGCCCAGCAGCAGGATGCAGCGGTGCCTGCACCCAGGAGCTCGGCCACCTCTCCCAAGCTGCTGCAGAAGCATCCTCCATGCGCTGGCTGCTGCGGAGAAGCCAGGAAACATGGATGTTCGGGAAACCGAGAAAATTTCCCAATTTTGAGGGGCTCTGGCCTGCGCCTCTGGACATCGAAGTGCTCTTCCCTCCTGGCCAAAGGGTGATTTGGGGTGAGGTGCAGCTCCCCTGGCCTCAGCATCCCTCTCTGCCGAGGGGGGAGGAGGACAGAAATGCAGTGCCAAGGAGTGGTGCACCACAGCACCACGAGGCAATAACGTATATGGTGTTTGGCCTCCTTAGCAGAAGTGCTTTATTATCATTAAACGCTGAATATTTCTGGATGATAGAAGCAATTATGTGTAAAAAAAGGTAATGATCCATTCCATATTGCGTCCAAAAGATATGAAAATCCCTCATAAAATTATCACCCTAGCACAGAATTGGACCTAAATATCTTTATAATGTAAGACAGAGAACTTTGCTTACAGTCAGAACATTGAGAAGGCATTCAATTAGCCACCGGAGGGTTTCTTAGTATTCCCCAATTCTCCACGAGCACGGAGGCAATTACAGGAGATTCTAACTTTTTAAATTAAAGACAAAAGACAGGAGAATTTGGATAAAACCTGTTCCCGGGTTCACCCCGGAACGTACGTGCAGAGGAAATTTCATGCAGATCAGGCTTAATTTACCGCACAGTTTAGTTCAGAGCCAGAGCAAGACTCTTCCTGCACATTTGCTGGAAGATCCTTCTGCCTGGGAAGGGGACCGGTACGTGAGGTACCACTCTGCGAGCGGGTCCTGAGGATGCTCCCGCGAGGGGCTGGGGCAGGGTGCCAGCCCTTGTCCCCCTCCTGCTCACCTCCGCAGACCCCACCACCCCTGCAACGTCCCCGAGCCCTTCGGCGGGGGTCCCATCCCCCTTGCAGAGCCACTCTGGGGGTGTCCGTCGTGGGGACTCCCATCCCCCTTGTTCCTGGCCCGTGGGTGCTGGCAGCGGCCGCGCAGGCGTGGCAGTGGGTGTCCGTGCCCACAGCATGTGCCGCTCAGCTCCTGCACGCTCCTCCATGCATCATTGCACCACGCAGCCATGCCAACGGACTAATTTTGGTTGGAAATAAGGTGTATATTTGTAACGGGCAGTTAATGGTGAGGGTAATTAATCACAGCAGCAGATTAGCGAGGGACATGATGGATTTCCTGGTTCTGACATCTTTAAATCACAATCAGTTTCTCCTTCCAGATCTGCCCGGGCTGAGCCAGAAGCGATGGGCTCAGCGATGCGTCGCCAAGTCAAACCTCCCCACAAGCCGGTGCCGCAGTGGGAGCCCCCGTCCTCACCCTCCCTGCCGCGGGGTGCCGGGGCTCTCCCTCCCCGGGAGAAGGCACTGCAGGGCGGGAGGAGAACCTCTCCCTGCAGCGGGGGCTTTGATCACTTCCTCCTGATTTATATTTTGAGAGCGTTTCAATGGATCAAGATGTCAGATCTGTAGTGCTGCCAGGAAACACCATTTTCTTTTAATAAGCAGAGAGCAGCAGGTCATTTAATTTCCTGTACCTGCTCTGCTCCTCCAGCGGAGAGGTAGGACTGCACCTTCCCAGGGTGGCAGCACCTCTCTGTTCCTTTCTGGGTGGCTCTGGCAGACCTTTCCCCTTCACCGGGAGAGCCGCAGCCCAGCACAGCCCCGTCCCCGCAGCTTCTAGGCATCCGCACGCCCCGATACATTTGCGTGGGTATTTGCTTCTTCAGAGCTGCTCCACACCGTGATGTGGCCTCACGCAAGCACCGGCAGCTGGTCCCAAGCATTTGGGCCTCCCACGACAGATTTTTCATGAATGGCTTCACGATCACGGCAATACTTTAAAAAGGAATCTGAAGCCATGCCTTTCGCTTTGCGTTCTGGCTCCTGAGCCCGCAAGACTCGCTTGGCTCACGTGTAGAGCCTTGTTCACCAGCCACTAGACGCTTCACGCCGGCTTCCAAGGCAAGCCAAAACCTCCTGCAGCTGCATGACAGCCTGCTGCCTTCCCAGGCAGTGAGACTGCAAGGCTCTTAATGCAACCCCAGGGGTCACCAGCCCCCATCCCAGCCTCCCCGATGCTGCGCAGGGTCCCGAAGGACCCGGGCAGGCAGAAGCATCACAGGGAGCGGCTGCGTGAGCCCTGGCACTGTTCTGCTCCGTGGGGTGTCCCCGGGGACCCTCCCTGGCGCTGGCTGGCACAGACCGCTTTGGGAATCACTGCGTGGTCGGGGAGGAAGGAGATGGGCTTCTCTAGATCCCATTGCTCCACCGCTGCAAATCCAAACCCTTCCCATAAAGTCAACCCTGTTGGAGGAGGCTGGGCTGTGCATAGGAAGAAGGGTGCAGGGGAAGGAAACACCACTGAAAGGTGACGTGAAAGTTAATATAGCTGCGTGAATGAACTCAGACACTCAGCATAGGGAGGACACAGGAAAGCGTAATGCTGAAAAGTACATTTTTGCTGAAAAGCAGAGCTCTCTGCTACTTTTTTCAGAGCACTTGAAACTCTGAGCACATCCCGACTCCCTCAGGACATTCCCTCGAAACCTCTGGTATTCCCCGAACCCTCTCCATGGGTATCAGACAAAGGGCAAGCAAACTGTTTAATCCCACGCTACAGCGCATTTCGACGCTGCTGTTTCGCCAGAGCTGAGATCACTACAGCGGAGGCCAGCTGCGGCAGGCGAGGGAGGCAGGGCTGCAGGCAGCATCCCCTGCCAGCACCCTCAGGGCCTGATGCCCGTCAGCATTTTGTTTTACCCAGGGCGGTGCATTGATCCTGGCGATGCTGGAAGCCAGCGTTAAAGCCATGCTGTAGCATTTCCCAGCTGCTGCTGCCCAAAGAAATAACGCTAACTGCGTGTTAACATGGCCGAGCTGGGCGCCCGCACTGCCTTCCCTGTGCCCAGGCGAGGAAGGGAAGGATTGCTAGCGTGCAGAGAGATTCCCCAGGGAGAGAGCAAGTGCTGGCTCTTGGGGCATTTACATTCAGCAAAAAAATGGGGGAAAAAAGAGTGTGTTTACAAATATATATCTTTTTTTATATATATGCATATCTATATGTATGTCATTATGCTAAGTCACGGTGAGACAAAGTGGATTGGCTACAGCCTTGACGTTCTAAAATTAGGTTTTATGTAAAATAAGTATTTGCTTCATGTAGAGCTGTTGGTATTAAGATTTATTTTCATCCTGACTTGTATTACTGCTTGATATGATTGGGTAAAGCCCAGGGCACACGCATATCGTTGCCATTCATAATATATACATGGATTCATGACCTAGCTAGCAAGCTGAATTGCCTTGCAATCTTATTTCTGCTGCAGAAAGCTTAAGAAGCATATAAGTCTTAAAGCAAAAAGAGACCCTATGTATTTGCTCTGCAAGAAGAGCTCTTGAATGGAGCTGTAGGAGCCAGAGAAAGCACTGCACCGGCTGCCTAGCATTCATTACCCACGTGGGCTCATTTCTAAGAGCAGGACCCTCGTGTCTGTGGGACTAACTGTAGGCAACAGGGCAGTAAATGTTAGTGGAGCAGTTGTAAAAGGTCCAGGAAAGCCCATGACTTTCCTGAGAAAAAATTCCCAGTGTGTTTATTTACTTCAACTCTTTAACCAAATGCCTCTGGCAAAGGCACTTTACTGTTATTAAGAAAGCATAAATTGAATGCTTACAAACGTATACATGTGAACCCCCATGCTCCTGCAGGAATAGAAATATGGTTACCATCAACAGGCAGAAATAGTGATTTTAATAACAACTTTTATGTCCCCTGGGGCTTTCCTGACACGGTGAGGAACGCGTCCTCGCTGCCGCTCAGGTGCCGGGCTGGGAGCAGTTACCTGAGCCCACGGGGGGGCTGTCGTGGGGATATGGCATTTGCTTCATGGGAACAAGAGGTCCGTCACCAACAGGGGCCAGGGAGCTAAGGCTGCCCGCGGAGAGGAGACACAAACAGGAGGGGAAGAAGTACCCGCTTCTCCCCGTGTGAAGGGAAAACGGGCACGGTTTGGTTTCTGCTGCAGAGGAGCAAGGATGACGGGAAAGGCACTGCATGCACCAGGGACACTGCTAAGCAACAGACCTCTTCAGGAGACCGCCAGTCCTTAAAGAAAAAACTCCTGGCAAAAGATGGAATAGCCACGACTAGCTAAGGAGAAGGGCAATTTGGGTTTATAGAAAGCTTTTCTCACAGGGAGAGAGAGATCTATGAAAGACTGGCTTAAAAGTCCTGGGTTTCTAGGGTCAAGGCTGAGCTGTGATACCCTGAGGGAAAGAAACAACCTGATGCAAGCAAAAAGATGGAGATGTATCCACCAAGAGAAAGAGCCTGACCTTGGAGGAATTAGGATCATTGGCGCCAGCTGAGAGACCAGGTAGTTTTCAAATAAAAGGACCACGTTGAGGGTTTGCCATACAGCTCCCTGGGAGTCATGTTGGAGCAATGCAGCTGGAGACAGCAGTACTGCTGGGACTGATACCGTTTTGCAAGAGGCTGCTTTCCAGGTAGAGACTGAGGTGAGATGCTCAAATCGATTCTGCTTGGATGTGGCTGGAGCTGGCTTTTTACCTGCCAATTACAGAACCAACACGAGGAGATGCTGCTTTTGTTTGCTTTTTAAGTAGGAAGAAAATTATAAAAAAAGCCACCTGTAGAAAGTAAGCTTGGAGTGAGCAATCACCACTGGCTTCAGTATAATTAAACAGAAAGGTCTGAAAAACAGGCTGGTAAATGAGGGCTCCATCCTGAAGAGGAGGAACTAAATGAAGGGATCTCCAGCCTCCTCCACGTGGGTACTTTTGGGCCGTTTGGCCTCAACTTCAGCAGGGGCCCCAGCCAGCCCAGGAATGCCCCTGGCTGGGGTGCTGAGCCGCTGTGCCGTGCCGCGCCGTGCCACGCTGCATGGGGTGCACACCCTGCACGAACCCCGCTCATCAAGCAAGGCCAGGCAGGATCAGCCCTGCCAAACGCAGCAGGGCTGTAAGCACCAGCGAGGGAGTCCTTTAAGCCAAAGGACAGTGCTATTGCAGGAACAAATGAGGATAAACTGGCTATGAATAAACTCAGGCTGGAAGGAGGAAGGAAGGAGCTTTGGGCCAGCCCCGGCGTAGAGGACACAGAGGATGGGAGCCGGGTTTTATTCCCAACTTTTCCAAGGAGATGGCAGGATGCAGCACCCAGGCACCAGGGCTCTACAACCAGCCTACAGACCACTATCGCCTGCCACGTCCCCTTCCCCTGCCCCCTTCCATTCCACTGTCGTGGGGCCAGGGGCTCCCTGCAGGACACCGCACCCTTGCCTCCCAGCTCCACCAGAACGCATAACCCCACTTTATTTCACACATGTGGTTTTTTTAAAACATACATGGCATTTCTTTACAACTGTCAGCGTCGACCTTCATAGCTGCCATGGTGATGAGCACCACAGAGAAGCCTATAAATAACATGAATGTGCCACATGCTGGCCCTTTTATGGGTCCCGCTCTTTTTGATTTACTTATATGCAAGATATTTTACAGGACAACCCAATTAAGCTTGACAGCTGGCTGACAATGAATTCCTGCCCAGCGATGGCTTGCAGACACTTTATATTAAACCAGACAATGTGATGCAGAAGACCAGTAGAAGCTACTGGTGGGATTTTGCATTTGTACCTGCTGATACCACTGGAGGGTCCCCTATGATCTTTACAGCAACTGCAGCCACTAAAGGACCCCCATGCCACAGGAGACAGGCAGAGCCAGCCCCCTTCAGCGCTGAGCAGCAGCCCAGCACCAGGTTGCAAGTTTTAGGAGGGACCCTTAACTGCCCCCGCTGCATGCATCGGGCAAGCACCAGTTACAGGGTCCCTCCGAGTTTCTGGGATGCTACAAGAACGTTGCACGCCTGATTGCATACATTTTGGCTACGACTCGATCTGAGCAGGTCGCTCCGCTGTGAATGCAATGCAAAAGTGCGGTCAGCCACCGTGAGCCTTACAGCAGCTATGAATTCTGTAGGAGGCCACCGTGGAACCGAAAGCCCTTGATCGGGGGTGCCTTGGTGGCATCAGCACCCGCCGCTGACCTGAACTCGGTCCCTTGGCCTGCAGCCGGGCTCCTCACCCGGGCTTCCACCACATCTTCCAAGACATGAACTCCCCACATGGCGTCCACCGTAAGTAACATCTCACTTGGTCTTTTTCATCTGATACCTCTGCCATTCCAGCAGTGATTCCTATATTCCAGAGGGGCAAAGCAGAAATAAAACAGCAGACCAGGGGCTTGCGTGGCATGTCTCTCTCAGCCCCCAATAAGTTGTAGCTGTTCTGGGAAAGCCTCTTTCACTCTCCAGACCCGCTTCCACTTTTTCTCCCCAACCAAATAAACGGCCATGATGGACAACCCTCATCCCAGAGGTGCTTGAACCAGGTGTCCTTCCCAACTCGACGGCATCTTTCTTACTCTCTCCCTGCGTGTTCCTGTCCCGCCGAGCATCCCCAGCAGAGAGGGCTGAAAAATGAGGTTATTATTACTGTGGAAATAATCAAAGTTGCTTTCTATGTTGCCCTCCGGGGAAGGCAGTGCCTGGATCCTGCCCCACCTCTTTGGAGAGGCAGGGGGAAGGAAGCCCCCGGAGCACGTGGGGAAAAATACAGACTCCCCACTTACAAATAAATGCAACACCATTTTTTCAGCTTTTTTCGGCTGGAGCCTAATTGGATTTCAGGCCCAAATATCCGCTTTCAGATTTTTGATCTTGAATGATTTAACAGTATTGAGGAAGGCAGGTGCCTCATGAAATCACAGTCATTCACTTGAAAACCCAATTTTCCAGCAATTTTTCAAACGGAGAAAGTTTTGATCGACTGCGGTTTGATGTTGAGCTGACACCTGAACCCGGGTGGCTGGAAGGTTAATGAAGAGCAATGAGTCCCAATAACGTGACCTAAACTACCCGAGCTCTATGATTATTTGACTTCAGGTTTATAAATTCCCCCCTAAATTCACATTAAGGGTGCCAGTTCTCCCCCCTCCTTCAGCATTTTTTCCTTTGTTGTCTGCTGCATTTTCCTCTACTCTTTCTTCCCTCTTCCCTGGATGGTTCTATTTTGCCTTTGCCAAGGAAATCGAGCGCAGCATGGCTTTGCAATGTTCTTTTGCAACCATATATTTCCTATAGTCTCCCTGCTAGGTTTGGGTGCAAAGAGGGAGTTCAACGCTCCTCTTCTCCCGTGAATTTGGGGCAAGATCCGCGTGGGACTGCGAGGTTTCACTGCCAAAGCAGTGGTTACACAGGAGGGCAGGGGAGAATTAATTAAGAGGTGATTAAGCCCCACCATGACCTCCACCCCGAGCCAGGGAGGCACAAGCACTGCCCGAAGTCTAGGGGCACACGGTGCTACGCGAGGCGAAAAATTGTGCTGGCTATTAGGTGGGATGAGTTGTGTAGCTGCAGAAAACATAGGAAGATCAGAAAAGCTAAGAAATCGAAGGAGAAACCAAAGAAAACATGAGATTGATTTCCATCAGGGAAATAAGGACTGAACAAACCAGTGATGATATTACTGTAACTGCCGAAGGGATGGGGAGGAGTGGAAGGAAGAGGCTCCCCTTCCCGGGGAGCCGGAGGTGGCTCACTGCTGTGCCGCACGCTGAAAACCAGCGGTCATGCTCACCGAAATTTTAAGATACATCAGAGGAATTCAAACAACAGCAAACCAGAAGCTGGATATTTTGCAAAGGGATTAAAAGAAAGCTTTAGAATAGGAGCCAACGGCTCCACAGGTAAATTAATTATGTGGAAGCTGCCCAGGAAAAGGACGTGTAGCAGCAATGAAAGCTTCGTTAGCACTACCGGTGTGCGGTACCAGCAGATTGGGAAGCTGAAGTGCGGGCACGCAGCCTGTGCGGGGCAAGGGGAGGTGTCGATCAGCAGAACCGCTACGCAGCAGGTTCTCCTGGAAATGCGGAAAAGCAGGGAAGCTGTCGCCAGCCAGGATCTTGCTCGCAGAGGTAAACTGCAGCAGGAGCTTAAAATCCAGCTCTGGAAAAGAATGGCAAGGTTGCAGTCGGAGCAGGGAGCAGTTGCTTGGACGCAGAACTTGCCCAGCCTTAGCACAAGGGAATCACTCACACACCGCCAGCAGATCTACAGGAATTTCTTGTGCTTTTAAAATGCAGGCATACAAGCCCAGAGGAGTCAATCCAGGCTGTCCTAACGTTAATAACGCAACAACTCGTTATCTTTAATAATAAAGTTTCTATCAGGCTACACTTTAACCTCGCAATGTAAATGATGTGCAAGGGCAGGGGGTGGCTACAGAAGAGCTCGCCAAATCACCCAGCTCTGCTGCTGTTGCAGAAATGAACCCACAGGGAACAGAAAAGCCATCCCAGGGCAGCGGCAGCCGGCAGCCTGAGCTATCTGCTAATTGCTAAGGACAACCAGGGAGCTGCAATTTGTTTGCTATCTTGCTGGGTCTGGTGTGTGGGAAGGGCGAGGGCACGCTGGCACGCTGCGTGGTTTGCAAACAGCAGGGGGGGAAAAGTTCAGCTGAAATGCTTGAGTTGGGAAAAAGCAGCCACATACAAGGATTAATAATAGCGGCTCTCTCTTCTTAACTGGAGTCACTAGCAAGACCCCAGAGATGTGCTTGCCTAAGCAGGTAACGCTAGGAACTATTTAATGGGGCTAGCCCAAAAGCGACTGCCCAGAGCTCCTAGCGTGCTGGGTAGTGCAGCAGCTTTCTACCACCCGCCCGAGCAAGGCCAAAGTGCCTTCAGGCACACAGCCCCTATGCCCGGCTATTTCAAGAGACAAGA
Source organism: Calonectris borealis (assembly GCF_964195595.1). Lineage (NCBI taxonomy): Eukaryota > Metazoa > Chordata > Aves > Procellariiformes > Procellariidae > Calonectris > Calonectris borealis. Next base: position 29,022,004 of record NC_134319.1, read on the forward strand.
TTTGAATGCCGGGAGCGCAGCACGGCCTGCAAACGCGCGTGTCCCTGTCTACTTGTGCAACAGCTGTTGCAGTGGTAGGAAATGGAGAGACTTCTCTGTCGTTTTGGGGGGCTACAGTGTTTCTCTGCCCCTGCCAGCCCCGAGACCATAGGCGGTTTGGAGAGGGCATGTTTCCAAGGAGCTCATCTATTTGCTCCCTCCAGCCTCACAACCCCAGGAAGAACCACTTGGCCCCAGGGAACCGAGGATTTGTCCCCTCCACAGGTGCAGGGACCTGGATCCACTTCCAGATGCTTCCTCTGGGAGAAGGGAAAGGTGTGATGGGCTCGTGGGAAGGGATGAAGATTTCCTTACGCAGCCAGAGCATCAAACCCGTGTTCAAAGCAGGCTCTCTGTGGATGCTCCCTGCAGCTGGGCTCTCACACGGGTTTATATGCAGAGCTGTCACAGTCCGAGCCTCTGCTTCACAGCCAGATTTTTATATTCTGTGCTGATTTCCCAAGGGTCTTCATTTGGGCTCATCATCCCCACAGGGATCAATAGGACTGCAGCTGCCGTCCTAGCATCTGCAGCCAGCTTTGCTGAGCAGCAGTGTGGTCTGCTGGATAAAGCAGGGGCTGGGAGCCAGGAGCACTGAACGCCAGCCCAGCTCCTGCCAGGAGCCTCTGCTGAGGGCTCAGCTGAGCCCATCGGTGTCTCTGGGGACACCCAAGGCACGTCCTAGCCGGGCATTAACACCGGTGACCTCGTGTCTGCCTGCTGCTCAGGGACCAGGCAGCACTGGGGACGGTGCCCGAGGGAAGCACGGAGGAGCTCCGCGGCTCCCGCGGGCAGAGGAGGCCAGGCGTGGTCCGCTCCCTCCGCACCCCCACCCCAGCCCTTCCTTTAGCAGATGGCTCTGACTTGTGAAGCTGAAAGCTGAAAGGCCACGACATCCACAGTCAGGATCAAATGAGAGGAACGTAATTAAATTAGCCGGTATAGTCGCAGATCGCGGCGGTGGGGAGGTGGCTGGAGACACCCCCCCTGCTTTGGGTAACGCCAGGGGAGAAGCCCTTCTGCGGAGAAGTCTGGTGCATCCAGCTAGCTGCAGAGCCAAGCGCTCCTTTCCAGTCTACCTGAGCCCTTTCCAACTTCTTCTTTCCAAAAACCCTGCGGAATTACAGGACCAACAGCAGTCTGTACAGACATACCAGAGACCACTAGCCATCTAAGATGATGTGGAAAATATACCCATAACTATGGGCTAAAATCTTGTATAGGATCAGCTGCACTCCCTTTCGTGGGGATCCTGTGATCTGTAACCAATGCACACTTTGTGTTTCGACACCACCTCCCAAATATCTGTATTAATGCCAGGTACAGTCTACCTTCCTTCACTCTTTGCTCCGTGGTCACTGTGCTCAGGTGTGCAATGCAGGCATTGCCCAGCACAGGGATTCAAGCCTGATTAGCAGCAGCAAAAGCTCTGCTAATATAATCTATAGTGACGCCATCCCAGCCCCTCAGGTCTGGAGGAGCTAGACCTGCAGGGAAACACGCTCGTCCCCCAGCCACTGCACAGAGCCGCGTGCTCCACAGCATCGCCTTCGGCTGCTGCCGGAGTCGGGCCCGACCCGCCAGCACATTTCCCTGCTACGTGCTCCTTCAGCTATAATAAAGCTCCAGGGGAAAAATTAAGGCTGCAGTTTGTCAGGTGTCTTTGTACGCAGTGATGGATTCTGTATCTAGTTATTAACCTCTTGCAAAAGCTCAGTGTTATCTTGTATGGAAGTAATATTAGGTTAAACAGCTGTTGATAACTTATCTCCCATTATCAGCGACTTCATTCAAGGCCAATATTTACTCACATCCAAGAAGCGTTACCGTATTCCCAACGGCATTCTTTATGGAGTCAAATGAGAGCAGCTTTTAATAGAGCTTAGGTAGTTAGGAGACCCATATTACCCAAGTGTCTCCTAGTCTTGAATCAATGACAAAGCCTGGACACGGCGCACAATCTGGGAAGGAAACCTAATCTGGAGGAAAACCTAACCTGGGGGAGGAAACCTGATTTGGGGAGCATCTCCTGCAGACAAAAAGGTGCTAACCCAAATTCCCCACCTGCTGCCTCCTCCACCACCCGCTCACGCTGCTGCTCCTTCCCATCCTTCCTCCCTCGGAAGGCAGGTCAGCCGTGGGCTGGCAGGTCCCAACAGGTCCCAACCTCCGAGTGACCCTTTCCATCCCCTTTTTCATCCTCTAATGACAGCCCTTCAAGGGCTCAGAAGAGACATCCCCTGCCACTCCGCTCCATCATTCAGACCTAACGTAGGTAGGTTCCGCTTCGCTGAAAAAATAAGTCTTTGTGCTCTAGCTGTGGACACTGTCAAGAGCGTGTCAGGGGTTTGCTTCACGGCATTTTTCCAGGGAGTCCATCCTCTTCTTTATTACTTTTGCTGATGCTATAATGGTATTGCAAAGCCTTAGGAAGAGACTGAGACCCCGCTGTGCTGGACACGGTAGAAGCAGAGATCAGAGAAAAGTATTTGCATCGAAAAAAATGAGATCCCTGCAGTCTAACTTCTCCCACCAGTATTTATGGGGCATGATCTTGCACGTCGGGCCTGGGATGGGGATTGGGGTTCTGCGTTCAGATCCCAGGTGTTTCCCATCAGCACAGGAGCTCGAAGCACCCACCACACTACCACGCACACACCCACGGCCCCGCTCGGAGCGGTCAGCGGTGGCACAGGCTGTCCACGCACGTGCTCCTGCTTTCCCTGCCTGAAGTTAGCGGGCGTGAAGGCAGAGTTTCCCAGCGAGCTACACAGTCCGGGCTCTGCTCACGGCCTCGCCTCTCCTCCACGCTACCGCTGGTCCACACTGCGATGAGAAATTGTACTTCGGCGATCGCTGAGCTGTTTTATTATGCCGTTGCCGTTGGTGGAGTCAGCTGAACTGAACCCATGATCTGTAAGCAAGCGGCAGCCCTAGGAATGGCCAAGGGCTGGCGAGAGGCCACAGTTAATGCTTAGTCTAAGCTGCAAGTGGCAGGTACATTGTAAGTGTGTCCCCTGACTCAGTACCCAACTGCGGTGAGTTTATAGCCTTCGATATTGTTATATTAATCATAAGGAATCTCCCAGTTCCTTGGAAATACAGCAACAAGCTCTCCAGGGCTGGTTTCAGTAGTTTTATTCCTAGGTAATAGCCCTCTCCCTCATTTATAGCTATGTCTAGACACAAAGTGAGGAAGGTGCTATAAACACTTGATGTAAAAACCCTGCCTACCTCCTAATTCCTGCTTTTCACATCCTGACCATGCACAGAGTGCAGAGGCATGAAGTCTGTGCTCACACACCTTCCCGTGCCACCAGCCCTGCATGGCTGCAGCTTGCTGTCCCCAGCACCGGAGCGTGGCGGGTCCCCAGGGGCAGCCCGGAGGGTCCCCAGGGGCGGGAGGCTGTTTGCTCAAGTCCTACAATCTGCCCCAAGAAGATGGCCAAGTGGGAAGGAAAGAGGCAAGGTGTGCTGCAAACCTTCTCGGGAAGATGCAGCAGGAGCAGCTCTGCTCCTGACGGCATTTCTCAGCACTGCCCTTCCAGGCACCCTCTGACCACACAGGTCAAACTCACCCATAAACAAGAGGAAAGAAAGGAGCTATTTAATCCTTTTTTGGGGGATGCTAATTCATTATTGATCAAAACATAATGGGATGAAATCCTAAAATGTTCAAGGCCTCTATGGATGTCAAAAAAGCATTTACTAGGTTTAAATATTGTGTTTAGTGCACCCATAGCTCCAGTGACACCACGCCAGTTATACCTTGTACAGAGGAGCCTCTCTACCCATTTTAAGTCTCCCCAGGGCACTTGAAGTAAGGCCTCTGAGGCAGACAGAGGGGGGTGAGAGTGGCTGGGGAGGATATGTGCTGAAGCCTGGGGACGACCCCACGTCACCGAGACTGGGCACATCACAGGGAAGGAGAATTAAATCACGACCCTATGGGAGATGCTGGTGATGCTGCCCGGGACCAAGGAGGTGAGAGAAGGGGCTTGGGAAGGGGCTGGTTAGCACCATCACGCCTCGGCCACACCGGGCCACTTCAGGACCACATGTCCTCACGTAAGTGTCACACAAGTGTGGCATCTAAAACTTTGGCCTGGGGTTGTGAGGTGCTCAGGTCTTGCAGAATAGCTTGGCCGAGCCAGCTCACACCACCGGTGACAAATCCAGCACCCAGGGCAAGCAGAGGGGCAGTCAGGGACTGATGGCGGGGGAGCCGGTGGTGACTCCGCTGCCAGCAAAGGTGGTGACTTCATCTCATGATGCTAGTTGTTGTCAATTATTTTCCAGCTCTTGTGTGTACTCATGCACTGCACAGCACTTCGGAGCCTTCAAGATGAAAGGTACTTTCACCAGCACTTCAGTGGCTTGTTTCCTATTATAGGTCTGGTTTTGACACTCCCCCACCCTCTTATCTAACTTTCTCTACAAAGCTCTTCTCACTTTTTCATCTTTCTTCTGTGGTCCCTAGCCAGGAAAAAAAAAAACAACTAAAAACCGTATTTATTTCCATTTTGGAAAGCTTGAGGTTAATGAGACACAGTGATCTGGGGATAGGAGACTTTAACAAAGGTGAGTCTTTAACAAAGAAGTCTGCATACCTTTCTGTAAACCCCTCTCTTCAAAATGGCTTGGTGCTTAAGGAAAAAAGACTTTTGTTTTTCACTTTTAACAAGCCCAGTGGATGTTTTAATTAAGTTGGATAGGAATTTTCAGAGTTACTTGATGTGAAAATGTGAGCCTATAAGAACCGCCTTTGATGCTTGAGTTATGTTTTAAACACTTGATGAGTCCTGCAGAGCTGTTAATCCTTTTAGCACAGCTAATAGCTATTGCTAGAGTGCTCATGAAAACCTGTTTTGTTTGTGTCTGCTGAGCTGGAGGCTTCCTCCGAAATGGCAGCAGTCCACCCTGGGCTGTTTGCAGACCCCAGCCCCAGCCGCCCACCGCACTGCTCGGTGTGGGGGAAGAGGACACCTGGGGACCCCAGGGCAAGTGGCTGGTAGATGGGAGCCACAGGGGGCTCCCGGCACATCTAAACGGGGTGACGCCGGACCGCCCCGAGCACCCGCTCGCAGGAGCACATCCTGGTGGCATCCCGGAGCTGTGCTAGGGCGAGGTCAGAGGCAAGCGTGAGCCCCCCCCGTCCCCCTCGGATGGGTCACCCGCACGTGGTGCCCGGTGGGAGCTCAGAATGGTTGCTTAATAGCAGGGCACGCCGCAGGCTGTGCGCGCAATCCTCTGACGTGTCCACAGCTGCTACCTTAAAATAAGAGCTTTCCTTCTCAAATATTTTGAGTTCACCTCTCTCCAGATCTGGAGAGCTACCCCTCACCTTGTGAAAAGGCTTTCCTCTGCTCTGTAGCTCTGGATTTGCTTGAGGGACTGGTAGGGAGGAACTGACTTTGGGGAAATGCAAATGCCTTCCACAAAGGATGCTGCAGGGAGAGATGAAAGCCAACTCCATTTGCATTAGTTCCATAACTCTGGATGTTTTCCCTCTCCCGTTTAGGCTGGCATTCACACACACACGCACAAACGTTTTTGCCATAGAGCTATTCCATTGCCAGCTGCTCCTCCCAGGAGTTTTGAAGAAATCCCCGTTTACACACGAAGCCACTAGTCAGAGCACCAGCAGCAACCTGCGAAGGCAGAGGGAGCACCCAGGTAGCTGTGATTCAGCAGAGCCCCGCCGTGGCTCTCGGGGCCAGCGCAAGCTCGCTCCTGTCCCCCCGTGCACGACACCCCGAGCCTGCAGCGGGACCCGCACCTCCCTCCTGCCACCCCCCCGGGCAGCGTTACGGTCCCATGAGCCAAATAAAAACCAGCAAGATGATGAGCTCCACCACAGTGCACGGGCTGTCCATAGCAAAATACCCGTGGCAATGTATCAATTTGTTAAAGCAGAAGAAGAGGCACGGGAAAACACTCTCTCTCTGGATCTATGTGCTAAATAACTGAATAAGCAGGGCTGCCTCCCAGGTCGGTATGTGCCTGTACACGGTGCTCCTGGGGGATATCCTGCTGCTGCCACTGCCTTTCCACGGCAAGACGGCAGAGGAGCTAGGGCCCAGATCCTCCACTGGGTTTTGGGTTTCCTTTGAAGAGCTCCTCGGAGTGCCTGCAGCACACAGCAGGGCGCCTGGAGCCGGACGGGGACACGGGGACGCGGCTCCAGACTAGAGCTCCAACTGCGATGCTGTGCCAAGCCACGCTCGCTTCCTCAGCTCACTGCTCTGAAACCCTCCTCCAACATTTGCACAGTGTTTTGTATTTATTTCCCTCGTTATTTTTTAAAGGGAGCAGGGGGATACCTCTCTGGCTGCAACCCTGGCTCTGCCAGGTCCAGGGGAGTTTAAGAACAGCTATGCACAAGCAGTCTTTGAAGCCACGGAGGTAAACGGGACGGGGTTGGAGATCCTAGTACTGCTAGTGTCTTAACCAGAGGCGATTTTCTGTTAAACTGGCTTCAACAGGCAGCCAACATCTGTTTTCATTTTGACGGCAAAAGCTTTGCATTGGGAACCAGAGAAAAACCCATTTTATATTCAGCCTGGTCTACTGTTGGTTGCAGCAAAACCTGTAGAGAGCCCTAAAATTGCAGGATCCGTGCTTATTTCATCTTATGTCGGTGACGCTCAGGAGAAGGGGATTTCTGGAGGAGGATTTTGCATGCAGTGGTGCGACTCTTGCACTGACATTCATTCTTGCAGATGAGCCCAGGGCACCCTCTGCACCCGACAGGCACCCGGGGGAGAGGGCAAGGGCCATCTGCGATGTGCAGCCACGGGGTGGACATCCCACAGCCTGAATGCAGCCCGGCACAGTGTCAGATCAAGGAGCTACCCAGGACCCATGGGGCTCAGCAGACTTGGGAGATGTGGAGGGGATGGTACCAGGACTAGGCATTACAGTGGGCTCAGGTGAAGGGAGCTCACAGCTAAATAGGCATCCAGATTCCTGGCAAAAATCACCATGGGACACCTAAACCCTCGTGCCAGCTGCCCTGCTGCCCGACGAGAAGCATGACAGCAGCGTGTCCGGAGTGAGGACTCTGGATCTCAGGAACATCAGATCTGGCTCCCCAGGCAATGCGCCGGGCTGAGCACAACCTCCACGCGGGCTCCGGCAGAGCCGCAGATCGATACCCCACGTCCACGGGAAGTCACGGCTCAGCTGCACAGCCCGTCTGCCCGACGGATGGTTACAGTCTGCCACCGTGCAGGAAAAAGGGGGGAAGGCTGCAAATGGGGATCTTCCAGGTGCAGAAAAGCCCCCCCGAGTAAAATCCACACCCAACAGTACCCACGTCCTCCCATGCACATCCTGTCTGCGGGTGGGCAGTGCCTCTGCTAGTAGGGTAGGAGAAGGGAAAGTCCCACTCAGAACATGTTCAGCATCCCCAGGGGAGGGCCGACCCCCTCACCGTGCCCCGGGGCATGTGGTGACTGCCGGGTTGTGCCACCTCTCCCACGGGCTGTGCCACCTCTCCCACGCTGGCTTTCTGAGGTCAATTGCAAAGGGGAAGGGTTTCCAGCGTGGAGACTGGGAGCATCCCTGTGTGCAAGGCGAGCCTCCCGGCACAGCCCCGCTGCAAGGAGGGCTGGGGGGAGTTCACATTCCCTGGGGAGGACAGACATCAAACACGGCTCTCGCATCCTCCAGATGAGGCCTAGCCGGAGAGCATCCCTGACACTGGGACGGCCATCCGCCGAGGTGAGGCACCCAGCACCCCGAGCCGCAGGAGGCTCTGGGCATGCCCTTCGGGGACACCCCGGTCTCACGGGTCCCACCCCGGGGCTCCCGGGCTGAGGGCAGGTTTCCCGCAGCCAAGTTTGGTCCAAAAGCTTCTCCCACATCAGCCCAAGCAGCGGCTCCGCTCTCCCCCCACCACCTGGCCGCCGACCCTTCTTCTGGGGAGCGCGTTGGCCGCAGCCCCCCGGCACCCCCCCACTGCGGCCGGACGGTGCGCGGCGCTGCCCGAGCGGGACCCCGGCCCACGCCGCTCCCCCGGAGGAGCCGGCGGCACAGCGGCGAGCGGAGGGGAGGGCGAGCGGCCGGCGGGGGGGGGGCACAGCCCGGGGCAGCCCCATCCCTGCAGCATCCGATGGTGGAGCGGCGGAGGGTGGGTGGAGGGAGACGGTGCCCGGTGGGACCGGGGGGCAACGGGGGAAACTTGTGCCGCGTCCGGAGCCCGGCGAGGCGCTAATGCACGGGGGGATGCCCGGAGCCGCGCCGCGGGGGGCGGCGGGGACCCCCCGGTGCTGCCGGCGGTGCCTTACCTGCGGGGGCCGCTCCGGAGGCTGCAGTCCGCGCCGTAAATCCGTGTGCCGCGTGCGGCGCCGGGCGGGCGGGCGGGTGCCCCCCCCGCCCCGGGGCCGCGGAGCCCCGGCCGCCCGCCGCTCAGCCCCGCGGCGCCCGCCGCCCCCGCCGCGCTGCCCGCCGCCCCGCCTCGCCGCCCGCCGCCCCGCCTCGCCGCATCGCCGCCGCTGCCGTCGGGGGCTGCGGGCCGCCCCGCCGCCGCTCGCCGCCCCGCCGCCCGGCCCCGCGGCCCCGCGCCGCGCTCCGCCGTCCGCGGGAGGCGCGCTGGGGGCGGGCGGCGGGGCGGCGCGCCGGTGCGGCGGGGAGGGGGGGCCGTCCCCACCGCCCCCTCCGCCCCGCGCCGCCGCGGGGAGACCGGCCGCCGCCGGGCGGGGGGCTGCGACACCCCCCCCCGACCCGCCACCCTGTCTGCAGGAGCTGGGGGCAGCCCCGTCACCCCGGACCCCGTTCCCGCGAGCTGGGGTTTCCTCCACCGCCATCCTGCGGCCGGGGACCCCCCTCCCCGTTCCCGCACCCGGGAGCAACCCGTCCTCCGGGATCCTGTCCCTGTGTCGCTGGGCGCTGAGACTGGTCCCAGATCGGGACACCCGTCCCCATTCCTAAGAGCGACATAAGATGCCTCCATCTCCCCGTCTCCATCCCCAGCCCTGGAGGCTGCGGTCAGTCCTACAGCCCCGGGGAGTCCTCAGCCCCAGCCCCTGGATCTGGTCTCCGTGCCAGAGCCCAGGACTCCCTGTCACCATCCCGGGGAGCTGTATCGATCCCGGAGTCCAGGAGGCTGCCCTTAAACCCTTCTCCTGGCTGTGACCCGGGTGTGGCTCACCTGCTCTGGTAGAAAATGGGGAGCGGGCTGCCCAGTCTTTTCCCCCACCCTGTAGCCTGTCTCCCCATAGCAGAGGTTCTGCACCATCCCATGGGGCACTCAGGCCAGGCACATGCCCTGTCTCAGCATCAATTTTCCAGTCCCGCTCCTGCCCCTGCTATGCCTTCCTACCTCTCCCAACCCTGCAGGTATGATGCATCATTGCTGTGGCAGCTCTGACCCCAACAGCACTGAAGGCACCCTGCCATAGGTGAGCTTTGCGCGTGGGTGACAGGAATGGGAGCTGACGCCATGAGAAATCTCTTAACTCCACAGACCTTGGCTTTTGACAGCAGTGGTTGAAGTGCGGTGAGTCCTGTCCTAGACACCCAGCCTCAGCTGGAGCGTTTCCTGGGGTGCAGAACTGGCGATCCAGGAGAAGAGGCTCCTTGGTTAGCTGTCTTCATCACCGAGGACATGCAGCACTGGAAGGGCAGAGGGATACCAGCCTGCAGCCCTGCTCGCACCGCTCCTACCCACAGGCTCACATTGCTAAGAGGAAACTGTTGCACCCTCAGTCTTTGCAAAGGACATCACTGTCCCTTCATGGCATGAACGGGGGACCCTTGTGAGATGCAGGATTGACTGGCCAGAGTCTCCACTGCCTCTCAAGCAGCAGTTACCCCTGACACGTCTGACTGGCTCAGCTCCCTGATGTGGCTACAGTTCCTCTGCATTGGCATGCTAACTACTGGGAAATTATCGAACCCAGAGCCAACCGTTTCTCGAGGTAAAGGCTGGAGGCTGCTCCATAGCAGGTCACTACGCCGGGCTGGGGACACTTCCCGGGGGGAGGCTGTGAGCACCAGCAGAGGGGGGTGCCTTCACAGCCTCTTGCCTTGAGCCGAAGCTGCGCCAATAAATGAACCCTCTGCAATTATGGATGGGGCTATGTGAGAAGGGGGCCCTCTCGGGCGGCTGAATGAAAGCAGATTAAGGCAGCAAGTGTGTTTATATGCATATGAGCTTAATCCACTAACCAGATCAATCAAAGCTGCAAGTGATACTTTTCCCCTGAAGTGCCTTGCTATTCCTGTGCCTATTCCTACATCGCTGCAGGAAAAGCTTTGCCTGGCATGTACAGCAGGCAAACTGTCCTCCTACACCTGGACCCGCTTTATCTATGCAGGCCAGCCACAACCCTAATTTCCAACCATGTTAATTGGTTATCTGTAGATTGCTATGAGGGACCTGTGGCCATGCCAGGTATGGCAGGAAGGCCTCAATTCTGAATTGGAGCACCAATGCAGTTGGGATGTGAAGTCTTGCAAAGCAGGGCGATTTAGAGATCTCTCGGTGTACTCTCGGTCACTTATCACACTTACACTGAATTATGCTTCACTTACACAACCTCTAAGGTTGCTACTCCAGTGAGGCAAAGCCAGCTCTTATGCTAATGTGACTATTTGTTAGTCTAATAACTCTTACTTGCATTTACTGTGCGGCTTAATGTTGTCAACACTCTTTAATTTCGGTGTGAGAGTGCTTTTACAGTGAATTATAACAGTAGAGGTTAATTTGCAGAAATGCAACTTTCCAACAGGCCCATGTCCGTGGAGCTTATAGCCGGAGAGATTTGTACGCCGTCACACCTGACCTCATGCACACCACAGGCTGCTTACCCAGTTACTTCTGCACTGGACCTTGTATTTGCGTTGGCCATCTCTACCGGTTTCTTCAGCCTGGAGTATGTCTGTGTTTGCAGATCACTCGTGAGCCCTGCTGAACCTCCCGAGACCGTGTCTCTCCGTGTCCCGTGCCCACAGGTCCACACTACCTTACCTCCCAGGTATGCTGGGTGGCAGGAGACATGACAGAGCAGGCAGCACACAGGACATGAGCTTGGAGAGTTTAACCGAATGAAAGCACTGGGTCATTTGAGCCAGTTCAGAACAAGGTTTAAGGATTTTAAAGGTCCCTGTTTGGAAATATATATTAGTTGGTTGTCTGTGTCATAAATCTCCCCATTTATCCTGCTGGAGCTGGATGAATAATTGAAGAGAGGTTTGTGGCTAATTGATTTCCTGATCAGTGTAAAGAAATCATGAATAATTTATCCGACGAATATTATTCAACCATCCATAAAGCTGGTCAGTTACTGAAAATAATTAGTTGCAAACACTCAATTTTTTAGCCGATGGCTTTGTCCGTTCGCAAACACACCTCACACTTCTCGCCCTCCAGCATGGGTCCCCATGGATTTCTCCTGGGCTCGGAGCAGAGGCTGCTCTTCGAAAGAGCCTGAGCACTTCACCACGGCTCTTCTGCTCCATCCACTGCTTCATGTGCCGCTGGCAGGAGCTCTTTTCTGCTTCATCCTCACATTGCAAAGCTTCCCCTTCCTCCCCATGTCCTTGCAAGTACAGGCCCTCTGGGTTGCACCCAACTTTTAAAGTAGGATTCAGCAAACATCCCCCATGCGGAATCAAGGCGTTCAGCAGCTTTGCTGGTGGAAGGGGAAAATGCAAGCGCATATGTGTGTGACACTGCTCCTGGCTCTTTTCAAGTGCCAGCTTTGCTATGTTGGTTTAGTCCCATAAAGGTACCTTTGCATCCAACCTTCAGGGCGGAGACGCTGCCCCGTGCCTGCACGGCTGGGCCGGCGAAGGGACGGAGCAGAGCGCTGGGGCGAGCACAGAGGAGGGGGAATATCCCACCCCGGCTTCCAGACACGTCAGGGCAGAACCAGGCTCCGATTCCATTTTTAAGTTTACACCTTTAGGCAGGCCACATAAGCCTGTCACAGCCACCTCTTCTGAGTTCCAAAAAAAAGAGGAAAAAAAGAGACTTCAGGGTTTCTCTAGGATTGCTATTTATTTTCCAGTTCTTGCATGCTAAGATTTCTGAGAAAACAAACTACCTCTGGAGGCTCTTTGATGTTATTTGCCTTCTAGCAGAAATCCTATCAGATTCTCCTGTGGTTCCCAGATCTGGCGGGGGCAGCTCCCCTCCCTCCTCCTTTTCCAGCCCCAAGCAACACACAGGCACCCTCCCCATTGAATTACCATCATCTTTCCCCTGCAGCACCCTCTCTGAGTGACTTCCTGGGCTCACAAGCAGTTGCAAATTTGTTCTCTCGGTGGCTGGGGATACCGAGCAGCAGGATCCAGGAGCTGCCTGGCATGTGTGCGCTCCTGTGCCAGGCTGCTCTCATTTGGGAATGAGAGTATCCTCTTCCAGTTGAAACTGGGGCAATTCAGAAACCCCTCCAGAAGTCCTACTATGTTTAATTTTAATGGAAATAGGACATTTGTCCGAACACACAAGCTTGCTGTCCCTCTTTGGGTGCAGAGAGCTCCTTCCCTGTGGGAACCCCACAAGTTTGTGCCGGCATCTGCAAGCCTTGAGCAGTTTGGGGGTGTGATTTTGTGGAGAGCTCAGAGGATGCCCAGCCTTGAGCAGGGCCGGTGAACGCCCCTGAACGTGAGCTGCTGCTGCTGCTGCTGCAGCCTCGCAGGGCTGCTGCTGCAGTCTGCGCCCGCCTGCTCCGCGGGAAGTTCACAGCCTGGGACCGGGGGGTTAATTTCATTATGCAATGTTTGTAGCCAGAGTCAGGAGTTTAATTATCTCTTTCCTTTTCTTGCTGGCTCTCAGCAAAGCCACGTCTGCTCTGCTCTGTGCGATGCTCAGCCATGCCTGCGAGAAAGTGGGCTTGTCACACAGCAGGGAGGTGGGGGACGGAGGCTGCAGATCTAAAGGTTTGCAGCTGAAGTCCCTGCTTTGCGTGCTTACCTCCGGGCGCTGGTCACTGATGCCAGACTGGGAATTTGCACGTAGTCCTTACGGCCCAGAGAGAGGGGATGTGCACAGTCCTCTGGGTCTGGGACCCCAGCTCCTCTGGTGCCCCAGAGCATCCCCCTGCGCTGGGCTGCGGCAGCTCTGTTGCCACGAGCAGCCCGCGAGGGTCGGGGTGCAGCCCGGGATGGCAGCTCTTGCAGGCCACTCACAGCTGGTGCCGGGGGACCAGCCAACACCCCTTCTCCTTCCTTCTCTCTCTCTCTCGGGGCTGTCCTGCCCCGGGACTCTGCACGCTGCCAGGGACGGCTAACCCTGGCTGCTGGGGAGCCGGGGCTGCCAGGGCTGCTCCGCCACCTGAATTTACAGTGCTTTAATGTATTCCTCCCTTCCCCTTGCAGCAGATGCTCCGTGTAAATCAGCGCCGCAGATGAGCCATGCTGCTCTACACCAGCTGGGACTTTTGGTGCTGGAAAACTTTGTTGTGGCCTTCAATAAATACGGGGAGGCATTAAGCCAGGCTGAGCTGCCTGCCAGCCCACCCTACCCACCCAGAGAGGCTCCTGCAGCCTGTGCCGGCGTCGGGTGAGCCGGGATGGTCCTGAGAGCAACGGAGAGGAGATGCCTCGCGTGTGCGCATCCCTTCGTGGGGGGAAGGGCTGTCAGAGAGATGTCCTGGATACCCCCCCTGCCTTGATGCCTTTATCTTTGCAACCAGCTTTGGAGAGAGCCCGCCTGGAAGCAACGGCAGTGATGCATGGGTATTTTTCACCTTCAGATTTGCTGTTGAGCTTGTTTAGGTGGAGGATGGGCTTAATGGTCCAGGCTTAGAAGAAAGAAGGGGGAAAGTTTGCTCAAGACAACCTAATTGATCTTAATGAGACAGGAAGGGCTTTGTGCTGCAAACACCAGTGTTTGTTTTGTGGGTTTAATGTGATTTCTGGCTGGATTTGATTACTCTGGGGAAGTCCTCTGGCCTAATAAACAGAGCCGTAGGGAATTAGCACTGATAATTTCAGATGCTGCTCTCAGCCCGAAACAGCACAGCGTTCCAGGGTGGAAACAGAACCTGTGGGGGGGGTTTGGAAAGGTAATTGCGAATGGATTCAATTAGCTCCCAATTACCAGACAATTTGGGCTGCTCTGGTGGGTGGGCAGCAGCCAGGGCTGGGTGCCCAGGGAGAGGGCATACCGGGCTGTGTCCTCGAATAGGGTGACACCGAGCACCCTCAGGCACCCAACGGGGGCTGATGCTCCCAAAGAGCCAGGAACTTGTCTGTGGAAAGCCTTGTGGTTTTTTTCCCCAGTTGATAATGATGAAAGCGGTTGTTTTCAGGGGGAAAATTCTTTTCCAAACCCAGGGCATTTGGATTGTTACTCTCCTAGAAAATGGTGTAATTCCCGCTTTCCCCTAAACTGAAAAATGGGACTACAATGTGGTTTTGTGCTTGTTTTTTATTGGTATCTCCTTAAACGGAAGGGGAAAAAATGACTCTGAATCTCACAGCTGCTGCTGAAAAAGTGGTTCTCCAGAGAGCAATGTTTCCACTGAGAGGTTTCTTCATGCCTGCCAGCGGCTGCCTGTCCCTGTGGGCTCCCTGGGGTGCCTCCCTCTCCGAACCTGCAAGGAGGTGGCCAAGCTCATGCCGGTGACACACCTTGCTCCTGCAGCCATGGCTTCAGCCGTAGCCGAGCAACGTCCCCGAGATGCCGCGACCTGGCATGCCTTGGGAAAACGAGTGCGGGGACGGTGCCCAGCTCCTGCTGCCATTCTCGGCGCTGCTTGTTGCACCCTCGCCAGGCACCTCCCTGCTCGGCCCCTGGCACCCCCCGGCGCGGTGCCTCCTGCTGCTGCTGGTGCCAGGGGAAGGCAGGCACTGCCCTCAGAGGGACACCAACCATCTGAGTCCAGTGATGCCCTCATGGCAAGGGGAGGGGGAGGCAGGGGGAAGCATTTGGTGAAAACAAAGCAGAAAGCTCTTTCCTTCTAGACAAGCAAAACGTGGAGACAAATCACCGCAAGCTCTCCTTTCTTCCATCAGTTGGAGGGAAAAAAAATGCTCATTTGTCTTTTTTTTCCCCTTCCTTTCTTTTTTTTTTCTTCCCTTTGCAAACAAAACTAATGAAAAAGAGTCTCCCTTCCTGAAATTCCTTCCCCCTCCTCCAAATCTGTCCCTGCGGATACGGCTGGTACATGGCTCTGCACAGCTGTAGAGACAGGGCAAAGCCACCTCCCCATCGTCCCCAGCCTGTCCTCCCCACTCGGCCACCCCCCAGGGACAGGCAGAGCCAGGGTGGCAGGGGCTGAGTCATGGGGAAGCCATGCCTCTGCATCCCAGGGAACATCATGGGAAGAGCAGAGAAGGAGATAAAGATTATTTATAGCTGCAAGAGCAATTATACGGAGCTGGTGTAGAGGAGCTGGCAGGCTGCCGGCTGCGCAGGAACGGTCACCCCTGGGAGGCAGTGGGACGGGGGTCCGGGAGCTCACGGGGGGTCTGGGGGGCAAGGCTGTTCCTGCCGGGGCCGGGGCATGCCTTAGCGTCCGGCTGGCTGCGCTCCATAGGAAAACCAGGAATAGTTACTGTCCGTCTCTGCCTTTTCCGCATCAGTATAGCACTGGGTTACAGTCCCCAGCTCCCCATCGCTCGGCTTCCTTCAGAGCTTGAAAAATCCCCTTTGCTGTTTTCTTGCCCCCTTGGACCAGGGATTTGTTCTGCTCTTTGCTTTTGCTTCCCAGATCAATTTGCTGCGTTTCACATTGATTGTTGTCTGTTTTCCCATTCTGGCTGTTGGTGGATTTTGCTTTTTATTGCTAATCACTCTTCTTGCTCCTCTGCTGGGGGAGATACTTCCCAGTTCGTTTTTAACTGATGTTAAGGAAGTTAAACAATATTTACTAGAGATAAATATTTTTGAATCAGGGGGTCTGGACAGGCTTCTGGTGGCTGCTTTGGCTTGCAGCTCTTACCAGAGGCCGGCGGTACCCTGAAATACTCTCTCGTACTCAAAGCCATCGGGGCTGAGGCGAGGCCATGGTCCCACTGTGCGGTTTATGGTTGGAGACCGAACGGCTGTACAGGGAATGCACCGCTGGAGACCGTGCGGGCAAGACAACAGCTCGCTGCAGAAGCCCAAGCAGCTGCAACGCTGGGCTATATTTAATTTCAAATGAAGGTTCCTGTTTAATTTCTGGGAGGATTTCAGACTGAGAGCTAATAGGGGGACAGTTGAGGTACACCTAAGCCTCTTTGCAGGGCACTTGCTGGGCCTTTCAGGAGAAGCTGGGGTGGTGCGGATTGCTTTTCTCAGGGAGGAGGAGAGGTCCCAGGCGGGAGGAAGGCCAGGGAAGGGTGGGTTGCACAGCCGTGACCCCAGCACCAGGCAAGGCACGGGCAGGGCAGCGGGCAGGCAGGCTTCAGGCAGCAGCACGGCCCCGGGAGGACGAACCGCCCAGAAATGGCTTTGGAGGCAACTGATGGCCTTTCAATGCTTTTTAAAAAGAGACAAATGATTCAGGCCAGAGCTGCAGAGGAGCAATTTGGATAACAAGAACTTCTGTCTGATGAGATAGATCTGTCAGGTGAGGTTTATTAATCCGAAACCCTGGCTGAAGCTGTCAATTCAATCAAGGACCGGAGCTGCTGGCCTTGCTCCTCGCCCTGCGAGTCAGCTGGCTTGGCGAGGCGAAGGCACGGGAAGGCTCCGCACATCATCCCCCTTTTACCTTGGGGGGTTTTTTTTAGCCATTGGAAAACTTGAAAAAAAAAGAGGTTGGGAAATCTCGCCAAAGTCTCCGTTAAAAGGCTGCAAGCTCAAGCTTCAGAAATTAGGCAAGGCTAGTTTTATGGTAGGCGGTTTGACCTTCGTTCTGCCCCCATTTACATTACGATGCAGTGTTTAGTTAAATGATCACTTACTCCTTTCTCCTGGGGCTTTTCTCTCATTCCAGTCCACATGGAGCAAAATTAAAGTTGCGCAGGAACCACAAATTTGGTTTTTCCCAACATTTGAGAACTTAATTTGCTGCCTGAACAACGCTTTTTTAACAGAGCTTTTTGTCTGTAGTATCTTAAATAATTTGGTATTAGTTCCATTCCCACGGAATTCATGGGATAATTAGCTCTTGGTTATAAGTGAGAAGCATATAGCATCGTTACCTTGCCTCCCCTAACGCGAGGCTTTGCATGTCACCGTGGTATGGTTTTTCTATTAAAGGAGGCTGGTTGGTAAATGCCCCAAGAGGCTCTCTTGATTCACGTGCTGCCGGCCAGGCTTCTATATTAAAAACCCATTTAAAGTTCCCCAGCAAAATGTGTGAATTAGAAAAGTTAGATTGTATTAATTCTTTCTTGAATGTCCCAAGGATAAGCAAGCCCAGGATGCAGCTCTCTGTTCCCGTACGCTGCTCCGCGCTAATGTGCGCTAATTTTCCTGGGGAGCTGGAGGTATCGCTGTCGAGCGGTGCTCTTACAGATAGGTTACTGGAGCTTTGTGCAGCAAAAATGGGCTTATTTTCTGCGGAGAGGATGGTGAATTTGCATCTCAATACATACTTTTTCCTTGACGGAATTTTCCATTGTAGGAGTAATAAATTCTTCTCGTGGGTAAACTGCTCCAACCATCTCACCTGTGGGATGTGTGTCCCCAGCCCTCGCAGCCTCATCACGAAGGTGCTGGCAGGGAAACCCTGGCCTGGCCTAAAGGGTGCTATGAAAAGGCAAGGAGTGAAGACAAGCCATCCATGCTCTGTGGGCTGGCTGCATTGCACAAGTAGCCGGGCTGGAGACGACCGGTACGATGGGCAAAGCTGCCCAGCGTCTACCTGAGACTGAAAATGCCACAGCAGCTGGAGGATTTTGTATTCCTCCCCAAATCCCCCAGCAGCTGGAGCCGGGGAGGGGTCGTGGGGAGGGGGGCTGTGAATTGTAGCTGCATGGGAAGACATGGCTCTGGAAAGGAGCAGATAATCGTGGTGGTGATGAACTGCGTGAATCATTTAGAGGGATGTAATCTTGCACCATATGTTATGTGTCAGTACGTGGAGAACGTGTCGCATCCATTAGGATAATAATTGCACAGTTCATCTTCTTTTTTGGCAAAAAAAACCCCATTCTCTAGACTCAGCAGCACTTGCGGGGCAGAGATAGGCTGCCTGTAGCACTGCCTTCCTCGGGCAGAGAGACGGGGTACCAAGGGCAGGCGCCCGGGGAAGCGTCAGGCTGTCCCGAAGGAGGGGAGAGGGAAACAGCTGGGTGGGAAGGGAGCTGGGGGTAGGAAATACTGCTTCAGCGGGCCAAGAGGACTAAATAAAACATGAGATTTTCTGTGGCATCTGCAAGGAGGTCAGGATGGATGCCAGATCCTGGGTGTAGGAAAGCCAAAGGCTTTTGCACATTCACATCTTCCTCATTTCCAGCCAGAAATGCTTCAGCCTCTGAATTTTGTTAAGCCTTTTCTGTGAGATTAAAACCGCCCTGCTGCTAGAGATGCCCTCCTGGCTAGGGCTCTGGATCGGTGCCCCTGCCCTTCTGCACCTCCCTGGAGGGCTGTGCCGGAGAGCCTCGCGGAGCAGGATGGGTGGCACTGGCACCAGCAGGAGCGGCTGCCGTCCCCGAAGGACCCCACGCACTGCGGGGTGGTGTGGGGGCCGGCAGCCGCGCGGGCAGCAGGCAACCCCTGCGGGCAGCATGTGCAGAAGGGGTGGCCACGCGTGCAGCCGAACCGCCCTCCCAAGGTTCACGGGGTGCCGCCGCTCCGGGCGGGAATTAGTTTTCATTAGCAGTTTTCCAGGCTTTTAGGCAACCAAGCAGCCATGCCTGAAAGAGTCTGGGGTGAGCTGTCATTATCGCACAAAGGTAGCTAAGCTCCCAAATCCTATTAGTGGAGAGGGAGGAGGCGCTGCGAATGGCCTGAGGCAAGACAGGATCCAGCTGTGACAGCCAGGGAAGGGCAGCATCGCCTTCCCCCACACCTCGCCTCCCCCCACACCTCGCCTCCCCCCACACCTCGCCTTTCCCCACACCTCGCCTCCCCCCACACCTCGCCTTGCCCCACACCAGCCAGACTGATGGTCTTTTCTCCCCCAGGCCAGCCGACGCGGTGCAGCCTGCATCCTTCCAAAACTACGTAGCATCCGTGGTACCCACTGTCCCCGCTGGGGACTGCCCCTACCACCCACCTCCTGCCACCGTCCCCCTGGGCTCCTCTGCCCGCTCCCTGCTCTGTGAGTGCCTTTATACATGGAGGAGCTAAAATTCAGCCCCTCGGCTCCCCCGTCAAGCAAAGTTGTGGCTGTGGCTCTCCTGCCGACTTACATTGGCTTGGCGGGTGAAGGTTACTGTGCAAATTAACTATATTTAGCCTTCCAGGTTTTCGTAAGATGCTTGATTCAAGCATTACATGACATTTCCATTTTAAAAAATACCGCTGCCTAACATCAATAAAGTGTAAGTTAAGAGGCAGAAAAATTGGCGAGGCTGGAAATTGCCATCAGCAGAGAGTTGTCACCCACGGCTGCTGCTGCCGACCTGGGGATGCCTCCGGGCTGTCCCGTGCCGCGGGCAGGGAGCGGTGCCCTGCGGCGGGCAATGCCCAGGTGCAGTCGTGCGGGCACACACAGGCCCTCCACACATGCACACGGATGCTCGAGGGGACAGGGCCACGTCTTCGCTCCAGGGGACTGAAGGAGAGCTCTCGTGCACAGCCTCTCCTGTCTTGTGCTATCCGTCCCGCCGCGGGTGCCTCCTGCCCGTCTTTGTGCAAGTCCTGCTAACAGTGCTCCAATTTCGCAGCTCTGATTTATCTCCCCTGCTCCTCCTCCTCTCCAGTGGCATAAGCCCATAAGGCTTTTCAAAGTGCAGTGGCACCGAGGGACCTTCAAACAGACATGTCCCCCGCAGCGAGCGGGCACTGGCGCCTCTTCGTTCCAAAAATCGTGGCAGTGAGAGATGCTGAATCCCTTCCGAAACGAGAAGCCCCGTGGGGCAGAGCTGTGCATGGGTGATGCCAGCCAGCCCTGGGGAGCGGGATGGGTTGGGGGTGCCTGCAGCCCTGGGGGTGCTCTGCTCCCCAAAGCCAGGAGCGCTTGGGGGGAGACAGCATCACCCCGAGCTGGGGGTGCCTCTGCCCAGCTCACACACCATCGCCTTCCACGCTCCGGCATTGATTTTTTTGGTCCAAAAGGCTGAAAATAATCAACAAGGGAACAGTGGGCTGACTTTTCTTTCCAAGCAATTTTTACCCTTCCCTGATTGCCTGGAGTGTCCCTTGGACTTTCTAGTGATAAAGTGCCAAAAAAAAGCTAGTGGTCTCTGCCATTTCTGTGTCCTTAATGGCAGAGCGTTGCAAAGGGCTTAACAAGCCACCCCGACACCACACGGGGGAACGGTGGCTGTCCTGCATCTCCAGCTCCCAAATTGGGAGGACTGGGAAATTTTTCATTCACCAGAAATTCCAGCAGAAATTTTAAGAAGAAAATGCCATTACCCAGAAGGGACCGTGGCCATGGCTGGAGCTGTGGAGCGAGGACCAGCTGGGAGTTTGCCAAGGAAATGCACGCTTGTCGGGGATGCGTGGGGCTCCCTTTCAGGTCCAGCACCCAGACCAGGATTTTGGGGAGCGGACACCAACCTCACACCACTCAGAGCCCTTTTACTTGCATTTCCCACCCTGACGGTGCAGTTGGGGCTGGGAGCAGGGGAGGATGAGAGCACAGGCAGCTCCAGCGAGCTTTCTGAGGCTTTCCGCGTGTTACACTCTCCATCAAGTGATTTTCACCCCACAGCAAGTTCAAGGGACCGCGGTGCGCAGCGAAGAATTACAATAAAATTGAATTATTCTGGCATGAGAAATTTTTCTCCTCGCCATTTGTCAAGCTTTCTGCATCTTGTTCCAAAGCAAAGAAAAATCACCCAGCGATCCATCAGAAAAAGGAAAAAATATAAAACCTCCGCAGCAGGTGTGTTGGATGGCACGGCATCCGAGCAGCCCCTGGGGGGCTCAGGCTGTCTGCAGGGCTGCTGGACCCCCCCCAGCCCATCCCCCTGGTGTCGTCCCCCTCCGTCCCCAGTGCCAGGTGATTTCTGACAAAATAATCTGCAGCAAAATAACTGATGTATAACGTCAGGCAGGACAGTCCCGGGTCAGGCTGTGTCCAGGGGCAGGTTTCCTTTGCCCTCATGGGGGCTGGAAGCGGGGTGGTATTGCAGAGGTTGTGCTCTCCTGAGCCCCCCCAGTACAGCGTGCCAGGGAAGATTCACCTGCAAAATGAATTTCATATTGATTTCTATAGCTAGATGCCTGGTCTACTGCAATTCTTTATTAGGGAGCTGAGCAGCACACGGCGACGGGAAACTGCAAGGAGGGCTTGAACTGCAGAAGGGTTTTCTGAAAATCCAGGAGAAACTCATTTTGGCACAGATCTGATAGAAATAACTTGGATTTTATTAGCAATATAGGGAAATGAAGCAAATCGTTGCCCTTCCCTCCTCCGCCCCAAAAAATCATTTTGAATCGGTCAAACTTTGTGAAATTGGAATGAAATGGAATTTAGCTTGCGTTTTTTACATTTTTTTTCTCCCAGAAAAGTCTTGGGGAAAAAAAATGAGTCGAAGATTTGCCAAAGGCCACTGAGATTTATTTCATTCAGAAAGCAGAAATCTAAATTTTGACTCTAATTAGATATTTGACAACCCGATGCCATTCCCAGACCTGCTCCATCAAACCGAAGCGGAACAGCATTCAAAAGAAAGACACCTCCAAATGCCATTCATCTTTTCTTCTGCCTTTGCTGTCTGCGCTGCTCGGCCGTATCCTACCTATGCTCAGGCTCTGACAACCCAATTTTAGCCTTAGGGAATTCCAGATCCCACCACGCATCCTCGCTCCATGCCGTCACACCCAAATATGAAGGAGACAAGAGGCTGGGATGCACCCGGTGCCTTGCTCCTGCTTGGGAAATTTGGGGACTGCGGAGAGCCCGTGGGCGCTGCTGGGTATGGGGGGGGAATGCTCTGCACCCCAGACCTCGGTCTCTGCCTGAGCCCTCTCCGGAGTCTCCTGCCCCGCTTTGTCCTGCTCCTTCGCAGGTCCTCACCAGGGCAGCGCCCTGCGAGCACCCCCGGCAGCGGCTGCACCCCCTCCTCCTGCAGCCCCTGCCAGTTTGCACAATGCGTAAGGGGTTTTGCCTACTTGCACTGGGGTTTGTTAGAGTATACGGGAAATGCCACCATGAAGGAGGAAAATATTCTGCTCTAGAAGGGACAAATGGGGAGATGGGGAGCTCCATTCCCTCCCTGTGTAGGGAACGTGTTTCTTCTTTCTTCCGAAGTGAGATTATACCCAAATCTACATGTTCCTCCAGAAGATTTTGATGAAATAGCATTTTTTGGATGAAATGACTTCGTCAAAAGGTGTCCAGCCAACTCTATTCTGCTTTACCACATCTGTTTGATCTGTGAATACTGCTTCTCTCTTTCTATTCCCTTTTATTTTGACCTAGAAAAGGTCAAACTCATAGAGCTTGTTTGAACTTTGCAGAAGAAGGTGTATTGGACTCGGCATATGTCATCAGGGGTGGAGGAAGCAGCGAGACGTGGCTCAGTGGCCAAATGGGTGAAGGGCTGGGGAAGGGATTCAGCCTACAAGGCAGCCCAGGGCGGAGCACCGCGTGGGGACCGAGGTGACTCCAGCAGCGCTGAGTCCCCTCACCGTCCCCTCCCGCCATGCGGCTTGGCCAGGATCTCTGCCCCCCCCCCGCCCCCAATTCATTAGACGCCCTCGTTAGTGCTGCTGGAACCACAGCCCTGATTACGACCTCTGGCCCCAGCGGGGTGTTTCTAAGGGCAGATACCGAGCCACGCGCTCGCTCAGTCCCATCAATGGCAGTTCTCAATGGCTTCTGCAACCTTTGGGCACCAGCCACAAGCGCTGTGCTTGCCCAGGGTCTGCCAGAGGTGAGGGGCTGCTCCCTGGCCAAGGGGGGATCGAGCCCCGCAGACCTCCCACCCGCCAGCCCCCCCGTGCCTCCAGCCCAGTGGCTTCATGGCTGCTCATGGCGCATGGGGGGCTCCTGTTGCAGACGCAGCACCCCACCAGTTAGCTAAGGGCAGCTCCCTAAAACACGGGCAGAAGGAGCAGAATATCAGCCACACCAGAAATCTCAATCCTTGCCTTGCAAAGGGTTGCCTTTGTGTCTTAAGTGTTTCTTCCCTGCCCTCCGAGCTCCTGGTTCACCGCTCTTTTAGCCGAGGCTGCCTGCGCGGTGCCAGCTGGCAGGAGTTCCCTTTGACAGCCCAAATCTGACAGCAGCCAAACACCTTGAACTTCAGCAAGTATCACTGTAGATATTAAAGGAAAAAAAGTTGCTGTCCTTTCAAAGAGTTTTTTTTCTTAAAAAGAAAAGAAAGCCACAAGGCTTTTTCCTGTTAAAAAAAAAAAAAAGAGTTTAAAAGTCAGTACTTTTTGTTTTGTTCTGTATAAAGCTCTTCTTAAAAATTTCTTTTAAGAGAGGTGCTTTGCCCCCACCCAGAGGTGGTTCCCAGGGCCAGGCTCTGCCTCAGCACCAGTCTGGTTTTTCTGGGTGCAGAGCTGGACAAGTCAACAAACCTCTGCTCTTTCACTCCTCTGACTATTTTGAATAGTAAGAAGGACCTGTCGTGGTTATTTTGTGTCAGTGTCAACACAAAATTGCACTCCTTCAGAGTTCTTGGTGGCTCGTAAATACCAAATAAATTAATAATGTCATTTACCATTATGCAAGAAACCATTTCCTCGAATCTCAAATGAGAGAGGCTTTCAGATGTGACTGGTTTGTCACTACTCTTTACATTTTCCTTTGGATACAACTAATAATTCTGTTGCTTCATATTAAAAAAGAAAAAGGAAATATTACACATTGGGTGTTTTTTGCCACTGAACACTTCACCATTTTTTTCTCTTTTTTGGTGGGGAGGAGGCAAATCCAACTTTCCAAATTCTCCTCCAAGACATTTGACAGAAGGTTTCCCCTGGCCCTGGACAGCAACGCACAGGAACCCCTGGCTGGGAACACGATGCCAGGAGCTTTGCTGCTGTCTTCCCCTGCCAGTGCCGCCCCTCCACCCCCTCCATCCCCTCCATCCCCTCCACCCCCTCCATCCCCTCCATCCCCTCCATCCCCTCCATCCCCTCCCTCTCCTCCACGCCTCTCCCTGCCAGCCCTGGGGAAACGCTGCTGCTTCATGGAGGTCTCAGGCACACACACACCGTGGGAACCTCTGTGCCTTCCAAACCTGCTCTCAGATAAGCAAGAAATACACATTAATCTAATTACCAGTGTCCTGTAAGAGCAAATATTTAGCTAGTGAAATCAAGGTAAGGAAAAAAGAGCTTGTTTAAAATAGAGCCCAGCAGGCTTTATACAAATGACATTCTTCCCAAAAGAATGTCGTTCTCTGAGTTCATTGAGACGTCAGGTCCCCAGCACGGCCTCTCTGCCTGGCCATGTATCTCAGCCCACTGGAGACCAAGCGCAAGGGACCTCGACCCAACTTTGAGCCCCAAACCTGTTGATCATCTGCTTTTGCAGAGGAAAGGCAGTTTGCATCGCCTCCCCCCGCAGACGCCGCTGTCCCTGGCAGAGCCCGCCCCGGGGAGCGCGCCGACCCCCTGCCCTGCCGGAGGTCGGCCTCGGGTCCGGCTGGCATGGATGCTGGGCTCCCGGTGGTGCTGAGCACCCTTGCTCCGGTTGCCCCGGCCGTGGTTCGGGTGGCTTCTCACCGGCGCTCTCCTTGTGTTGGCGCCTGCCCATGTCCCTCATCACTCTTCGTCCCCAGGGCTCATTTCTCCCTCTCCATGGGTACGTGCAGCTCCAGCATAGGACCCTCACGGGTGTTACTGGTGAGAATGGGTTGGGACATGTTTATTGGGAAGCGTCTGTGAGGTTTGTAGTCAGAAATCCCCAGCTATCCGATGAAACTTTATATCAGCACTCAGCATTTGCCCCTGCGGTTATTGCTATTGGGCTGCGCTGCCTTGACTCATTAAGCTTGATGTTTTCTCCATGCCTTTAGGGTCTCTCTGGAGCCCCAAATCGAACTTCTCTGAGGGTTAAAAGAGCCATCGCTCTGCCGCGTTCCTGCAGGACCAGCTCCCCGCATCCCTTATGGACTCCAGGCAACAAATGCAAGGGACTGTCCAGAGGGAAAACAAGAGCAGAGCCTTTCCTCCAGAACTGGCCTTAACTACACACTAAATTTGGGTTAATTATGAACACATGCTCCAAGATAAAACTTGAAGGAAGAGCTGAACATCAAATACACAATGAATCTAATTAACGTGAACACAGCTAATTAGATTTGAATCTGCTCACAATATTGCATGTGTGCTTGAAACTGCTGGCTTTATGGGAGTAATTAAAAAAAGTTAAGTAGGGTTGGATTCACAAATTAAGCTGTCCCAATGATTTCCTTTTAAGCATGTGGTCTTTCCATATAGTGTTGTTTTATTTGATTTCTTGAAGAAACTGTTAGTTGTGGACCATTTATTCCTCCAGAAGCTGACAGATTTGAGTTCCCAGAGCTGCCACCGCTCTTGCAGAGGGAGATGGGGATTTGCAGGAGGAGCCATTCGGCACAATCCTTTAGGGGGGAAAAATGCCTCCTGCCTGGAGGCAAAGCAGCAAGGGCAGGAGCCTGGCAGACACTTGGCCAACCAGGTTGGGGTGGTCAGATCCAAACCTCTCCCAAACCACCCCAGGGGCTTCCCATGGTTGGGAACGATGGAGATCAAGGCAGGTCCTGCCCATGCAGGCTATCCTCCCTGCCGTGAGCCTGTCCCGCTCCTGAGTCTGGACCACGGCTACTGAGCACACCTGGGCAGCACTGGGAGAAGGTGGGTAGGAAGCTTCCCAGGGCCAGCCCAGGTGATGGGAATTGGCCTGGGGCAGGGCTGCTGGGGGATAAAAGGCAGCTCCAGGCTCATGGGAAGGTTTTGGGGGTGGGAGCAGGGTTGGGGATGTGGTACAGGCTTTCAAGAAGAATTGGAAGCTGCTGTGAGGTCCTCACACCAGCTCTGGGATGCTGGGGGAAGGAGATGGTGAATTTATGGCTGAGAAAATGGTGTTTTTCATCTTCCTGTGACATCTAGAAATGGTGAGTACCTGCTGGGGCAGCCCCTCTCCCTGGGAGAGAGCAACCAAGGGATGAAGCCTCTTGGAGCTCTGTTGGGGTGAGCCCCGAGGTGGGGAGGCTCCTGGAGAAGGGCTGTGTGGGACAGCCAGCAAACTCTGCTAGTCCCCCCAAAACATGGTGCAGCTCCTGGGGTCCCTTGCAGTCTGCTGTCTAGTGATGGAGGGGGCCTCTGTATGCAGTGGAAGTGCATACATTAAATAAGATGTATCACATATGTCAGAATGGCTTAACCCCTAATGAAATTGGACTACCCTGAGTCCTTAAAGCTGTTGCTTTGGCAATTTATTTGATTTTTCTTCATCAATTGTAAAGGAGGAGGGAATTGTGCTCTTGGTCTGTGTTTCATGCTTCTAATTCCTGCTGCTTCTCGCTGTCACGTAAAGATGTGGTCTGGTTTAGGCTCCTGACAGCCTCTTTGTAGCTGGAAATCCACCATGGCTGAAGCTGAATGCCCCTGCATTCCCATCCTCTGGTCAGTGGGATGGGGGCTCCAGTCTGGACCAAAGCCCTGCATGCATGCTGCAAGGGTGCACAGCCCCTGATGTGCATTTTGTGCCCCATCCCTGCTGTCTTGGGAGCCTTGTGCCTGGTTTTGTTGTGTCGTACCTGGGAAAAAATGGCTTTTTGTTCAAACTAACTGTTTACAAAGCAGAGGAAATGAACTGCAGGGTGGGGGAGATGCAATGGAAACTTGCCTGAGCATTTTGGATACTAGCACATCCAGCAGAGGCAGTTGGCTTTACTTAATTAAAATGATCGTTGTGCTGAAATACCTAATTAGATACCGGCACCTGTAGCCAGACAACCGCCGTATTATGCATTAGCTATCATGGCAGAGATGTCACTGCTGCACTCAATGGCTCTCCCCTGGCGCTGTATCAGATGGCTGCCCTGGTTCATTGGGCTTCCTCATGCTGTGTCCCCCTCTTGGGGACAGCCTCCTGTCCCTGGCTGTGGGTCTGTCCTGGAGAGAAGGGAGAAAGTGTTGCATCCCTTGGTCATGGCCCAGGGGGCTGCTATGTGGTCCCACAGCCGAGATGGGTGTCACCTCTGCCTGCTCCGTCGTGCTGTGCTCTGCTCTTGGTGCTCCCCTGCCCCAGCAGTCTCTGCCCTTCTCAGGCTGAAACTTGTCACCCAGGTCGCACATTGTGTCACTTCCCAGGGCATGTGCCTGCCACAGCCCTTGGTGCACCAGGTCCAGGTGGCATGCCCTGCAGAGCAATTTTCCAGCATGAAAAAAAAAAAAAGAATTTGACCTTTTGCATGCACCTTTCTCTCAGCCAAAGTGCCTGAAGGTTTAACTACTCAGGAAACGTCTTCTGTCACCATCCTGGTAGCAAACGCTCAGTGGGCACTGAGACAGGTTATAGCAGCAGCCATGGATTTCAGGAAAGTTGGGTTTTTAAAACTCCCAAATCCCAAAGACCCAAATCAGAGGCTGGAAATGTTGGATCCATGGGACACATGCCTCGTTGGAAATGCTCAGCTCATACAGACATCTCCAGGGCTGCAAGGAGCTGGAGCAGGCAGTGGTGTATGTGCTGGGCCACAGTCATGCATGCTGCATGCATGGTCCTGGGGATGGAGGGTGGTCTCAGCCTGTGCTGAAATGGCCATGGCACGTGGCTGCACGCAGACCCTTGAGTTTGTGTCACTGCCTGCCAGCATGGTGCAGAGTTTCCATCCAGGACCTGCCACTTTCAAGCTGCAGTGGTGGCTGCTGGTGCAATGCTGGCATGGCACACAGACCATCACAGCACCCTGTGTCAGACCCCGCAGACCCTCCAGACGTTGCCCAAGCTGGGAGAAGGGTCTCCAGAGCATGGCTTGAGTGGCTGAGCTCAGCCAGCTCTGCCAGGCCATCTGCGTGGGAGCTGGCTGGGGTCGAGACCAGGAGAGTGCCAAGTGCTGATGTGCGGCTTTATCGTATGATCGATCCAGTGATGGAGGAGGCTGGGAGTTAATGAAGCCAGCCGTGGAGTTAGACAGGTGAGGATTGCTTGTGTTCCCTTAATGGGGATGAATCACCAGCGATGCCTTCCCATTCCTTACTGTCGGGGCGAGATGGATGGGCTCCCCGCAGCCCCCAGCCCTGCTCAGGAGGTGCCGTAAGGGCTCGATGCAGCAGGGTGCCTGGCCTACAAGCTGCAAGAGGGACAACCACACCTCCTCAGGAGATGGGATGCTGCGCAGGGAGCAGCAGCCAGGCCACAATTTTGGGTGCTGGGAGGGAGAGTGAAACCCCTGAGCCTCCAGAGCAATTTCATGAGTCACCGAGTCCTGAATTTCACTCCAACCCACCCATCTGTCATGACTTGGCTGCAAGACAGAGCCATGAATGAGTGATCTTCCCACACAGAGCAGGGCAGAAACAGACGGGAATACGCCCCGTATTTTCAAAGTGGAGGTTTTGATTACCACAGAGCACAATAACTGACAAGCGCCTTGTGGAGTAATTATTGTTGTGAAAGTAAAACCACCACCGCTTGCTGTTGAATGTGCTGCGAAGCGCTGCTTTGGCAGCACAAGATGCAGCACCAAAAAGGGATGTCTACTTGCATGGCAGTGAATGCGTCTGGGGAGGAGGAATATGGGGTCTAATGGGGAGAGAGGGAAATGTGGCCACAGAGCGTTGAAGCCTTTGCCTCCGCAGGACGTGCAAGCTCCTCTGGGAACCCAGCCAGGATGTGGCAAGGCTCCAGCAAAAGATCCTGTAGATCATTGTAATGTGACTATGTCTTACAACTGCACAGTGTGTGCAAGAAAAGGATGTTGAGATCAGCTGAGCTTTGTGCTTTTAGAAATTGTGAGCTGATCCATTTCCCTGTTTGAAGACCTCCGACAGCTCAGTGATGCTCACAAGCCCCTGTGCCAGCAGCGGTGGATGGGGAGGCTGGAGAAGATGGATGTGTGGTCTGCTCCTCATGCCGAGCCCTCTCCCTCCCATCAGCTGTGCAAATTGGAGTTATTGCCACAGCATTTCCCAGTCCTCTCGGATCCAAAAGCACATCAGTACTTATTTTGTTTAATTTATGCTCAGTCTCCTGCAAGGAGCTTCTTACAGTTCTATTCCCAAAAATATGTGCAGAGGAAAAGGTCAGCTCTTCAGGGCCCAGCACTTTATAAAGCCCATAGCGAAGGGATATAATATCGCAGCTAGAGTAGAATTGGTTTCTCTGTTACCGAAACCCCCTCAGGTCGTGGCATGTTTGCCAGGCTCCGAGTAATTCATTTCTCTCCATTTCAGCCATTTCCCAGAGCACTTCCCGTGGGGTGCTGGGCACCCCCACCGCCCAGCTCGGAGCTGCGGGATGCAGAAAGCCTTGCTGTCGGGAGGTCTCCCAAGCCTGGGAGTAGGATGTAACTGGATTTGGAAGTGACGTTTGACCCTCCTTGCTCACAAAGTTTTTGCTAGTGGCAAAGTGATATATCTGAGGGGGGGGATCCAAAGCTCTTCACTGCTCAGTGAACAGCTCACTCGTTCAGCTTTTACTGCTTGGGTAGTACAGGCAATTTTGGAACTAGTCCCCGTCCAAAGTCCATTTCATTTCAGAGCAGATCAAACTCTGGTTGTTTTCTTCCAATTGTGTTTCTGGCTTATGAGGAGCTGAGACAGTTCCAAATAATGCTCTTTCTCTTGAATGCTAATGAATACTGGGTTTTACGGAGCTATTGGAGATCTTCCCAGCAGGCTCAATGTACCCGGCTTTCTTAAAGAGGTGGGGAGATTTTTTTGTTCCCCTCCTAGCTTTGGAATACTCCCTCCATGCTTCTGCATGTAGTGCTGAGACCTCCAGGGATGACTTTGCTTTCCCAGGGGAAAGAAGCTGGTCCATCCTCCAGTGGACTGTGTGGCTTCCAAACTGGGGAGGGATGCACCGGGAAGCCGACATGAAGCTGGGTGATTGGGGTTACTTGCACAGATAGGGGGGAAAACTGGATGTCAGGCTGGGTAAAGCCTTGAACTGTATTCAGGGAAGCATCCAAACATGCATGTGTATTATCAGCCAAGTTACCTCCCTAAACTCGTTTGCAGAGATGCATTTTGAGCAGCATTCTGCAAAAAAATTGATTTTTCTTACTGGTTCAGTGACCAGACGTTTTTTTTTTTAAAATCCTTATTTCATGTTGAATGAAGCACCCAGTTCAACTCAAAAGAAAACACTTTGGTTTTGTTCCGCAGTACTTATCGTTCTCATTTAAATCTAGCTTGATTTCTAAATGAAACATTTCTAATGGATCACTGGAGCCTTTCAGGATTGTTTCTATTTAACATTATGACTTAGAAACCATAATATTTTGGGGAAGGAAAAACACTTTGCCAAATGTACAATCATTTAGGTGAGTCTGAAATGGCGAACAGCCGCTGAACAGATGACCGTGTTTCCTGAGCCTTGTTTGGGGTCACCGAGGTGGCCAGGCTGGGCTGGTGTCTCAGATGTTCTTTCCAGGCATGGGTAAGCCCCAGCTCTTTCTCTTCATCCATCCAAGGCTGGGTGCTGTTTTGGTATGCAGGGGACCGGGGATGATAGGCTTCTTGCTGGGAGGGAGTGGCTGGTTTTGGTTGGGGGGCACCCCCAGCCCCATCCTGGCTCTTTGGGTGCCAGGTTCCCAGCCCCAAGTCATGGGCTGGGTGGGGGCTTTAAAGCCTCTTCCCCATTTCTCCC
The DNA here is from genome assembly GCF_964195595.1 of Calonectris borealis. NCBI lineage: Eukaryota > Metazoa > Chordata > Aves > Procellariiformes > Procellariidae > Calonectris > Calonectris borealis. The sequence continues at coordinate 29,052,810 of NC_134319.1, forward strand.
TCTGCCTCCCACACCCCTAAATTATTCACTTCATTGCAGAGATCTCATGAATTATTGATCCCAAGTTTGGTGTCTCCTAGCAACCTGTTTACTCATTCCATCGCCATCCCTGTCCGGTCTCTTGGACCATGGGTTGTCTCTGACCCCTCTCCCACTGTCTCCCCTCGCTCCCCCTGCCCGGAGCTGGGTGCCGCCGCATGGCTGAGCCCTTACCTCTAGCTCAGGGTTTGCCTGAAGCTCTGAAATGAAACTCTCCTCTAAGAGCAAAACCTGTGGGCTTGATGCCATCTCGGGAAGAGTCACTGCTGCCCTGTGGATGCTCCTGTCTACCCTGAGCTGGATCAGCTGCTCCGAAGGTGCTTGCTGCTGCCAGAGATCCCTGTGTGTGAATCTGGGAATCACCTCTTAGAAACCTCTGGGAGGTTTCCTGCCCCTGTAAAAGCAGGGAAAGGAGGATTAAGGAAAGCGAGCCAGCAGGGATGAACTTTTCCAAATAGTGTAGCTGGAGGGGAAAGAAACACCCCAAAATTACCTCTGTCTTATGGTAGCAAACTCATTTATTTGGTTATTTCCCTTGGAGAGCAGATGAGCAAGTGGCAGATGAGAAAGCTTTGCAGCACCTCCCAGCTGCGGTCTCCACCTCTGCCCCATCCCGGCAGCCTGCATGGCAATTACTGGAGACCACCCTGCAGCTGGAGGGGTGTGCAGGTGGGCAGCAGCTGGACCAGTCTCTGACAGCTGCCGGGAGCTGACCTCTCCATCCAGCTGTGCAGGCACCTACTGAGCGGGGTCCCAGAGGAGCTGGGGTGAGCGCTGGTGGATGGAGCTGGGCTTCCCTGCAGAGCGCTGCTTCAAGCGATGCCTCGTTAGGCTGCTCTTTGGCATGGTTTTCTGCCTGGAGGCACCACGCTCGGATGAGTGGGATCCAAGTGCCAAGTTTCATGGGACTACCCCTGCGCTGCATGGGGCTGGTGGCTGCTGGGCAAGGGGAGCCTTGAGCCCTTGCCTTCCAAGCCAGTGATCTTTTATAGCTCCCCTCTAAGCTTCTCTGTGCTTTAAGCTGGCTTTGGGGCTGGCCTGGGTTCAGAGGGTGTACTTGCAGCAAACCTTTCCTTCCAGCTCCTGCCGGAGCGGTCCCGCACTCTGTGCAGGTGCCTGATTGAATCCCCAGTGCCTGTGTTAAGAAGGGGCTGATGCAGCCCCATGCTATAATTTCCTATAAAATGCCACCTTCTCTCCCTATGTTTCATGCATAATTCAGAGGATCCTCTAAAAATAAAGTTCCCCAGGCAGCCTCTGAAGCCTGAGTAATTTGCTTCCAGGATCAGGGGAGAGGTGAAGAGCTCCGTTCTCCCTCGGGGCTGCTCGCTGGCAGAGAGGCTGAGGTCTGGCCAAGGTCCCAGCGGGGCACCGGCTGCTGGTACAGCTCAGGGAGCAGACACCCGCCTGGCGCGGTGCAAGGTCACGGTCTCTGCCGTGCGAGGGAGCCCAGCCTGGGCTCTGCCTTTCTCTTACCGCAGGGCCAGCCCGTGAAAAACCTCCACTGATTTTTTTTTTCCTTGTTGTGTTGTCTTACCAGTGACCTGCAGTGACAGTGTAGTGCCATGGGGGTTTCAGAGAACCACGTCGTACAGAGCAAGAGTAGCATAGGTTGTTCGTTAACAAGATAATAGCAATGAGATGACAGTATTTATCTCTTACATGTTGGCTTACATGAGTGTACACAAATGTCTGCTACCAAATTGAGAACTGCGCAAGGTAAAATACAGTAGAGCTGCCCATCGGAATGTGTTTTGACTATGCTACATCACCCCCACCCTGAGATTTAATACTCCTAGGTAAGATTAAAAAATAAAAAAGCAAAATCTCACCCTTCCCTCCAATGTCCTCTGCTCTTCTGAGATACCTTGATGTTCTTCTGCTTTACTGAATCTAGATTTTATGCACCTAGGTCCTACCATCCAACCAGTGCTCATCTTTATCCATATTTAGTGACTCTCGGTATAGCCTTTGAAAGGCTAGAAAGGGCAAAGTTGGAAAAGTCTGTCCCTTCCTGTTTTCAGCATGCTGGCAACACACAGATTATCTGCTGGACATTCTTTTCTGATCAATGGACTGATAAACCGAGGCCCTTCCTTATGCTGTTAATTATGCCAACTAGTTATGTCTCCCTATGCCTGGAAAAAAATCCCTTCTAGTTTGCCTGCAAATCTGCAGCAATGATGGGCATTTCCAGGGGTGGGCGTGACAGGTGGGCAGTACAGTGGATCCCAGTTCTTCCCTTGGTTAATGGCCTTGGTAGCAAATCCCGGGAAAAGCAGAGCATGATCAAAGCAGCCCAGCTGCTCTCCGCTTGCTGTTCAGCCCTGGGTGTTTGCAGGGCTCACCAATAGACTTGCTCGTGCCCAAAGGAACCCTGAGTAGCCAGAATTGGATGGTTTGGTCAGGAATAAGGATATGATGGGCAGCAGACAAGAGTCCCTTTGCATTTCTGCTGGTCTGTTAGTCCTCTCCTGAGTTCTCAAAATAGCAAGCAAAATAAATAGTTCTTTTGTACTGGTATGACAGTAATAAATGGTTCGGGAGCAGCTCTATGCCCTGCTTGGGCAGGGATGCAGTTCTGAGCTTCTCTGAATAAAGCACCCTACTGCACGTGCCAGCCCAAGGATCCGTGATGGTGAGGTCTGGGAGACCAGGATAAATCCCTGTATATTGGACTCCTTTCCACGTGGTGGGTACTTAAACGGTGGATCTCAGCGTCACAGGGTATGGTGGGTAATAAACATCTGCATGGCTTTGAAAAATTACTAGGCAATTAATTGTAAATAAACCTGTCATGGACAATTATACATAGCAGCAGGGTTGGTTTTGCTCTTGGATGGTCATGCTCTGCCATGCCCCATGCGTTGCCTGTGACTCTGCTATGCAGCTGATGGTGTTCACAGGTTGCACAAGCATCTCTGCGCAAGTTCGGTTGCTGCCCTGCAGCAAGCCGCCTGCCTGCAGGCCTGGGGTTTGCACAGGTATGCGTGCAAAGGAGATTTGTCCAAAGGAATGATATTTGCAGCGTTTCCAGTACTCTGTGACAGACAGGTGTGTGGCGATGCGTCCGTTCCAGGCTGAGAGATAAGGGGACTGTAGATGAGAAAGCAGCTGGGGATTGCGCTAGACAACAGCTCTTAATTTAAAATAATATTTCCAGGCTGTTGCTGTTTGTATGGGACTTCTGTTTCTGATGCTTTTGAAACAGACCTCGTCTCATTTTTCCTGTTTTATTCTGATCTAAGCTCTCTGGAAGGCAATGGGGCGACTCTGGGTCTTGCTGAGGGTCAAGGCTCTCCTTGGCCGAGCCAGCCTGAGCACGGGGCTCCAGCCCCACGGCTGCGACTTCAGCGAGGCTGGGAAATGGCTGAGATATATCTTATTGGACAGGAAATCAATATCTAGTTTTAAGATACTCTTCTATTGCTGTTGATTGCTTTATATCATATTAAGAGGCAGTATATTCACTTGGCTCGCTACTGCGTTATTTTAGAGCTTTGGAGTTCATGGCAACATTGAATATATTTTTTTGGTCTTACATCAAAGATGTGAATTCTTCCTCATCCCCTGACCTTCTGTGTTAGCAAAAATAATGCTTCTTGCTTTGGAACTAATGGTTTCAGAATGGAAAATGTGTAATTGAATTGGAGACAGCTGCTAGGATTTGCAGAGAGCCTGAAATAGTTACTGCGAGATACAAACTGCTGTGTGCATTTCACTGTGCTCCTACTCATAGCGCAGGAGGCATTTTCATTACGTGCTTATCAGCACGTCCAAGGAAGAAAAGATCAACTAGAGCTGCAGGAAAATGAAGGGGGGAAGAAGATGGAGATGAGCAAATTCAGCTGTGCCATCTGGTAGCAGCTTGTGAAGGCTGCAGGGAATGTCCCTATGTCCCTTGATGTTGCAGGGGCATCCAGTGCTCAAAGCTTCTCCTTCACCAGGATCAGAAAGCACAAACCTTGTTGGGGTCCAGGGATTGAAGCAGCTGGAAATCGGAGAAGTTCCCAGTCATCCCCAGGGCAGTTAGTTGGGCAAACCCCTTGGCTGTAGAGGAAGACACCACTCCTGCACCCAAAAGCTGCTGTCCCCAGAGCATCTGGGACATGAGGCAGCTGCTTTTTTCTTTTTAAACTAAGCAAAGCAGAACTGTGGAGGGGATAGCAGAGCACGGCTCAGATGCCCGGAGGGTTGTGTAAGCAGGAAGACCGAGGGACCCTTGAGGGATCCTTGATCTCATTACCCATACACAGGAATGGCAGGATTCACCTCTTGCCATACTGTTCCAACCCAATTACCGAGCGCCGCTGGCCGAAGCTCTGGTCACGGCGTTGGCAGGATTGCTCTTGCAGGCAGCGCGGGGCTCAACAGCTCTGTGCTCTTTTGAACGGATGGGCAGCGAGGGCTAAATGTGAGAGCTCAGCTGAGCTGAGCTGATGTGTTAGAGATGAAACAGCCTGTGCAGGCTCAGATCTCTGCACGCCATCGGCTCCCCGCAGCCGGGAGGAGAGGGCAAACCACAGCTCACACAAGCTCCAGGCTGGGTCTCTGCTCTCCTCCTGGTGAGATGCACTGCGGGCCAGGCCAGTGCTGATGTCTGACATAGGTTCAAATGTTTTATTCCACATGGAAGTGGGCAGCTGAGAGTAATGCTGTGGAATAGTTCAGGGAGAAAAGGAAATTTTAGGAACACCGACAGCCCCTCCCCATGTCTGTTTGGTGAAAACAAGGTCATTTCTGCAAGCACAGTTTCCGGCAGGGTTGATAAGAAGCTCTCCCTTTTACTAGGAGACTCCTTCGGGCCTTTTTCGAGATGCAGACAAAGACATCCCCTGTCTCGCAGAGCATCTCTCAGCTACAGTGGGAACGTGCAGCGCATCGAAACAACCTGCCTCCCGCCACCGCACACCTCTGCTGCGGTGTCCTTGCAAGACAAGGACCAAATCCATGATGTCCTCACCCCCCGTGCCTCTTCAGCCCTGGCCGTGCTTATCAAAACAGTGTTGGGTAGGTGGCACCTGCATTTGTGGAGGTGCCGTGTCGGACACCCCAGCTGACTGGTCACTAAATGGGTTCATTTGGCCACCACCGAGGACCTCTGGGGAACACCACCTTCCAATCCTGAGCAGCGATGCCCTGCTTGGGGCAGCTCTGAGGACAACCCGCTGCTGCTCTTCTGCTCTTTCAGCTGCTTTGCCTGGCAGAGGGGCCCACAGTCCTGCCAACCCTACAGTCTGGTGCCACCTTGGTGCATCCTCCATAGCTGGCTTAGCCCCGAAGTGTGATGGGAATCTGCCCCTATCGCTACAAGGGTCACAGATTAAGTGTCTGGAAACAAAGTTTGGGGCAGGTGATGGTGCATCAGCAGTAAATCCGCCCTGCAACCAAGCTGTCCTCTGGCCAGGAGCAGTGGGCAGCTGCCTGCTACCTGCGTGGGCTTCTGCCCGAGAAAATCGCATTGCTCCTCTGCACCTAGCAGGGTAATATGCACTCTAAGGGCTAAGCACAGCTTTCGGCTCCCTAATCCTAAGGTGTCGAGGGCAGGCACTTTGTGTACGTTAGAATCATGCATCTCCAGCCCTGGGGGAAGGCTCTGCAGCCCTGCTTTCCACCCTGCCCACAGGCAGCTCAGCCCCTGCCCTCCCGCTTGCCTCCCACCTGCCCTGGCCAAGTGCAGCCCTGCGAAAGCCCACTCCTGCTTCTGCCATCTCCTGCTGTCAGACCCCTCCAACCCGCCCCTTGGGTTGCAATAAGCGGCCACAACCACCCTGCCCCTTGCCGGTGCACTTGTCTTGCAGGAGAATTTCTATGTTTGCACAAAAGGAGCCTCAGCCATGCACCGGCACCTGAGCGATGCCGGGCTGCTGGCTAGAGAGAGCTCTGAATGCTGCAGCATTCAGATATCTGTCCCTTTACAGTACTTTATAAATTTAGGTTGGGAATATTTGTCTTAACGGCATGACCCATTTAGCACATTGAAACGTCTCCTGCCGAAGTGACAGTTTTAACATTTCCCTTTAACCAGTACAGATTGTGCCACCCCTGGGTAATGTGTTAGCAAATCACATTGTTAGTGCTGCGCAATAAACCACTTTTATCTCGTGCTGGGAGAAGCCGCAGAGGCCTCACCGAGATGGCACTTGCTTTGCGAGCCGGGGGCTGGGTTTGGAGCCGGCTGATATTGGCTGGCCAGCGCCCTGCCCAAAGGCTGAGCCTCCAGGAGGGGGTGATGCTCTGCCTGAAACAGGGGGGTCACGACTCCCAGGGGTGCTGTGCACCACTACAGAAATGATCTTGGCATCACCTGAGGGTGGAACAAGGGGCAGAGGCTAAACTCTCCTCTTGCCTCCCATTGCTTGCTCCGAAGGAGCGCCTGGGGGCAAGGGGAAGGCACCAACAGCGAACACCAAATCCTTTGGCGGTGGCAGCCCTGCCAGCCCCCTGCTGCATCCCCGCGTGCTGAAGACATCCTAATTTGCAGTTCTCAGGCAGAACAAAAGTTGTCATTTGATGTTCCTTTCAAATCCTGGAGGTGAGAAAATGGGACGAGGTCCATCAATGTCTCAGCATCTCACCAGAGAGCCTGTCACTGGTCCCTGTGACAGAGGACACCAAAGGAAGCTTGGCGTGATATATTTATTGTTCCCATAAAAGTGAATTCTTCAATTTTTTTGTTACATGGCTCCCTTGATACAGATCCTTTTATTTACTGAGGTGGCCAGATCTATGTAACTTCAAATATCAGGAGAAAGAGTAAGTGTTGGAGAGCACCAAGTTACTTAGGACTTCAGAGGGACCCGTAACGTTCACCTACATGAAGACCTGCTGCCTCCTCCCGCCGTGCCCTCGCACCCTGTGCTACGCCAAGAGTAAAGCTGCAGGATGTGGCTGATTTTCTTGGCTGACGGGTTTTGCTCAGCGCCTCTGCTCAGCTGGGCAGTAATTGAAAAGCCAAAGGTAAGCCCTTCAAGTTCTTCAGAGATGGCAATCTGCTTTCTCCAGAAAAGCTCACGGACCCAATGATAACTGCCACCTCAAGTCCAGTGAAACAGCAGCAGTGTCTCAGGAGAAGACAAATGGCTTTGTCCAGAAGAAACACCACCAAATACGGATGGAGAGATGTGCAGCCCGTGCACTACCCCAAAACTGTAGCCCTCCAGAAAACTTCTTCCTACCTGCTGGGCTCCAGTCCACGTCTGGCACTTCCCAGGGAACGTGGGCATCCCGCAGTCACCTCCCACCCATGCCTGCTCCGCGTGGTGCTCCTCGCGCCGTGGGCATCCCAGCCTCTGCCCTGAGCCCCTGTGCCCACCTCCTGCCCACAGGGCATCAGAGACAACCCCCAGCAGAACGGCGCTCGCTGAGCACGTGTCCGCAGCAGGCGTGAGGCTCTGTGACCCTCGGCACGCCTTCAGCTGGATCCGCGCTGCGGGTGATGCTTCTCGCATATCCGTGCGCTGGCCTGGCACCATAAATTACATCTAACTGCTGTCACCTGCAGAAAGGCAATAATAAATCTCTTTGGCCAGGCATGCCTTGTAGGGCAGATTGCTGTAGAAGTTCAGAGCGATTTTGGCAGCTTTGCAGGTCGGAGGTTCCTGTGTCTTGCTATGGGGAGGAGAGGGCAGCACTGGCCAATGCTCTGCAAGAGCTCTTAAATCCTGCAGCGGCACTAATGCCATGCATATCAATTTGCACTGACCCTAAAAGCCACGGGATGAATTTGCCGCTTAAGAAGAGGTTTTTAATGTACTTTGCATGCTTTAGCATCGTTAATGGCTTAATGAATTAGGCTAATGATGACTTTTGAGTTGCATATAGGTCTACATACAAATACTTAGCCTGCTCCATGGGACTGAAAAGATAATTTCCCTTTCCTTTCAGGCCATTAGGCAGGCTGGGAAGAGGAGGAGATGCACAGATGCTGAAAGTGGTTAGAGAGGAGATGCCGTGTCAGGCAGCACTGGTGAGTACCTGATCGCCTGACCAGGAGAGCTCCGCGAGTGATGGGTCCCAGGAAGACGGCTGCGGCCGAGCAAAGGAACTGGGGAAACAGGAGGGAAGGTGTTACCTGCCCTTTGGGAGGGAGAGGGAGAAAGAAACTGGTGTGGGGGACAAGCGGGAGAATAAATGCAGGGGACAGAGCCTGGGACAGGGCAGCTGGGGAGAGGAGCCGTGGTGGCTTCAGTTCCTGCTCAAAGACCACTTGTGACAAAGCTACATGCTCTGCACCGAGACCGTTTCTGGAGCATTTAACTCAGGTCGCTCCCCGGCATCCTTGCGCAGCCATAGCGGCTGGGCGGCCGGCCGGGGAGCCTGGTCCGGACAGGTTAGTGACCCAGCAGCCTGTGGTTCAGCACTGCTGCCATCCTGTCCCTACCACGGTTGTACCGTGGGGACCCTGCAAGCCCTGGCCCTGCAGAGCCTGAGGTCCTCGGTTTGGCTGTCTGCCCTGGGATGCTCAGGGCTGTTCTCATCGTGGGAAGGACTTAGCTGATGTCTCTGCCTAAAAGTACATGATACACTGCTTCCAGATCTGCTGCCAGCACGATTTTTTCTTCGCTAAGTAAAAGAGAGGAGGAACTGGTGCACTGTAATGATTTCCCTCTCCTTAGGCTTGGCTGAATATTGATACTGGCCCAAACACAAGGAGGCACAACAATATCTAAGGAGCAGCAGTTGCAGGCAGGCTCTCAGGAAAGCCTTTCATCTCATGGCTGCAAGGCCCAGAGAGAAGCAAACCAACCATTTCTGCCCTGGACACACAGAAAAAACAAGCAGCACAAGGGTTATTGAGAGGACAGATGACTGCAACACAAAGAAATTCAGAGTAAAGCTTCGCAAGGAACAGACCGAAGGAAATGCAACACTTCCCACCATCCCCAAATCTCTGTGCTCCCTTTCTCCTGCCCCTGCTGAACTGGCAGAGTGCCTCGCATGGGTTTTGCTCATACGCCTCCAGTTGTTTTCTCCCGGTGCAATCTCTTCCTCTTTAAATAGCGCTCCCAGCAGCCACAAGATGGAAAGCTGAGTTATGTCTGCCTTATGAAGTTGCCAGCTGGAGTTACAATGAACTGCACTTCTGTCATAAATCATGTGCCCGACCCCTCTTCCAACCGTGGCTCGGCTACAACTTCTCTAATGCAAAAAACATTTGAAGGGTGGAAGCAGCACTTTGTCCTGGTCAGGAATAAGAAGCTCACAGCTTCCAGCTGGTACTTGGGTGAGGTTAGCCCCAAAACCTCTCTTAGAGGAGTATCCCTCTAAAAATATCATGATTCAATAGGGCATTGATCATGCAGGCTTTTATTAATGATCGAGGACTATGATGATCAGCCAGGTAGCAAATGCAGCGTAATTCTTCCAAAGTGCTGTGCAGTTGTGGGTGAAGGCACTGTCAGGACGCAGAGGAATTATGAGGGCTCATGAGGAGTTTAATGCTGTGCACAAATGGACTGATGAGATCCTTGGACGAATAAAAAGGAACAAGCTAAGCAGAGATATGGGCTGGTATTGGCACTTACTGACTTCCCTACACATCTAAAAGCACATGTAGGAAAACCGGGACAGCTCAGAGAAGGGCCATCTCTAAAAGCCACTTTACAGGGAGAAACCTAATGGTCTCAATCCATTTAGTTTGTCCGAAGATTGAGATGGTTTGAACACAATTTTGTAAGAATCTATGTGAGGCGATTATACTTCCAGGTCTATTTATTTAAGGGCTTGTTTATATACAGGGCTCTTAAATCTAGCAGGCAAGGCCATAAAAAAGATTAAGGACAGAATGTTTTTATGCAGGGAGCGTAATTGACCCTCAGACGCTCCACCACAACTCCAGGCAAGCTGTTCCATCATGCGGCATTTTAAAGCCAGATTTCGATGACTCTTTAAAGAGCCAGGGTGTAGCTAGAGGTAAAACTTCTAAGCCAGCTGGACCAAGCAAACGATGCTCTGGGGGGTCTGAGCAATGCCCAGTGCTGGGTCTCTCGGAGCAGGTGCTCTCCCATGGAGCAAGGAGCATCCATGGATGGCCAGGGACCGTCCCCATGCAAGGAGCGGGCTTGTTGCATGCCAGCCTCCAACCGAAGTTGGCATGCCGGAGAGGAGGACAGTGGCCAGCTAGGCGGCAGCTGATGGCCCAGGAGATGCAGCAGTTCAGGCCAGCCACCCTTGCATCTGCCCACCGAGGGTAGAGCCCACCAAGGACATTGGGGAGAAAACAGGCTCTGTTCCTCTCCCCCCTCGCCTCCCATTCCCTTTATTTTTCCCTGCCTTGTTGCTGGGTAACTCTGTTTTCAGAAGAACTCAAAACCAAAGCGTTTCTTCTTCAAACATAAGAAATGATTAATCAGAAACTCTGCTTGCTTTTTTTGTTTAGTTTTTCTATATAACTACTGCCGGTAGGAAAAAAGGAAAAAAAAATGGAATAGGCTTAAAAACTTTTGACTACAAACATGAACAGATCTTTTTGCTGCTCTTGGCTAATATCATCTTAAAATTAAATCTGACTTCGAGGTTTCAAGGCTGTCCTAGGTGTGTAGCGCTTAAGACAAGCAGGGAGTGAGGTGTTGGTGTGGCGTGCGGGGGAGAGTCCTTCCTCCGGCCAGGCAGGGGCCCTTGCCCCCTTTCCATGCTCAGACCCTTCCAGACCACGGGCAGATTTTCCTCTCGAGGACAACCCGCTTCTGCTGCTCCTCCTGCAGCGTTTGCAAATGCCCAGAGGTTTCTCTAGGTTAAGCAGCAGGCCCTCAGCAAAGCCAGGGAAAGCTTCGATTTCTCTCTTCTTTCATGGCACAGAGCCTGCTCATGGAGCTTATCACAGGCTTAAAGGTAGCTTGAAAAATGGCCATCAGGTAAGACAGCCCAAATACCTCCCAGTGCTTTCTTTTGAGAACGGGTCACCTCTCAGCGGGGATGGGTGTGGGAGCCCGCAGCGCCTCTGCCTTTGGGGACCCGGTCTTTCCCTGGCAGATTTTTCTTTCCCAAGAGCAGATCAGATTAAACTGTTATCTCAATCTAAATTGCAATGGATTTCTCTTCTGGCTGCCGCAGCCCACATCAGAAGCAGATATTATAACACAACACAGCCTGTGAAACGCTAATCAGACACCTAACGGGAAATGCTTAGAATAATGAGCTGAAAAAAAGCTCTGAAATTCATTCCCTGTGGCAAAGGCGAAGCTGGAGGGAAGACAATTTGCTGGGGTCTGGGAAAGTACTGTAATTCTCAAAAAGAGAGATGTGAAACAGTCTAAGCCCATCTTCTGAAAATTACTTAGCATGCCCTAAATCAGTTAAAATGGGCATGACAGGATTTTTTCATAAAGCAGTGGGTCACTGCCTACCTTTTATTTGTGGATATAAATAAGAGCGAAGAATTCAGAAGTCGCAGGGACGCAGCTCTGCGTCTTAACCCAGGGAAGCATCACCACGCCCAGGCTGCGATGAATTTGCAGCAGTGACCTCCCAGAGCTTTGGGGTAGGTCCTCCTCCTCTCCCTCTGCTCCTTCGGCCTTTAAGCTGTGCCCTGCCCCGACCCGCGCTCCCGCTGCCAGCCATCGCCTCTGCGCTCGGGCTTCACCGCGGCGTTCATCAAAGAGCAGGCTGTGGATGGACGCGATCTCATGGAGCTCGTGCAAACTCTGGTGAGAAATACATAATACATGATCCTGGATTTAGACATAGCAAGCTGAATCACTGCTTCTTCCCCGGGACATTTTAAAGCCTCTTTTCAGCTGTATGACACCTTGGTTCGGATCAGGTATGGCTGGATTTGCTGGCTTACACCAGCTGCAGATAAGTGTTTTCCTTGACGTTCGTAGGAGTACCTGCCTTTTCCCACCCACGTGATGCTCGGGCTTCGTCTTCTGCCTCCAAGGCCAGGCAGCACGGGATTGCACTCAGAAAATGCACGTGATTTATTGCACCTCCCTGCAGGGAGAGAAGCACCAAAGGGAAACATGATTGACATCAATGTATATAACTTGGCAAATCATTTCATCTTGGTGCTGATATTAGCAGCTCCCTGGTCACAAACTCAGCTCGGAGGCTTTCCATGGGACGACTTACGTACGCCAAGCCTGGACTGCAGCCAGCTCCAGCAAATAAATGGCTAAAAATTGGGTAAAATGGGAGGCAGCCTTTTTCTCAATATCTAATGTTTAAAAGTGCTGGCTTTAGTCAGTCTCCGCCGGTGGGGGAATGACGGAGGCCAGTGGAGCCAGCGTTCCCCCTCCATCCGCCCCGCTCTCCTGGCCGGGCAGGGGCAGGCATGGGCACTGGCCAGCTCTGGGCAGCACGGCTTGGTCCTCCCTCGGGATTTGGTCCTCCCTCAGGATTCACTCCTCCAAGCAGCTGCCCTGGCTTTTTGTTGCCACACAATCACGCTTGATTAGTTCCTGGAAATACAGAGCAATATTCCATTACAGTCACCGAGACGTAAATTCAGGAGGAAGGGAACAACAGGATGCTGCAGGAAAAGGCTTTCAAAAAGCAGGGGAAAAAAGAAAAGAAAAGAAACCCCTTTCCATTCAGTAGCTTAGAAAAGCTTATTGTAATGTAACGCTGTTGAGGAGCCGCACCTGCCTGGAGAGTCATTCGCAAGGACGCTGCTGAGAGGCAGCCCTGAAGAAAAGAAATGGGATGGCAGAGCAGAAAATAGGGGGGCAGGACAGGCACGGCCCAGCAGCGGGTGCTGGGAAAGGGCTAACAGAGGGAGAAGAGCTAATTGCGCTCGGAGTGGATTTAGCCACTGCCTTTGCTCTCGGAGGATGCATTGCTTTTTGCACTTCCTCGGAGAGAGATCGAGAGATGTACTTCTGAATATTGAAAATCAATGCTTCTGTTGGTATTTAGAGAATTACTCCCAGGTACTACGTGTTGGTATCGCATCAGATAACGGAGCAAAATACGGCAAGAGTTGAGGTTTGCTGCCCCAGGGTGCCCACCTGGGAGCACGTCTCACCCAGAAGCAGCATCCCACCCTGGCAGCAGCATGCTTGGCATTGCACGGACGCCTGCCGGAGCGGCAGGAGCAGTCCTTCAGCGTCAGGAGGAGGCACTTCACAGGCACTTGGTTAAATTCAAATTGAAACCAGCCCGTGGGTGGTTGCTTGAATCCTTGCCAGTGGGAAAGAAGGGGAAAAAAAAAAAAGAAATTATTTCTTTACAAATGACCTTTTTCTCTTGGATTTATCTTGATTCTCAATGTTGTTATTGATCAGCCAAGATCAGCCAAGAAGGCAAAATGAAAGGAAAAATCATTTAATTGAAACATGGCTGAAAAAGAAAATATATTGGTCAGAAATACTGATATCCCAGTGTAAATGTCCAACACATCTCACTTTGCAAGGCCAGGAGGTGAAGGGTCCCCCTGCAATCCCTGTAAAAGCTCCGAAAATGGAGGGACGTCTGAACAAGGCAACCCCAGGAACAGACTGAGCCGATTTTGGTGCGCTTTGTGGGTGAGTCACGACTGTGTGAGAGACGAAAGCTGCTCAGGACATCGCGGGCACTTCATAGCTGTGCATTTCCAGCACACATACGCTGTACTGTGAGGGCCATCCCACTGGGGGCCAGAAGAGCATTTCCATGCTCCAAACTCATCTTCTCCACGGGGTCCAGCCAGGCAGGGCAAGGGCTGAAGCATGTTGATTGCTTTGTGTCAACAGACATGGAATGAAAAACCGTGGGGGGTTTGCTCAATAGCGTGAACGCAAGGGGAAAAAAAAGCTATGAATTTAAAGTTATTTGTGATTGAAGTGTTGAGCTCCTTCTGCCAGGCTGGATCTTCAGGCAGGTACAAATGTGATGGACACGCTCCCTTGGTACTTCAGCATCAGCAAAGGCCAGGGATGAGGAGTGTCCTGCGGGAGGGACGTGCCTGGGACCAGCTCCCGAAACCTCAGCAGAGTCTGTTCTCAGTACATCGGATTTAAGCACAGGGTTGCAGGCAGGTAATGCACGTGGGGGGAGAGGGACGTGAGGATGGAAACTGCTCCAGCCACCAAGAATACCTCTGCGGAGCTGCGGCCAGGTCCTGGAGGGGCTGGGTTAAAGGATGGGGCTGGAGACGCTGAGGTTTTCGTGGGCTGACTGAGGATGCGCCACGTGGCAACCAAGTGGCTTAAGGCATGGGCAGGTAGCACACAGCCCTGGCACGTCGTCCTTCCCTTGCCACGGGGAGCAGCGGGGAGACGTGACCGTGGAGCCAGGGCCAGGGAGGAAGGAGAGGGAAGGCGCCAGCAAGCATTATAAATGTCCCCCAGTAGGAAGGTGTGGCTCTCCAACTAGATGAGCAGCAATTAGACGTGAAGCAGGAAATGTGATGAGGATGGTGATGCCAATGGAGTAAAACCTGCGCTCGGCGGCCGTCGGTGCATGTCAGTGACTTACCTTCGATGTCTCGGTGGCTCGAACCATCTCACAGTGCCAAGAGCCTGAGTTTGAGGTTCAGCCTGCACAAAAAAAACGGTGTGCACAGTGCAAATGGGAAAAAGCACGTGGGGTGAGGGACGCCTGCCTGCGCTGCCCGGCATGGTGGCCTCGGGCAAGGGATGCCGGAGCCGGGTGTGCAAAGCAGTAATTGCCTGCGGCACCCCAGGGCTCAGGGTGTCTGAGGGAGCCAAAATCTTTTGAACGGCCTATCTAGTCGGTGGGGGGAGCGGACGTGGTCAGCCAGACCCTGCCATAGAAATAGTCCGGTGTTGCTGAGTCGGTAATTGGTGATATTTTTAACGGTGTGCTTGAGCCCCACAGGAGAAGCTGCTCTGCTTCAGAGAAGATGAGCCTTGACACGGGTTTCTAACCAGGCCAGGCAAAACACTGCAGCGAGAAATGCAATCAGAGACGGTCCTGCTCGTGTCAGCATCTCACCGGGAAGCTGGTGTCAACAGGAATAGGGCCGAGAGGCTTAGAAAGCCCAGGCGATTCGGGCGCCGGGTAGAGCCTCGGGCACCTCGCGGGGCTGGGCAGGGAAGAGGGGCACGCCTGGGCTGCGGGCAGGGCGGTGGCTGGCGTCGGCAGGCAGCACCCGTGAATCTCTAGGGCCACGTTTCCCTTGGGTTTTGAGCCAAAACTCATTTATTCTGAGAGCTGAGCTCAGACCCTCTGGGTGAATGACCCAGCCTGCAGATAACGTCTCGTGCCGCTGTGAAGAGCCGAGGCTGATTTACTAGCTTCCTCGTAAATTTAGTAACTTAGAGTTAACGAGAGCAAATAGAGGCTCAAACCATAAAGACGGGCATGCGGATGGCGGGTCTCTCCTCCCCCCGCAGAAGCAGAAGTCTCTCATGGCTGCAGTGTTGCCTGAAATCAGATTTTCCGTGTTTTAAAGGATTTGCATTTGGGGATGCACTTGGGGAACCCTGAAACCAGCTCAGAGCTCGGCGGTGCTGCCCCTCTGCCCTCGGGGAGCAGGGTCCGGCTCAGGCAGCACCCGGAGGATGCTCTGAGAGGGCTCCGGAGTGTTCTCTGCTAAATAACACATTAGCCCTGAAGTTAAGCACACGCCGAATAATTCATAAGAAGAAATGAATTATTAAATAACTTCTCATTATTGCCATTCTAATTACACACCGTTAATTTCATACCTAAAAGGTGCTGTAATATTCTTACTGAATCATATCTTGCTGGTCTCAAATTTGAGGGTTTCAACATGCCTGTGGGGTTGGAAGAGAAAAGCAAAGCTGGGGGGAGCCAGGGCAAGCATTTCAGGGGCAGGTCTGCAATTTCACCATTCACTTTGCAGCAAAACAAAATAATTTCGAAAATCCCCTCTCCTCAAACCCTGGGCAATTTCCAAGCCCCCAAATCACTGTGCTTTTTTCTCTTACTGTACACAACTAAAATATTTTTTAACAGGAGGGGTAGTCTGGAAGCCAGAGGGTCAGTCTGCAGGACAAGGATCTGTTTGTAGGAAATCAAACCTTGTCCAAAGGGTCTCGCGGTGCCTGGGTGCTCGTGCGGAGCAGCGAGATTGCCCGCGATGCTTCATCAGGCCCGGGGAGCTGCGTTTGCCAGGAGAGCCGCAGCGCTGGGACCTCTCCAGGCGGCTCCCCGTGGTGGGCTGCGAGCTTTGGCAGCTTCCCCGGCATCGCCGGGGTCTCCGAGGAGCCCCGCTCATGGGCTCCGCACGGGTCTCTGCTGCTGAGAGAGGGAAGGATCATTCTGGGGAAATGGCAGTTTTGCCTGATTTGTGGGAGTTTCCTTGGGCTTTTATGGCAGCCTGTAAAATGGATCATCTGTCTTAAAAGATGTGGGCAGGTAATCTCAAGCTCGGCTGAGGTCTGCCTTGCATACCGGTGCCTGCTGGGGACTGCGGGAGGACCCAGGGGAGGCTCCAAGCCATCGGCCCCATCCAGAGCACATCGCTGCTGCGTTTTCACCAGCAGATTGAGCTATCTGGGGACTTTTCAGAAAAAGTGCCTGGGCGGGGAGGATGCGCCATTCTCCTTAGAAGAGCAGGAGACAGCCACAACTCTATTTTCAGCTGAGGTTTCCAAGGCACTTGTTTACCAGCACTGCCAACGAAATCTGTTATCGTATCGGCACTGCTGACAGCTCTGTCTGGAGCTGACTTTTCAGGAAAAGCACCTCAAGAGCGCCGGAGGCAGTGACGGGGCTTTGTAGGAAGGGCAGGGCAGCCGCGTGCACTTGCCCACCCCTGAAACCCGTTGATCAGCACCCCAGCGCAGGGACCCTGCTCTCCTTACCCTTGCTGGGATGAAACCAGTCCCTGCTGACTGGTGCCAGCGGCTTGGTGTGTCCCCGTGGGGTGCTGCCTGCTCTGGGAGCAGGACCTGGGCTCTCCCTGCGGGAGAGCAGTCCCTGGCAGCTGGATCCTTACCGGCCATCAGCAGGGTTACGTGTCTGGGGGTGGCTGGTGCCACGATGATGCCAGCATCCCTGCTTAGCATCGCCCTCTGAGCTTGTCTCACCAGCCAGATCCAGACCTGCCGCGTTCATACCTGATCTTCTTGCCATGCCTGGGATGTGCAAGGACTCAGGAGACTCCTGGAGACTGGGGTGTTATATCTGCTGTGCTCCTCTCAGCTAGTCATTAGGTAATTACCTGGAAAGTCACTTTCCAGGGTTTGCCTGGATGAATTTATTTATTGCACACTCATCCTGGTGATTTCTCCCAGGCCCACAAGCCGTGAAGAGCTTCTCTCAAGCAGTGACGCAAGTGGCCGATGTCCTCAGGAGCTGCATCAGGAGACACTGAACTGCTCTAGTGGAGCAGAGGCCAGCGCCGGGACGGGCACAACCACCCTCTCCATGCCCATTTGCAGGGTAGCATCCGTGTAGGGGTCCTGTCCTGTGCTCCAGCTGCTGCTGTCACCACCAGGACCCCCATCCTATGCACCCCGACTGCCCGCTGCCGCATCAAGGCAAGCCTGGGAGCTGGCGTGCTGCTGCCCTGGCAGCACCTGGGGCACCCAGCCCTGGGCTGGCCGGGGTCTCCACCGCCACAGAGCTGCTGGGGACAGCCAGGGGAGCGAGGTCCCCTGCAGACAGGGAGATGAGCCAGGGGGGTACGAGGTCCCAGCCAGTCCCGTTTCAACAGCCCTTGGAGCAGGGTGGGGGAGGCAATTTGGGGAGCGTCGTGTGAAGTTTCCAGCCTCGCGTCAGTCTCCCATCAATTTCCTGAAGTAATGAAGAGGTAATTAAATTTTGCAGGGGAAGGGAAGCTTCACCGATGGCAAGAGCATATTGAAGCTCCCGATCTCATCAGGGGAAATGCTAGGCTCCAAATTAAATGCATTTACTGTTTCATGTACCCTCGCTTACAATCATTGTAATGAAACTGGGAATTAATTGTTTGCCCATTTAAAACAAGTCCCCTCTTGCACTGTGCCACACTCCCCTCCTCCCAGCCCGCCGTAATTTGATATTCCGGTTAGAAAACAAATTGGCATTCATTGGAAAATCAATCTTTTCATTGTTTAACTCTCATTTCTCAGGGGAATGTGTGGGAATGGAATTACATCCTCTGATATGAACCCTCTCTGAATGCCTAATTGTGGCTGGGGAGCGGAGAGGCTGCCCGCATCCCGGGAGCCACCGGGACCCCGCGCCGGCAGCATCCGTGGTGCTGCCTGCGGAGGACCGCGGCGTCAGTCCACTGCGCTCGCCAGGCACTCATCCACCCCCTTGCCAGGGGGCCCTTGGATCATCCTTTCTGCTCTTCTGAATAGCACAAGCCGGAGAATATCAACCCAATGAGCCCAGTAATAGAGTCTGTCATTTATTAGCCAGGATAAAATGGAAGGTGGGGGAGATGACAACAAACAGTGCGAAGAAAAGCCTGAAGACACACCGTATTGTGTTTATTCAGGCTGAGGAGAGGAAGAACAAACAAAATATGTCCTTTTGCATCGGTTTGAGAGGAGCCCGGCTCCTGCGCTTCCGCATCCCGACACGCTGCTGCTCCTGCAGCGCTCGGTCTGGGGCCACTAGGGTCCCAGGGATGGGGGCTGGCGGGTCCCCAGGGTGCTCTCACAGCCTATGCCAGCCGTCCCCTCTGCACAAGGACGGAGCCATACCCACTCTAGGGTGCTTTTTCCTTGTATGAGGGCACTTTCTAACCACACCAGGCAGCTGGCCTGGCAATGATGCTTTTGCTTCCCATGGAGACACTTGCTGCTGAAATAAACTGTTATTTTTATGGCTAACATTGGTTGTCTTTTACACTTACTGCAGGAAAATGAATAGCCACTTTTATGCAAAAAGGTTTTACTGAGGTATCAGAAAGCACTAATGAATATACAGAACCAAATTATATAGTACCCCATGAGTCAAAACTTCCGGACAGAGATTTACAGCAAAACAAGTAGCAGGCAAAGATAAAAGCCTGCAACCAAAGCAGGTCATATAATTAATCAGGGACAATAAATTTCTGAAAGATTGAGCTGTCAGTCCCTTCTATCCGGACGCCAAGCTCCATTTCAAAGCTAAATAACTTGTAGTTGCAAAGAGTTAATGCAGCGGATAAAGCATCACCGCAAAAGCAGCTTGTGCATTTGCAAGGGAGGAGGTTTCCCCCGACCCACCCGGTGCTGGCCAGGCTGTGCTGGGCAGGGGCTTTGGTGCACGGGAGCCCCCGGAGCATCGCCCCCGCTCCGGGCACGGGCCGCGGAGGGGCTCCCTGGCCACCTGCCAGAGGTGCAAACCTCTGCCAGCAGCTTCCCCCCTGCCAAAATGACAGGTCCCATCACTTGGCTCCGTGGGACAACACTGCGTTTGTCCACGAGGCTGAGGTGCATGTTCATCCCCCGGCTGGGCTGTCACACACTCACTCGCTTTTCCTCTTCCCCTCCTTCTCCCTGTTCACAAATTAGCAACAGACAAGTTCCAGGTTGTACTAATTAGTTGTTTGGAAGATTTCAAGGGACTGTTTGGGTGAGCATATGCCACCACCGGGAGCTGGCTCTGGCAGGCTGCCTCCCCGCTGCCGCCTGGCAGCCGCCCCACAGCCGCCCCGGGGGCACCCACTGCCCACTGGTGTCCCCCGTGGGGCACCTGCCCAACGCAGCGGGTCCACCCCCTCTTCCTTACAGCCCCAGCAGGCCTCGAGGGAAGATTTAGGGTCCCCAAAGGTGGGTGAACAAGGTGTGGTCACGCTGCTGGCATCCTTTTGCACAGGGAGGGCTCCGGCTCCCCACAGCCAGCCTGCCCCTCGCCCGTTTTGGCTCCGACGTGCATTTGGCACGGGGGCCATCAGCGGCGGTGCCGTGAAAGATGGCCTGTTGCTTTCTGCAGCACCGTAATTGCATTTCCTTCCTTTTCTCATATTCTCACTTAGCAACACTATATGAGCATCTTTGTCAGGCACATATTAGGAAACATTCTTCATAAAAAATTAAGGGCTATGGAAATAAAGTGACCTCTCCGAGGGCTTCAATTACACTGTAAAGTAATTGTGTCTTCCTCAGTCCTCCATCACAGTGTTTGGGAGTCTTCAGCAACAATTTATGTATTTATTACAGTTTAAGTATCCTTAGCCCTCAGCCCTTTCCAGTAATGAAAATATATAGCACAAACCCAGCAAAAACAGGCTGAACCACGTGTAAAATATGACAGCAATCCTCCCGGCCATCACACCACAGAGAGAAGTGCCAGTAACCCCCCTACACCCTCGCACGGTCCCGCGTGCCGGGCTCTGTGAGACCTCCGTAGGGCACGTATAGGTGGCAGGACGAGGGGAACCACGGCAAAGGGTTGGGGCTCATACTGGCTGGACTGGGACTGATACCAGGGCAAGGCAGAAAGCCTTTCCTGGGAAAAAAATACAAATTTATTATTATTCTTGGCACTAAATGTTGCTCGGAATTGGGACAGAAAGGCAAAGACAGACTTTACTTAATTAATTCTTTTTTCCTGAAAAGCCTTCTTTTGTGTGCAAACTTTTTTTTGCAGGGAAGGGGCAGGGAAGGGCTGCAGCGGCAGGAGGCAGGCTCAGCTCGTTACACGTCAGGGGAGCATCCCCGGGGCCAGCTGAGGCCGTCTCCAGCTATAAAAGGAGTGGAGCAGGGCCCAGGGCTTCCTTTCCCTCTGCCTGGGGGTTTGCCCAAAGTAGAGCTGGGACAGGGAGGCTTTACTTCACCTCTCGAGGTGCCGCGGATGGGACGCAGGTGAACCCCAGCAGCCATGCCTCGATGCTGCCGTGCGTTTCCACGTGAGCTGGTGGATCCAGCCAGAGCAGCCACTGTGAAAAGAGAAGAAATGCTGTTAAAAAAACAAGGTAATTTGGGTCCTTCCTCCCCACCCCCAGCCTTGAAGGGGGCTAAGCATGTTGGCAGAGAAAAGTAGTTTGAAGGAGCCAGACTTTCTTTCCCCCTCGGCTCCGAGGAGCAGGTCCTCCTGCTCAGCACAGCAGAAGTCGGCACTGTAGATGCAATAGGAAAAAGAGCCTTGTAAGATGCCATTGGAATAAAGAAAGACAAAAAGCAAATTTTTTTTCTTGTCAGAAAGACACCAAGTCCTACACCTTGGGTGAGAAAGAGATGATTTAACAAGAAAAAGATGTCACTAAATCCCTGAGCTATAAATCACTCTTCTTGCAATCTCGCAGCAAAAATACTTAACAGCTGTTCTGTGCAATATCAGTGCAGGAGCTTGTGTTGGGGATCGCAGCTGATGGAGGGCAAACGGGGCCTGGTCGCTTGTTTTGTAGTTGTAGGAGAATTATACAGCAGGGTGGGAAATATTTCCCACCTGTTGGAAGTGGGTGTGTTACTGGCTGTTACTGGCTTATGCCATGGAGACGGTGCAATCGGCACCAGATGAGCCTGAAAGCCTCAAGGACTGTCTGCTAGGGGCACCCTGGGAGAAGGGTGTTGTAATAAAAACCTTCTGATCATTCATTCACCTGGCATCATCAGGCAATTTAGGATTATTTTTGCAATTAAAAAGAAAGAATTAAAAAAAAACTTTGCCGAGTTAAAGCAGAGATTAGCACCCGCACCCAGCAACCTCCCTCCCGCAGGGTCTGGGTGGTGATGCTGTGGGGAAACATCCACTGGGGATGTGGGTGACCACGGTGAGTGTCAGGCGAGTTTCCCAAGGGTTTGGGTGGGCATTTCCTGATATAGAAACTGTTAAGCTAGATGCAAGAAGATGCTGTACTCCTGCAATGAATTAATTGCTGAAAAAGTGGTAATTGCTTAGGAAGCAGTGGCCGCGATCTGGTTATAGTCGGTGCGAGCCAACGGGGGCAGCCCCAGCCAGTAATGCAGCTACCAGGTGTTTCAAAAGGGCTAGCGTAAATCAGGGGAAATTGCCAGCAAAACCGACTGGGTGGAAAAAACAATAATTAAATGATTGTGAATGGAAAGTTAAAGAGCTCTTTAAGAAGAAACAGTGAAGGAAACAATTTTGCCACTGACAGCTGTTAAAAATAAGAAAGCAATAGCTGGAAAACAGGGAAGGGAAAGGTGTCTGTGAAGAAGATGCTGTGAAAAGCACAGGAAATGGGGATGAAAAGCAAAGGAATAAGAAAGTTTTCAATGTTGGTATAGATGCCACTGTTCCGAGGAGAGTAATTTCAACAGAGTTAGAAAAGAGAAAGCGGATCATCCTGTGGGCAGGAGAGGCTCGCAGTTCGGAAGGGGCAGGCAGGTGTGATTGAAGGAAGGAGGGCAGGTGTTTATGCTAGCTGAAGGTGATGGATGCTCTCTCTTCTATTTGCACTAAAGAGGCAGATTTTAAAATGGGCTGACCTACCTAGCTGCCTCTCCGGAGCCTGCAGCACTGCCTGGGCGACTCCTGCCCCGTGGTTGGCAGCTGATCCAGAGCGGAGCTGCCTTCCCCTGGCTGGAGCAAGGGGTGGAAACCAGGGATGGACAGGGACTGTGCCCAAGCCACGGTGATGCCACCACCCTCCTGCTCCCCATGGCTTTTGCAGGGCTGATCTCCCGGGAGGACACATGGTAGCGATGAGAGCAGCCGTGTGCCCACCGCTCCCCAGTGCCCGCAGACTGGGCGGGAAGGGGCCGAGAGCAGCGTGTCCAGTTGGGAGCTGAGAAGACCTCCCCAGCCTTGGTGTGCCGGCTTGTAGGCACCAGGTATGACCTTGACATTGACTTGCTGGAACTGAGCTCAACTTCTGCTTCAAGGGTACGTGAAGGCGGCTTTCAGGTCTATTGCAACGCGGTGACGCTGGCTGCAATAGGCAAGGTCCCCTTGGGGAAGGGCCAGCCGGCGCAGCTGAGCAGCAGCAGCCCCACCTGCAGAGGCAGGAGCTGCTGTGGATGGGCTGTTTCAGCAGCATCGCTGCTCGCCCACCCTTCTCCAGGCAGCTTTGCTCATCTGAGGGAAGCTGCTGTTCTGGTAAGTGACTGCTCAGTATTTCACTGCCTTTTCCCCCATGGAAGTTTTCTGGAAGAAATCACGACAGAAACCCTCTGCCCTGATTTTCAGGTTCAGTTAAGCATCAAAAAGCAGCTCTGCCGCCTAGCTGGAGCACAATTTGGAGAGCTGCCGGCACGGCTGAGGATATCACCTCCTTATTGCAGCAGGGTCACCTCTTGGGTTGCCTGCTTTGCTGTCAGACCAAAATGACTTGATCACGTTTTACTTTTTGTTTAAATCTTTCCATTTTGATCCCAAGAAGAGCAGCCGGGAGTTAATGAGTAGCATTACTTTTCCTGAACCCTGCTAGTGCCACAGTGATGAAGGTATAATTATCTTGAGCTGGACATTAATCTAAATACGAGCCCAGTCTCACCACTTTTCATTCCTTTGTTTTTATTGATCCTTTTTTTTTTGACTTGTTCTTGCTTCCCCTTTTTAAAGACTTCTAAATTGATGGCCAGTTCGAAGGGAGCAATGCTGGTGTAATGAAAAAATATAGCGGTTTGGTGCTGTAACTTTCTGGCTGCTTTCTTGGCCCCTCGCTACGTTTGTTTTCATCTGAACACCATTTCCGTATAATGGTTGCAAACAATATTGTATTAGCCTTAATTTTGACCTTGCCGCAATTTCTACCAGAAAATTGTTTCGGCTCGGAAATGGCCAGATTTACTCTTCAGGCCAATGAAAATAAGTCTGCAAGGTTGAAAAGAAGATGTCAAAAGCAGGCACTAAAGATCACTTTAAATGATAACAATTGTACTCGAAGCAGAAGTAGTACACAAAGCTTTCATCTAGCAATTTTCATCCTTGGACAGGGAAGTGCTTTACAGCCGAGTTCACTGTCAGCAGCCCTGTTTTTAAAGGTGAGCAGAAATACGGCTTTTGCTTTCTTTGCTGTGTTCCTCTACCTGAAACCAGCTTGTTCATCTGACGCTCGCCAGCTCTCCTGCTCCCCCAGGACATGCCCGTGCCCGCCTGGCTGAGCAAAGGTATTGCAGCGACTGCCCCGCAGGTCCTGCGGGGTCCGGTACCGAGGCCAAGAAGAGGTTTGCTCTTGCCCGATTAGCTGAATCCTCCTTTTTTTTTTTGTCTTCCCATTGAATATAGAGAGTTGCTTTAGTCTGAGGGCAGGTAACACAGCTGCTTGGCTCTTGCACCCTGTAGGCTCATCCTCATGCTGCAGAGGTGGCAGGAGCTGAGGTCTCGCTACCCCACCGAAACATGTCCCGTATCCCCCGGTCCCGGGTCGTGTGGCCTGGGGGGCTGAGCACCGTGGCATGGGCTGAGCCAAACCTTGGCCTGGGATGGGGCAAATCCAGGTGGCAACACAAATGCATTCCTGAATGTCCCCAAACTCATCAGAGCTGCTCTATGCATAAAGATGATGCATCCTGCAAGAGCAAGCACCGGGACTGGCACCGACACCTGAGACTGGTCTAATCCCCAGGCCGGGCACCCCTCGGCTGCCGTCGTGTCTGAAGGCAAAACGCTTCTCCCCGTACTGAACGGGGCAGCGTCAACCTGCCGAGGGGGGCTGAAATGGGAGGTAAAATGGCAACCTCCTGCTCACTAGGACTTTGTTTCGCAGGGGCATGGGGGGCTGTGGGGCCTTGCTGCAGTTCCCTGGGCAACACCCCGGCGTGTTTTGTCTCTGTGGGTGAATGTGATTTATTAAGTAAACCTTGGTGTCTCACGTTAATAGTTCTGGAGAGACCGTTTCTTGTCTTTGTCCCCAGGGATGAGGACTGATTGGGATAAAACACTTGCTGCACAGGCTGAGTTAAAGGAGCCGCTGCTGGGAGGTTCCATTGCCCCAGGAGTGGCTGTTCTTCACCCCAAAAATGCAGGCTGCAAAATGCAGCCTGCCTTTGAAGGTCTGATGCCTGGGGAAACGCAGGCAGGGCACAGCCTGCGTGTGGGGTCCCGTGGGGGACAGCGGGACCCTCCTCACCCCACGGGGTGCGTGGTGCCCGTAAAGCAGTGACGCGGAATGCCTGGCTGCCTGCTGGGGAGGCAAAGCTTGCTGCCTGCCCCGTGGCGACCGGGCACTTTCTCCCTGTTTCGGAGCTGAACTCCGTGCTCATTTTAATTGAGTGGTTTTCCTAAGCGCTGCTGGAAGCGGGGTGGGTTTTTCCCGAGCTGAGCGCTGCCCGAGGGCACCCTGCCACCAGCTGCAAAGGGTCTTTGTTTAATCCTGTCAGCTGGCCGAAAGGCGAGAGGTCCCACATCTGGCCGGGCTTGTGCTGGGCTTTGCCTTTGCACCTCCTTACTGCTATAGAAACGTTGGCACCGCGGGGTTTGCTGCGGGGTAAAGCTCAGCAAGGAAACCATTCCTGCAGGAAGTTTAATTGCAGCCATTAAGCCTTTAATTTAACCATGGCTTGTATCTCTAAACGGCGATGCCATCTCTGAAATACAAGCGTACATCCACGTGCCTGCTCACTCCTTGTTTAGCATGGTGTTTACAGCTATTTTTAGTGAACCAGAAGCAGATAGTTACACACTCACTTGGCCATAAAATTCATTTTTAAAAAAGAAACAACAAACCCACCCAAAAGGAAACCTATCCATCCTTGAAAAATACCCCCCCACAGTATGTTCTACCGATGCTGAGAGCCATTTGCAGCTGGCTGCCTCTGCCTGGTTTTCTGCTGTCGAGGCCCCGTCGCCTGAGCCCACGCAGGACACAGAGACCCCCCCCGCCCCACGGGCTTGGCCCCCTCCCCACCGCTGCAGCCAAGTCCGGGCCCAGCGCAGGGCCGGAGCTGTTCTGCAGGGTGTACAGGGGTGCACAGGTCGGGGGGGAGCCCGTCGGGACATGGCACTTGGCTTTCTCTAATTAGCGCAGAGCAGCCTCGCCTGACCGAACTGCTCCCCTGCTTGTGACCGCGCTGTCCCATCGCGCTGTGTGATGGGCACAGAGCCTCCTCACGGGGACGGACGGCTGCCGGAGATTCACTGGCTTCCCAGCCCACCTTACAGCCAGGGTTCAGGACTCTGTAAAGCAGAAAGAGCTTTTATTTTCTTCCAGCCAAGTTTAAGTGAGCTGTCCTGCAAGGAAACAGATGCTTAAAAGTTATAGACAAACCCAAAGAGGGATACCCCCCAAAAGGCTGCTCTAAACAGAAACTTCATTTCATCTGGATGTCTTATTCCAGAAAAATCTTATCTGCAAGTTTCAGAGCTGCCTGGGAAATCTTGCTGCCTCACCAGGGAAAAGGATATTTAAAAAGGATTAAATCTGACAGTCTTATACCAAAAGTGGATTTTTAAGACATAAGCAAAGATCCAAGAGGAAAAGGTTAGTGGGCTGTTGAAAACGCAACTGCATTTAGGCTAATAAGCCTTAATTTCTCGTTAGATATTAACAGACTGAATGTGGTGAGCCATGCTGACTGGAAGATGCTGCGGCAGCGATGGGGAGGGAGGGGACCCAGAGCCCCCTTTCAGCACAGACTCCCACCGGGCACGTGTCCCCACCGGGCCACTCACCCCCAACCGCTTCTGAGGTCCTGGGTGAGCAGCAAGCATGTTTCGGGGGTGAACAACAGCAGGGTCATGAAAGCAGGCGTTAAGGAAGGGTTGGCTGGTGTATTTACAGCCCAGAGTCGAAAAAATTTTGAACTGAATTTAAAGTATATGAGACACCAAAGAGCCCACTTCTCCTTCTAGGCGGGAGGTCTCACTCCTTCCCCCATCCCACAGGAAAATTCTTGCATCTATTAGGGCTCGGCTCACCCTACAGCTATGGAAGAACTCAAATCAACCAAACCCATCGGCTCCTTGGCCATTAAGGCTTGCTCCAATTAGCTTCAGCTTTAAAACAGAGCACGATATAAATTCTGTTTCATAAAGCTCCCAACTATGTTTCTCCCCAAATATTGAAATGACATTTCTGCCCATTGAAAAGAGGACCTTGGAAAAGAGTCTCTGGATAGTTAATTTGCTGGAAAAAGACTTGACAGCCCAATTAATCTCGCAGCCTGTGACTTTTAAACCAGGGCTGTCAGTGTAGGCGCTCTGGGATGCGAGCAAGAGAGGCTGGATAAATATCACAGGATGCTGCTGTCCCAGAGCAGAGCCATCAAGCCTCTCCCCGGTGCCCTGCACCATGCCCCGGTCTGCCCACAGCCCCCAGGACGCTGTACCTGCCCGGGTGCCCATGGCTCAGCCCCGGCTCCATGTCCCTTCGTGCACAGCTGGCATGGACACAGCTGAGGGGACGGGGACCAGCGTCCCTGACCCAAATCAGCTCCCAACTCGCCTGGCACAGTGCAGCCACCCAGCTGGGTGCGCGCTGAGCCGTGCCATGCTGTGCTGTACCATGCCGTGCCGCAGGGGCACCGGTGCTGTTGGTCAAAGCTGCTGTCCCACACAGGGCACCCACAGCCTGCAGCCAGCACAGAAAAGGCCCCAAGAAAGGAAGCACTTTGCTTCCCATTTTCTTTTCTAGTGAATGATCTCGCTGTGTGATCACCTCCCTCCTTCGCTACTGATGCTCTCCAGAAATTCTCCTCTTGTTTTCACCACGGAGAAGCCCGTGCACGGTGAGCTCCTTACCCCAGCCCTCCACTGGCTGCAAACACAAACGCCCCTTGCAAAATAACTCTGCGTGCGCTTGCGAAAGGGCAGCCACCACCGCGTGGCTCAGCCCCACCAAGCAGCTGCGGGTCTCCAAGGCCGGGTGTCCACACAGGTCTGCCCCCCCGCAGGGGTTCAGGGGCGCAGCTCCCACCGCCGCGCCTGCCGCCGTGCTTCGGGGAGGCGTGGGCAGGGGGCAGCGGTGACGGCTTTGCAGGCAGCTGGATGTGTCTGGGACCTTACCGGGTACAAACCATCCTCGCACCTCCCACACAAAGGATCGGATCAGCCTTTCGGTCCATTTTAGAGCGTTAATTACCCTGTTCCTCAGTTTTATTATTATTATTCTCTTCTCTGCGGGTATAGAAACACTTCGGGCTCTCAGGCGCTGTTGTGGCAACAGCTTAAATCCTGTCCTGCGCTTAATCTTTGCCATGCAAAAGGCCTCGTCTGGGTATCAGTTTCCTTGGCCCCACCTCTGAAGTGCCAGAAGAAACAGCGCAAGAAGAAAACGGCTTTCATGCTGTTTTGTTCTTGCTGCTATCTCCCGATCCGCAGATTGAATACATTACACTGTCTTCGCCTAGCCTTGATCCCGAGACCGGATTAATGGGATTAACTTCCAGCTTTCTTTACAACCTTTCTCCCAAGAGCTGACTTACGTGACGCGCAGTGACGTCCCTCAGCATCCCGCGCTGCACCCTGCGGGCACCGGCGTCCCCTGGCATCCTTCCCTGGCAGCGGTTTCCAGGCAAGAAGGTGCCCCAGGAGGAGAGAGCAGTCCAAAACCCGATGGCACAAATGCTGCCGAGGCAGGACTGCTGTGACCCAAGCCTTGTCAAGTGCCAGCAAGAGCCTGGCAATCGCTGGGAGCTGCCCGCGGCCCCCCCTCCCCGCCCGCAGTCTGTTTCTAAATTCACCGGGAAGCGGAGCAGCTCATTCCAATGCAGACCGAAAACTCCCACCGCGGCCCACACCGCAAACGAGTTAGACCTCTGCGCTGCCCCTAACACACAGGAAAATTGCTTTTCAACTCTGCGCTAACAAAAAGCAGCCGGGCATCACTTACCAATATCGAGTCCGTTCATAAAAACATGTTTTTTGCTCTGCTCTAATTGCTTCAAATGAAGCAATTGCATCACGCTCCCTCCCGTCGTCGTACCTCGCCAACAGACGCTCTCCACCAGCTCGCTAAGTTTGCCCTCAACATGAATTAGATCTCGAAGCTCAGGCGGTGGAAAAGGGGCCGCCCTGCCCGTCGCACCTTGCTGGGCTGCGAGCGGGCTCTCACGGGTTTCCCGAACCCCTAACTCAGGCCGGCAGCACGGGACCAGGAACGGACCAGGCTGGGCAGAGGGCCTCTTCCAGCTTCACCAGGGGCTTAATTTAGGAAAGGGAAGAGTCCAGGCAGACCTTCCCTGCGAAGCAGGGATGCAGCCACGCTCCTTTGCTCACTCTCGGCTCCTAACCAGGGCTTTTGGTGCTGTTTCTGCTTCCACCCCAGCAGGTTTCCAGGTACCCAGGGGACAGCGTGGTGTTGCTTCTGTGCTAACCTAGCACTTAGGGTGAAAAGCAGAACAAATAGTCTTACGTAGCTGGCACACTGTAAATATGATACAGGTTAGGTCATAACTCACCTGCCCTTGTATTTCACGTCATTTCTAATGGCATTTGTCATTAATAAGCAGCTCGTCGCTTCCCTCTGCTCTCGGGCTGCCACTGCAGAGCCCGGGGAGTGCCTCCTGCGGGCGGGTGCCCTGGGAGACGCTCCCCTGCAGTGGGCTGGCCGCAATGCCACTGCTCTGGGCTTATTCCCCCTCCTGCCATAGTTGTCCCATGCAATGTTTAGCAGCCAGCAAGGGACACAGGACCGAAGGGACCAGGACCCTTCTGCTTTGGGATGGCCCTATGCCACCGCGTCCAGCCTGCAAGCACGGGGCTCCTTAGCAGAGGGACTCACGGCTTCTGCAGGGACAGCCCCACGGGCGATGGAGCAGGAACGCCACCTCCTCGCTGCCTCGAGCTGAGCCGCCCTGGGCTCTGCTGCGGAGGAGCCGTGCGAAGGGGAGCGCCGGGGCGCGAGGGCTGCAGCACCGGCAGCGTCGGCACTGCTGGTGCCATGGCTCGGAAACCTCCGGGCTCTGGCCTGGGGCTGGTTGCTCTCCTGCGCTCCCCGTGCCTCAGCTCCCCACGCGTGCACGCACACGCACGCACACACTCTCCTCCTGCCTGCCTCGGGAATCTGCCCATTGCCATGGAAACAGCGGTGACATCAGGCGCTGCTAACGTTACTCCAATGACTAATTGCGTTATGAGCAGCAAGTCAAATTACTGGAACAATTACCAGGCCCCGGAGATCTGTACCTAACAGATCCCAGGCAGATGCCAAAACGTGTCCTTCACCTGCAGGGATGCCAGGCAGGGCTGGATGGGGACAGCTGGGGACCCTCACCCCGGCTCGGATGTAGGGCACAGAGGGGCTGTTTGGGCTCCAACCCACTTTCACTTTGAATCCTAATTTTCTGAGGCTCCTCGAGAGCTGTCTTGTACCTGTTTAAGCTGCCTGGGTAGCGCCTCAAGGGCTGCTCTCGCTGGCACCTTGCTGCCGCAAGGCTGGTGGCACCATTGCCGCACGGTGAGCAGGAGGAGATGCTGCACAGCCAGGCCGGGAGCCCAGACACCCAGAGAGGGTGACCATGGACTGGTGGCATCTGCCTCTGCAAAAACAGAGCCAGGCTTTTTTATTTCCCCCCAATGTTGTTAAATATAGCAATTTGCCCAAAACCTTTAAGGGCAGCCTGGGCACCTTTCACCCTGTGGTGCAGCAGGGAGGAGCATTGTACCCGGAGCCACCCTACTGCCCAGTGAGCGTCCGGGCCGGGGGATGCTGGTTATCCCCTCAGTATGTCATTTCAGGGATTTCATCAGACTTCAGAGCAAGGAAGAACTCTGGGGAGAAGGTACTTTGCCACAACAGCCGATGTGGAAGGCAGTCAGGGGGTTAGCTATTCCACTACTTTGCTTTTAAATGACAAATACCATAAAAAGGGCCCCAGTCAGAGGCAACTCACGGGACAGGACGATGAGACTCCTGCTCTCAGCAGGCAGCAGCCGTGTGCAGGGCTGACTGCTTGCGGACTCCTTTTCTCAGTAATCTGCTGGATCCTGGAGCCATCTGAAAAAAACCAGGCCAGCTCTGTTTATTTATTCATTTATATATTTTAAATCCCTGCCTTAAGATAACATGATAGCTTATTGCATCAGCAATTTATAACTCCTGGTTCCCTACAGCATCCTAGCTGTTTACAGCTCTGCATTATTTACTGCCTGACACTGAAATAAGAAACATTATGAAAAATATGTTAAGGAATTATTCGGGCGCCCCGGATGCAGCCTGAAACGCACCGGTGTTCACCTCCCTCTAACATATTTAACCCTCCATTGCCCAACCTGCTGGCAGGGCAGGAGCGGCCCCTTCCGCCCCGCAGCCCCCACCCATCGCGTCCTCCTCCAGGTGCTTGAGGACGGCAGGAGCAGGCACTGTCTGTGCATAATCATGTTAATTAGTGAAAGACACTGACTCCACCCTTGCGCCACTCTAGGAAGCATTAATTACCGCAGGAGGTAGCACTAACGCAGAGGCATTTCTCCCTGTGCCCGAGACATTGGCGACGTCCAGCCACGGGGAGGACGAGTGGTGTGCCAGTATTTAGGAATTATTGCAGCACGTTCTTACCGGGCTCCACGAATACATTTAGCACAGCAGCTCTACTCGTACATCCCCATCCAACACAAAATGTTAGACCCTCCCAGAATGAAGTCCTGTAAGTTAAGGACAGACCGGTCATTTTTTTCACTAACAAATAAAAAAAATTATTATTTCTCCTTTTTTTTTTTTTTTTTTTGTTTTCTTTTCTACACAAAAGTGCACTTTCCCACGCTGGACTGGTTTCCCCACGGGCTGCCGGGGGCTCGGGCTGCAGCCCGGGCGAACCGCTCCGCTACAGCTGATGGTGGCGGGGAGCCTGCATCAGCTCTTCCCCATTAATAGGCTCATTTAGGCAGCCGTCCCCCGCAGCGCCCATTAACACACATGAGAGAGTGCCCGGAGGTGAGAGCTTCACTAATCAAATGTGCTATTAAGATCCTAATCCATTTCATTAGCCCGTTTCATTTGACACTTAGTGAGGCTCAGAGATGCTCTGCGGAACGGGGACGACCGCGTACAGCCTGTCCTGTGGAAAAATAATCCTTTTCATTAGACTCGTGATTTCCTCTTACTCCCTTATTAGTTTATTTCTAAAGCCAAAGGGTGCTGGGGACATGCAGCTCTGCCAGAGATGCATGGATTTTCCCTTCATGTGTATTTCACCATGCAGAGTGTAAGACCAGGGGGGATGCACAGACAGCAGCAATATCAAAAAAAAAAAAAAAACACACCTGAAAAATAGCCCACTCCGTTATTTGATTACATATTACTAGACCGTATATCAGGAATGTTAACTAGAAGACCCTCCACTGCGTATTTTGGAGATTGACATGATTAAATACCTCAGCCCTATCTGAAATAATTTCTAATTTCTTTCTTCCTTTGATTGGTAGCCACGTGAGATGGTCTCAAAGGTCAGCAGAGAGGCGGGATGCAGAATTAAATACAGATCGTTCAGGAGGCTGATAAACCAGCAAGCTAAACTTGCAGCAATGCGTTAGGCAGATGGGCTGACACCACGTAATTTTCGGCAGAGATTCTGTATCACCTCTTCAAAACAAATGAACATGTCGATGCGTGACTCCGCCTGGGAACCGTACACGACCGTGGGGATTTTGTGCAAGGGGAAAGGTCTTAAATTATCAGATGAGCAGATCTTAAGTTATCCCATAAGCATTCCTGAATATGTGGACTTCCCGCACAGAAACACACTTGAAACTGCATTAAACCTTCATACTATTAAAGAAATAATTTATGAAATAATACTTTCATGAATATAATATTCATCTCAAGGACTAGGTCGTGGCAGTTCTTCAGGAATAGCCAGGGAAAATACCTACACCTCACTGAAATGCTCCCACTGAGCAAAGCTGAAATGTTTCAACCACAGGTTTAGCAAGCTCCTACCTAAAAGTAACTTTCTCCCTGGGTGGCCGAGGGTTATTTGGGAGCAGCCCCGCGTGCCAGCAAGCCTTCCAGGCCATGCGCTGGCACTGAAACCTCCCCGAGCTCATCTCAAAGGGTCGCTGCCGGCTGCTCCCTGGCAGCAGAGGGGTTGAGCTGGCCGCAGCCGGGCTGGGCAGCAGCTCAGACCTCGCTGGGTCGGGCCGGTAGGGCATGAAGCAGGTAGATGCAGCCCTGGAGCACCCTGTGCCATCCTCCCCTGGACACATAGTCCCATTGGCAGAGCCCCCAGGTCTGCCCGGCTTCACCTTGCTCAAGAACATACCATTGCCCTCGGTCAGGACAGCAGCACACACCTCGGTTTCCATCCCCGGGCAACATGTGACAGGAGAGGAGATACAGCCTGGTGACATCCTCCCCGCTTTTCTCACTGGGGTTGCTCCTTGAGACGGGGAAATGGGGAGGCCCCCGTCCCCACACCCAGAGGTGGCAATGGAGGGGATGAGCGGCAGACGGAGCATCTCTCCCAGCAGGGCTCTTAGGGGGACTGAGGCCTTTTCGATAATTTATTAGCACACAGAGTCCCTGCAGCCAAAACAGAAAAATCCCTGTTTCTTCCTCTGTTCTAACCCATTTCTTTTGAGACAAACAATTTCTGAGCAATTGATGTAAAAAAGCATTTTAAAGAGCATCTTTGCCCTTAGAAATTCAATCCCATCTGCTCCCCCAGCATTGCCTGGGGCATTCGCCTCCCCCCGAGCAGCCGGCAAGCCGGCTCCCACCCGCGCCCGCCGGGACCCCCGGGCTGCCGCTGCAGAGCGCTCCTGGGGGGGATCCCCGGGAAGGTGGCACCGCCACAGGCACCGCGGCGCTCCGTAGGGTCCCTGCCGGAAAAACGGAGCTCAAAGCCAAGTGCCACATTGCTGTACTTGGGAAAATGGTGCCGAGAGAGGGGAGCAATGTGCAGCACTGCTGGTGGGGAGGGCAGCGGGGTGGCAGGGAGCTGCCCGGGGGGCTCCAGACCCACCGATGCGGCCCTTGGCGATGCACCCCAGGGCCAAGCACAAGTCTGGCTGGTGTTGGCGTTCGAGAGCAGCAGCAGCGTAGGCAGTAATGCTGAGCCGTAGCTGAAATGGGAGGGAATATCCCCACCAGCTCCTCGGTGCAGACGCGGTGTGCCCCACATTAACCACTCACGGCAGGACTGTGCTCAGCACCACCAGGGCAGCACCAGGAAACTTCAGCCCCAGGTTTTCTCTTCAAATGTACCAGAGAGATTTTTTTTTTTTTTTAAAATGCACCATCATCTCCAAACAAAATTAAACACAGGCAAGCAAAAAATCCCCGCTGAGCCGTGAGACCATAAATCACTCCCTTTCCTATCCCTGCCAGCCACAGAGGCTGGAGCGTGGCCATGGCCGGTGGGCAGAGGCGCGCTCTTGGCAGAAAGCGTGCTCTCCAACCCCCTGGGCTCTGTGATTGTCTCCCTGGGAAGCTTCAGAGCCCTGTGAGCCCACCCTGTCCCCATCCCCATTGCAGGTCCCAGGGGAGCGGCAGAGCTGTGCACCCCTGCGGCTGGGCTGGCCGCAGCGGCACGTCCCCGTGGCACCCTCGCGGGATGGCAGCTCGGGGTGACGCCATCCCTCCCCGCTGCAGTCCTGCCCAGGACACCCTGCAGCTCCCTCCTTCCCCACAGCACTTACAGCCCAAATTGTGGCCATTTGACCTTCTGCAGCAATGCCGGTTTGTGCCCGTCCTGTGCCATGAGCCACCATCCCCCTGCCCGGACACAGCCACGCAATGGAGCTGGGAGGTGCAGACCCCAAGCACGTCAATGAAAAGCTCTTCTTGACTTATGATATGAATTACAGCATGATCTGAAGGCCTATTAAAGGCTGCTTTCTAGAACAAATGCTGCCCCCATGGCTAATCAGCAGAATATTCCCTTCATTGCGAGACAAAATTAATATTGTTTGGCAGATGCAACGATGCCAAGTAAATAACTTGCAATTGAGCTTTATTGTTATGATGCCTTTTGTTGCTGGTCTTGGTCTCGAGACGGTGGCAGTGAAAAAGGGAGAATACAAATGGAAACCTGTTAAGAGCCTGAAATAAATGCCTGCCCTGAAACTGGGGATAAATAGGGGACATCACCGCACTGGGCAACCCGGCCACGCTGCCCTGTCCCCCGCGGTGGTACCCAGCAGGCAGGAGGACGGGCACGCAGCCTTGGTCAGGAGACCTCCCCATGCCCGGCAGTGAGCAGCCCCGCGGGCAGCCCCGACCCGTGGCCGTGGGCTTTACAGTGTACTTTCATTTTTAAAAGGGGTTTGTAAAGAGAGAAGACGCTATGTCAGCACCATTAAAGCTGGCGTTAATCAAGAGTGATAGCGTGGTTTCCTCGCGGGTGGTTAGCATTATAAAATACATATTAGCATTTTTAATATTAATCAGTATAAGCAAGAAAAATCCTTTAGAAAAAGCTAATTAGAAAGTTCATTTACTTAGAGGCCCAGAATGAATTAATACCACGTCTCAGGGCCGTGAAGCATTTGCACAGAGTGAACTTCCCCAGGCTCACGGCTCATCCACACCTCACACGTCCAGGCTCTTCCCACAGCCCACCCAGGACCCTCTCCCCCCAGCACAGATCAGGGGCTAATCCTGTTCCAGGAGTCACAAACCGTCTCGTGCCACACACGGGATGAACTGCGCTTCAGAGCTCACCGTCACCCTAAGCCTTCCCCCAGCTCCCTGCTGAGCCCGCGGCAGGAGCGGGCGTTTTATGGCATTAACGGTGCGACCTGGAGAAGCCAAGTCATTACAGGGGCCTGACGCCGTCGAGTGTTGGGGCTGAGCCAGCGCAAGCGGCAGCGATTTCTGTGCTTACAGAAAACAGGCTTTTACCTGCCTTTCATCCCTCCCCAGCAGGGGATGCAAAGGGGCCGCAGCGGCAGGAGAATGGGGGGCTGGGGGACCCAGCAGCTCCCCGCTACGCTCCATGCCCAACCCAGTTCAACAGGGACCCTTCCTGTAAAAGCATTCCAAGAAAAACGCTGCCTGCCCCCTTTCCATGGCCAGACCCCTCATGCCCTGCATCCTCCTGGGACCTGGCTGTTAGCACAACCCCTGCACCCGTCAGTGGACAGCCCACGGAAGCTGCAAATCCCACGTGGAAGACAAAAGGCAGGCATGATTAAGCAAAACCCCTTACTTGTCCCCCAAGTGCTGGGGAAGATTTTGCCAGCTGAACAGTCGGAATAGCGGTAAATACGAGCTTTTTACCTTGGATTTGTATTTGTAACACAAAGGGCGTTCGGTGGCTCCTGCAAGACAAGCCCAAGGGCTGGCATCGTCGGCTCGCCGGCTCACCCCCTGCATCCCGCTCCCTGCGGGCGCTCCGGTCACGCTCCACTGAGTCATTCAGTCCTTCCAGAGGTTTCGCAGCTCCGCTCCCTCCAGAGCAGCCGAGGGCTGCTGCAAGGCAAAGGAGGCTTCTTGCAAAACAACCAGGCTGCCTTAATAAGGTCAGATGGGAGAAGGGGAACGTTAGTGGGGGCTGAGAGCCTGCTTTGACAGCAACCCTAGCGAATTCCTTGTTTGCTTGTCTTTGAGGCAGTCAGCCACGCTAGAAAGCTAACACTCAAACATTTCTTAGCTGTACTTAATGCTAAATCAAAGCATGAGCCGCCAA
The DNA here is from genome assembly GCF_964195595.1 of Calonectris borealis. Classification (NCBI taxonomy): domain Eukaryota; kingdom Metazoa; phylum Chordata; class Aves; order Procellariiformes; family Procellariidae; genus Calonectris; species Calonectris borealis. Next base: position 29,089,094 of record NC_134319.1, read on the forward strand.
GAGAGCACGGCTCCCTCCCAGCCCGGCTGCCCACCCAGACCAGCGGGGCTGCTGGGGCCGTGCCTCTGCCCTCCCTCCCTGCAGCCCGGCCAGCCCCCGGGGGCGCAGGGGGTTGCCTTCCCCAGCTGCTGGGGCTGCCCGAGGCACAGCCATCTACCCGGGGGTCCTGCAGGACTGCACCCCACTTTAAAAGGGTGAAACAAGTCAGAGCCAAGAGGCAAGGGAAGGCCAAACTCTGGGTAACCCGCCTTCCTTACCGGCTGGCAAAGTGCTTGCACTCCCTTTATTCATGCTCTGATGGACCTGCACGAGCAGTGTTCCTTGGTCAGTAAAGGGCTCTCCAGCCCTGCAGAAGAAAGCAAACCAGAAGGACTGGATGCAGACCCTAAGATTCCTGCTGGGAAATAAGGCGGCAGAGTTAACAGTGAAGGCACCTGCCTGCTGCAGCTCCTTGGCTTAGCGGGGCACGGCGGCCTTGTCGCTGGGGAGGATGGTGCAAGACTGGCAGAGCCGTTCATATGCACAAAGCCCATCGGACCCAGAAGCTGGGGATGGGACAGGCACCGCCAGCCCGGGCCTGAGCTTGCACTACACAAGACTGGATGCTTGCACAGTCCCCATGGGCTACACACTTCTGTCTTCCTTGTCACCCGTTTCAGAGCAGCTGGGGAACAAAACCCCTTAGGGACAGGGCGAGGACTCTGGCCATGGCCCGGCGGCAGGTACAGGGGGACACCGGGCAGGTACAGGGGGTCTGGGAGGACGAGAAGCTTCCCCGCCTGGAGGCTACAGGACACCGGCCACGAAGGCTTGGGCTGTCGGTCGAGGAGCAGCGGTACCGGCAGACGGCTTCACACAAGCTGTTGGCTCCAGGGGGTGAAGGGTGAAAGACCCGAGGCTCTCGCTGCAAGTGGCTGAGGGTCAGAGGAGAGGGAGCTCGCCCATCAGGCGTGTGTCAACTCCCACCGAGCCTGCACCACGCTGCCACACACACACGCTCACACCGACTGCTACCAGCTCATCCTCCTGCAGGAGCTGGTGGAGGAATCCCACAGGGAACCCAAAACACTCTAGGCTGGAAATCACTACTCCCAGCAGCTCTTATTTTTAAACATAGGTTGCAGCCCTTATTTACCAGCAGGCGCAATGTTGTCAGGAGCAGTGACTGCAGATGCCTCGCTTGCCTTTTGCAAAGTAAATCTCCTGTTTTGACTGCAAGCTGATTGATGCTCAGTTACTCGGGGAGGAATATTTCTAGCTACACAGTACAAGCCAGAGTTATCAGCCAATTAAGTATTTATGGCCAATTCCATTTTCCTAGCAAGATGTTTGGAAAGCAAGCACCAGTTACAGCAGAGAAACAGGTTAAACTGTGCTCTTCTGTAAACACCTCCATGCTGGCCTACCAGAAACTACACACACAGAAGTCCTGTAAAAGCTTCTCTTAAGGCTACGCTTGGAAGCCATCCATCACCAGAGAGAGCGTGGTTTAAACACTGCAGCAGTAACTCAGCCTGTCGTCAGTGAAGCATTACCAGAACATGAAGCAAAAGGCCACGCGCTCCCAGCCCCACAAGGAGGGTTAGCTGCTATGGGGGCTTTGCTGTAAGCCACCACCAAGTGAATATCTGGAACAGCTCTTTACTGCCTGACCCTTGTCAGGTGTACTCTGCAACCATGTGCAGCATCTCTGGCAGGTGCTGATTTAACCCTGGTTTCCTGCTTTTCCAGCATGGGCCATCACCTCTAATATGCTCCTGTCTTCCTGAGATCACTTAGAAACCATGGATCCAAACCCAAACCAAACTAACCCCCTTTAGGACGCACCAACAGGGAGAACTGCTGTTGTAGCCTTTTCAAAAAACAAAACAAAACCAACCCTGCTGCCTATTCCAGATGTTAGGGCAGCATCACCACCAGCCTTCCCCCACCACTTGAATTTAGCGACCAGTTGCAACCAACGTGTGACTCGCTCTCTCCCAGCTTCTCCAGCCGATAAGCACCCTTCTCTGTTCAACTCCATCAACAATTTTGGGGCAGATTCCTGCTTTCACAAGGAAATGTACAACCAGTGTGGTGATACGGCAAAAGACAAACCGCTTAACAGCTTGTATCTTTGCTTTTCAGTCTGTAGTGGGTTGTTTACAACACTCTCCAATTTCTGTGAAGTAATACTTAACATTTACCGAGCACGCTTGTGCCCATGGATGAAATGTACTGCTTGAGTCATCTTCTGCCTGTCGCAGCATCTGCCAGAGACCTACCAGTCATTTGGTTGCTGGTTGCCACACGTCTCCCAGAGCAGCCATTCCCCCTTCTACAGCATCTTCAACTGCTGACACGGGGCCAAGCCCGGTGACCAAGGAGGTCACTGCAGCCTTTAAAACCAGTGGGCTATGATGGTGGGTGAGAGAAGTTCAGCCTAAACAAGGAAAGGAAAACACTTCAAATGCCACAGTAATGGTATGAGGTGACAAACATCTATTTGTTCCTAGGTTATATCCCATTAAGCGTGACTGAGGTCACCCAGTTCACTTTCCTGCCCTCATTGCAGCTGGTGTTAATCCAGGGATAATTTTCTTAAGCTTTTAAGTGGTGTTCATCATATAGCATCTCCCAGCAGTACTGGAGAGGCAGCTGATGTCTTGCCAAGCTCACGAGGACCAGAAAGCATCTGTATTTCAGATGCATCAGTATGCCTCAAAAGCGATCAAAAGCTGTGACCAGTCACCGAGGCATGACCACAGCTCAGTCCCTTTGCGTCCAACTCCTGAGGAAGTGCTGTGGTTTTTAAAAGGCAGCCTTCACAGGAAAACCACACTCCAAAATTTGGTGTGTGAGAGCATCAAGCCCTTAAAGTACCCCCTGCTTTGGGCTCTCTGTGCTGAAAAGAGGTATTGGTTTTAAAAACACTGCCAGCTCAAAATGCCCTGCTCTCCTTCAACAGGGCTGCAGAGTATCTGCTCTGGTTTAAACTGCTAATTGGTACCTGAAACAAAAGGCAGTGGGAAATTGGTGCCAGAAAATAAAAACTATGCTTGCCTGCGGTCTTCACACGAGGTGTCTGAAGTGCGCAACGCCAGCATGGCACCACGGCTGGAAAGGCGATCTTCTTTTAAGCTGCTTTCAGCTGTAGCCCCTCTTGATGAACAGGCCAGGACAAGCAGCTCCAGCTCCAACCCGCTGGCTCTCCTGACAGCTTCCCATGCAGAGCACAGCCACCTCACTACAGTGATTTGTGCCGCCCAGTAAATGCAGCTGTCTGCAATTCGCTGTAGGCACTTCTATATTTCACACACACACACACACATATATACAGACACACCGGGGGCCATCACTTTTGCATTTCACCAGAGAGAAAAATTATTCTTCAGGGTCAGGCAGGGGAAAGGCGCTGCCAGTTGTGGTCTCTGCTGAAACGGGATCCTTGGATGAACACTGAAGCACACTGCACTAAGTGCTGCGCGGTGACAAGTGTTCGATACTAGGAAATAAGTCATCCTGTGAGTGACTACTGCCAGTTTAAGTGGATGGCAGCATAATACATCATGGCATTCGGCGTTAAGCCAACCCTGATAAGCCACAGCAAAGCATGAGCTAGACCTGCACTTGAATTTGAGTGCTTTCGCCACGCTCAAGAATATTTGCCCACTCTTCTCTGCTGAAAATCCCACGAGAACAAAGGATCTTTTGAGGGCAATGTTTTAAACCTAAATGCAATGCAGTATGAAAATTCCATTGTACAAAAGCTGAGGGACAATATAAAATGCTCAGAGAGAGATACTCTGGTGCTGCTCTTGTTAGTTCTAGGATGTAGTGTTTCCCATTCCTGAATAATTTTCTGTGAAACTTGTGTTTGAATAAGTCCTCTTGTGCGCTGAATTTCGGCAGCCCTGGAGCCAACACCCTCCCAGAGTTGTACCAGCTTGAAACAGTTCAGTGCTTGGTACCCTGCACTTACTGAGATGGTTTGAAAAGCAGAGCGATGTGGATTGCCTTTTTAAGGCCAGGGCTATTCTTCCAGGAGCAGCACCTGCCCCAGAGATAGATCTCACTAGCCCACTGGGGTTTTCTGCTCCAGGACTATGTTTGTCACCCCCGGTGCCAGCTGACAGCAGGCACACTGGCTGTGACTGACAGCCTCGGTCAACACACACAAACACCCCGCTCCCGGGGGCTGTCCCATCTGCGTAGGGCTGACTGGAGTCGGTCTCTGGCTGGGAATTGCACTTCCCACCAGCCTTGCTCAAGCTTGGTCCTTGGAGAAGCCACCAAGTCCATGCGGAGGAAAGGCTGTCTGAAACTCGGCATGTATTAAACCGAGCTTGCATACTCCTGGCTTACCAGCAACGCTGTGTTTAACAGGGTGAAACCAGGGCAAACCAGTCTTCCCTATATGGCTCTCCGCTGACGTTTGCATTGCTGCTCACTTCTGCAAAAACTGCATGAGAACCCATACGGGTGGTGCAGACGAGCAGGGCCTGGAAGCATCCGAAGTTTACTTGGTGCAGTAGAAACCAGGAGACCTCAGCCTTGTCCACCCCCTCCCACCTGCACACCGTCTCCCTGCAGAGCAGCAATCGTACTGATGCCTGGAAAGAGGTCCTTCGAGGTTCCTCACGTTTGGCTGCTGAGTGAGCCAAGAGCGGCTGGTAATCAGCAATACCACCGAGCTGAGGTGGTAGACAGAAATCCAGATTGAGGAAAGCCCATTGCTCGTAGCAATTCACAAATGAAAAGCAAACTGTTTTTTTAAAATTTATTTATTCCTGAAAGTGTACAACTAGAATATAAAAATATTCCTTGGTGAAAGCAAAACAGAAAAGGGTAGGAAATGAATGCCAAGTGTTCCAGGGGAAGAAGCCTCCAGAGACAGAGCTTGGAGATTCCTCAAGCTTGGAAGTTAAGGTCATATTTCTATTTTACAGAAATTTTCTATAGCAGATCCGTAAGTTACCTCATTGTGACTCATAACTCCGTGGAATGTGTTTCTAGTTTGTTCTCTCTGAGAACCCAATTACTTCAAGTGCATCACACCAGTAAATGAAATCAGTGTGCTGCTTTATTTATTATTAAGCATTTGTTTTTCCTTATGGTGACTGCATTATAGCTGCCACAAGTATGCAAACTAGCTGAATTAAAACAGCACACTTTCTTGAACATTTCCAATCCAATACCTGGATGTTTCTGACTAATGAACTCCTCCATTTGCTGTAAAATATTGAATGCAATTAGTACTTCAATGCACAGCTTCCAAGTATGCTGTGCCTAGCAGCTGAGCACTGTAAAAGAGCCCAGTGCTTGGCAGAAGAACTAGAAGCCCGAAAGAGAAAAGGGAGATTTACGCACACTCCCACCAAGGCCTGCTGCAGAATTTAATTGGCAAGGTTAGCAATAAAAGGGCTGCAGAGAGAACCACCAAGGTTATGGCCTCAGTGCAAGTCACAAAGCAGTAACAAGTTATGATTCCCAGGCTTAAAAATTAGAAATTACATTTGGTTCCTCACCTCGCACTCCCCCATGCCAAGCTGCACAATGCGTTCTGATCAAGTCAGTCTATTCCTTTGCTCTTCTCAGTCCAGCTTTATCTCTTCAAGGGGAGATACAAATCACTCCATCCAACCCTTCTGCAATTTCATCCAGCCTCTGCTTGCACTCTTCCTGCAGCTGCTTCAGCTCTCTCTCCAGGCTGGCCTCTCTCATCTGCAGTTCTCTGATCACCTCTGTTGCACTGACAGCTGAAACAGGCTCCTTGGATACAGACCTACTGAAGCCCGTTTTGCTGGCAGGATGTTTGCTTCTGAAGACCAGTCTGCACGAACCATGCATTTTGGGTTTTTTTGGATCACAAAAGGATGTAAGATCTAGCAGTTTTAGTTCAACACTTTCCTGTATCTTTCTAGCAGTGGCAGAGAACTGCTCCTTCTGTAGTTCTTCCTCTCTTGTTTTCACCTGTAGAGAGAAGGAAAAAAGGAAAACAAAAAAAAAAGAATATGGTAGATTTCTGTGAAAAAATCCTCCTGCTAGGAAACAACATAAAATGTCATGTTTGGACTAGGATGTACCAAAGAGAAGAGAGCCAACCGTGAGTGTAAACCTAAGTGCGTGGCAGTGAAAACTGAATTAGGCTAACACGTGCTTTCTATCAGCAGCCTCAGTGACCAAAAAGCTGCCTGTGGTAATCTGTTTGCAGATTCACAGTCTACCAGCCCCTCCGCTGATGACTAACACACAAGGGCTCTGCACGCTTCCCTCTTACCCAGGAGTGGGTGGTCTGACTTCAGAGCAAAAGACACGGAGCAAAAAGGGAGACCCAGCAGAGTGACCTTCATCACCGTTGTGCTTTAAGCCACCACATTGTCGTAACAGGTCAATTGCCTCATGACTAACAGTATTAATGCAGTTTGCAAATGCTTTCTGTACTTGGCAATGCTAAAAAATTAGGGATGACAACTGTAAACTAGAAATTCCTTAATTCTCAATTCTCATGATGGGGTAACAAATAGGAAAAGGAAAATAATGGAGCAGAGACAAAAAAGTAGAGGCTAAAACCAAACTGAATACCAGGCAGCACACTTACAGTGAAGATAGGCCCAATAAAACAAAGCTTTTCTTGTGACAGAATCACAGTCTGGATGGTAAAAGCAATTGTATATACTGGGATTTCTCCAAAGCATTTGATTTAATGTTCTCTAACAATTTGATTTGAAGAACTTGCAAGATGGTAATTGCCTTGCCAATTTTACTAGTGGATTAAACATGAATTGAGTGACTCATCTCAAAATGTAGTTGTCAGTGGGGAAACATCCGTAAGAAGAGGTACCCTGTGCTAAGGCCTTCAGGGAAACGGTTCTTGGTCCAACGGCATTTTCTGTTTCTGCTATGGCAACAAGCTGCCAAATCATCTCAGCCAAAAAGCAGCAAAGTTTCAGAAAAGCGCTGCTGTCTCTGCAACCTGCACAAGTCCCAGAGCTCTCCTGGAACTTGTGCGCAGTTCTGGAGTTCATGCTTCAAAAAAACCACAGGGAAACAGAGTAGGATTCAAAGACAGGTCACCCAAAGACTCACAGCCCAGAAAACAAGCCCTATAGTACGAAACTTCAAGAGCTCGAACTATTCCCTTCATGAAGACAGATATATAATTTGTTTTAGATCCTAAAAGAAAGTGGAAAAGAAAGTGGTGAGAGACCAGACTTTGCCAATAAAGCCATAAGATGATCAAATGGATGAAAATCTGAGTTAGATATTCAGCTTCAGAATAAGACATTGTTTCCTACTGTGAGGATAATGAACCATGAAACGCTTCATTGCTGCTCCAGGGATGAATCCTTTGGCCAAAGCTCAGCTCAGGTCAAGCTCTGTGCTAACGATACCCCCTTCCAGCCTTGAAGCTGCTCTGCAACCCCTCCCTTCCCTGGCCACGGGTGAAGCTGAACAGCTCCTTGGGGTTTTAAATCTGCAGATCAGCATTAAGATATTGGTATCTCACATATTAGGGCTTTGACAAGTTCCCTGTAAACTCAGGGATATTTTGGCATCTCTCTGAAGCACCAGAGATCGGTCAGAGCTCAAAGCAGCACCAGCTGCAAGGACAAGAGTCCTAAGGTAGCAAAGCCCTCCCTGCCTTTGCCACTGCCAAGGTACAACTGCTCAGGGTCAAACCAGCTGCCACACCTGCAGCCAAAAGGATTTTTTCCACAGATCAGTTGAGAGGGTTTCACTACTAAAACAAATTCAGACGCTTATGACATAGAGGGGATCAGACTACGTTCTCTTACGGTGCGAAACACTGCAGGCACGAGGGCTGCAGTCACAGTTAAGTTTCCCCACTGACACCAACTTCACCAGGGCTTCACTTACTTATCCCACGTCTTTCATCAGAATATCTTCATGAGTTTTGCAGCCAAGTAATTAATCCTCCCCATAGTCTTCTGATGCGTTATTCTCCCCCCCACCCCCGCTCAAAAAAGATTAAGAAAATCAGTCAAATCAGAAAAGGAGTAAATTTCTCTGAATTTTTCCTAACATGTTAAAGGCGCTATCGATGCAGAACCATCTGTTAAAGAAGACCTTTGTTGATTAAGGTATTTCAATAGAGAGTTGAAGCCAAGAGAAGTCTACCTCTGCCCTTGTCCAAGAACCAAGGGTCCCTCTTTATCACAATCCCCAAGGAATCCCAGGACATCTCTTGCTGTTGGCTAAAAGAGTATCTGAGGTCCAATTCTCTAACACTGCTTTAGAAGAAACAAAACTGAAAAAATAAATTCAATGTTATCTGGCCTCCCCACTGCCAATGAATAAATAGAAAACGATGTTTGCACAAAGTGGATTTAACACTGGAATCCAGGATGGGAAAAATTTCCCGTTACTTACAAAGAACAAAATCACTCAGCAAACAGAGCCCACAAAATGTTATTTATTTTTTGCATTAAACTCAGGCAGAATACTAGTAGGGCTGTATAAAAGGATTCCTAATGAAACCTGGTTTTCATACTCTCCACCAGCCAAAATTGGAGAATTTTATTACCCATTGTGCAAAGCACATGATGGAAGAGCACGCTCCTCTCAGCACTAATTGCATTGAGTTCTAACTCACAGCAATAGTAGGAATAGGAATTACTACACTGAAGCAGGAACAGCTGTAAGGACAAGGACAACAGTTAGGCAGTCGGGGAAGCAGAAGTATAACAAATTCTGACATCCGAGTATCAGAAGGGCACTGCACATGTTATCTGCTGTAAAGAGGACCAGTGTTTCCTGGGACAACATTAGAGAAATTTAACGGGGGAAATTTTCAAAATAATGAATATGAAATAAGAGAACAAGTTTAGCAAAGCACTATTTATTTCGTATCAGCACAATCTAGAGTTGAAAAGCTGGCTCGAGTTCTTTTTTGCACTGTTCTTCCTCGTAAGCTCTGCAACCATATGTATGTCCACAAATACTCTCGTTGCCATTCGTAGATTTCAAATAGCTAAAAATTCTCTAAGGGTTACCTTGAAGTAATATTCTTTACTCTTCACATCCTGAACACTTGTGAGAACACTCAATAACCTCCTCCTCTATGGTTAATTGATGTTCTTTAACAGCTTGCTGTCTCCCATTAGTCAGCACACAATGATTGTTCTACACTGCAAAACCATCTCAGCAGACCATTTTGTATTAAACAAACATATTGTAAAAGATTAGGAGCCTCAGCATTTTGTGTCTGCCCGTCTCTATCCCACAGCTCTGCCTTTCAGTCTCAATCTACCAGCTGGAAGTTGAATTCCCAATTAGGTACGTCGTGCTGCCTGACAACTGCTGCACATCCTCTCCAAATAAATACAACAACATGATAATAATCGTTTCCACTTCTACAGAACCAACCTCATCCCAAAGGGACCCGGTGCATTTTGAGAAAAGCCATGTCAAATGTAGAGGGAATCAGCTGATGAGGAATCAGCATCTTCAAACCGACACCTCTCCAGCTCTGCAGCGAGTACCGATCTGGTTAGCCATTCACAGCGGCACAACAGAGCAGCCACTTGCAGACTGAGCCCACGGAAGCGTGACGCCCCTCCACGCACTCCAGGGTCAACGCACCCTACCAGGTTTCACACTCTCAAGGCCACGATAAGCTAGCACAAGTGTGGTGGCACACAAGTGACCTCACCAGCCCTGTGAGGGCTGCAGAGGGACAGATGCCATGAGTGTACACCGAGGCAAGTACTCTGCTGGGTTCCTTCTAGCTCTTTGCCTCACCATGTCTCCAACCACTGTTTGGGACAGGATAGGGGCCAAACTGCCCCGAGTGCTCCTAGATGGTTTCCTTTAAAATAACTTAAGTCTTCCAAAAGACCACCGTAGCTTTTCAAAAGGTATTAAAAACTAAAAGCTAAAGGGAAAACTAAAATAATTTTCATGTTCTAAGGAGAAGCTAGTGTAGTTGCAGATAGGAGTATGGCATCTTAGATCACAGGCTGAAAAGCGACTGAAGGGACAGACAGCCTGTGCTGCCCTTCCCAAACCTGGCACAGAGCAAAGGCTTGCGGTGTGCACAGACACTGCTGCCAGATTCGCATGCAGGAATATACAAAGGAACAGCACTAGAATAAAACGGATCTCTCTAACATCAGCCAGAGGGTGGGCAGAGACAGGAGGCCTCCAGTTCCTGACGCGGTGGAATTAAGCCAGGCGGGACGTCCATCAAGTGTGGAAAGGATTTCCCATCTCCCCAGGGACAGTGCCATGACTGATGCTGCGTTTCAAAAAATGTTCAGGCTGAGGTCTGACTGAGGAAAATGGCCAAGCCAAAACAGAAAAGGGTGGGCCCGGTCCAGAATGGGAAAGGGGCAGTGAGGTGAGGCACATCCAAGAAACAGGCTGAGCAGGCAGCTTGGCTCAGTCCCCACCACGGTGGATTAACTTATGCACTGATGCACAGGAGAGACCGCAAGCCTGCAAACACTTACACACATGATTAACTTCCCCAGCAGTTCCTCATCCCTACCTACTATGAAATTTCTTCCAACCTAAGGTACCACTGGCTGTCCTTTTCATCCAGACAGCTATCTCAGCTATTTTCAGTCCTGGGAATCTTCTGGCTTTGAATAAATTTTATAGCAATGAGTTCAGCTGGCAAACCATGGAAAAGGTAATGTGTCGCACATTTTAAATAAGCTGCCTTCCAGTTTCTTTGCACGTTCTGCTGTTTTGAGACCAGAACAGTAATACTCAAATTCACCTCCTCTGGATGTGTGCTTATTTGTCATGTGGACGGTCCCACTCTTTCAGTTGTCCATCTTGTGGAGGTCTACTTCTATCTGCTTAGATGACCTACACATTTAGCTCATTTGATCTCTTCTCAAAGAGGAGACCTTCCAGCCCTTCACAATTACTACTGTGGTTTCTTCAGCTCCCGCACATTTTCCTGCACCTTCCCAGTAATGAGCTTCCCAGAGCTTTGTGTCTCATTCCGTGCGGCTCAAACATCCCCGAGAGGCTGATCTGTCTCAGAGTTTTAACAGCTCACTAATGAAAAGTGCAGTAAAAATGATGCACAAAAGGGTTCTTTTTCTGCTAAGAAGCAAGCTGGATGTGAACTTATTTAGAGAGAATTTTACCAACATGCCAGACATCCCAAAGAGATGCTAAGAGATCTAGATAACCAGATCACGTTATTTAAATCATTTCCAGTAATGACCTAACAAAAGTGACAATCTTCCAAATGCTGGAAGTCAACATCTCAGCTTGTTAAGACTTCACATGGCAACCTGAAAGCTTCAGAAAGCAAATGAATGCTCTGCCTCTCAGTCACATACTTGAATGAAGCCACTAGCTAGAGATGAAGTTTAAATGCAGCAGCAATCAAAGGTCCAAACACCTATTTCAAGGAAGAGAGTGTGGGGAGGCATAGGAGCATTTTCATTTTGTGATCACATTGTTGCCAGCTTCGAGGAAGGAGCTCCTTTTGAAGTGGATGATAAAGACCAAAATCATGTCATTATTTTTAAATTGCAATCTCTTCAAATTATTCTAGGAGTTTTGCAGAAATGGCTGTAATAATGGTACTGTTCAGTAAAACAAACTGCACACACCTAGAAATGGCACATTCTCTGCCTCCAGTCCTATCTGTCCACTCATTCTCTCTTGTATTTTTCTTATGAATAGAGAGCAGTCCCCATATGCATACAACATGAAATACAAATTATTCTTGCCATTCTGTACAGCTACTACAAACTGCCATGCCTGCCTTTGCTGGAAAACACAGTGCAGCCTGTTCCTTTGTGCTCCGAGTCACAAGGAACAAACAGAAAAATCTCATATCTTGTCTTTTTGGGTTGGGGAGTGAAAGGAAATTAGGAAATAAGAACGGATGCAATATCCAAGCCACCAAGTCATACTGCATTTGCTATCAGGGCATAATCACCCAACACCTTTCATAAACTCATCTAGTTCCTCTGAAAACACCAAACAGCATTTGACTTGCGGAATTTTTTATTCCTAAAGGAAGCTCATTTCCGAGCTTTATTTTAAAGCTATCACGTCTAAGATGGCCCCCTGTACCTGGGGAGTTGAAAAGGGTGAAGTGAAATACTGCACACTTGGAAATATATGATTAATGAGGGGCCAGACTGCAGAAATAGAAAAGACCTGCCAGGCCAGCCAGTGCACTCACCTGCCTGGCTCCGAACGGCTCCCCAGCACATCGCAATATCCCAACACGGCACTGAGAAGCGTTCCCCAGGTTAGAGGAGCTGCCCAGAGCTCGCAGTCTCCATGTATACTGAGCAGACTCCCATTCAACAGACAAGCATCAATTATAGATAAAAATCTATAAGTAAAAAATGAAAGCAGAATAAGCACAGAGATACTGGCATCGCTCAGAGACTGCCAGCATGGATGATGTGCAGAAATCCTGACAGCTGAGCACTGGAAACCAGGCACGGCAAATTAAGGCTAGTTTAGGAGTTTTCAGTTTCCAGACTGGAATCCAGGTCAGTCCAGGAGCTGAACCTTGCAAACACTTGTCTTTAATCAGTACAAGCCTGAATAACACTTTATAAATTATCATTATTTATACCTTTTGCTGTCTTATAGTTTATGCCTAGTGTTTATTCCACTACCATCCCCTCCCACCCCCCGAGAAAAACCTTGCAGAACTGCAATCCCAGCTGACAGTCTATCTGGGATACAGAAAACAGGATAACGAAGGATCTGCATTGAGAAAGTCCTCCTTGTCAGCACTGAAAACACAGCACCAAGTACAAAAGGAAAGAGAGCAAAAGAAAGTAATAAGCAAAAGTATCAATAACATAAAAAGGGAAAGAGCAGAGTCCACTATAAGCATAGCAAAAAGATCTGTAAGTATTAAATAAAAGTGGAATACAATAAAAATAGTCACAGGGATCCCACAATTCCCACCCACAACCTCTTTCTGCTCCTACACAAGAATTTCCTGGCTATACAATACACATTCTGCACCTTGCTGCACACAGAGCAGCGCTGAAAAACATACACCATGGTCTGTCTGTGAAAGAAGATGCCCAAGCAGAGTTCGTCTCAAACATCATTAGAGATAGCAAGAACTGAACAAGCCAACACTGTTGCTCTCCATTTTTGTCACTGTTTTCTGTACAGAACAGAACAGTTATGAATAACCCAAGTGTTTTGTGGGCTTGTGTGTCCCCAAAGGCATAAAAATAAAACCTTTTTCACACATAAGTAGGGTGAGGTCTTTACACTTCTTTAACAATAAATAAATAATAATTTGGCTAGGGGGTCAGTTTCTTTTAACAAAAACGTTTGGGTTTTTTTTTTTTTTTTTGAACAATCATGGTTAAGTGTATGACAAATGCTTTGCTTTCTTAGCTGTAGACAGTGACCCATTCAGCCTCAGAGAAGCAGAGAAAAGCGCCATTTCAAGGGATGCTGTGAATGCTTAAGTGATGGAAAATCAAATCCTGCAGCTCCTACTTCTGGCAAAAATCACGGAGCAGGGGAAGACAGGACCCTGCAGAGCCTATGAAGTTCAAACATTTGCTGAACAGTGATTTCCAAGAAAATCAGAACCCCAAACTTCACAAAAACATCTAAAGGCATTTGCTGCTTATACAAAAAAACTCACAAGTTAAAGCAAAAGTAATAGCTGCAATCAGCTGTTCTGGAAACACCACAGCACTGAGTAAGCAGGTGTTTTACTATAAAAAAAACCCTTACTCTAATTTCAAATTTACGTCTTATAGTAACTTGCCCAAATGTAATTTCAAACCTCTAAGAAAGTTATAGAGTTAGTACTGCAGCTCTATAAAACTTGTCTCATTGAATCAAGCTTCTTTGCTGTAAGCTTTCAAGGTTTTTAATTTTCTGCAGCAATTTCTACACACTGAAGAGTAACCAGTTAAAACCCTGGAAACCATCATTTTCTATTTTAATAGCTGAACTGTCCTGCCTAAATGAGGTTTCTTTCTTCTTGTGAGATCCTTGATTGTACACAAAGAGACTTGATGTTCTTCTGAAATAGCCCATTTAATACCCATGCTCATGCATTTATGGGTTTAAAATCATAACAAACTGTTTGATTAGTCTAAACTACCACAAAGCACAGGTTACAGTATCTCACCTAGTAATTTCTGCAGTGTTCTACTACATTTTGGTAAGCTATGGGGTTTCTTGTAGAAACATATACTTTTGGTTTTTTAAACACAGGCTCCAGCAGATCAAGAAAATACTCTATCACTGCGTTATGTCAGCACTGAAATACATTTATGGTTAAAAATATGCCCCTTTTCAGTGAGTTCCACCTTAGCCACTGGGTCTTCTTGTACCATCTTTCATCTAAAGCCTTATACCCTCAGAACTCCACTTCTGCCTAAGAACTTGCAGAACATGATCCAGCTATAACCTTGCCTTGGTTAAATTACACTTTTCTCACCTCTCAAAAAGACAGACCAAATAATTCCTTTATTACCCCTCCTTTAATCCTTTCCAACCTTTCAACCATTTTCCAATTGTGATGGTGGTATAAGTGGGGCCAACACATTTCATTAAGCTCTGAATTGTGATCTGTATCTTATCCGTCATTTAATGACCAGTAGCAGATAGCAACACTTAGTTGCCAATAACCTAACAACTTTTCCATGACCCATTACCGTCACCATCTATTTCAGAAGGCCATGAAATAGAAAAGTCTGCACATATCCAAAACCTGATGCTATAGGCAGATCAAACTGGTTTGAGGTACATGCATGGGTATTTCTTACTAAACCCAAACCCCTGCAACAGTAAGAAACTCAAATAATTTCTTTTGGCTTAGCAGTAATTATAACAGCTAAAGCAAAATTTCACCTTAATATAATTACTAATTTCTAACACTTGTTATTAAGTTCAGCAAGAGGAAAAATTTTAGGCCTTTGGAATTGGTGGTGAATAAATGAAAGGGGTGATCCCAATATTAATAAATAGCCCCCAATATTAACGGGGGCATTATTGGTACCATAATCTACGAAGACATTTTAGAAGTGTTGTAAAGCTGAGCTATAGCAACTGACAGAAAATGTAATTATACAAGCAGCTGCATTCCAAATTTTGCCCGGATTTGCAATTTCCTGCAATTAGAGAGGAATGTATGCATCTCCATCTTACGCATTTTAAGCAAGACATTCACTATCCAAATGCTAGCTCCCAGGCACACCTATTGTCATTCCAAAACAAAATTACAGGAAAGCCACAGAGAGGCAACGTACCTATTTTACCTAGGAATAGAAGGCCATCTTTTAACTGAGGGAGAAATCCTCTGAGGAGAAACTAAAAATATAGTTTTAATACCAGGAACGCACATAGCTGCATCCGACAAGAACAGCTACCGCGGTCTGGCAGGGCACTGCTGCTCTGTGCTTCCTTTTATCATACTTTGAATACTGCGAAGCATTTCGTAAGCCTTCAGAACAATATCCATGCTGTTCTCCAGTGGAAAGCTTTCAGATGGTGAGGAAGCACAGTAATGGAAAGTTAGAAGTTAAAGCATTTGAATGAGATAATTTCATAAAGAGGAGCGACCTGATCTTGTCTGAATGGATAACATATTTTTGTTGGGGTTTTTTTTGGTTTGTTTTGGGGTTTTTTTTGCTTTTTTTTTTTTTTGGTTTTGGGGTTTTTTGAAGATAATCAAATGGGTCTGTATTTTCTCATGTATCTAAATACCACATTGATAGGAGTCAGAAAAGTCAGTTTAGCTTAAGATAAAGGAAAAGAATATACGATTAAGAAAACAGGAAAAGAACAACAGTAAGATTTGTCAGGGTCTTTACCAGAAAAATGCAAAGTCTATCTCCAAATATCAATACGAAACACAAAAGCACACGACTGATAAAAGCACTGCATGTTTGCTGAGCCTACAAATATCTATCACACCAGCAAAGCAAAGGGAAATTAATCCTCTTAGGCCTAAAAGCAACTGAACTCTGTGACTGCTGTGCAATGAGCCCGCGCGAGCAGACTTGCTTACAGTAAGGGCTTCACCCAGCCCTCCTGCTGTGACAGAGCTGCACTGGATCCTACGGAGATGCGCTGCATCCTTGAAGAGATGCACAAAGAGGCAGTTGCTTCAAGGACAGCCTCTAGGTTGGATTGCTAAAGGACATACCTGAGGCAAACAGCCCAGAACAAAGGCAGCTATGCTGAAAGCCTCATGAGATACATCCCTCTTCCACAAAGCAACAAAAAAGTTTCCTGTTGTATGGATATTTTCTGAACTCTCTGTTCCTGAGTTTTTGGCAGGAGTAATTTGCTTTTCCAGTAGTTAACTTTTGAAGAGAATAACTGAACTCAAAGCAAAAAGAAAAAAAAAAAAAAAGACGGGAGTCAAAAATGTAATGTGATTACTCTATTGCAGCAATTTTGTGGGCAGAACCTGCGAGGGACAAACCTTAAAATAATAAATAGTCTTCAAAGAAATCAGCAATTTCTGCATCACCTCTGTTCAGCTAAAGAGGATGCCAGCACAAAAAGAGCAGACATGAAGCATCAGCAAGAGCATACAACAAGATGTCCAGAATCACTGTGCTCTGGAGCCTGGAGCTCATCTAAACCTCTTCAGCTACTTCCCGAGAAGATATGCAAGCCCACCACCCAGTACGCTCCCACTGCTCTCAGGAAGGTGGGACAGCTCCAGGCAGGAGCATCAAACTTGCAGATTCTTCACCATCGACTACAAGGAGACACAGTTCAGACTTGTGAAAGTCCCACATGCGACACAATCCTGAATGCGCACCACAGGGAGTAAAAGATAAACATCCATTTCCTTCTCCAAATTATAAATTTTTAGCATTTTACAGCAATGAAAAGAATTCCATTCTAACAGCCTGGCTTTTTATAATGCATTTCTTTTTAACTACAGTTTTATCTCTAGACTTTCCAAAATCCTTGAATTCAATTAGAAGATCACACAAATTAATGTAGTAATAGGCACATACTGAAAATATATGATATGAAAACCAGAATATGTCAGTGTAAGTAATTTAGACACTTGCAAAAAGGCTGCAGTGCTACTTTGAAAAAGACTCTGACAACTACAAATTACAAAGGAAGGCAACAGACAAGTATTGCTTCGTATAATAAATTGCTCACTTATTTTTCAATTTGTTCTTCCAAACTTTTATCTTGGGCAGCAGAGACAAACACTGATGATATGAGATATCATCTCAGATCTAAGTGACTTCCAGAGGCTTGGAGGGCCCCGCTTTGTTTTAAGCAGAGCTTTATCACTGTGCAACATGAAAGTAGCCACTCCAGAAACAGAGTGCTGCTTGTGACTTGCACTTCTCTATATGATCCTGCTTTGGGAGAACAGGATGTGAAATAAATTCAAGCAATGTAGTCCCTATATATATAGCCAAAAAAATGAATGTTTATACAAATCACTCCTAAAATACAGAGATGAGAGGAAGGTATTACCACCTAGTCATACAAATTTTCAGAGAAGGGTCTGTCTTATGCAAAAATTACAAGGAAAATGAAAAGGAAAACAAACCAACCAACCAACCCACACCAAAAAACCACAACTTTTAGGGAGTTTCTTCACCCCCAAACCAGTTTCGTTTTCAGTTAGAAAATACTCCCTTGTGCCCTCCAGGGGCTTTCCATGACCGCTGCAGAACCTCCACCAGCACCCAGCCCTACAGCTCTTCTCTCTGCTTTTCGGAGCAGTGCAGCCAGAGCAGCAAAGGTCACTCCAGCAACTCAGCCTATCCACAACTATGGCATGAGGCAAATGAACTTTAACTCCCAGGAGGAGATTTGTCTACATAAAACATTTTCAGAGTCCCGGTGAAAAAGCAGACATTTTCTAAAGCCACTACTCTGTCAAAGGCCGAATCCTACAGCTAACCTGCAAAGAGAAAAACCAAACAGCTCTCACGATTTTGTGAGAGCCGATAAGATGAAGAGTTAAAAGTAGTGAGTTCTGAGCTCAGAAGTGTACTAAAGCTTTATTTAGATGCATTTCTGGCTGGGAAAAAGAGATGTGACAATATTAAATTACAGATTTACTTTTACATCAGCTCTTCCACAAGCACAAGGGACAAAGACTCAAAAAGGAGCTGGATACTTTTTTCTCTTATGATCAAGTACCCTCAGGGCAGACAACTGAGAGAACAAGGCCAAGGTTTTAAGAAAAAAGGAAACTTAAAGTTAAGCTTTGAATGCATGAATGCAAACAGTCCTCCCAAAAGCACCTCTATCAACTCACCTAAAAACCAAGCAGTACTGCAAAGTAGACAATCCCAAAAGCACCTCTATCAACTCACCTAAAAACCAAGCAGTACTGCAAAGTAGACAATGCTCGTAACTCCTGCTGGCAGAGGAGGAACCCATCCTGACAGTCTGCCCGGAGCTGTAAAGCAAGGCAGATACCTCCTGGAAGTTACTGTCCCCAAAACCCATTCTGAAAGGTTCAGTAAAACAGACTAATAGTGTTTCAGGTAGAGCTGCTCTAAAATACAGCCACTGGCTATAGTGTTTAATATGGCCTCTGTCAGCCAGAATTAGCTATGTCCTCAAGATACTGCCCTTGTGGAGGACATATGCTGCACTGGCTCACCACTTGCAAGACAGTGTTGAAATCCAGCAACCTTGTGGTCACAGGTACCTCAAACCCCACCCATCAGCCTCCAAGCTTTTCACATTCAAAAGATAAAGATGGTGCTGGGACCTGCGATCTTATATACCTTGTGCATCTGAGCCCTACAGGCGTTCCTAGTCTTTGACCATGTTTTATTGTGTTTTAACTGTGAGAACATAAGTACTACACTTATTTCTTAAAAATGCACTAAAACATTTACAGTGGCTACAAAACACATTCTCATTGGAATGGTGGTGTTTTTTTTTTACAGTTTATTGTTAAATAAAGCTCATCTAAAGTTTATTGGAGCATAATTCTTCAGCCACATTTACTACTTTTCATTGCCTTGGTCAGTATCCAATATCTTGGCAAATAATGCGAGTAAAATATTAACACTGGTTATTGATTATACGTTAACTGATCCTGTCACCTGAGCAAACATTCTGCATTTCGGCAAAGGAAGGGGAAACAGCATCTTTTGGAAAGCAAGAAAAACTTTCACCCACGCTTACTTCAAAGCCTAGAGTTCTGCACACAAACAGGAGACAGCACTCAAGTTTTTAATGTTTCTCTCTTCCCTAAGGAGCTAGAGTCTTTTAGAATACATAAGCCCCATGAAAAATGTCAGGCTGGGTAATTTATTTTCAGTTACAGTTTTTGTGCGTGTTTTAAATCGGTTTGCTGATTTAGCAACTGGTACATAGAGCCTCTCTGTCTCTCACACAGTTCAGCACTCATTCAGCAATCTGCACAGCAAGTTGCATCTGCAAACGAAGAATAAATACTTATCTTCTTCATCTCTTTGTATGCTACAAGCTTAACATTGACTATTCAAGTCTGACCAACCTGCACAGAGTTCTCAGAAGCGAGCAAGATTCTTTCAAAATTCCCCAGCTCTGCCCATCTGCAGTAACTTT
Source organism: Calonectris borealis (assembly GCF_964195595.1). NCBI lineage: Eukaryota > Metazoa > Chordata > Aves > Procellariiformes > Procellariidae > Calonectris > Calonectris borealis. The sequence goes on from NC_134319.1 coordinate 29,108,612, forward strand.
CCACATGCACGCCAGCCTTAAACCAGCCTAACTAGGGGCTTCAGGTCCAACGCAAATGTTGGATCCTGCTGTTAAGAGGAGAACCGACGCACGGAGATGGCTTCTTTCCTCCTTCCAACACAAGCGAGAGCACACTGCCCTCTAAGAACAATCACTTGGATCTCCACCACAGTCTCCACGGGCACTTACCAGAAGCAAGCAGCCTCAGATGTCCTGCTAGGCATATTGACAAATAAACCAATGCAAGAAAATACATGAGCAAAAAGTGAATACAGACATTGGGATCTTACCTCCTACTGTTTACAGCAGATCCATGCTTTCTAATAACCTAAATCTGCTAATACCATGGCAATTCCATCAGCAGCAAATTTAATCCTACATTTAACTAAGTAAGAACTACACATAAAAGCCATTAGCCTCGTCCCTCCTTGCCATCCTCCTGTCCATGTCCTCCATTGCTCCCTTTGATGGATGTTTCTGTTGATCTCTCTGGTTTCCTCCCCCTACCCAGGCATCTGGGCCCAGCCAGCCACGCATTTCCAAAAGCTGCTCTTGTGGCCTCACTAGTTCTTCAATCTCTTTTTGCAAGAAGAGCTCCACTGACAGCTGCTCAGTACTCCAGATGGAGGTTTGCAAAAACAAAGTGGAACACAGAAGCACTCTGGGACCGAGGAAGGGGCAGGGGAAGGGAATGTGCTGACTGAGGAAATATGCTGGCACTGAACCATTCCCTACCACTCCCCCACTTCCTGCACCCCGGACAGCCTGGGTAATTAACTACTCGCTACACTAACATCTTCATATTAGCAGAAAGCCCAGAGAACTAGAATAAACAGCAGAAACAGCAAAGATGCAATGTGAACAGTTTGCTTTAAAAAAAAAGAGCTTTTGACAAGCCTTCAGGGAGTTCTCCAGCGAGAATTCAGCTGTCCCTTTGCCACAAGTCCCAAGTTTAAGGCAGCAGAAACACAAGCCAGCCCTGCACTGGTGGAAGAGGGAATGCAGCACACCAGGAGCCAGTCCAACCCTCCCTGTCGCCCCTCACCATTCACATGGCAGAGAAAATAATGAACCTTTATATTTCCCTCACCCACATCACACACTGCACGTGCCTTTATTTTCATGCAGGTTAGTCGCACACACAGCACAGCCACCAAGCACCGGCAGTGGCTACTAGGGTACCCACAGCTCCTCATCCCCCCTCCAATTCATTACAAGGCTTACAGAAAAACTTTGGAAGTGCACTTGTTTGAGTAGATAAAATTCAACTCAATCTCGGTAAGAAAAACAAAAAACCCCAAGCAAAACCATAAGGATGTAGGACTATGTTTCAGCATAGCCTCTGGAGCTGCTTCCCTACTTCAGATAGCGAAGCCTTAAATCAAAGTGCATCAAAAACCATTCAGTCTTTTATAAATGTAAGATCCTTAAAAAAAAATTTCTTTTTATTAGAACCTACAAGGTCTACAGCAGTGTGCTGTGATGAGCTGGCAGTGGCAAAAAGTTTGAGTGAATCACAGGACTCTTGGGATGGAGCGAAAGCCTCTCTGCGTTTCAGCCCCTGCCATCTCCACTTGGAGTGTCCCAGGTCATTCCTGCCGCCACCACTGACCACCCCTGCACCTCCCCTCTCCCCAGCAACGCAAACAAAACATCCCTCTCCCATACAGCTTCTCCCCAACAGCCTATGAATCCAAAGGGTATCTCTTCCGAAATGGGCAGCCCTGCATTCTCCCATCCCTATCAAGGCTGCAGGTGCAACAGTTTGGGAAGGTAAGGGGTTACTGAATTGAAGGGGAGGTGACCGATCAGGAGAAAAATACAGAAACAAAGACAAAATGCAGGTTTCAGTGTGCTTCATTAAGGAAGTCTGACACAGGCCAGGGATTAGAGCCTCTTCAGTCTCAACTCTGGGTACTCCGGCACAGTGTGAGCCAAGCAGGCAAGTACAGCCACCAGAATTTCTCGAGAGGACTCTGTTGTGGAGTGAGCATGTTCAAGCTCAGATTAACGGCTCTAAGTCTTTCCAGGCCATGCTTCAGAGGCATATGCATGAGCAAGCTCCATCCCATCATATTGCCATCTCAAAGGAGTCTGGCTTGCTTTTAACTGCTAGTGAACACAGAGGATCCCAAGATACAATACCCCAAGTTTCAACAAAAGCTCAGTATGGTGTGAGCATTTATGTGGTGGGAACTGCAATGATCACCATTTGGAGTCAAATACTCTGCATTCCAGCCTGTGGATGCCGAATGTTTCACACAGAGTGAAATCAAATCCCCCTCTCAAATACAGGAGTAGATAACGTGACATATTCAGAAAGGAAAAAGCAAACAAACAAGTTCTCTTCTGGAATTAGGAGATTTCATCTTTTACAGTTAAGTTTGTTTCTAAGAAGAGAAACATTTTTAAAGCTTAACCATTTCGCTCAACTTTTTGATCATTTACAAATCCCCAAAATGTCACCAAAGAAATGACGATTATTTGCCCAGTACTGCATGGAAAAGAACAAAGCTAACAATAAGAAAGCCCCGTATTCAGATCACACCTCTGTCATATGCCTTTTCTCCTCCAAGATACTGAACACATTGCTGCCTAGAGATGGGTATCAGTTAAATGTCATATTAATCAGGGTTTCACAAATCACCCAAATCTCATGGCAACATTCAGATGTCTTCTAGTGAATGTCCCTGAAAGGGGAAATGGTTTCAGGGTCATTCCAAGCACATAACCAAAGAAAGAGCTGGGGGCAGGCAGAAACAAACAAAAGAAAATAAGGAAACAAAGAAAGAATGAAACAGAAGAAAATAAGGAAAATAAGTTCCTTAATTTTAAAAGATTTAAGATCGATAGTTTTAACTACCAGAATCACAGTGTGCAAATGATCAAACTTGCAGCAAATAGACATATTGCCACTAAAACCAGATCCTGGGTAATAAGCAGCTGTGGTGTAGCAAACCAGACATTGTGGTGTAGGATGACTTTAACACACCTGAAATACCTCTACATAGTACAAAATACATAAAACAATCAATTACAGGCTTGCATAAGTGAAGGAGACTTCAACAGGTTTTCAAGCCCAATCCACAGTCTTAGAGCAGGTCCAAGTCCTCTTCAGCCGTCCCTGACAGGTATTTGCATAACCTGGTTTGTGCACGGTCCAAGAACGGAGACTTCACAGCTCACCAGACAAACTACTCCAATGTTTCTCTGCCCTGGGCATTAGGAACTTTTTTCCTTAGTATCTAATTAGAATCTCTGTGTTGCGATTTACACACATTGTTGTCCCATTCACTGAGGACATGGGGAAAAAAATAAAAATAAAAATCTTTCTTCCACAGAAAAATTGTTCATATTCAAAGAATCACATATCTCACCTTAGTATTTCCTTTTTTAACATAAAGGCCTTCAAAGACCTTACGTTCCAGACTTAGGATGATTTTCATTTTCCTCTTCTGCACTCTCCCTAATTTCTCTCCTGAATTGTGATGCTCAAAACTGGATTTAAAGAAAGAGCAACTGTACCTTGTTGTATCAAAGCTCCATCTAACCCAGCACTGTCCCAATAGTCTTCAACAGCAAATAGCTAGGGAATAAGTTTAGGACTAGACAAGTATGGAACAATACCTCACTTGAAGATACAACTTCCTAAACTCCAGTAGTTTGCTTAACAATGATTTTTTCCTTCATTAATTTGTCCAGTAATTCCCTCTAGGTTCACCCATCGTGAGAAACAAGGAGTATCAGAACAGTAAAAAATATTTGCTCCTGCTCCAGTGCAATACCCCTCTTCATTCTCTCCTCTTGTAGTGCAAGGAGCCCTAACCTAGGTAAATTTCCCTTGCAGAGAAACACTTTCACAACTTGGATCATCGTCGCTTCCCCTACCTGTGCTTTTCAGCTCAACCACATCTTTTTTTTGAGTTAGGACTGGGACCAGAACTTGCACACAGCATTCCAGGAACATTTTAAGTTTTGCTTTCTTCTGCTTTCCTAGCACTCTTAGGATTTTCGACCACTGATATTGCCACAGAACTATCGTTATAAACCTGAGAGCTCATTCTTGTGACAGAAAAAACACATGTAAAATTATGATTCTCCCTTCAGATGCATTTTGTCAGATTTATCTCCATCCAATTTTACCTGACATTTTACCACTTCACTACTCAGTACAAGGGCCCTGAACAACGCTTCGCTGTTGTCCTTCACATGTACTCTCAGGGATTTAGTCTCATCTCAACCTGGGCACCTCGCTGTCCGTCTCCTTTCCCAAAGCAGTTACACACCGGCTGAGCAGCACGGGCCCGTGCGGCTCCACTGGTGACCGCCTCCGCCAGCCCATCGCAGCCGCCTCCGCTCCGCTCCCTGCTCTGCTGTTTGCGCAAGGGTAAGAGGAAAGACAGCCATGCGGGCAGTTTATTTTTGTTGAGAATCTTTTCAGGGACTTATCGAATGCCATTTGTAAATGCAATTAAACAACATCAACCCAACCTCCCTTGCCCACACACTCACTGGTCCCTTCAAAGAGCTCCAACAGATTTTAGATTCATGATTCCTCTCTGCAAAATCTGTGCTGTCTCTTCCCCAGTATATCACGTTTCGTCATGTGCCCTCAATTCTTTTCTTCAGAACAGTTTCTACTCAGTTGCCTGGCACAGACATCAGGCCTACTGGTAACAACAGACATAATTACTCTGTGGATTATCACATTTTTCATGAAGTATAAGGTAGTGGGCACAAGAGCTATAATAAACTGTACCGTCCCTCAGCCGGGCATGCTTGTGAGGGCCAAGATAATTTCCAGATGTCTGAGTATTGCAAGATACAAAGTTAGAGATAATGACCACTTTAGCTACCGCTGTATCGTCTCTTTGTTTGACTAAAAAAATAATATAGAAGGAAAGATTTGATAAGCTTATTTCTTCAGAGAAAAGACTGAAGGGGGCAGAAACATACAATTGATGGAAGAGCCTGCATTCAGCAAGCATCCCGACTGGGGGGGAAAAAAGGCAGACTACAGGCAGAAAGCATCACACAAGCAGCAACACTATTCAAAGGAAGGGTTGATATAAAGAAGATTGATGGAGAGTCATCTGACCCCCAGTATTCTAAAAAATGCTGTCGTGTAGCATTACAAACAATACTGTTCCAAGGCATGTAGAGAGGAGGCACTTGTGATAAACCACCCTTTTAACAATACACTTTTAACAAATGGAGATGCACTCCATTTGTTTACCACAGTCATAAACTCATACGACATTCACGGACTCTCAGAAACACTGGAACTTCATCAACCGTCATTCAAATCCAATTTGAATATTTCAAAGTACAATGAAGAATTCATCAGTTAATCTTTTTGGACTTCATTTCCAAATTTAAGCATAAAAAAATTTCAGTATATATAGAAAAATATAAAAATATATAAATGTATAATTTATAATATTTATAAATATATAAAATATATAAATATATAATAAATAATATTTATAAATTGTATAATATTTAATATTTATAATTTATATGATATTTTTATATATATAACATTAAAAAACAGGGGAAAAAAAGGAGAGTTTATGACCTTTGGAAGAAGAGGCAGGCAACTCAGGAGGACTACAAAGATGCTGTGAGGTTATGCAGGGAGAAAATTAGAAGCGCCAAAGCCCAACTAGAACTTAATCTGGCTACTGCTGTAAAAGACAATAAAAAATGTTTCTATAAATACATTAGCAACAAAAGGAGGGCTAAGGAGAATCTCCATCCTTTATTGGATGTGGGGGGAAACATAGTGCCTTTCCTCAGTCTTTACCGCCTAAGGCATTACTGCCTAAGGCATTAAGGTGGTCCTTAATGCCTTCTTTGCCTCAGTCTTTAATAGTAAGACCAGTTACTATTATATATTGCATATATATTGTTATATATAAGAGGAGTCAGAGCATATCTTGCTTTGAAAATCATGCATTGGAAATTTTATTTTTAGAATTCAAGGTCTGAGTTGTCCTGCAACAGTCACGTCTGTTTTGCCATAAAAATCAACCAAATCTGATGATGCTAGAGACCTGCCTAGTCCAGTACCCATCAATGACAGTGATCGACGGCAAGTGCCTAGAGAAGACTGTAAGACAAAGGCAAATATATGGAGATACTTCCTCAGAATATTCCCTCAGCCTGCAATGATTTGTACTCCTGCAACTGCTTAAAGCTTGTAATTCATATCTGTATATTTAATAGTCTTTGATGGATTTCTTCTTCCAAGAATGTGTCCAACAGATTTTGAATCCATGTACACTGCTTATATCCACAGTGCCCTGTGGGAAGAAGTTCCATACTCTGTGTGAAGCAGCAGCTCCTTGTGCCTGTCTCTATCCAACTGATCCTAACTAGTTCCTTATCTTCACAGTGGAAGAGAGAGTGATCAGCTCTCCACACACTTTTTCCATGCCAGACCCTTTTGAACTCTTGGGCAAACACCTCTTGATCTGACAACCTGCCACTGTTCATTTTGTGAGCTGATCTAACCTGTCTACCAACACTTACAATCTAAAAATAAAAAACACAAAACACGACACACAAACAAAACGACACCACACAAACAAAACGACACCCAAACAAAAAAAAACCTCTCCTGAGCTGACACAGAACAGTGATACAGCATTTTTGTTACTCCTCTATCTGTCCCAACTGTTTCTTTCACTTTTTCTCCATCCACAGATTTCATAGATTCTCTGGTATCCTTCTTTCCTCTTCATGCCTGAAAAGAATTACTAGCTTTTATGCCTGCATCTTCATCATATCTTCTCCTTGTGCCAGCATATTAATATTCAGATTCACCTGCTACATTTACATTAACAGCTCCTTTATTTATGCCCCACCGCCCCCTCTGGGTACTTCCCAGTGTCTCCCCATCCCTATGTCAGCGAATACCATGTACACTTCCTTCATATCACCAGCTTTCCTCCGCAGCCAGCCTCCCACAGCCAGTCTGTTCTTTCACCAAATCTTGTGCTTAGTCCCTTCTCTCACTTCACAGGTTTCAAATCTTTCTTATTCCTTCCCCCATCAGACATTTCAAAGACTACTAACTCAGTGAAAGATGACAAGCTCTGGCCTCTCCCACCCTCCCTTCCCTGCAAATACCTATCTTTATTTTTCTCACTATAACCATTACTGATTCTTTCAACCTGCTGCCTCTATCCCCTCAGGGGACTGCCATGATTTCCTCCTCTTCTCTTCTTTCCTCTGTAACCCCTATCCTTTGATGCCTTCCCTTCCAAAAGAACACTTGTTTTCTTTCAGCATGCTGCCTCTCCGGGACAGATGCCTACTTTGTGTTTGAAAGAGCACCTGGCATGCTGTGGGCATAAACAGACAAGTAGCTGTAGATCTGACATTGAGATTGCAGCAAGGTTGACACAGAGCAGCAACAGGGAGGCTGCCCTAGGATCGGCCGTGGCAAGACAGATGAAAAATAAAGGATCTTAAAAGTCACTAATGATCAATAACGCCACCCAAAGCCTTACCTTCTCACACCACGCAGCCTTTCGGTGAGTTACAAACTCATGCAGTTGGTCACGGAGAGTCATTAGATCTCTGGATAATCTGTCAATTTGCCCAGTCAGACAGTCAGCCCAGGGGCAGCACGAGGTCGCCTTTGGCAGCCCACTTTTCTCCACATGAGCGTCCTGGGACTCGCAGATGTTTCCTTCTTCAGCCATATTATCTAACACAGTTTCCTAAAGGAAAAACAATAAAAGTTAGTTTTCAGCAGGAGCTAAGATGGTTTCCCCGTCACATCTTCCTGGTAATTCATAACTAGGAATTCACTGCTGCCACCTCAGTATACAGTTGCTCCACAATTTCAGTTATTTTAAGAGATAACCTCCTCTGTTCACTGTAACATATTTCTAAGTTAACAGAAATCTTACATTGTTAACCTAGCTTATTTTAGAAAGCACTGCATACTGTGAGCTACTCTCCACTGCACTAAAGCATAAAGTAACACTCATGGACAGAGATCACCAGTACTGCTGAAGCTCTAGATAGGCCCCTTCCCCTCAAACTCTGAGGTTGGATGCACTTCTATGGCTTTTTGTAACCAAGTGATGACCAGGATGGAGATACATGGTTACACTGTTCAGGAGAGCCCCATCTGCTATATGGCACAATAAGTTGTAACACCCACGGGATCACTTGTGCCCCTGTAAAACTCTACAAGTTGAGGAACCCCAAGAGATCCCTGCTCCAGGCCAGTCAGGAGCTCTGTCAGCTCTGCTTGACCATGACCACCTAGCTGGTTCTACAATTAAGTCTGCCTTGGGAGATAGCAGCTGTTATTTGAAATACTCAAAAAAACACCAAATAATTTCAGAGTCATTGAAATGCATGTACCTATACACCGTGGTGCACGGATTATGTAGAAACACACAGTTTTCAAGCCAGGGTAGCAGAGCATAACTAAAGGACTCAGGCCTCCTCACTCGAAGAGTATTAAATATTTATTTCCATATTGTTATCAAGAACACATTAAATAGGAGAGGTTATAATCTCTTTTAAGGACATAATTTGCATTCAAAATTATCTTTAGAAATTGGAGAAGTAATTTGAAAACAGTGAGTAGAAATTCAGCAGTTGAGCAGCATGATCTACACACAGCAAGGGAAAACCAAATGCATAATTACTGGCTCAGCAGCAACACTGCTGGAAGAGATGTCAGAAAACCAGAAGTCACCAATGTCATACTGTTAACGTCAAGTACCATTTTAGAAAGTATAAACACAAGTCTCTGTGATAGAAGAGCGCTGACTGTAACACTGACGAAGGGGTGAGGCACCTGAAGTTAAAACACAGACAAATGGGAAGGGAAGTCCCATATGAGAGCAGCAACAACCATCAGAAGTTTGAAGGAATGGCCTACAAGGAGACATTAAGAGAACCCATTTTGTTTAGCCTAGCAACGGGGACTGGGAAGGCAGTGACATGCTAACAGCCTTCACTTTTACAAGAGATTGCTATAAAGAGGATGGGAATTCCCGCCCACCCCCTTTCTCTCCCTTTTCTGCAGGTAGGTTAAAAACTCTGGCTTAATTCACCGCAAGAGATTTTTAGGCTTATACAAGAAAAAACATTGTAAGATAGCTGAGAATGGCAAAAGATATCCTACAAAACCTCCTTTCTCAGCAAGCATCAGCATTGCAAATTGGCACAAAGCAGCGCTGAGGCCAGCAGCTCATGCTGACCAAAGGCCCAACTCATGACAACGCAGACATGTTCTGGGCACCAACAGGCTAACAAACTGCATGGAAATAAAACAAAGCTTTTCTGGTTTTGTTGGGGTTTTGTTGTTCGTTTAACTTGAAATTCATTAAATGAATTTTAAAGTAACATTACTGCAGTCACGGCAGTTGCTGTAGTTATGCCATGCTCTGTCATGCTCCTGCCCACAACCCTCAGGAAGACCTGGCAGTAGCTATGCACGAATCATCCCATCCATCAGATCAGCAATGCAAAACACGCGTTAGGTGGAAAGAGAAAGCTACTGTATCCTCAAAGCACATCTCATTCCCTATACATCCTACAGCATCCGGAAACAACCACCATCATTAGCAAAACAAAAGAAAAAGGCAAATGCGCCATCCAGCCTGTTGAATAATTTAAAAAGAGGTGCTGGTCAGGTTTTTCGCAAGTATTTATTTAGGACTTAACTCCAGGAAGCCTACTAACACTCACAATACTCCTCACACCATTCAACATGTCAGAGGCAAAGGTTTTGGTAAATACACTGAAATGCCATAACACTTGCAGTTACATTTTGCCTATTTGGAGCCAGGCTTCTGCTAGTGTTGATGTTTTCCAAACAACTATGTAAAGCAAAAACCGTTATATAACTAATGGAAATTTGAATGGCTCTGCATTGGAAGTACTCTTCAAAACAGGTGAGGTAATTTTACACTCCTTCGCCTTGCTTTTAGTGTAGAACAAGGCATATGGGCAATTAACAATCAGCTCGCTGATTCTCAAAATTTTGTAAACTCATATGGCTAATGTGGTGCTCTAAAGAATTATTTTCAGCAAGTGTGAATGGGCAAAAGTTGTAGAGAGAAGTGAGATGGATGGTACGGTTTACACTCACTGGAGAAATCGTAAGATGCACAGAGAAAGGCTTATTGATTTTCTTATGATCATTCAACACAGTTCAAGGGGAAATCGGCAATTTCAACACATTATTTGGCTGGGAAAAATGAAGTAGTTTTCAATATCAGCTGCTTGCAAATTTAGTTGTTCTCGAGTCTGCAATAAAGCTTAGAGGCCCTTTTCTGAAAAGCCATTTAATTTTAACAAAATGTACGATTGCTACGTTTAAAAAACATTAAAGAGATGAAGATCAGACATTTTCATTTGTGTTAACTGTATGAAATTCTGCCACTCTGCCCTGCAATTCCTCAGCTTAGCTGGATGAGTCTTACTCAAGAAAAACAGAGGGATGAAGGAGAACTAAGAAAACACTCCTTACTTTACCAAAGGCTTTTTTCCCTTCTTCTCAAGTGCTGTTGAACAGTTGGTTTGCAGCATTTATTTTTGTGGGAAGGGGCCTTCGGAAGTGGTCAGCTATTTGTTAGAGTCAAGAAAGCTGCACCCTTTGAAATTAGTTTGATTCATTACCATCCACTGCCAATAAACTGGTTCCAGTTGCTTCCACTCCAGAAAGGCTTCCAGTTGCATGGTTTCAGACTCCAGAAGCTGCAACAGCTAAAGGAAAGGAGACAAAGGAAAGAAAATCAGGTAACACTGGTCACTTGTGAACTAAATGAAATGTGTGTTTGGTCTAAATTACAAAAAGAGTGTCAGTAGTATACGAGACAACACTGGGTTACTTTACAAGAACATTGTAAAACCAGCTGTGGAAACATGATGTGAAACACTTTTCCAAGCATCACTGATTTATTCCTCACCCCAAATGTACAAACACCCTCAGCTTTTACAAACATAAATGTGAGTTTCCATATTGTTTTGAGGGATCAAAGAGCCATAATTCTGATATATTAAGGCCTAGATGCATGACCATCTTCAAATCTTCTACGCTTCTTGACTACCAAAATAAGCTCTGTCTCTCCAAGAGTACTTTTTTCATCTATCCATTCACTCACATTTATCAAGGCTGTAAGATCTAAACACCGTCTTCTCTTCCAGGCCACGTAAGCCTTCTCTTAGCTAAAACTTACACAGTTGGTCTTTGACTGGGTCTCCTCATTTTCAGTAGTAATGTCCCCAACTGCAATATACAGGTCCCTCTACTAGCCCAATGTATCTCCTTCCCATGCCGCTCCCACACCTGTAGAAAACTCAGAACTCCAGAATCTCCAGTCCTCTCTGCCTCCTCCCCCAAAACCTTTCATTCCTTATTCAGATCACTCAAACTGAGATGATCTCTGATGCTCCAAAATAGCATGGAAGAACTCCCTCTAAAAATGTTACATATCTTATAAATTGTGTGATCTGCTGCATGAGGAATCTCTCCCTTTACCTGAGAGCACTTGTAAGGAGAGAGGTTGTGTTCTAGCTGTATGAATTATAAATTTTTCATAATATATACATAACACACATGTATGCACACACATATATGGAGAAAGAGACATTCCAAGACTAAATATTTATATATCAGTAAAACTAAAGTTCTTGGAAAGAATAATAGATGAACAAATTAGGTATAAATCGGAGCTTACCAGCTTTAACAATTTCAGTACTGGCCATATGTTTGAAATGAACAATTTTAACACCAATCTGACACCAAAGGCAACTTTTTAAGATCACGCACAAACAGTATACGGTCTCGAAGGGAATGATAAGGGCCAGATCAGAACCAGTTAAACCCACCTTATATAGACAACTATCTTCTGCTAGCTTTGTTGGGTTTAGTTACTTACTACATAACATATAATTTAAGTAACTGCAAAGCATGAGTCGACTTTGCAATTTTATTCTGCAGATAAAACTTGAAGATAAAGAAAGGAACGCACTTTGCAAGACTAACTGCTGGAAATTATGAGCAGTTTGCTGTAAAACACTGCTGGATCCAAAATACAATTATTACACCTTTGTTCGCACAATTGACACTTGGCATTACGCTTAATGACTCTACTAGTTTCAAGCTCAGCTGGTATATGAAAGGTGGCAGAATGGGTTTCTGTCTCCTTTTTTCTCTTCTCCTTTTTTTCATAGGTATATCTACAGCGCAAATGGCTTACATTATGGGATCTGATGCTGGCAATAAAACCCAGCCAAAAAGTTGATTAAATATTCAGGCAACAGCTAAGTTACTTGATTTTAAAGTACCTTTGTAATGTGGTCATGAGCTGTGTGTGATTGCAGCAAGAACATGTCTTGTGACAGCTAAAGAGGGCTGAAGGTTGGAATGGGGAGCTTTTTATTTTAAGCCTTCAAAAAAAAAAAACTTAATAAAAACATAGTCATCATCTTTAGTTTTAGTCTTACTAGAGGAGCTCCTGAATGTTAAAAAAGCCATATGCCACTTGCTTTCACACCACAACTGAAAGGATATGGTTCTGAAACTTCACCAAACCTGTAAATGACTGTTGGAGTTAACTGGCCTTAACAACAATCAAAGCTTTCTAAGCAGCGTCCTGGTTCCAGCTGGGACAGGGTTAACTTTCTTCCCAGTAGCTTGGGGGGTGTGCTGTGTTTTGGGTTCGGTGTGAAAGGAGCGTTGATGGCCCATTGATGCTTTGGCTGTTGCTGGGTGATGCTTGCACCGGGAGGGGGGAGCACAGCCGGGGTGGTGGACCCAGCTGGCCAATGGGGTATTCTATACCATGGGACATCATGCTCAGTATAAAAACCAGGTGTGTGGGGGGGACTAGCCCCCCGTTCGTGACACGCGGTCGGCGGTCGGTGAGCGGTTGTGTTGTGCATTGCCTGTTTTGTGTATTCTGTTATTGTTGTTGTTCTCACTGTTATTATTACTGTTCTACTTAGGTTTATTTCAATTATTAAACTGTTTTTATCTCAACCCCGGGAGCTTTCCTACTTGTGCCCTCCCGATTCTCTCCCCCATCCCACCGGGGGGGGGGGGGGGGGGTGTGATCGAGCGGCTGCGTGGCGTTTATTTTTGCTGGCTGGGGTTAAACCACGACAAGCAGTCTCCTAACCTCAAGCCTTTCAGGATCTTTTGCGTTTTGGGTTTTTTTGTTGCCTTTCTGTTTTTTTTAAACTGCTCCATTAGTTATGCAAAACTTGGAACAGCTCATTTGAAAGCATCCATCTGACTCACCTAGTTATGGCATCCTCACCTTTCACTAAGTTATTACCACCCTTGGAAATACCAGGCCAGCAACTGTGTGCTAGATTGTCTCAGCCATAAATCAGTTATGGGATGACTACACTGCTCATCCTAGGAGGACACTTTTCAACCTAGCTGGAATGCGCCGTGACAGCGTTAGGCAGCCTGCAATAGCCAACATTTGAGTTTCTGCCCCAAGGGACTGAAGGCACTGTTCCTGGATGCCAATATCCTCTGCCATCCTTTATATGGGCCTTGCAAGACTCTGATGTTATTGCAGCACGGAGAATAAAGCAGAACACAATAAAAACTAATGTACTACAAATATCCTTGAGATACCTTAGGAAAAAACATAACAAATAAACGTTCAAGGCGGGGACGGGACAAGGGATTGTACGTCTGCATGCCATGAATTTGGTCACAAGGACAAACTCCACATGACCCAGGGGTGATAGGCTTTCACTCAGACATACCTGCACTTAGCAAATGAACATCTGTATCAGCCAGCTTCTTTCCCCCAACCTCATCCTGTACTCAAGCTTCTCATGAATATTTTTTGTTCTTTAACTAAACTACGCATTTTGTAACTTTGAGGTCAATGGCATACATTTTCTTAGGCCACTCATCACACTCATGCCACAGCTGGTATTTCAGCTGTATTTGCAATTGAGGAAAAGAAAGCCCAAATTGTACCTCTGCATTTTCTCCAAATACGGTACCTTTTCGTATTCATTTAGTACCAACAACAGTTCACAAAGAGATGCTTTTACATGCGATGAGCAGTTCCACTTCTGCTGCTACATAAACCTCTCAAAATGCAAGACAAATTCACTAAAGCTGCCTGCTCATTTTCATTGACCTAAGGACCCAGATGTTGTCATGCCTCCTAATGAAATTTAAAGACTAACATCTGCAGAAGAGCATTAATTTTGTCTCATGAACAGAGTGAAGCAGCAAGTCAAAAATGTGCCTCACGTGGTTATCTAAATGATGCTTAAGTATAACGTATGAAAATTGTCTTTCCCTCCACACAAAATTAAGACAATGAAATCCATTTCCTTCACTCTTCTGGAGGAAGTTATTGCTCTAAAACACTTACACTGAGAGAAAAAGTAATGACAAATTCAAATTGCTAATCTCTGTGGAGAGGTAATTCCATAATGAATGCTGAGAGCAAACACTTTGCAGTAACAACTTCTCTAAACCATTGTAAAGAAACCATCACTGGTGCAAACCACTTGCAAGCAACAGCTTTGCTATAGAGGCTAAACTGTGCTTAACCGAGCTGTCTCAGAGCAGGCTGCCAGGAGAGCTGAGAGTGATGCAGCAGAATGCAAACTCTGTAAAGAACAAGCCTCCCTTCCTCTGACACGCGGCTGTGATCTCCAAAGCCAAACATCCCGCATCCGCTGCGGCTCACGGAACTCGGGAAACTTTGGGAACTTCAGCTGCAAAAGTCCTAGGTGACAACATCTTCTACGTGGTTTTGGACACTCAACAAGAGGCCGAAGTCGAGTCCTCTTTGGTATCCACAAATCAAACTCGCACCAAAATCATTATTTAAACATATTTGTAATTACTTTTTCTGTTGAGATATTAATCTTTTTCATATTATTTACTAGCATATTGCTAAATTCATTGATGCCTGCAGACTGTTACAGAAATCAATATTTAATAATTTGCAGAATAATGCATCCTTTTCATAGGCTCAGTTCTAGAGAGCTCCCTGCAACAAGTATTTAATCTCTGATGCCCACAGATCATAATTCAGCTACGATATCACTGGCAAAAGTATTTTTAATCAAAAATTGCTCTGCCTAAATATTCAGAAAATCATCCTATTGTTAGACAGACAAAAAACGGTCTTTCAGCAACAAATTATGTTTCTTGGCTCAGAGACAAAATACTGCTATTCATCACCTATTCACGTATGACTGTAGACAGAAAACTTGCATTGGAGTCCAGACTGCTGCAAACCTCACTCCAAATGCCAACATCTCTGAAGTATGACTCAAGGCTCCAGACAGGGTTGGATGGGGTTGGCTTAGTATGAAAGCTTATATGGGGAAAGTATCAAGAGACTATTTCATACTTCCATTTGTTTAATAGGAAATGGCTTTATTCAACTTGAATTTTGGTAATCTGAATACTAGTTCTGAATAGCTAACAACTGCAGGAGAGAAGATAAGTGGAGAAGTTCCTTCCAAAAAATGCGAAGAAAGGGGTAAACACTCATGAAAAAGTTACACAATTTACATTACCAGAAGTAAACCATAACTGGGATTAAGGCTTAGAGACGTAGTCAAGCATCAGATGAAATACACAAACTACAACACAGCTTCATCTCTGCTACCAATACAAAACTCCCTTACCAAAAAAACAAGCAAACCTTGACAAATGAGAGCCTCTCGGCAGGCAGGCTGTTAGGTGGATTTGGTTTAAAATGGCACATAATGCCCAAATTGCACTTTAGCAGGGCTAAGTTTTGAGACTCCTTCACCAAAAAACAGAGAAAATCTTGATATCATAAACATCTCAAGCTGGGACAAAAGAACAACACGGTAGGTGGACACGCTCCGTGCTCCAAGATTCAGTTCCACATTGTGATTTCTTCAGAAGCAAAGCTGGTTTAAGACATTCCCATATATCCCTTGAAGGCTGAAGCAAAAATAAATAGGCCTGAAAACTAAGAAGTCACACTGGAGTGGTGTGAAGTACAAGCAGCTGAAGAGCAAAAACCAACAGACCAATAAGCAGCCTCTAGCCACAGGCAAATAAGATCTACTCAAGTCATTTCTCCACCTGTGAAATATTGCTGAGTGTTGAGACAGAGCAGGAGAAACACTGCAGCCCAGCCATCACAAGGCGGGTGGATCAGAAAGGCTCCTGGATGCAAAAGTGGATGAGAACTTCTCCCACCGCCAGCTATGGACCCTATAGGGACCTTGACCGAAACATTAGCAGGGATGGGGAAGGGCCATCTGTGGCTCCAGAAGCAGGTGTTTCTGTGTCTGCTGAGCATCATCTCTTTTGGAATTGTAATGGCATTTTTTTTTTGTGGTGCAGACTGTAAGGGAAAAAAGGATTCGGATCTTTTGCAGAAGATAAAATACATAAAATACAAAACACAGCAGCTTTGGGTGGAGGAGTGTAATTCCAGGTGCTTGGATGTGTGCAAAACCCCCAACACCTAAAACAAAATATGTGACTTTTCCACTCGCCAACACCAGTTTTATACCACCGCAGCTCGAACTTCAATTGAGCTATCTCAGTTTTGCATTGCTGAGAGCACGGAATCAAACCACTAGTTAAAAACTTAAGTGACAAAGATCATCATTATAAAACATAATTGCTATTTGTGGAGGGATTTAGAAAACAGCTGTTTAAAATGAAACTGAAAGAAAATGGAATTTAAAGCAAACAAAATGAGGCATTTGGCACATAAAAATTGTACTACAGCTTTCACATTGATAGGCAATGAACTGGGATGTACTAACAACGACATTCATTTGCAGAGGAACAGGTCAATGAATGGACCACTTTGCATCTTTCCCTGTGAAAATGGCACATACTAAAACAGGGAAAAAAGATCAGGAAAAAGAAGACTGAAGTGCAAGTTTTATACTTTAACAGCCAAGATCAAGAAGTATGAGAATGGAAAAGGTACACATTTTCTTCCCCAAAGGTACCACTGATTTTGGGTGCCTAACTTGGCATACCTGAAGAGCCAAATTTTCAGGCAGTACTAAGTACTTTTAGCTGAATATATGCTCAGTTAAAGCACTTGGTATCCAGTAGGTACCAAAAATCACAATTTACTTTAGAGAAATCTCAGCCAGAGGATTTCAAAGGAAAGCACCAAATTGTATCACAGTACTGCCTGACAGCTGTTCATATTGTACTGCCAACCAGAACCCCCATGTAGCTGATGTCAAAAAAAGACCATTATTCATCTGCTTTTATTCAGGCTGTTTCTGTACACAGAACAAAGCATCGTCCATGCTCAGTTTTTTCTTTTTTTCCCCCCATATACTTGGCCCATTTTCCTATATTTTTAACAGACCACAAAGACACACAGAGAAATCAACAGGAACAAGTAATTCCTAATTCATTTTTTAAACTCATGAGAATTCAGAATTGATGCTACACTTCTGAAGAGTACCAATATCCTGGTTTCTGTATGTTTCCACACTGGATATTACTACACCATGAAGAAGTGGTAGTCATAGGAGGAGCATTTCCTTTCCTCTGTGTGTGTGTTGTGACTACTAACTTCAGCAGGGGAAGTAACCCTTTAGGTTTTACCCTCCCCCCTTTATTATCCCATCCATCCTTGCCACCTACTGTGTCCTTTCTTGACATTCTTATCCTGCATTTGGCAATGAATAGACAAAAACACTACCCTTATACAAAGCCAAAGAAATGCCTTTTTTTTTTTAAATCAGCCTGTATTGCAAACACCTACTAAGCCAAGTGGTTGGCTTTTTTCTTTCCTCCCCTTGAGGTTTAGTACTTTCTCTTCAAAATAAAGGGCTATGTAGCACAAGTTGTGCACAAGTGACGTCTTAAACCCCTGTGGGGGCTTTATCGTATGGGTTCATCTATTCTCAACTGAGTACCCCACAGGCTGCCAATCCCAAAGGCCACGTGAGGCTCCCGAGCCTCCTCTTCCCTCCCTGTCTGCTCCCTGTAAGAACAGGCGCTTGGAGGCACCTTCCTGGCGCAGACCTTCCCACAGGTGCCTGCCAGCTCCCTGCCATCTTCTTTGCCTACTGGCCTGTAAGGACCAGGTCGTTCTTAACCTAGGACTGGATGAGCAGTGACATCCAGGGCTTCCCCAGTTCTGCTTCAAGGGACAGAGCTGCATGGCTTCACCTGCACTCCCGGGGCACCATCAGATGTACATCATGACTAGGACTGGCTTGTACAGCATGCACAGCAACACAGACCCAACCTCTAAGCCCTAACAAATATAAGTGTTAAATAAAATTAGTTCTCGGCCAGAGACAGAAAAAGAAACAAAGAAGAATGGCTTCCACCATTGGAGACCCAACAGCACATAGAATTATCACAGATGTTCATGTTAGTTAAACAATGAATTTAAAAGTTATTTGATATGCAGATTAGTCTAAGCTTGCCAACTTGATATAAATACAGTTTCTCCCAGCCTAGCTCTTCTTTGACAAACCATCATAGCCTATCATGCATGCAGGTATTTTCACACATTTTAAAATATGGATTATTGACTAGAGAAACTACTAATTTAAAGTCTGCTAGAGTCTCCCTTATGTCAATTCATTTCTTTTGCTAGTCTCTTAACACAGTCCTTTAAATTAAGCGACAAACATATTTAAAAAGAACCACAAATCCAAAACCACTTGCAAAGCATGAGTAACACACTGATTTTATAACTCTATTTCCTCGGCTATTTAAAAAACAAAAAATACCTGCCAGTAAGCTGAGTTAACATTATGGGCCAATTGCACACATAGTTTAATTTTACAAGGCTATAAAAGAGCTCTACCAGTCTCCTCCCAATCTGAGCTGCATTCTCACCTCTAAAAAACGGAGTTCAGTTCAGTTTTCCAGCAACAGTTCAGTTGTGACCAAAGCCATTGCAATATATGAATTTAACTGTAGTTTGCTTCTTTAACTAGCATGAGGCTGGAGAATGCAGTGATCCTGTTTTGCTTGACTTTCTGGATGGGTTAAGCGTCTTTTTGGTGCAGCAGTGGATGCAGGACAACAGAGGTACCAGCGAGGGATCACCAGATCATCATAGCTCTGGGGCGCTTCAGGATCAGCCTTCATCAATAGCCATATTTTGGCATAAGAGAAGAGTGACCAGTCTGAAGTCCCTTTTCTGTTAGAAGCTGATAACTGATTTCTCTTTCAGATGAAAAAAACAACAGTAAAGACTCCACAAGCAAAGATGCTCTGTACTCTCTAGTGGCTACTGTTAGCTTCAAGGCACAATTCAAGGGATGGGTTATGAGTTTTAAAGCTCCTCACCTTAACATTTTTTTCCTGAGATTTAATTTGTTCCTTCAGGGCCCAATACCCCAATTAAGATCCACTAGGCTTGACCAATGACACCCTTTCAGACTCCATCACTAAAGAATGGCAGCAAGTAAGCACCTCTCACTCTGAAGTCTCCTACCACGGAAAGTTAAGAGGCAGCATGACCTGGGTATTTTGCTATGAACATGGAGACAAGACACCCCTCTCACACCACGCATGTCCCTGCACATCAGCTTCAGTTGACCCAGCTGATAAATGGGAATTTCATCATCCAGCTTACAGACACCAGATGTGATGCTGGTATAACCTTTTCCGTAGCACCATATGGGACCACAGAGCCTGCCTTGCCTCCCTGTGCTGGCCCAAAGCACGACCTGAGCCGGGGCTGCTTGCTCCCACTGCTGGGTTTGTTAGCACTTCCACCAAAAAAAAAAAATTATCCAATGCCAACTGATGACAAAGCACCTCAGCCTTGTCTCTCCAGCTTATTAATTCCAGCTGCATTGTCTCAGGTGGAATTATATTATAGTATGTCACTGTCATTATCACTGTCACAGCATTCAAATTATGTTAAGTACGGCATAAAACAAGCAAAAGCACAAAAGCAGCAGTGAAACTCAGTATCATCCTATCAGTTTTTCTGTCACTGGCAATCACAACGAAGTGTTCATATCAGTCAAGCCACATAGTGCAGTTCTTACTTCAGTGCAGTACGTATCTACTGTGTTTCACAGATACCTTCCTTTCTTACAGTGTATGAGACTAAGATATTGCTGCTACATAGTCCAACAATTTATGGAGTCCGTGATGAACCACTGCATCGTTTTTCAAGGACCAAGAACTCTACATGCTTGGTCAATAAAATGTACTAAGTAATAACTCATCCCAAAGAAATGGTGATGGCAACTCCAGAACTGCAGCTCTATTAACTCCTTTTTTTTTTTTGTATGGATAAGTTTAGCTGAAGGCAATATTAGTGACAAATTGCAGCCTGGGGAAATTTTCAGATCAAGGTAATAATGCCATGAGGTAGAATGATTTGCTTTACTGTTGCTATATAATGCTGCCAGTTCTTCCAATGGGACACTAATTGCAGCCAGAGGCCACCTTGCTTAAAAAATATCTAAAGAAATATTTTAGCACCAAAACTGTCTAGAGTAACAAAAAAATAAAGCATCCTTCCCAAGAAGGGGCACTGGGAAAGTGAAATCAGGTACAGTACAGAGTTCAACAACTAAATGATTCATGGCTGGGTGACAAGCTAGTGCTTGTCAGCTGAAGAAGCTGGTCTCATGCTAACACTGTCAGCTGCTGAGCAGAACCACGTAGGTGGGAAGGGACCTCTGGAGGTCTCTAATCCAATCTCCTGCTGAAAGCAAGGTGCTCAGGGCTCTGTCCAGCAAGTTCTGAACAACAACAATGGAGATGTTACCCCTTCTCCAGGATCTGGTTCCAGAGTTTGACCACCCTCATGGCAATTTTTTCCCCTTTTATTTGGCCAGAATTTCTCATGTTCCAACCTGTGTCTGTTGCCCCTTCTGTCCCAGTGCACCTCTGAGAAGAGCCTGGTCTGTGCTCCAGCCCCAGCCACCTCAGTGGCCTTACGACTTGCTCCTGCATGCCACTGTCCTTGGGCTGGGGAGCCCAAACCGGTCACCTAGCACTCAGTCTCACGAGCGCTGGGCAAAGGGACAGGATCCCTCCCTTTGCCCTGCCTGCTGCACTCCTGCTAACACAGCCCGGGATGCAGTCTGCCTTTGCTGCGTGGGTGCACTACTGGCTCCTGGGCAACTACTTGTCCACCTGGAACCCCAGGGGTTGGTCTTTTTTGCAAAGCTGCTTATTAAGCAGTCAGCTCCCAGCCTGTACCATTGCAAGGGGTTATTCCACCCCAGAGGCAGGCCTTTGCACTAGCCTTTACTGAGCTTCCTGAGGCTCCTCTCAGCTCATTTCTCCAGCCCACCTCAGTCCCCCTGAACAGCAGTGCTGCCCTCCAGCATTTTCACTGGTATGCCCAATTCGGTATTGTCCGCACATTTGCTGGTGGTGTGCTCCATCCCATCATTCAAGCCTTCAATAAGATGTTAAACAGTACTGGCCCAACAGCTGATCCCAGAGGAACACCACTAACAACCAGACACCAATTTGAGTTCAGTTGCCCAAACAATTTTCCAGTCACATTATCACTCACGTATCCAGCCTATCTCTAACCAACTTGGCTATAAGGATGTAAGGATTTTCCTTTAGTGATAGATAAACACAGGCACATTCTCTGTCCCTATCTGCCTTTCTCAAAGCTCTTTAATTACATGTCTCTGCCTCCTTCTGGGATGGGATACTCCACACTGCTTTGAAAGGGAACCACCAGCAGGATCTGAGGGGACTGCGGAGGTGGAAAGTGCCTGTCCCAGAGCAGGCGGAACTGAACCAGCCGCTAACAGCAGGCATCAGATGAGCGAAAGACCATCTGACGCCACAGACAGTTGCAGGGAAGGAGAAACAGAGGAGATTGTTTTGATCATATTCATTCTTTGAGATTTAAAGCAGTTTAGCTCCTGCAGAGGCTTCTTTCTTTCTTTCTGCAGCATGAGGAAGAGTCACTCCATACGTTTCTAGCCTCTCCAACCTCCCTAAATTAACTCTCCCACAGGTACCCATTCATCTCTTCTCCTGTCACCAACCACAAACTTCCACCCTGACCTACAGCTGCTTCCTGGCTCTGGATAGTCCTTGTCCGTCTTCCAGACAGGATCTGGAAGCCAAGCCCGACGCTTCTGGAGGGGGGTAAAACGTCCAGCAGCAGCACAACAGGGACAACCAGGGAAGTTAGAAGAGCAATTCCTCACCCAAGACAACTGGTCCGCTTCCTGCTCCAACAGGAGACCACACAAGGGATCCAAAGACAAGTAATTTATATTTAACTTTTTTTCAATTCTAAAATTGATTTGAATCTGCCTTATCAATATATATTATCTTGCACAATTTGATTGCTCTTGCTTCTACAGTGCCTACCTGGCCAGAGCCCTTCACTTTCTTAAGAAGGATCAGGAACCCAGCTACAAGTAGACACTGTCTAAAAGCAGCTTTGAAGCCATTTGACCTCTGTAATTCCTCCTGATTTTACACAGATGACAAGGGTTGTATCTGCTCTGCCTCATTTTTGCAAACGAGTACCTGATCCACTGTTTCCAACAGGTTTTACTAACTACTGTAGCAAACCATGTTTTATGTGATAAATGTCAGCAAATGAACTGAAAACCAATTGCCTACAGTATTTCAGAAGCAAAATGACATGGCAGCCTACCCCCTCCTTCTGTAGAGTGAATCATTAAAAAAAGGCAGGAATAAAATTCTTTGTTCCTGCCACACAGCACAGGGTGGGCAGCACATGCTGTCACTGACAGTTTCTTTGCTTTCTTAGTGCTTATTCTTTACTTGCGATGAAATGTGAGAAAGAAAAATGGTACCTGAATCACCAAAAGTTTTTTGATTTCATTTTCAAATTGTTTTCTCAGTAGTCACTCTCCTACTCTACAGGAAATATATAACAACAACCAAATCACCCCATTTGTAAGACAGTATCCACTGCTGCTCCAGTAATTGTAAGGAGAGGTTCCCATGTACACAGCCGGAAGAAACAAAATACAACAGCTTTTTCCAATTTCAATAACCTTCAATGTACCAAGCTTCAAACCAACACAGCCTTCTCCCAGAACAATAACCGTAAGTAGTAGGTATTCTGGATTTTAAAGGTGATCTAGGCAGTCCTGCTAAGAGGAACAAAACGCTTTAACGTATTGTGCTGAACATCCTCACACACAAGGAAAATGTGGGTTTCCCAGTACAGCTCATCCTCCCTGCAGGCTCTGAAACTCTACCCATCCCAGTGTAGCAGATTTCACCGTGCACGGCACCGCAGCAGGCACTCTGCTCCTGACATTACACCACCAAAAGACCAAAGTAGAGATATCTAGAGAGAAAAAATAAATCTTTCAATCAACATAACCCATGGGGGTTTAAAGCCAGTTCTTGCTCCATCGTTCAGCTTACTGGTATCAGGGCACCAAGGGGAAAGCAGTAGTCTAGGGCAGGGCAGGACTCTCAGACAGGGTCAGAATGCCAGCTCAGACCAGCCAAGTACCACTGCCGTGCTCCTGACCCTGCTCATCATACAGCAGCACAGAGGCTATATATCGTTTGAGCCTGCAGGTGACCTTCATATTAAATCCATCCTTACAGCCTCCACTCTTTCTTATTTGAACAACCACCATCAAAAATTGAGTACTCTGGATCATTCAGCTCCCTCGAGCTTTCCTGTGTGAGCCTCCAGGTCTCCTGCATTTAGGTGCTGGAGCCCCATATATAATTCAATATGTTACCAGATCTGCTCTCCTCTGCAGTATTAATACGTCAGCTCCCATGTTAGTTCTCACCAATCTGACTACCATGCATGTAAAATGTCTCAAGTGACTGTGGCTGGAACAACAACACAAAACATTAAGTAATTTAACAGGGGAAAAAAAAGCATTGGCTTTGACTGGCAGTGTTGTTCAGAGCACATGGCAGTAAGCATGTTTTACACTTCTAATGCACAATCCAGCAAGATAACTGCTAAGGTTATCTTGGAAACTGAAGCATTCAAAGTTAAAAAGTCCAGAATTCAAGCTGCCTGACCAACACTAATTTGACCATCCCATGTGTATAAGTTCTAGAATTATGTGACCAAAATATTTCCCTTCATAATCTGTCTCACCAAGGGCACAGAATGGCTGGTGCTCACTCCACAAGCTATTCCTTTTCCTTTTAAATTGCATGTTATTCTGTCTATTCTTCAGAGGGAAGCCATGGACTTATTTGCCATACATCATTCAAATCCCATTCTGAAGAGAGAATTTTTATCTTCCACATAAACAAGTTATCTTTCCTAATGACCCATGTGAGATGAGATGATAATATTATTGTCATTTTACAAATGGGAAATGAAAGCAAAGAGATGAAAGTAAAATGCTCCCATTTCTTTTGGATGCCTTAACTGAGACTTCTGAGATCCAATTTTCAAAGAATTTTAAAATTACTATAAAGCACTTCATGGATACACCTACCCAGTGCAACTCAACAACTTGCAGAGATGCCGTAGGTAGTTTTCATTGAGTTAGTGCCTGAGCCAACATAGCCACAGCACGCTGCCTCGGCTGGTCAGCTCTAGTGGAAGAAACCGGGCAGCTGGCCCAGGTTGCATCAACGCACACCACTCTACTGACTCTAGGATCCAGCCTCATACTTCAGCAGAGCAGCATGCTGCAAGGACCTACTACACCACCTGGGGTTAAATCTGACATTTCTAGATGCTGCTGCCTGCACCGCTGACATTCTTGAGGGGCTCCAAGCAGAGGTCCCACCAAGTTCAGTAGCAGCTAGGAACACTCAACATTTCCAGAAATCAGATCTCTGAGCATCAAATTGGGCACACAAAAAAATGTGAACATCCCATCAGCGGCCCACCATGGAAAGTCTAGTTTAAGTAATTTGCCACAGGAAACTTGAGACCCCAAAGGCAGAGGAGTATTGCAGCTCTCCAGGACAAAGCTCCACTGCCTCGGCTATTAAGGCTTCCTTCCTCTTCCAACAATTCTCCCACTCTTACTGCTACTTCTTCACCTTCATTCAACCACTTTCTCCACCACAGGTCTGACTCAGAAACAAGACACTGCACTCTGGATAATACAATAGTTCTAGGATAAAATATCCTAATAAACATACCTAAAGTAATACTACTGATGTTACACTGCATCATCTTACTCCAATTTAGACTACTACTTACTTTGGTTTTTTAAAAAGATACTTTTGAAAATTCGTCCTGCAGCAGCAGAGATATCCATTCCTTATCTGCAGGATCAGAATTTTGGGTCAACAGACTAACTAGCAGCAGTAGTAGGTTGTCCGCAGGACTACTGGTTGTGCACTGGACCATCGCTGGAGGGCGATGACATTTTCCTGCAGGTAGGAAATTTCTCAGAATCCCGCAAGGAACAAGACAGTGATTCAAGTCTCTAGACAGACTCATCTTCCCATTCACGGCTCCCTGTCCTAACTCTCCTCTCCAGTCTTGACCTTTCTGTCCATATTCAGCCCCTCCTGCTGCAGCCCCTCTCCAGTGTCACTCAGTCTCTTTTCACCAGATAGTCTGAATTTTTTCACATCACCAGAGCCACCTTGCCTCCCCACTGCCTTCATGCAGGCGTCTTGTCCAGGGGTCTCTTCCAGCTCCTGACTTCACTGAATGAGAGCCAGAGCAAAGAGGCTCTTCACTGTCCATCCTACCTCTTTCCTCTGCCTGTCCAGAGCACTACTTCTGCTCCCAGCCCCCAGCTCCTAACACAGTCAGTCCATGTTCCCCGTGTTCTTCAATGAATAATGTTAGACTGGCTTAGTAAAAGCAAGTTAAAGACAGGAAGAGAAGAAAACCTTTAATACTTTAAAAGGGCAAAGCATTTGCTATTTTTATGCAAAGTGCTGTGGTGAGCATAATTATGCAAATTCAAAAAAACTTGTCATAATTGACCTTTTCAAAACATATGTGTCCATGGGTCTAACATACAATTCATTGGTGAACCCTGAAATTTATTAAAGATCAGCAGTTCTAGAACTTCTTATCATTTCATCGTTAAAGAACTTATTTAAGATGCACGCAGCAGCAATCATCAGTGAAAAACAAACTTGCTTAAAAACAGGTAAAAATTTTGATGCATTGGGTTAGAAAAACCTGTACCTTTAAGAAGTTCTGCAAAAGGAAAAGAAAAACAATTGTTCTTGCTACAGAATCTATCAGCTTACTTGTTATTCTGAAAATTCAGCAATGCCAGAATCCAAAGATTCTGGTCATCTGAAGCCTTGTAAGCAGATTTAGTAAATGGTCAGGAGTCACTACTGATTCAAACTAAGTTTATTCTGGCAGTGTGTAGAGTAAGTCTAAAATCTCATTGTGTTTAGATCCTTTGGGGCTTGGCTGTCTCTTCTACCCTATTGCTCCAAGAACTGTGTCACAGACCTTTGTATTCCTTTGGGGAAGATTGTTCTCCACCTTTCCGATCTCATTCACAGCAACACAGTCTCTCCCCACCTTGAAAATTGGTTTGTGCTACAATTTTTTTATGAAGAGCTCACACAGAGCCTGGCATAACACCTAGTAAAATGAATCTCCGTGAAGATTTCTGTGGAGTCAAGACTGGCCAAGGAGGGATTTCAGACAGAACATGCACAGGAAAAAAAAAAACCAAACAATAACCCACAAAACAAAAAGACCCACATTTTCACAAATACTCACAAGCCCCAATGCAATTACTCTTGAACTTTATGCTGCATTTTTTTTTATGCAGGGTCCACTTGAGAAATTTCAAGTATTTTTTACTTTCAAGAAACTGAAAAACGATGACAAACAGGCAAAGCTGTCCTTAATTAGAATGGTAGTTACAACATGAAATACTGATCCTGTTCCATGACAGAAATGACAGAATTATGGCTTTTACCAAGGGAATGAAGCAATGAACATAAAAAAAGCTGAGGGCCAGATCAAACAGAATTAGTTGCCAGAGCATCAGAGAAGATAATGAATCTACGACAATTTATACCAATGAAGGCAGCTTGTCCTTGAAGCTCAAGGTCATTTTTTCAGAAAAGAACAAATCTTTTTTCTGGAATTTGCATGCAGTACAAGCCTTTGCTTTCTGAATTAATCTTCTGCACAGCAGCATCACGGACTATAGCATGAATGTGATTTTTTTCCATTGGTACCTACACTCTGAGAAATGTGTAGGTTCAACTGCTTCTTGTACAACAGATGGAAGGACATCATAAAATATCAGATGGTCCTGTAGCAGGCTCTTTGAAATTCAAATAAGGCTACATATCCTTCATCCCTGCCATACAAGACCATAACAGGGCTGATTACAGAAATACTATGTACTAGTACAGGTCTGTGTCAAATCAGTAATGTGACACAGTGTCAACCTTAGCAGCAGGGTTTTAACTGTTTATTTTCATTTAGTGCCTGCCTGCAGTGTCTGTCACCACCAGGAACATTCCATGAAGTCCCAAACAATCAGCACAAGGGCACCAAATATAGCCTGGCACACAGCAGCTGGAATTATCCTGCCGTAGTTATTCCATTTTCATCCAAGACGGTCAGCAACTTAGGATCCATTTCTGGCGATAATGCAATACCATAGCAATCATTCAATAACCAGCTGAATAACTTGCAATAGACAACACACTTCACTTTTGCTGCTCTGCCTTCACATACGTTCCAGGAGGCGCTGCTGTCACTCGGACAGAAATGGACCAAAAACTCTCACATGGTGTTTGTGCACTGAATATACTGGTTGATCTTACCGTTTAACATGCCTATGAAGATAAAATACTTCATCAGATTAGGAAGACTTCATGCAAGAACTGCACAAGCCCACAAGTGCATGCATATGATGCAAACTGAAGACTCAAATTTCATGCAAAGTAACTAGTAAATGCGTGCTCAACATTTTTGAAAATTCAAAGCCTATCAGTTCCTAATGCTCCCAATCTGAATGTACTTGTTCTGAAAAGAACAGAAGCTCTTTAGTGCTTTAGTGCATGAATTCAAACCACGGGCTATTACTCACAGAGAATAACCACGTTGTGTCACCCATCTGTAACAGCCATCTGGGACAGATGTTTTAAATGGAAACTGCCACAAGATTTAGGGTCCACAATCAACTTACCTTACAACTTGATCATTTACCCCTTGAATGTCCCAATAAGAAATTATGGAGTCCCATGTGACTGAAGGAAGCAATACATATACTGTACTTTGGCTTCCTTCCCTGATAGACGAACAGTCCAGAAAGCAGAGCAATGCTATGCCCATCCTATCCTATCCCATCCCACCCAATCCCTGCTGCTTGGAGAGCTAAAGCTCACCTGAATTTTTTATGGGCATGGAATTTACCATACATTATGTATGCAAAGTAAGACAGACTATTTGTTTGCTCCTATTTACTTGCTACCAAGGACCTTAGTTCCTTAAGCCAAATAAATTCCCTTTAAAACGTGTTAATGATCAACAAGTATAAATACTTTTCATAAAATTCTGAAACAAAATTGTTAGCTATTCACACCCAAGTTCTATGAACTTCTCTGCATGTCCTTCTGGCAGAGAGCTGCATTATTTATTTGCTGTCACACTCAGTAAATTGATCTACTGGCATTTAAAGGTGTCATCTTTATTCATTACAATTTCAATGATCATTCCAGCACCGCCAGCATTGTACCAATGACCTGAGTTCTGACTACAACTTTTAATCTCTGCTAATCACAAAACCTGCAAGATTGAATTCCACATATAAAGCAGTATATGAGGAGACAGAAGAAACCAAAGGACTAGGCTGCTTTGCTTCAAAGTTCATTGATCTCTATATGGTAACAATTTGATGAGAAAGTTAATTTAATGACTCTTAAGTGCAACGTACATTTTTTCGAGCTCAAGGTAAAACATCAGAATTGGTGACACTGCAATGCAGAATTAAAGTAAATGGGCTTCATAGACAAGAATGGGATTATATTATGCTCATAGCGATAAAAAACTACCCAATCGGTCACACATCACAACCACCATCCCCACAGTTGCAAGAGGAATGTGACCGCATCCTCAGAGATAGACCACACTGCCCTGGAAAGTTTGGGGCAGATGATGCTTACCCTCAGCCACATCTTCTGCATGCTCTCCCCAGTACGCTTCCAAACTATTTTAGCCGCAGTGCCAGAGACCAGAACTCCATTTCTGCCCTGAGATATTTCAGGCTGGCAAATAACAGCAGTCCCCCAGCCCCTCGCCAGTTGACTAGGGGAACCGATTAAAAATGAGCAGTACTGATACAGCTTGGAAAATGTACCAAAACACAAGACATTCAAGATGCTCTAGACTATGTTCTAGCACACTCTAAGTGATACATGCGAGAGGTTTTAAAGAAAAGACATAATGAACATCCAAGCTCCCTAGCAATGCACAAGCTGTTGCACGCTGCCGTGCTGTAATTGTCCCCCATGGGCACGCTCTAGCATGGCCTCGCAGGCAAACAGCTCCATAACCGCTGAAGCGCTTCTGCCGAGAAAATGACCACCAGCATACTTCTCATGCAACACTCTGCAAGCCAGGGAGTGCTCAAAAAGACACAACAGCATCTTGGGAAAGAAAGGACATACATGTAGAGGTCAAGAGCGAACACGAGCATGCACGTCTACTTCAACTGGAAATTGAACACCAGCTGAAATAACGTCACCTCCCATTCACTGACAGCCCTGGGCGGCACAGGAACTAGACACAGCAGTGACCTGTGCGACTCACAGCCACAACGTATATAACCACAGCCAAGTCAAACCACAGGAAAAGTTAGAATTTTGATCATGCCTCACTAGAGAAAAACATAATTAAAACTAGTACTCTTGGAAAAGTTCCAGCTCTATGAATCTGACAAAGACATTTATGATGATAAAAGAATAATAATGTCCAGTAAAATCCCTGTATATAAAAGCACTAAAAAAGAGTTTTATAGTCAGAAATCCAAGGGAAGAACATTTTAAACAAGTTAATGTGCAACTTCTATAGAAAAGGAGTAGCATGACTTTTCCATTTCATAAACTGTAGCTTAACTTCACAGCTATCTGTATCCTATCACACTTTTCCTGACAGACTAAACATGTCTTGTTTTATTACAGGTCAGAGCAACTTATCTCGCGGGATATTTTTGATGAAAATGAGCTCTAGGCTTCAAAAACAGCGCAATGTCCTTTCTGTGGTAGCTAATTTTTGACACATTGATCCACTTTGTATTTCTATCCTTTGAAGGATACCTAACATGAGAAGAAATTCGTAACACCATCCACCAACATGGATGCATTACAGTAGGACATATTGACATGCTTGCTCTTTTTATTGATCCATGCAGCAGGTTGTTATTTGAGGTAACATTAACAGAAATGTCACATTACTTAAAGAGAAAAAATTATTTCACAGTTTTTGGAAAAAACATTTGGCAGAGTGCTGCCATCTGCACCAATATTTGAAAACCAAGCCATTCAAATATGCATAATTTACTTAATCTTATCAAGATATTTGAAAATTAGAGGGTTTTTATTACGTTTTCCAAAGAAGCATCACTTTGCGTATCGAGTATTACATCCATCTGGAAAACTGACACTTGAAACAACCTTGCCTTTTCAAGTCCATACCACCTTGTTATATCGGGCTCTTCATACAAACTGAGCATATGACTTCTGGAAGCTGCTTTTGGGAAATAAGGGTAAGGGGAAACAAAAACTACAAAGATTGCTCAAATGATGTCAATAAGAATTCTAAGTCTCTCGAAAATATATATATATATATTAAAGTGTTGTGATGCTTTCCTGCAATTTTTCCTGTTTATTTTAGAATCAGGCACAAGAGAGCAGCTCAGAGGATCCCCTTTTCTTCAATAGGTTCGAGAACTTAAAGAGGTTAAGAATTTCACAGCTGATTATGCTGACAAACAACTCCAATTTTGGACCAGTCCAAGCAGTAAGTGACATAAGAAAAGAATTTCCGACACACATGCACTGGGGCTGGAGCCTGTTTGGGATTGCACCTATTAGAGCCCAGAAACTGGAGATGGAGACTGTGGCCACTCATAGTTTATTTGAAGAAAACGTCTTCTGCCACCCTGCCTCTGTCCCTCTCAGCGATCACCCTTGTTTTGAAGGGGTGTCCCTTGTTTCATGTATTTGCTGTTTAAGCTGGGAAAGGTGGCATGAAGACTCCACAGATTTTAACTAAGCAACTTAGCCACCCACTAAACCTTCTTCACTGTAGCACTTTACCTAATCACAATGTTTAAAATACAAAAAGATTCTTCCTTTCCATTTTATCCTGAGCCTCCACTGAACAGCACACCTGAAGCAGACATCCAGGAAAGGGAGCAGCGTGCAAGAAAGAAAACTCCTGGAATGACTCTTTAACAGCGCAGTCAAAACCAAATAGGCTTTATTAGAGTATCGTCATGCTTTACTGTAACAGATCAGTGACATAGTCAGTGTAAGGCTTTGGAAAAAGGTAGTTGCAAAGTCCTTCTACACAGCCTGGAAGTTTCTAGTACCAGCCCACCAGTCCTTTCTGGACATTTGCTAAGCTCTGGAAGACTATAAAGTACAAGCTTCAGAGGACTGTGCTGCTGTGTGTTCTGAGCTGCTGAGCAAACCGTAGGAGGAGGACTGTGAAGGAGAAATGAAAAAGAAATCTCAAGCTGACTTAGCCATTTGCTCTAGAAAAACAATAATTTTCCAGGAAAGTGTTCTAAACAGCTGAACCTTATCAAGAGGCTGGATGTGAACCATTCATCCAAGGAATGCTCAGTAATGAAAGATTAACATGCACTTTACTTTAGGGGTTTGAACATAAGACTATCTCCCACCTTCAAATCTACTTCTCTGAAATTCTTTGTGCACGGTATTTAGAATGCCAACTTCCGATCTTAAGGTAGCAGCAGAAAGAATACCTTCTTTGAGTAAACAGATTTGGACAGACTGCAGGAATTTGCCAAATATTGATTTTGTTAGGGCTGAGCTTAAAATCTTGTTTCAGTTTCACATAGAATGAACTTTCACAAACTTACTTCATTGTAAAACAAATGTATTATATTGTTTTAAAATAAGTGAATTGTACTACTTCAAATAATAAACTGAAACATCTATGATAATTGAGTATTTGAGAGCAGCAGAAATATATACTTAAGGGTAAAACAGTACACTAGGAAAAATTATGTTTCCCCAGGAGGCTCTGTCTGAACACTTAAGGAAACACTTTTTTACTGCGAGGATGACTGAGCATGGAGCAGGTCGCCCAGAGAAGCTGTGGAGTCTCCATCCCTGGACATACTCAAAAGCCATCTGGACATGGTCATGGGCAGCCTGAGCAGAGGGGTTGGACCAGGTAACCTCCAGAGGTCCCTTCCAACCTCAACCATTCTGTGCTTCTAAAATACTTCTCAAAATAAAGCCCCTTACTACCATCCAAAAAGGTACTCAACTTGTACAATTTCTGGAACTAATGAATGCTGGCATCAGATGTGCTTTGGCTCTCCTGGAGAGATAAATCAGATCTCTTCAGTTCTCACTGACAACCCGCTCAGGCAAGGTCACAGGCAGACTCTCTGCCTGGCTGGCCCAGATGTGGTTACTGGTAGTATACGACAACAGTCAGCCAACTATCTAGAATGTTTTATTCTACAAGCCTTCTCTTCAGTGGCACTTTCAGTCAGGTCTCTCCCCACTCCCTGTCTACCAGTTTTTACAAAACTTAGTCTAATACCTTTGTGTCTATGTTCTATCAAACACAGAAGAAACCATTTGGTGAATACAAGTTATGAGTAAGGAAACTGACAATTCAATATATAAGCCCTTATTTCTGTTGGAAACCAAGTTAAAAACATGTTACAAGGAGTGCAGTCTTCTGCTGAACAATGTTTGTGTAAAGCATACTAAGCATCCAAAAATTACAGGAGAAGCATTACCTGTTTGTAGTTCTCCGGTTGTCTAACGAGATCTGTTTCTATGACAGAAAAATGTCCAAGGGTCTGGTCCATATGGGAGCCACTAGTGAATAAATGAATCTGGAATAGATTAATTTAAAAGTCAGTACACGGACCAGATCATTAACAACATCATTAGCTACCATCTAATGGCTGCATGGATTGGAATGGTGATGTGAACCGGTGGTTGTAAGCCCATTCCCAATGGACAAATACAAATGTAACTACTACAACCAATACAACAGACCTTTTTAAAACAGCCTGCAGGAAATGATGATCATGCACCACAATCATCTCACAAAATGGTCCACCTGGTATTGTTACCAGAACCACATGCAGGAATTGCTACTGCTGCTGCCACAATAAAACTGAAAGATTTCTCTTTTCATCCTGTCTTAAAGTCTTTTTCCTTACACTACACATGCTCTTGTGCATAGCATGAAAGGAGAACCATTTACACAGATATCAGAAGTCTTAACTGAGGTAAAGGATACCCTCAGAATAATTTTTGATTTCTTTCTTTAAAGCAGAAAATGCTACCTAGTTACAGTAAGTTTCTCTTTTGCTGCTGTATATTGTCAGCTTTCACTTACTGGGACCTTGTCCCAGCTGCGCTGGCGATGGTATCATCAATTACTTGACGAAGAAGCTTCCCAAGTTAGTCAAGGGAACAATAAAAAGCAATTCCTCCTATTCAGAGCTGATCCCTTTGTTACTGTAATAACTGCAGCTGCCAAACAAGATAGCAGTGCACATTTGTCAGACAATCACTCATATTTCATTAATATTTCTGCCAGAAGACAGAGAATGTTTCCTGCTTTTCTTCCTTTATTTTAATATGAACTTTATCATACACTTGGGTATTGACAACTATTTTAAAGTTGACAGGCACTGGGTAATTATCAACCCTTCCCTGAAATTTCAGAATATTTTAGCGTTCCTTTCCCAAAACTCACTTCTGCTGACAACCATCTGTCACATGTGCAGAGCTATGTAAGTTTAAAAATAAAAGAGCACCTCCCCACACAATGTTCTTCCTTTCTACTTGCCACTCCTCTCCCTGCTGCATTCTTGCGTAACTCTGGCTGCCAAACCTTTGGGCCTCCAGCACCAGGGATGAATTTCAGCCCCTCTTCAAAAGTATATTGCAGCAGCATCACTGGCTAAAGCCCAAAACAAATACTCTGAAGCTGTAACAACAGAGGAATAAGGTGTTCCCCTGAGACCAGACTAGACAGATACTGGAATAATCCAGTATTTGTATTTTTACAATCTGTTATTGATAACCACAACATACTGAAGATGAAATAAGGCTTAAAGAGGGAAACAGTACCAAGGTAAAAGAAGCAGGTGAGAGGGTGAGAGACAGAGCACGTGTAGCTGTTACTGCGTGGCATTGGAATGGACTGAGGTGGCGGCAGGTCGGATTTAACCTTACACTAACCTTTGCATGAGAGTACAGGCGCAGCCCCCCACTGAGCACCACTTCCCGGGAGTTTCCAGTACCAATTCCTAAACGCCCTTGAGCTTAGCCACCCTGCAAGGAGATCAGCTTGTCTAATTCATCTAAGAGAAGATGAAAAGGGGGCTTGTTCATAGTACACACACACTTGCACGAGACGAAAAACTTCTACTGCACTAAAGAATGCGCTAGTGAGATCTAATGGCAAATTCACTTTAGGAAAAAACAAAGATTTTCAAACCAAATATCTCAAGACAAAAAAGATATAATTAACCAATGTAGTAATTTACAGAGTAACATGGTAGATTCCTCATGCCAAGATGCAGATGCACCTAACAATTGCAGTTTAGCTCACTCATAAATTACTGACAATGAGGTAATCACCCAGCACCAGTCTCTGCCCTCTGTTATTCAGAGATCAAGACTTTGTCCTTGTCCCTTTGCTCTTTTACTACAATATCAGATACATAGATACAACCAATCCAATCCACTGTAATACATTATGATTTTATATTGTTTATCTTAGAGGAGGCACAAGAAATCACTCTGTAGGAGGTATTTCCCAGTGCTGCTCTGCATTCTTACTGACAGAATACAACTCTTGCTCTTACAAATTCCAATGACCATTATTGTCATTTTACCATGATCTGATACTGTCAGCTATGTTAAACTCTTCTTCTATCATCAAGAATTCTATTTAATGTAATTTTATTCCTACTAACTTATATCCATAGTCCACAATCAGATGTTCAAACAAAACCTGCTTAACAAAATTCACCTCTGAACCTGATCTAACCTTCCCTTATTTCAGGTGCAATTTCTGTCCTAGTCTTTAGTGGATGGAGGATACTGAAAATACCCACAGGAAATCCATCAGTTTTGCAGAAACTCACTCGTTCCACTGTTTCTTTTCACATGCTGATTGTGGCACAGTGCATTTAACAGACCCAAAAAACTATGCCAGTTTTAAACTATACAGGTTCCTACCTGTTTTTCTGAAACTATGTAAGGCTTCTCATTCACATTTTTTAGGGCAAAGTGGTAATTCAAAGCCTAACTAAAACCAGCTGCTCTCCCCTAAGAATTCAAGAGGGATCAAAAACCAGGCAGATAGATATTCCTCTGGCACTTGACAGAAAGAGGAAGAAACAGAATAGAAGGAACCAAGAGGCATGCCTTAACATGGTAATTTATCCTTCACACTTCCATATATTTGAATGTATATCAGGTAAATATGTACCACTGAGGATTTCGAGGGAATTATAATGGTATTACTATATTATACTTTCAAAGCAGGCCAACCTGTCCATGTTAAGAAGCCATTATAATGTTATTCAACAGCTCATAGCCTCAGGCTGCAAAATTCCTCAGCAACAGAGAGGTTAAGATTTCCCTTAGGAAGTCTTCCTCCTACAGCAGGACATGTGTGCGTCTGTAAGCTTCAACATGCCTTCTGGGAGCTGAAGTCACTGAAAAGCAGCTCATCAGAAGAACTAGCAAAGAGGAACAGCCAGTCAGACGCTAACAAGCAATTCCCAACACATGACTGGCTGTAGCTCCAGGAAGGTTTCCCTCTTCAGTAACCTACACTGGTTGCTACAGAACTTCACGCCAACCAAGACAGAGTAGATAGAGGCCCCAGCAATCAGTTTCAGTTATCATTTGTGTACTTTAGAGAAAGAACAGCCATTTATTTTTGCCTCCTCATTTGTTTCCTCCTCCTATTTCCCTCCTACCTCTCCCTTACCCTTTCTTCAGGCAGTACAATACTATTTCATTAAGACATGAGTCATCACTTCTAACCTGAAAGTACGTGTCCCTGATGACCCAAGCAATTCAGAATTTTTTCCACAAAATCATAGAAACGGAAAAGACCTTTGGAGCTCTTTAGTCCTACCTACTGCTCTAACAAGGACTATCGCCAACATCAGTTTGTGGCCTTTTGTATATGAGTCTTGGAAACCTCCGAGGAT
Organism: Calonectris borealis; assembly: GCF_964195595.1. Taxonomy (NCBI): domain Eukaryota; kingdom Metazoa; phylum Chordata; class Aves; order Procellariiformes; family Procellariidae; genus Calonectris; species Calonectris borealis. The sequence continues at coordinate 29,144,948 of NC_134319.1, forward strand.
GGAGACTATTCAGCGTCTCTGGTGACCTGCTCCAATGCTGCCCGTCATCCCAGAGAAGCATCTTCTAATATGCCTGAACCTTCCAAGCCATAATCAGTGGCTCCTTCCCCTTTGTCTTCTGGTACTGCTGAGAAGACCATGGATCCATCTTTGTAACTGCCATCCTTATAACTGAACTACCATCAAATAGCTGAAGGCAGCTATTAGGTGACCTCTCCCTCAGCCTCCTCTCCACCAGAGCCAACAAGCCCAACTCCCTCAACCTCTTCTTGAAGGTCATGCCCAATTTAGCTAGTCCTTGACTATCTTGGTAGCCTCTGGCTGGATCCTCTACGCACAATTCTTGCTTCCAGTAGCAATATCCATACTTAAAAAATACAGAGCGGCAAAGCAGTCATCTCCTGAATAAGAACATATTTTCCAAGTGTGATGTGTTTTTCTCAGAAAGCCCCAAATAGACAATATGGTATTTTAGAGCCCGTGTGAGTCACAGAATGAAATCTGTGGAAGTGTCGCCACTACTTGGCAAAAATTATAGCTCGTGATCAGCAGTAAATAAGACTGTTCCACAGTTGAGATACATAACCTGTTAAGTTATTAAACAGAGCGAGTAAAAGCCATAATTATCATTTTGTAGAGAAAGCCCTCTGTAAATCTGTCAGCATAATTAAAAAACATAACACTCATTAGCCTTTTGCATACTGTGTTTGTGGTTTATATGAGAAAAACAGCAGCTCATATAGAGGTCATATTGGGTCAGCTCAGTCTTCTAGCACATAGCAGACTAGTTTAAAAGTTTTAAAATTAATGCAGTAGCACTGCCAAAATTTCTCTATAAAGAGTCAGGAAATACCAATTATTGTTTATGCAGCTGTTAAATTGTATAAGTATGTTATATTTTGTGTTACCGTAAATGTTAACATTAATGTGGCACTGTAATGAAGTCCCTTCCAAAGTCACTTTTACCTTTCAATTTTCCTGCTTTTAATTCAGACTAAAATATAAATCAGAGCACTGCACTTTATTACAGCTCTGAACAGAACTCCCACAGTTGCACATAGGTATTTGAGCATGCATGTCAGTGTGTGATCACGTATGGAGGAGCTGGGCTCCAATCTATCCTCCTATGTATACATCCGTGATGGCAGCCCTCTACATACGCTGCAGAGCATAGTCTGATCATAAGAATCATAACCAGCACCGCTTATTGCTTTGAACTTAGTCCAGTGATGACTGTTGGAGAAGGCAGCAATGGCAGTTTTGGGAAACTGGATGAACAGAGAAACATTCTCCCTCCTGCTTCTTCTTCCAGATTCTGGAAATCATGGTCCAGGGAACTGCAGCATAACTAACTTGTCTCTTATATTTGTCTGACTGTAACACTCTTAACTTTAGCAAACATTTTTCCTTGGATAGCCACAGGGGAAAAAAAAGTCCAAGTTTATTTCAAAGCACAATCTCCATAGGAGGGCATCATCTCCCCTGTCAACAAGTTTAGCATGTTGCCCAATCACCACATCTCTTCATCATTTCAGTGCCTGATGTGAACCATTGAGAGTATCTCTGTTTGTACTCGAGGCCCCAGGTTCGACCTGCTCTTAATTCTTCCTTGGTGTCATTAACTGCAAGCTCAGGTATTGAAGCTGCCTAACGATTTGTTACTGCCAAGTAGTACATAAATCAGAGCACTGATGATGAGTTATGGAGATATTTGCCTCACCTACTATAAAAATCAGCATACCTTAAACAGAGGTAGCTTATCAAGGGGAGAAGATGCCAATCATTTCATTTGAGTTTTATATCACTAAGCCACCTCTCCCAATAGCACCACTGTCTGTAATCTCAGTGCAAAAACCAAGGACTCCACCTGCACTTACGGTGAATTGCTGTCTTCGTTCCCAGATCAGGGAAGCACGATCGCAGCAGGCAATGAGAAGCAAAAGGTTATTTTAGATGCTGCACGCACAGCACCTGATCTTTCCCTAGGGCTGTCAATCAGACATCTTCCCTAGCAATCAATTCATGTGAAGAACAAAATGTAACCTCATTATAGTTTTCAGCATTGCTCTGTCAGACACAGGATTAAAACCAAGAAGGCATCTTCATTCAAAACCCTCTTGTTCTGATTCTGACAACTTTCTGATAAATGTTGTTCTTTGAGGAGAAATTTCTCAAAACTGTTCTTAGTCTCAAAAAGGTTTTCTGTGAAGGTTCTGGGTACAATACCAAGTGGCTCCATATAAGTTACCTGACGAGATATGAATGGAGAAAGTGGGCCTAGGGAAAACATTACTGAATAACTTTTAGGACTATCTTTAGAACCATTTTTTTAAATTTGTCTCTGCAGTCACCATCACTGTCAACTTTGGGACTGCAGGCTGTTTCCGTCCTAAGCAGACATGATGCTCCCAGATGTCTGTGATTTTCGACAGGCATATAAACATTATTCATAAATGGGAACAGAACTGGAATCTTAGCAATGTAGAGACCACTATTGATTCCTGATTTAAAAGCAGGTAGATTTTGGGTTCTGCTACTACTTCAGAAAGGGAAACTGCATTTTATTTTGCTGCTATTACTTCCAACATCCATGCTCAATATTTTGAATCCACATTTCTGATGAACTTATAGTTCTGAGTAACTACTTCTTGTCTATGGGACCAGAATGCTCTGTGTTGCTTCTAACAGGCATTTTCTGAGAAAAATGGAGACAGCCTATGGTTGCAGAAGTGACTAATGTGCCAACTGGTAAGACAGACTTTTATACAACAATTATAACCTTACGAACACCGTACATACTTCATTTTCTCATGGTTCTCCCCCACTGAGGAAAGGTGGGGGTATTTATATTTAGAGTAATTCACTCTTACCTACAGAAAATGCAGAACTAGCAAACAAGAATAATTTGTACATTTAGCACTAGCTGACAAGGCTTTTAAATAATAAACAATGCCATAGTGAGTTAGAAGAATCATTTACCTTGTGCAAAAGTTTGCATTGCTCTTGGTGCTGAGCATGCAAACTCCGCCACTGGAACCTCAGTCTCCCATTTAACCACTGAAGGTATCGAACATCTACTCTGTCTTCTAGCCCATATTCAGGTGCTATTTCAGTTGTATCTTTCTGGCTGTTAGGCAGATCATCTTCACACTAAAAGCAGAAGAGAAGACCAAAATGTTTTAAGTTAGCTTCAACACTTCCAAATCATTCAGTAGTGAAGAACATACAAGGCAAATAGGCCAAAGAGGAAAAAAATCCCCCCAAAAGGAAGTAAGTTCCAGCAATAGAGAGAAATTGTAATCTTTTAGAATACAGGACTGGGAACAGACTAAACAAGTACTGAAGTCTGGAATAAATATCAGCTTCTCAGCTATGACATGGTGAGCCGTCTCCTCTCCCGTCTTTCATTTTCTGTACCCAGGAAGACACAGTGTTCCTGAGACAGCAAGCATGTTCTTTACCCAGATGGGAAAAATCACATTTTGCCTAGATTCTAATAAGTCAAAGAACATAAAAACCAGACTTAGCTCCTCCACTGTCTTCCCGAAAGTGCTGCTGCTGTATTCAGTGACCCCATTTTGTAAATCAATGCCTTATATAGGGACAAAATTGTGGGCCTGTGCTTACCCAGCTATTTTCTTTTCTCCATCCAGCATTTCCCATCTTGCAGGATAGAGGAAAAGAAACAATCATCCAGCTGACATTGGCCAGGAGTCCACAGGGGCACTCCCAGCTACAGTTGCACCACCCATCTTGCCTTGTTTTGCCTTTCTCTAGAGTAATTTGGAAAGAAGGGAGAAGCTAAGAGTTTCCTTTTGTTCATCTTGTCACACTTTCTTTCTGCTGCAGGGGGAAAAAAAAAACCAAACCCAAAAACACTACCACCTTCATCTTCTGGATGAAATTTCTCCTTGGCTAATGGCATAAAGCAAGCAAGACATTTCTGTTGTATCTCTTTCCCAAGGAACATGGAGGGAATTCCACCTCCCCCAGCCTCTTGCACAAAGAGATCATTCACATCTACAAACAGATCTCTCTCTCCATTTTCAGCTAAGACTCCTGCAGATTGCAAATTAAAAAGGAAGACATGGGTTGTTTTACTTCTGACGCCAGTAACACCACTTAAAGTAAGGCTGAGCTGTCAACTTCATCCAGTCTATAGAAAGTACATTCAATAAACACAACCTATTATTCCAAATTTTTTACTACAGCATATCATAAGAAGTAGAAATAACATAGAACTGCGAAGGCCTGGTTATTCAGAACAGGTGTTCGCCAGCTAAGAAAGCATCTCCCAGTTGCTGGATTCTCAAGACATTTCTTTAAAGTGGAAATTTAAAAAGCCTACTTGAAACATGACTGTTTTCAAGAAAACACTTACGCAGATATTTGGACCCATAGACCTTGATGGTATTTAAACATATGTGCGTCCCTGCTTCACAGACTTCCATGTTCAATAAATCTTATAAAGATTCAGTTGGCAGGCAAAGCTTGAATGTAATTCCAATTTGGATCCTAAACTAAAAATGCAAACTGTAAAATGAAGAGAGTTTTATCTTGCCTTAAATGCAGATTTCAGCAGAAGTGTATCTGTAACCATGATCAAATAACCTAATGCTTGTATTAACCTGAATATCACCTCAGTTGACAAGGCCTCTAATACAATGAGTGTTCATATTATTTGTAAGGACAAAAATGCTGTTGTGGTCACATAACAAAACGTATCAAGATTACAGGTTTTTTCCCTTTGCTCCGTGCCTCAGATAAATGCATGCTATAAATCACAGGGGCACAGGGTTGGTAGAGGGCTTTTCCTTTTAAAGGCACAGATTCATCTTTTAAAAAAAAAGAAAAAGACAGTATCATCTTTGTGCCAACTGCAATGTCACTCTTTTTCCTCAGATGCCTTCAGCCCCTTGCCCCTAAATCAAAAGGCACTGTGTCCTAGGGCGCTGCAGTCCTAGCTAAGTACCTTCATGGCTCAGATTGTCTTGCTCCCACCAGGAGAGGTTTCTGGACTACAAAACCATACAGTTATGATTACCAAGTTGTCCGTAAACATGATGAACCAAGCAATTGGATATTAGTCACTACAGCAGAGAAAATGCACAGGTAAACAACATTAAAACACTTCACATAAGCATCCAGAAAGCCGCAAGGCCAAAGATCAGACTTGGGATTCCCAGATTAAAATCTGCATTTTCCATAATTTACAGTTCAACGCCAACTTCCCTGGTTAGAGGTTTCAGAACAGCACAAACACTGCTCTCCTGGGGATTCATTTCAGGAAGAAATGGCATTCGACTCGATTGCTTTGGCAGTACAGTGACAAACACCATGCAGAGCTAATTTTATTGTAGCAACCTGCCTTATTAATATTAAAACAAGGAAGCCAGCCAATGCATTTTTTAACAGGATCTCTCTATTATTTATTTCACAAACTGCACAAGAAATTTACTTTTGCTATGAAATACTTAGCCTGGCATAAAGTAAACAAGGTAAAAAAAAGGTCTTGCATACTATACTGTGACCTCAATTTCTAGTCCCGTCTTTACAATCTAAGACTATTTACTGCTCTCCCAGTGGGAAAAAAATCACTAAAATATCAGGCCAAGCTAGAGCCTTTGCTTCAAATATCACTGTGAATTTTTCTGATCTATGCAGCAATATGGGTATACACTTACAGTCACTTCTGGGACACAGGAGTGCATATTATTTAGTCAAAATCTTAAAGAGAGCAGCCAAGGCAACTACCCAGGGCTCTCAATGGCCTCTCTGCACTTAGAATGCTCCACACCAGCTCTGGAAGAGATCATTTCAAAGCCACTTACCAGAAGAGCTTTTTGCTTGTAAACTGTTTGCTGCAATTAATGTTTCTCTTTGATTTTGTTTCAGAGAAGGGAGGCGCATGGACTCCAGCTACAGAATGGTGCCACAGGCTCGCAGTACAAAAGCCACACCAGCACATACCGATACCCTCATTGCAGTGTCAGAGTCTTTTCCCATTACACTGGCGATATCAGAGCTAGTCTTGTCAAACTGGATGATGTGGACTCGCCACAGCACCTGTGATTAGTGTAACTTAAGCAAGCTAGAATGAAGCCCCTCAATTGCACTCCTACTGTAACTCACTCCAAACAAGCTTTTCTGTCCTAAAAGCTCAAGGTACTGCTGTTGGAAGATCTCAATATCCATTTATTGGCAAGACTCAGAAAAGCAAGCACAAACCTGATAAAGGTGACGTGCATACGTTTACGTGAACTCTCTTCAAGCCAATTCCTGTACTAACACCTTACCCACACTTAGGCAGAACTTAAACCCAGCTCTCCTGTAGTAAAAGATCCAGGCAAATAACGAGCTAAGCCCCATAATAAATACACGTTCCAAGACGTGACGCATCACCATCCCAACTAAGGTAGCTCACAAACTACAAAACCTACCGCAAGCTCATAAATACATCTCTGGCTTAGTCAGAGGTAAACACAGTTCATGTTCTAAGAACATATATTTAAAATTTTTGCAAGGCAGTCTAGAATTCAGTCTCCAACACCACACGAGTTTTGCCCTAAACATTCCTCCCCAGGCTATTTAAAGTCCAATTGTTATGAAAAAACACATATAAATAATGCAGATTCAGTGGAGATCTTACCATATGCCACAAGCAGTACTGCAAGGAAAACCCTTTGTTGTACAACTTCATCACACTTCTACACTTCTGTACTTTTCCAATTCATATGGAGATCTTAATGCTTATAAATTCTTACCTTAATAAATTTGCTATGCCCTGTACACACAATGGATATGAAAAGGCCTGTGCTGCCTGCACTGCTGTAAAAGCAAGGCGATGGCAGGGCTAGCTCCCCAGCTGACGCTCCTCACTCCTTCCCGACCGCGAGCTGCCACCTCTTGGTAACGGACGGACCCGGCCGCCGCCGGCTCATCCCTGGCACGCTGTGGCTTTGCCCGGGACATCTTCCAAATCCCTCCAAGGATCAGCTCTCTGCTTCCATATTCGGACAGCCAGCAAACAGCCTGCTGTTCCTCCCATGGAGAAGCAGCCCTACTGGAACATGGATAACGCATTTAACCCATAGATATATGCATTAAGTCAACTCCCTGACATCAGTCCCTGAGCAGAGCAAAATAAAGCAACTGCCAGTTAAAACCACTAATGCATGCTCCCACCCCACTACTCACTTTCACCTGAGTTAACCTGGGTCTAGACAGAAACTATTTACTCTCAGGTACTACTCAACTACGCTTAAGCACGCAGCCTGGTTTCACAAAGGTGGGAAGGAGCATATCCAGATCCCTCGCTGCAGGACTCGGGAAAGGCAAAGCAATCACATAAATCAAGCCAATAAAGTGCTTCTGCAGCTTCTACTGAGCACTCGTTCTGAACTGCTCATAATTCAGACAACAGTTTTGATGTGACATAACATATGTTAACCTGTGTAATTACAGATCTTTAAACGGAGTGTAATTTTTTAAAAAATTAAACACCATAGCCAGAAACAACAGTATCAGACATGCTTTCCTAATTAATACAGCCATATATCTATCTGCAGGAGGAGAAAATGTGAAAAGGAACAATTTGAACAGATGAATGCAAAAGGGACCACACTATTTTCATTAACAGCACCATCAACAACACTAATTGGATTTCCTCCTAGACAAGGTAGGATCCAGATTAGACATATGCATGGAAAGATAGATGGTGTAAGAACCCATTCCCACATGATGCACATACCAATTAAATATCCGGATATTTGCACAGAAGAATATGTTCTCCACAAACATAAGTGCTCACAAGGTAGAAGTTATGCTCATAGCGTATTCAGCAATTAAAAAAAAAAATGTAAAATCCTATGTTTCCGCAAGGCCTTTTAGCTTTTAAATTTCAATGCCTTTTGTAAAAATTACTACTCACAACAGCACTCCCAAGAGCTCTGCTAGTATCTGAGTGACAAAGAGTGAAAAAGAGAAGGTGCTGGGGGAAGACAGAAAATGTGAACACAGCTCCTACCCATTCCTGCCTTGTTCAAACAAGCCTGTCTGGCAGTAGCCACAGGCCTGAGGCACTAGAGCAAGCCAGTCCCTTATCCCAACCCTCCTCACTCATTCAGGAAGTTACTTAAGAGCTCTGCAATAGAGCAAAAGCACTACGCCTTTAACAGAGCACAGCAGCATTGCCTGATCTTTGGAGCTGCAAGGTCGAGGGTACCACTTACTTTTAAAATAACATTTAAATCCCAAAGCTCACTGCATCATGTATTCAGACAAAACATGGAATCCAAATATACTAAAACAAACTCGTGGCAGGGTAGACCTTAACTCACAGAGCACTGCATTTTGTAGAGCTCAGGAAATGCAATATAGATAATGCCTTGCACTGCATTTTCTCTGCCTGCAGCTGCAGCCCTGCTTGCCCACATCCATTTTGCTCCACTGTGGCAAGCTGCTGGACAGGAGGTAACCAGTGAAGAGAGAAAGATGCAGCATGCTACATTAGCAGTAAATCTGGAGCAAGAGGCCAACAGGAGAAGAAACAGTAACTGCCCTCCAGGAGAGGGGAAGGAGAGCTCTGCCGTATACACATGGCCTGCCATGCCCTTCCTTGCACGTTCCTTTTGTCCTCCTGAGGAAGAAGTGCTTTATTTCAAAAGATCCTCCAATGAGAGTTAAACCCTGATTACTTAAAAAGCAGGACAGCAAAAGCAGAGGACGTTGCCATTTAAATCAAAAGGCCATAGAACAAAGATAGGTACCAGAGGTACCGGCTGCTCCCCGCCACTGGAGGGCAGGAGAGGCACTAAAACATCTTGAAATCACTTGGCTTCTCCAAGAGACAAGGCAGGCGAAGTGCTCTGTACACAGCATTTCAGTACAGAGTACCAGTATGACCATGCTAAGCTTTCCTACTGGCATGCTAGCCCTCATCTTCCTCTCCTCACCTGAAAGCTGGAGTGACCCCAGTGCCTGGTGGTAGAGCCCCATCCAGAACACATCAGCTGTAACGTCAGGTTCAAGAAATTTTGCGTTAGTTGAAATTCAGACATTACCCAGAGAAACAGCAAATTCAATAAATTATAAGCCTTTTTGATCATTTCAGACTCCTCTTTTACAGCGTTTTGCCTTGACATGCTATCTAAAAAAAAAAAAAAAAATCTTTAAAGTGTATTCACTGTGTCAGGCAAAAATAAATGTTGTTAAGCATTCGTTCTCCCGTGCACCACAGGAAATTGTTTTTATTGGGGAAAAGGTTCCATGACAAGTCCGAAGCATGGAGTTAAAAAAACCACAAAAGATCAGAAGGAATAGCATGTACATATGCACATGCGGAACGACAGGGAGACAATTTTAACTATCACCTGTAACTTGTGCTTTAACACACCAAAAAAAGTGCATTTCAGGAGTTCAAACTGAAATGTGCTCCAGTTCTTGTATGGCAAAAACATATTCCTAATTTAATCACCTCTGACCACAAAATACGCTTAAGACTACACGCAATATCAGTAACTAAGGAGATAAAAATTAACACTTCAGGGTTCAATAATTACCTATTCAGGAAGTGACTTTAAAAAGTACAAAAGGCAGAAAAGCAAAATTCAAGTGTTTCTTGCCCTTAGTTTCTGGTACAAGCCTTCACAGGGCGGGTGGCAGTGCAACGAGAGTGCTACAGTAGCCTTGTCAGCCACGCAGGAGCCCAGTGAGCCGCAGGGGCCTGGCCGCGGTGCCACCCCAGCAGAAGCGGCGAGGCGAGGGGTGCAGCGCACAGGCCAAACACACCAGGCTGCCCCGGACAAAGCAGCGATGCTCGCTGGCAAAAATGAGGTGAGGGAAATTCTGCAGGAGAAACTTTAGGAGAAACTGCCCTCTGTTCAGGTTTTGGGGACAGCTTTTTTAAAAGTGTTCCTTAGCAGCTACTGAATAGGGCAACAATAGTAGCAAAGAAGGGCAAAAAGATAAATGGTGAGAGTTACGTGGAAGACAAAGAGAACAGAAGTGTAAGCACAGGGAATAAGGGAGGGAAATCAAAAAATGAAAGCTGACAGACTAATATAGCCCATAAAGATCTGGAAAGTAATTATGCTTCTGAGTCAGAATCAATAGGTTAATAAAATTCCCTCCTCCGCCCCCACTGGAATAGGTGAAGAGGGGAAAAAAACCCAGAAAATTTATATTTACTGACACTAGTGCCAAAGGTTTCCTGGTTTTCTGCTGGGGGGAACATCAAGCTTGGCTGGTACATTAACACTTTCCTCTAATAACGTGGTTTATGGAACAGCAGTGTCAGTCAAGATTTCTATACGAGAAAGGCATTTCAACAACAAGATTAGACCAAGCATAAGCCTTACACTATATTGGAAATATCCAGTGAGCCAAACTAGACCATGACAAACAAAAGATTAATCAAATTGCAAACCTAAGAGTCAGAAGGCATGTTTAGTTTCATTTTTCCCCACCAGAAGTAATTAAACTGAGTTCTCTTTGGCATGCTAGAGACACACGCATGAATTCCAACTATAATAGCCATAATAGCTCTATTTGTTGATTACTATAAATTCACAAAAGGGGAGAGGCGTTCAGTTTCACTCAAAGGGCAAGAGGCAGGCAGAGGGAATTAGTGGAACCAAGAACCAGTGTTTGTACAACATATCCTGGTGATAATGAGGGATATAACATCACTAGCCCCACCTAAAAAACTCAACAGCCTCCACACATAATTAAATTATGGGACACACATAGATTAATTTCAGCTGTAGAAATAATACTAGTACAGGCAGTATTCCTCCCCGGAAACAGAAGGAATACATGCTCACAGAGTACTGCTATTACCTGCACAAACCATCATAGATTTGGAGAAAGCTGTGATGACATCACTAGAATTTAAAAAGCGAGGCAAAAAAAAATTTAGTCAAATACTGAATGTGCTAAAAAGGCAGGTTTATATCAAACAATTATCTGCTTCTCGGAGAGAGAGAGAGAATATGAGAACTCCCCAGGTCTGCCTTACAGGTTCAGTGAAGGACAGCGTCTCACCTACCAGTTTTCAGATGTGTTTTGTACTCTAGGATTTTCATGCGTAAATAGGAATCAAAGAATGGCACTTGAGAATCATCTGCATGTACAGGATTACCAGAGCAACAAAAGCTGTTAAGACTGACATCACAGCAGTGTATATTTGAGATGGAAATCCACAAGGGGTGTAAAAAGCCTTTGAAGACAATGTCCATCAATTAATTGCCTAGTGCTTTAAGGCAATAACAACAGGGGAGAATTCCCAAGTAGACACTTCAGTAAATAGATGTGAACCTCCAATTCAGATTGTACTTAAGTCTTTATAGATCTAATAGAATTAGTGATTTTTTTTTTCCCAAGGCTTTGACCAATGCAAGGTTTGAACTTTCACTTACTGCCTCTGGAGTCACCAACCTGCTGACAGATCAGGACAGTAAATTGAGGGAACAGACTTGCACTACAGCAGCCGGTACTAGAGTTTGACATGCACCATCGATCCCCTCTTCCCTCTCCTGTTCCTCCTGCACAGCAACACGGGCACCAGTCAGCTCTTAACTGTCAACCCCCTCAGTTTATAAACTTCACACACTGGAAGAGAGCCGCGGATGGAAGGCTAGAGAGGGCAGTGGCTCCTTCAGCCCTGCTCAGTGAGGCATCTTGCAGCAGGCACACAGTGCTCTGGCTCAGGAGAGACTGCAGCACTACCCTTCCAAAAAAAATGAGCTGGAAGTTACATGAGACAAGGTGCCCTGAAGGATTTTCTTACCTAACACACAAAAGCAGTCAACCCATATAACCATCCCAGGTTACTAACCATACCTGTCCTTATCAACAATTACCTCAAGATTATTTTTTTAATTACATTAGCCACATTAAGCACTACCTCCTACCATCTTAACCCTTTCATCATGCTTTCACCACTGTTTAGTTTATAATTTTAGGAATCACTTAACTTTTGATTCTGAAGATGTAAATGCATGTAAAAGCAAGCTTGTGGAAGCCTTCCCCAGCTCAGGATCATAAGATTACGAATTCCATGCAGCGGCTGAGCTCCATGTCCATCATGTGTCATGAATACCCTTGTCCCTCTATAAATAACCAGCCTGAAATCCTCTAGAGCTGATGGAAGTGTTCAATTTGCAGGGGAAGAAAACTGTGTTGCTAAGGAACTGCAAAGAAGAAAAGGCCAGAGAGTGTTAATCTGAAATGAAATGAAAGGAATTAATTTAATTGGCCCTTGATATGTTGGGTATTTGGCATATTATCAGCAATTTAGCAGGCTGTAGGTTTTGTTTCAAACTTAGGCTGAAAGAATAATCAGAACACGATTGCACCCTTAATTTAGGGATTGGCTGCATTCTCTCTTCTTCATACAACAGATCCTGTCCACTCTTCAGTCAAAATTCTAAAAGCAAACCACATGAATATCAGTTTGAACTACAGCTATGCCTACAATTCTGGAGACTCCATTTTTCTGGATGAAGACAAAGGGTAAGGATTTTCTTCACATTTACTCTCACTAGTAGACCAACAGGTGTGCTTTGCCAGTAAGTACTGGCTTTCATGCTTTGCCGATTTTGACAGAGATCTCAGCAATGCACCAAACCAAATACTATTTCATGGATTTTTGTTTTGCAACATTTTCATTTCAGGAAAATATTTTCAATTGTTTACAACCATTTAAAAAAAAGACTCCATGAGGTGGAAGATTTTTCAAGCTCTTTCTCAGCTGAGAATTTCAGTTGTTTTAAAAAGCATTTCCTTTCCTTTCTTCTTTTTTGAGACAGATCTTTCTCTAGTGAAGCTTTTTTTCCTTCTTCTTTCACCTTTTTCCTTCAATTTACTTAAATAGAAGAGAGTTACAACTGCTAAGACTACACCTCTGGCATGTTTAGCAACACCTTTACAATTTGTTACAGATTTTCCAACACTTCGCTTAAGTATCACAAATGCCTAGAATTTAACATTCCCAGAGTCAAAATTCCAGCACTTCAATTGTTCACGTTCTACTTTAACTCACAAGATGTCAGGTATCAAACTGACAAGCCCATCTTCTTCCTTTCTTACTATGATTTTAGGGGCTTGTTGATCACTGTCTGACTGATGAGTAGACTTTGCCACATGAAGGTACCCCATAATATAACAATAGCTATAAAATAACAACATATAACAATAACAAAACTGTCATACTTTTATGCAACAAACAGGTTTTCATGAGTGGTTTACAAGGAACTGGCTTACCAATCAAAATGAGGTGTATGACCCACCCACCTTCTCCTTCACACTCACCATTACCTCCTTACCTGTGCATTCCTAGATCTTAATTTCGTTGGGTCTTACTGGTTGAATTTATTGGTTTTGTAATGCCTCATTGATGAAGTAAAAGATAAGACCTGTCCCTCACAATTCTGTTTAACTTTCTTGTAATACAGAATCACAAAATACACTATTTACACATTCTCCCCTGTAACTATGTTCTATTATTTTTTCCCCATGAACATTATTTCTATTGGAGTATGAAAACTTGCTAGATGAACACCATACAAGAAATGTTGCCATTAATACAATGAGCTTTACATACACATGCTAACTCCAACTCCCAGCCTATACAATTTTTGTCTGGCCTATCGAAAAAAATTTTCCAGACCTGTAAACCTTTCCAAACACTGTTTCAGACAGTTATTGGATAAAAACATAAAACGTGTATTCCATGCGTTTTGAGAAACACAGGTAGAGCAGGTTAGAATTGCAGTGAAAGGCACAGTAATAAATTTCTCAGTGTGCCTCTGTGTGGCCATACGAGATAATATTGTATTATCATAGTTCGTTCTTCTCTTTCTGGAAATTGCAAAACTTAAGACCTTCAGAGAAAATAACATAGGTGCTGCCCCATTTCCTGAATTCACGTCGCTGCTATACTTCACTCATCACTCTTTTGTAATAGAAATTAAGGACACAAAAAATAATCTGCTACCACATAAGAAAAATAAGAAAAAGATAAGAGAAGTTTAAAGTAAAAAGTTCTCCAGAAGTGTGTTTTTCCTAGTCTCAAGGCACCCTTCACATCACCAGAGGGCACCACCACTCACACCCAGTGCACCAAGCACAGCCTCTTGTGCTCCCTCTTCTGTGCAGCAAACAATTGTACTGTAGCAAGAGTGGCCATTTTCTCAAAATACTGTTAATAATGTTGTTACAAAGGTGACTCTTCCCTTTGAGCTGTTTTCCATTTGTACACGTGGTTTCCTTCTGAAGACACTGTATCTATATCACAGCCTTCCAAACTCTCGCTTTCCTGTTTCGTTGTCCCCTAAAAAGATTCTAGAAAACCAGGCAGCCTACACCTAGGGGAAGCAGGTATATGGGATCATGAAGACCACAAGGTCTTAGACATTACAAGATATCAGCAGGTAGGGTTTCTGACCTACAATGTCCTTTGCCAAAACTTAAGACAATTCTGTGAGCCTGTCATTTTGAACCAGACTGACCAGCAATTAATGTCTGACCACATGAAGATGATTAGAGTAAACTCACAACCATCTAGAGAGGCCTTGGCCACACTAATGCATTGCACTAATCAGTTTAAACTCAGCCTACTTTATCTGTTGTGTTAAGAGCAGGGACAGTTTATTTGCAACAAACAAGATATAAACACGGAAAAAACATCATCTTATCTCCTGAGCTTCTCACTCTACGCTCCAGAGCAATTGTCTATACAGTAACACGTGTATGCAGTCTTAAATGCAAGGAATGGATTTTAAAAGCAGTATTACCAAACATTATTAGACTGTTTTTATGGGGGTTTTTGCTTTTTTTTTTAATCACGTATATATATTGCAGCTAAAGCAGACACACAGCTATCTTTAGCTTACTTCAGAACAGGCTTTCTATGTGCTAACATCTTTTTATTGATGGAAACACAACAACATCCCCCACTGTTCTCTCAAGGAGGCTACAAGGTCATCAGTTACCCCAAGAGCAGTAGCTGCCATTTGAGATCTCGATGTTTTTAAAAAGTACTAACTGCCTTAGGATTACTTGCTCTAACCAATGCCAACATACCCAGCATTCACAGCAAACCTGTTTGCCTACACTGTAGAACCACCCATGCTACAGTCCAGAAGCACAAAACTCAGAAGCACAAAGATCAAAGGCATTCACTTACTTGCACTCCTCCACACTGGTCCCATCTATACTGGAAATAAAAATCGGGGAATTCAGGCAGGGATGGGAGTTTGAGAAAGAGGAGGAACCCAGATCACCTGCACACAGAAAGTTTAGAGAAGGGAAAGAAAACGGGTTCCAGATGCTGGCCCCTTTAAGCTTTTTTAACGCTGGAGTAAGGCATTTATTTGTAAAGGTACCAAGACACCACACAGTACACACTAGTGATAACATGGCTGCTGTCACAGAACGTTACTTATGGACAGATAAGGTGGAAGAACACAAGCATGCTCACCGTGCACACAGAGGTTTCATCCCCAGTCTTTACTCTGTTCCGAGCCAAAAGCTGCTCCAAGAGGCTGAGTCTGTGCAGCAGCCAGGAAAATGCCAGCAGCAGCTCCCGACTACCCGCTGAGCCGTCGGAGGGGAGCCGATAGAGTTCTGGCCTGCCATAGCCATGGTACCACAACGCTGATTTTACAAACCTAATTTGGTTATCTGAAAAGAAGAAAACAATTAAGAATAACACACTGCACTACTCAATGCATTTATGCATTCAGTTCCAGAAACTGCTGTCTCCTCTGAGAGCAAGATTTTTAATCAAGCCTAAGATTAGTGGAGGACAGTGGAGACTACAGTCTTTATCAACAACTGATAAAGGACAGGAGGTAAAGGGTAAAAGTCTTTCTTATGCTGCCTCACTCTGACCTACAGGAACTACTGCTTAAGGGAAAAGAAGAAATTTAAAGTTGAGATCAAGGCCTCTTGGAGATTAACAAAGGCAAAAAAGGTAAATAGCGATCCCCACTATAACAGGACTCCAATTCACCTATTCATTTTTTATGAGCCACCAAGCATGCTATGAATTAGTAAACACTCTGAGTCACTTTACTCCTGAATGAAACTGGAATTTAGAGATAGGAGTTTCACAGCCTGCTGCAAATCTCTGAGCACCAGTGAGCAGGCAGAGATAATGCAGTACACCACACTGCATACCAGACCACATGGACCATTTAATTCTCAGAAATGCTCTGAACCGTATTCCTTCACACCAGCAAATGTTACCTGACAGCTACAAGACAGGCACTTCAGAACTGCAAAATACTGAGGAAACACAGAGAAGATTATTATTAAAAAAGTTTCTGACCAGTAAGCCTCAGCTCTGTACTAAGTCAAAACTGTAATAAAGAACATAATTAGGGGGCACGATGAGAAACAATACATACTGGGGAAGAACCAACAGTTGTTGTAAAAGGAAGTCCTGCTCAAAAAGCTACTGGAGTTCTCCAAAGGCAACAACAAGCAAGTGATTAAGGAAGATTGAACAATGCAGGACATTTGGACTTCCCAGTGGGATTCAACTAGCACAAAGAAACTAAGCCACTGCGGTGGAGAGACAGGGAAGGTCCTTGAATCAGTGACAAGTGCTTAGCAGACAAGAACCAGAGGGAAGGAACAAATGGTGGTTTCACATGAGGGCTCTGTGCTAAACAGTTGCTGTTCAACCAACTCAAAATGACACACAGACAATGTGATAGTGACAGAAAATTTGGTGCTGACGTGATATTACTCAGTAGTAAGGAATGAAGGCAGATCGTGAAGGATTGCAGAACGTAATGAGTCCAAACTTTGAAATGACAGATAAAATTATTTTTAGAAAAAATGAAAAATTATGTACACAAGGGGAAAAAAGAATCCTAACTTTACTGACATAGAAATGGGCTTGGAGCTGACCACTGGACTCAGGAACACAATCTTAGATGGTAAGATTTTTCATGACAATATCACACTTGGTTCTCATATGCATCCAAAAGCAAACTGAATGTGAGAAACCTAGAAAGGAAATTAAACAGAACACAGGGAACAACATTATATTGTTGTCTATACCCACTGTGACCCCACATCTCAAATTCAGTGTTATTTTATTTCTTCAGTCCCAAAACGGCTACAGAAGACTTGGAAAAAAACAAAGAGAAAAGACAAGTATGATCACAAGTACAGAACAGCTTCATTGTAAGAACTGACGGCATAGGCCAAGATGACGACTGAGAGTGGATATGACAAAACTCTTTAAAACCATGAGTGCTGTGGAATGGGTGAATAGGGAATAACTTGTTTGCTCGACATCCAATACAAGAACTGTGAGCCACCAAACAAAGTTAGCAAGCATGTGAGTCAAAACAAGTTAAAGAGATGTTCTTCACATATACAGCAAAGCTCTGAAATTTCTGGCCATGGGACACTATGGACACTGAGAGTTACACAGGTTCAAGGAGGAACTGGATTTACAGAACAGGAGTTCATGGAAGCTTATGATATACAAAGATATCCTCTCTGGTTTGGGAAGTCTGAGATGTAAATTACTGGAGGCTGAAAGAATACCCCCTGAAAGCATCCTTCTATATTTACCCTTTCCTTTCCCCTGGGCATCCACTTTTGACAATAAGGAAGAAAGCTGCTCCCCTTTTCCAGTGTAATGCTTCAGTATCTCCGTAGGGTTTCATAAAAAAGGTACACACTCACACACACAAAAATAACAGGAAGTACAAACCTCACACAATCAGGGATTGTCACTGCTGTCCTTAATTAACATACCAATTCATCACATTACACACTCATTTGCCTGCTCATTGCCACTTGTGGTAAAAAGATCCCTTAGCATTGACACATATCATAATCTTTGTCTGGCGTCAACTGCTGAAGCTCAAAAACCACATAATGACCAACTTCAAAACAAAAAACAAGAAAAAAATCCTGTTGCTCTCAAAAGTAATGTGTTAATTACAAGAGACTCTCACGGTGAAGAGTGGTTGATCTAACTTGATGGGCAAAATGCTAAAGGAGTCTTATCCACCAAAAGTAATACAAAGCCAAGACACAGGGAGGAGCTATAAGCTGACCTATGCTAGTAACCCTATAGGAGCAGTACATTGCTACAGCTCTGCTGAGGCTGGAAGAAGCCATTAGTCATAAAGAGCCACGAAGCCCTTTGCACCTTGAGAAACTAGAGGAAGGTATATTGTTCGCACTGTTTGACCAACTTTAGGATTTAGGGAAACAAAAGTGTGGATCCCTAAGGAGATGCCTCCTTCCAGAGTGCTCCTCAGTCCCAACTGAACAGCTGAACCCGTTATACAGATTACTACACATCTTCAGCAGTAGGAGCAGGAATACATGATTAGCCACATGAAAGCTACAAAGGAATTCCTGACACAGACATTAACCATGACTGAAGAACAACAAACAAGATCAGGAGCATGATTAAGCAGGTGACACAATGGTGCAGAGCTACTAATTTTTTGCAGGACTAGTGTTTTGCGTAGCAGAGCTTCTGGAGAGACACATGACAGCTGGACAACTGTTTTTAAACCTAGCTTGTTTCTGCACTGTAGACACAAAAAGGAAATCCAAACACCTACATCACTCCATTTGCTCTTTTTGCAGAACCTGTGAACGTAAAAACAAGCAGCTTCCCTTCACGATGCTAGAGTGGCAGAAATGTCTATGGTTTGCTAAAAATCTTGCTGTAGATATGCACTCCAATCCCTCATGCCCAGGGGAGCACTCAGATATTAGAGATTTTATTTTGATCACTCTTGAACATTCTCTCATGAGCTAGGTTTTCATGTTGCCTTTTCCTTCTCTTTGTGCATTTGTAAAGAAAGGAACTGCCATAACAGGTAAAGGCAGAAATACTCCAAAAGGAAGGAAGATCAGTACATACTTTCCTCCTTTTTCGAAGCAAACAAGCATCACATGCTGCCATCTGCAGTTCAGGGAGCTCCCCAAGAAATCACATATCAAAGAGAAGGAATAGAGAGCAAGCCAGGTGGTTTTTTCCTTTATCACCATTCCCCGGCTCTGATATACCACTCAGGACCAGATCCACCAAGGCAATTCGCCACCTGAATTTCTGTGTCACTCTGGTCCTTTATTTCCCCCTATTTCATCCGTCCCTCTGCAACACATTGCCCTCACACGAGAAGATACGATTGGCGTGAGTATCAGGCAGGAATTGTGGGTGAGCGGTCAAAGCATGGATCTGGAACTGGGGCTCAAAGAGCCTTTCCATGACCTTAGAGAAGTCACTTAGTTTTCCTCATCTCTGCAGTGCTCTGCTTACAAGGAAATGCTGCTCAGATAAATGGCAGTAGAGGCTGTTTAAGTACCCAAGACCCAGATGGATTCCTCCATAGTGTGCAGCCGAGAAAGAGGAAAAAACACCACTCAGATAGCAGATAACACCAGTCACTCAAACATCTCCTCTTTGACAACATCTTCTTACAGCATTTCATTAGGATCAGGCAATTTATAGAGAAAGACCCACACAGTCCTTCCAACTAATCCCCTTCTGCATGTGCATTATTTATAAAAGTACATTCAGCTGTGGATGAACCTCAGGGTTCAGCTCTCTAAAAACTATACTCAAGCTGTGCTCTTCCGCTTTATGAATCCTGCAGAATATTTTCAGTGAATTACAACGTGATATTCAAATAAGGGTTATGCATTAGCCTGGCTAAGATGGAAAGGAACTAAATCAAGTACAAGAACAGACACAGATACATTACTTCATGCACTCAGGCAAAAAACACCTGCATAGGTAGTGGTACTATGGGAAACTACTGCTGCAGAAGAACATTTTCTGCTTCATTTGTCAAACAAACAAAAATATATTGCAGCTCCAGACCTCCTTCCCATACTATAAAAAATGAATTGCAACTCCAGAAAAGAAACATTTCCTCCAACTATCCAAATGCATATTGCACCTGGTGTGGTTGTTCGGTTGTTAACCAAGTCTATCAGCTCCCAGCCTCTATGAAGAAAGAGCAGCATGAAACCACGGATCATGACTTCATCAGTGAGGTTATGCCCGGACTAATATCACACAGCTTACTTTGACTCATACTCCACTGACGAGAGACCCATTGTTCTGACATGGTTAAGGGGCTGGAGTGTATTAATGGCTTCCCACCAAAGTTTACAATAAGTGATTTTTACTGTGTGAAGAAAAAATTCTTCCAAAATGAGAAATGAAAAGAGCCATTTGCAGAATTTTATAACCACTGCCTGGCAGGCTTCAGTGGGGTTTCTGGTTTCTTTTTGCAAGAACGCAATAATTCCTACATTTTAAAACATCAAACTGTGTGGATTTTTTTTTATATGTGATTTTTCAAATTATTTTATTTTCTGCTAGCTAGGCAACAAAATACATCAACCATTTAAAAACATGATGCAGAAAGTTTTTCTAAACAATATCACATCACAGCCATTACAAGGGAATGACTAGTAGCTGTTCTATTCAAAGCTCTATTCAAATTTTAATCTCCTCTAATTCACCTATATGACAAGATCAGATCAAAAACTGACTAATGAAAACACTAACTTGAAACAGAAATACACACTGGGGTGCAACTTTGAAAGTCACTTGATAAAAAGGACTTCCCAGACCAAGGAAAAATTTTCTGGAAAAATCTGTCCTTTTCCATGGGCAAAATCTGTAAGAGCATTCTGCCCTTGCAACGCATTGTTTTCTTCTAGCACCTCACAGCTGCAAATGCCCAACATCTGGAATGCAGTCCTTGAAATGTAGGTCTCACTCTACAGAGCAGTGAGAAGAACCACTCTGACCCCAATAACAAACACAGACTACAGGCCAAGCTCAGTGTTTCCTTTGGAAAAACTTTTAGCCTAAAAAAAAGAAAGGGTACAAGACCATTTGAGTATGGCTTCTCTTCTCCAGAAAGCTGTTCCTATGCCTGTGCACACAGCACCCCTCATACTTCACAGCCTTCCTCTGGGATCTGGCAACTGCTGCTCTCCTTGTTTTACCTAAAATAATTAATAGGTTGTACAAAAACAGCAAAGAAAGGAATGTCTGATCCATGGACTAAAGCACTGGACATGGATTAGAAGAATCTGTTTCAATTCTTTGTTGTGCTACAGGATCCTGTGCAAACCTGAGAAAGTTTTTTAGTCCCTATGCCCAAGGCTTCCACTTCATTTCCATGAAATAAATACATGAAAGACCATAAGTGCTCCGGAGCGGGGACAGAAAAGAAAGGCAGTAAAATATTGATTGTGCTCACAGCAGACAACTCATTCACTTGGCCAAGCAAAGGTAATTAGTGTAATTTGAAAAACAGTATGGCTATCCAACCTGAGTTTCAGCTTTAATCACCAAGTTGTGACTAAACAAGTTTCTTAAAAATCAGACCCACACATTCCTACCTCGCAATCTACCAGCAGAGGCTGGGTTTGCTCTCTCTAGAGCCAGCAACCTGCCACACGCACATGGAAATCCTGTCTCCAAATGCTACAAGCGGTTAGTATAGGAGCAGCCAGGATTCAAGGAGGCCGCACTTGTGCAGGACCACCTCCACAAAGCTGTAGGAGACAGCCAATAACTTGACCTATCATACACAGCAGATTGTGAGTAGAAAAGCAAAAACAGCCGAATGAAAAATAGCAGTCCTGTGAGCAACACACAACCATGTTGATCTCCTGCTGAGCTACCACCAAAACTATGCTGTTTTTGCTCCACACTCCTGGAGAGATACTGTCCACAATGCTTAGCCTTTTTTAACTCTGTTTACAGAGCCATCAGATTCCCAGTTCTTCAGAGGCTTAAACAATGTTGTTTGGGTTTTTTTGCTTTCAAGGGCAAAAGTGGATTTTAAATGGTTTTGGTCTGAGGACATCACAGACGATTCCATTCTCAGAACTTCCTCTGACAATGAAAGGGCCCTAGATAAACATCTTTCACGAGAGAAGTCTGGGGAGTGGTACCATACTTGAAATACGTACATTTAAGAAGTAAATAATGCTCTGTCATTGTGAGAAGCCAACCTGCGCTCAGCTTCTCTCTGGAATAGTGGCCCTGTCCATAGAGATATTCATGGTCCCTCTAAAATAGTCACACACACTTTACTTTTCGTTTTGTTTAGAACTTCAACCCAAAACACTGCCTTTATGGTTCATATGCTATAAAATCCATGGCCCTGACATAGGACTTGATAAAAAATTAACCACAGAATCATGCATCATATCTGGAATGGGGAAAGAAGAGATCAAAAGAAAAATAAATCTATTTCTGTAATTACCTCTGCAGATGCAGAGAATGCGTAAGATCACTGCAGAGATTTACCTGCAGTGAAATGTCCAAGGGAAGCAAGAACACCCAGCAGACACAAAAACATCCATTTCCTGGACAAAGCAAGCCAAAGAGGAGTAAACCTGCCTGCACACCTGTGATGCAACAATAAGAGTCAGTGGCATAAACTAAGGTATTCAAAATGGAGCAATGAGCCCAAGACGAGATGCTACAAAACCAGCCCCAGTAGTTCCCTGGGACAGACAGAAATCACAGTCAGCCAGACGGACTAGGTTACCTGTGGCATCAGACTCGGTCCACTTGCCTCTATGGATTTGTTTCAGAAGAGCATAGAGCAGCCTCCAGAAATCCAGGCTCTGCAAAAGAGAAGGGTGAGGGGAGATCAGCAGGCAAAAGATCTGCCACATATTTAGCCTTAATTAGGCAATTAAACCCATACCTGAGCACCAGTTGTTACATGGAAGAGCACACCTGCATCCTGCCAACACTATCGAGTCAGGCAGGTTCATGTATTAGCTGTCGTATGAATGCTACCTACAGTAAGGTACACTCAAAAAGAGAAGGGCTACCAGTGCTGGCTGTACAGCAAGCACTTCTACTTTGAGGCACAGGCATACAGGAGTGCGGCTTCCAAATTATCTGCTCTGATATAACCACATACGGCAAAACTCGCCTGTAGTCCAACAAGCACTTGAAAACGCTGAAAAGATCTGACCATGATAGTATTAAAAACTCACAAACAAGAGGCAGCACACAATGAGTTGGAACTGGAAATCATTTCTTGGCCACACAAGGACAGGACGCTGACAAACTGAAACAGTGATTCTTACAGTTGAATTTCAGTCAACACTCGTAAAATGCTTAAAATATCTAACTGAGCAAGTGGAGCACGCTGTGTGTGAGACAGAGGCCTCGTAAGCATCGCTCTGTAAAGCCTCGAAGCAGAAAGACCGAGCCGGTGTACAGAGAAGGGAAGCAAACCTCAGGTGACACTAGAAAAGGTGCTGCAGACCACGGTGAAATATCAAGCTTTAAGTTAAAACCACCAGAAAATAAAGCCCTTCCAAGAGCAGCGAGTTTGCAGAGAGTCACACAACGCAGTGCCGGCTGGGGCCCGCACAGAAGCCTCCCCGCCCTGGCCCTGGCCCCGGCCCCGGCCCCCCACGCGGGGCCCGGCTCCGCACGGGGATCCCTGCCCGCCCACAGAGACCCAGCCGGGGTCCGCCCCGAGCGGTTGTCCCTGTCCCCACAGGAGGGCGCGGAGGAAGCGGGGCGGGGGGGGGGGGCACTAGGCAACAGCGGGGCCGCCGGCGAAGGCTGTCCCGGGGCGGCCCGCGCTCACCGCCTGCGGCCGGTCGAACCTGGCGCGGCGGAGGGTGTCGGGGGCGGGCCGGGCGCGGAGCGGCAGGGCCCGGCACAGAGCCCCGACGGCGCCCGGGAGCGCCCGGCCCCGCTGCTGCCGCTGCTGCTGCCGCCGCATCCCGCTCCGCCGCCGCTTCCCGCCCGCTGCCGGCGCGCGGCGGGCGCATGCGCAGTGCGGCGGGGCGGCCCCTTCCCTTCCGCTGCAGCGCCCCCTGGCCGCTGGGAGGGAGCACTGCACCGGCGGCCCCTGCGCCGCGCGGGGGCGACACGCGTGGGCCGCGTCCCGCGGAGGGGTGCGCTGGAGCTGCGCGGCGCCGCCCGGCTGGGCGTCCCAACGCCTTTCTCCCTGGCTTCTTACAGCTGACTGATCTGGCCGTTATTTATTCTCTCTGTGCTCATGCCTTAGGGCAAGGAACTCACCTCTTGCCTCCCCTGGGAAGTGACCCGAGTGGGAAGCGCCCAGGGGACAGCACACGTGCAGGTCACCTCTTGCCACCCGCGTGTGGCAAGGCAGGCTCACCCTGAGCCACGGCCACATCTCCCGCCCAGCGAAAACCCCGAGCAAGCCCTGCAAGCCTCCCCCACCCTTCCTGGCTGAAAGAGTTGTTGCAAAACCCCAGCTTCGGCTTTTCCAAAAATAGGACTCTGCTGCTGTCTGACCAAGAAATCGTTTCTCGGCCGATGGGAGAGCGCACGGTTTTGGCAGCAGGGGCTCAGCTCCAATCCCCGGCTTCCCACCTTCCTCTCAGTTCAATGGGGCGTGATGCAGGCGGCCTCTTAATTGAAGCAATCCCAGAGATTAATCCTTGGGGGGGCAGCGCGGGAGAAACGATTCTGCCCTTTGGGAGATAGCCTGAGGCACTGAGATGAAAAGTCCACCTCTTGGCTGGGGTTTACGTGGCCGAAACCTGGCCCTGAGATGGATTCCCACTGCAGGCCTTACAGAGGGACCACAAGCGATGCGTGCCATGGACGCCGCTCTGCTCCGCCAGCACAGCGGGGATCCTGCCTGTGCCTATACATAAGACCTCCTCAAAACCCCCACTGATGGTTTCTTGGCCAATTACACAGTTCATAACCCATTTAACGTGCTATCTACGGATCTAGCACGGTGCTTTTCCCTTTTTTTTTCCAACATCTGAACACCATGAAACAACACGTGAAATTCCTTCCAGCTAGGGAATGGCCTCTAGCAGCCAAACGCCTGCTCACAACAAGGAGAGAAATTGCATTTGTCCGACAAGACCTTCACTACCCCCCCACTTGCTACCATGAACTGCGTTTGCACTCTTTCCCTCTGGTTGCTGCCTCTCCTGCCTCCCACCCCTGTGCCGGGGAGCCCTTTCCGACGCCGAGCGCTGCGTTAGTGCTCTCCCAGTCCCGCAGATCCTGGCTGCTGCTCCAGCCAGCCCTGAAAGGACCCCTGGGTGTGAGTTATCCAAGCTTAAGGATTTTTAAAATATCTTCTCTAGCAGCTGTTGTCTCACATCCTCCTTCTTTCCTAATGGCCTGGAAAGCAGTTTCCTTATCCCTCGTCCAGCTCCAGCTCAGCAATCTCTATCCTCCTTCCTAACAGGTTTGGCATCTCCATACGGTTCCTTGCCTTTGGTTCCCAACAGCCCATAAAGGCCTTTTCTATTGCCCAGACCCTTATCGGACCTGGATAATCCTCTGCTGTCTTTGGCATCCTTCTCGGCTTTCCGTACCTTGCTGCTATCGGGCGCTGTCTGGTCCCTCCGTGACACATCGCTTGCCTATTTTCCCGTCCCTGCTGCAGTCTCCGGGCAGGAGGACCTTCAGCTGGAGACAATTTCCTGTGTTTTCTTGACCACTCCATAAACCCTGCTCAAAGCCATCCCTGTCCCCACACACATTCCTCTGTCTAGGCCTTTCCTCCCCGGGGCAGCTGCCTGCTCTACTGCTGCCGAGACAAGGGCTCTCCTGCAGCACCCAGTGCACGCACCGGTGGGTGGTCCTGCCCATCACCCCGCCTCTGGGCTCCTGTCCTCCAGCCAACGCACCAGTCCCCTGGCCAGCGAGCATCATCACCCGGCATGGGAGCGGCAGCTGGGATGCCCGCCATCCCGGCATGCCGAGATGCCCCGTGTTGCCCCTCTGTCCCGCTGGCTGGACCAGCCCCGAGGCGCCCTGGAGTCGGGCTGGCCGCCCTCCTGGCCGGCATCCCCTGGTCCCCGGCCCCGCGGCTCCCCCGGCACGCAGCCCCGTGGGCGCAGCTGACAGAAGACGCCTGGCGCTGCGGAGGGTTGGCACCCGGCCATGGGCGAGTCGGACGCCAGGCGGCAAATCCCAGCCTCTCCAGCGCGGCACAGCGCGGCGGGGGCTCGGTCCCGGCATGTGAGGCCCCACTTATCTGCTCTGCCGGCTGCCGGGGCGGTTTTCCCAGGGTGGGAGAAGCCGATGGGAAGGCGATGGTTTCCTGCTGCAGAGATGGACCTTGTGCTGTGGACAGATGAAGGAGGTGACAGTGTGACACCCCCCGGCGTGCTGTCCCAGCAGGGAGGGCGATGCCACCCCACCAGCAGCAGGGCCCCTGCCCCGCTGCATCCAGGCCACTGTCACCTCCCCTGTCCCGAGCACCAGTCCCACGGGGACTGACAGATGCAAACAAGTGATGACTGGCTGACGTCAGCACACCGCTCTGATGTCACCGTGTGCACATGTGCGGTCATAGGAGACCGGTGGAAGCCTCCAGGATCCTCTGTACGGCAGGGGAAGCAGGACGGAGCTGCTCATCAGCTGGACCTGCCCGGCCACTCCTCCGGGCGCCCCAGCTCTGCCCCGGCGCCCAGGCAGTTTTGGGAGAGCCGAGCTGCGGGTTGCTCCAGCAGCGAGCGCGGGGTGGAGACCACAACGGGAAGGGAAGGTCCGGGCACATACTGGGAGGCCAGGGATGCTCCTCCTGGGGAGAGGTCGCCGGGCTTCGCCCTCTCCCTCGGTTCCCGGGGCTCGCGGGATGCCGCGCAGCCGCACAGCCGGCCGTTTTCGGCGCGATGTGTCAGCTGGGGTCATTTCCGCCCCGGGTGACTCAGCCAGGGCCGAGGGCGCCTGTTTGCACCCGCGCCATGGCAACTCGCCGCCGCAGACGGCCCCACTGTTTGCGGCCGTTGCCAGAGATGACGGCCGCGTCCCATTGCCTCATGCAGATTGTATGCGATAACGGCGATCTCTGCTCGCTCCGGCAGCAGCACGGCTTCCTGATGTCACCTCGGCCCAGCCCTGCCAAGGGGAAGGTGTGAGCTCTCCTCCTAGGAAAACAACCCCTTTGCTCTTTTTTTTTTTTTTTTTAATGCTTTTATCCCCGTGAAGGCGCAGGCGGGAGCCAGCCTGTCTGCCGGGCAGGCCCCCAGGCCATGCATCGGTGCTTCCCACGCTCCGCCGCCAGCTCAGGGCAGCCGGAGAGCTCCTCGCTCCTCTCCCCTCTCCTCCCCGCAGCAGCCGTCAGAGCAGCGCGCAGCCGCGCTCCCTGCCCCTGCGAGGGAGGCTTTGGGTGGCCGTAACGCTTCACACCCTGAGCAGATCAGGCAGGCTGCGCCGCTTCCTATTGCAAACGTTTCCAGCTCCTTCCCAACGCCCTCCCGGCTCTTTTATACACGCGTTCTCTCCCCTCGCTGGGACGCCGCGTTAACCCGAGTGGGAAAAGGCACGGCCTGGCAGCAGGGCGAACATCATGGCAGCAGGAAGGAGCAGAGCCGCACCGGGGCTGTGAACGCAGAGTGCCTGTGTAGCGGGGGGGCTTGTGCCTCCGTCAGCCGAGTAGCCCTCCCTGGCTGGGGGGAGGATGGTGCCTTCCAGACGGCCACCCTGGGACCTCTGCTGTTGTAGTCCAGCTGTCAGCACGCTCAGAGCGGCAAATAGGCATCTCCTTGCCAGAGAACAATGAGCTGCCGCCTGGCACCGTCCTCGCTGGGGGGTGCGAGGGGTGCTGATATCGCTGGGATGGCCAGCACACGTTTAGCACGCCGAGTCGCATCACGTAACAGTTACAGATCACTGGGTCCCCGAGAGGGACCGTAACGGCCACACAAATACTCCAGCGCAGGTGTTCCTGGACACAGTGAATTAGTCTGCGCAGGCCTGTGGGTGGGCTGTAGCACCAAAAGTCAAGGTCAGCTCCCGGCAGTTGGATGCTTACTGTAGGCGTTGGCGTTACAGGCCCTCTGATGCAGGGTCTGCACTTTCAGAATGATAAGTGAATTGGTAAGGATTAGAATAAAAAGATCTGAGATCTTGCAATTCTCTGTTCTCAGGAATTTCACCCTTTCCTTTTTACTTAACTAGCCAAGTTGACGTTCCTCTGCACGGAGGGAAACTCCCTCTGCCCTCTTCCCCCCGTGGGCCTTTAACCCAAGACTCGCCAAAGACAGACAGAGGCTTTGGTGTGAAGCTCTTATACCTTCCCTCTTGGAAACTCTCCCTGTTTCCTTGAAAATAACACAAGAGGTGTGAAAGTAAAACACAGCTCTAGTGCCTGATGCCAACTTTTCTTCTCAGGCTCCTTGCTGGGGAAAGCCACCCAGAACCTGGCAAACATCCCCAAGGCTCTTCGCCCCGCTCCCCTCTAACACTGGGTTGTCAGCACCAGGGATGGGGTGATGGTGGAACAGCCCGTCCCCTCCTCTCCTTGCTCTCTGGTCAGATCTCAGCCTCCAGTACCATGGTTCATGGTCTCGTCCGCTTCTCGTTACAGCCCTGGCCGTCTCCCTTACCCAGAGCCCCTCTGCCTTCAGTATCTTCAGCTGCTTCATTCCCCTTTGCTGGGGATGTTGTTCTCCATCAGGAACGAGGTTTGACCCCCTCTTTGCCACCTCTGCAAAGCTGTTTCCGCTGGTGGGACGGGGCTTCCCCAACCTGCTGCTTTGCAGAGCTGGGCCGGGAAGTCCCAGCTCGCCGCATGAGCTTGCAGAGCTGTCGCTGCCCGACTTCAGCTGCACGGTCCCTCTTACCATCACCCAGGTAAGACGGCAGATTTCTGAGGTGTTAGGAGATGGGCAGACACTTTCTCGACTGCTCTCCCATAAGATACCAGTGCTTTTTGAACTTAACACAAATCAGCCTTAAAAATACCCGAAGCGGTGATGAGCTGGGTACCACCAGTTACAGACTGGCTTTGTCCCCATGAGCCCCGTGCAGCAAAGAGCAGGAACCCCTGCACCGCAGCCCCCGTGTCACACTGCCCCAGCCCTGCCTGCGCCCTGCCTGTCCCTGAAGGGGACGCAGCTTTATTTGCAGAAACACACCGGCAGGGAAGCAAACCGCTCGCCCCACGGCAGGTGCCTGGCCCCGCTGGTGCCGCAGGGGCTGCCGTGGCCCCGAGGCGCCGGAGCCTGCACGGATAAGACACAAAATCACCGCAAGGGAAGTGCCGGAGGTGTCACATCAATGTCCTCATCAGAGCTGGCAGGGGAGGCTCGGTGGCCCCGCTGGTGTCTCAGCGGGGCAGCGTTGAACCAGACCCCCCGGCTCCCCAGCACGTGTTAGCCCAGATGTGAGCTGCAGCCCGCTCCCGCGGCCACACTGGCAGGACACGGCCCTGTCCCCAGGCTGCTGCTTTCGCTAAGGACAGCTCTAGGGAGCAATGCTGAGGGCAGCACCCTGCGTAAGGCTTCCAGCCTAAGCCGTCCCCCTTGCCAGCTGTGGGCTCGGGGACACATCTGTCCCCTTCTTCGGATTAAGGTCTGTTCCATCTGCGCTGGGAGGAAGATGCAGGGCCAGGCAACCTACACTGGCCCCTCCTGCCTGCACTCTGCCTCCACTGGGGGCTGAAGCAACACCCCCATCTCTTATAGATCAGCTAAAGGACCCCCCAGCTCCCTTTCTGTCCCCTCTCCTTTTTTCTTCTGTACAGAAAGCCGCAGAGCCGGGGCGGGGAACAGCGGCAGTTTGGTTTCTGAACCCATCCTGTTTCCTGTCCTTTGCCAAAACCTCTTCTGCTTCCCTCCCCAGGGCGTTGGGGCTCGCCCGCACCCAGCTGTCAGAGGAACGGGTGATGTTTGTTTTTTTTGTCACAGTGATGAAGTGTTTATAGCAACCAAGGCTCAGCAATCCACAAACTTCACTGATCTCAGCCCAAGCTTCCGAAATAATGGCAGAGGAAGCACAGTCCCTTCCTCCGGGGTCAGCAACGGTGGTGTTTCAGGTCACTAAAGCAGGGGACCTTCGTGCTGGGCATCACCATGCTGGAAATCATCTGACACCTTTTGCTGTCCCAGATGGGCACCTCGGGGCTGGGGCCGTGCCCTGACCCCACCTGCGAGAGCAGCGATATCCCCGTGGCTGCTGGCTGGTGACCAGGCGGGACATGGGGGCTGCCAGCCACCTCCCGAGGGTCTCCCCTCTGCCTCGAGTGGAGGGAACAGCGGGTAGGGCACACCGAGCCAGCATCCCTCGGCTGCTCCCCCCGAAAAGCTGGGATTTGCGCTGAGCACCCTGCTCTCACTGTCTCCCCTCTTGCAGGAGCAGCACAGCCAGGGCATCGCCGCGCTGGGAGGGAAGGGACTGTCCCTGCCCGTCCCCAGCTCCCGCCGGGGCTCAGAGCCGAGAGCATGGCAGACGAGCTGCGCTGGAAGCCACGCTGCTGCCTGTCTGCGCAGCTCATGCTCCAGGCCACGGAGATTTACTGCTCAATGGAGAAAAGATTGTGTCTGCTGACAGCCCACCTCCCCGGCACGCCGGCCGCTGCCGAGCCTCGCTGCGCATCGGAGGGGAGTGCCTGGCTCGGGCGCGGATTTCCTATCCAAATGTGATACAGCTGTTTCTGCTTCCTCTCCAAAGACTGAAGAGAGTTTTAAAAAATCAATTTATCATGTATTTTCTTTGACCAAGGCTCCTTGCGGCTGTGACCCACTCCTGAACTGCCCAACCACACGGCATCAAGGCTGGAGCAGGCAGAGAGCGTGACTTGTAGGAGCACAGCACTGGGAGGGGAGGATCCTGACAGCAAGTCCAGGGGCTAAACGCCATCTCAGTGGGAGTGCCTCTTGCAGGGCGGGCAGAGAAATAGGACAGCCTGAAGGAGCTTTTTGCACTGGGAATCAATGCCCGAGGGCTTATTCCCAGAGCCTGCTGGAGGCAGCTGCAGGATCGGGTTTAGCTTTTTTGCAGTTTTCCTGAGGCTGCACAGACCTTGCACAGTTCCTACATCCCTCCATGCACCCAGGGCAGGGAAAGCCATCCCCAGCCACCACCCCTACACTGCAAATCAGTGGCAGGGACCAAAACAAACCAGGCAGCACGCTGAGAACGGCAACACACTGCGTCCTGCCACAGCTGCGGCCACTGCCCACAGAAAGGGCTTTCAGCCGATGGGCTGGATCACCCCAGCCTCTCCCCAAGCAGCGCTTGCTTTTCAATATCTCTTGCTCGTTCCCTGCTTGTCCCTTCTAGCCTGGCCCCTTGCACCTGGAATTAGCTGCTCCTGAAAAGTTTTGGTGCCAGGCCCTGTTGGGAAAGACCGGGAGCCCAATTCACGGGTCCCTTTCCCAGCTGGATACACTTATGCAAGCCCAGAGGATGACAAGGCTTGTGTTTGCCATTATTTTTAATGCTGAGGGTAAACGGTATCTCACTGGCACGCTCAAGGCTGCTGAGATTATATCACTAGTTTGCTTTGAAGCCCGGTTTGCAGAGGAAAGCCACGTCCCCAGTGCCCCAGGGCGGGCTGGGTGCCAGCGGAGGTGCAGAGCAGGACCGTGTCTCGCTGGCTGGGAGCCGTGGGTGCTGGCACCCCGGGGAGGCTGCTGGCGAGGGCAGCCGTGGAAGCGGGAGGGCAGGGGGCCCTGTGAGACCTGGCTGGCTGGGAGGCATGGGGGTGGCCGCACAGCAATAGCCAGGGTTTGCCTTTGACACGGACGCCTGCGTTTGTTGTGCTAACTGGGTGGGAGGCGAGGCAGCGCCGGCTGGCCGCGTTTGTCCCGCTAAATTGTGCCTAGCGGGTGCAGAGCCTTTTGGCATCAAGCACACGGGAAGTTTTAAAATGCTTATCAGATCAGGCTGCTTTTCACACTGAAGATTTTGACATTAGACATGTACCTCTGACCCCTGAGGGTTTTGGCCAAGTCCCAGTACGGCCAGCGTGACAGTAAGATGCAGAGCAGTCTCTAAGGAAATGCACGCATAAACCGTAGACAAAAATATCCCAGTGTGTTGTGAAGTATCTCTGAATATGTAAATAGGGTGGTTCAGGTTAGGGAAAGACATGGTTAAGAAACCATTTTAGAAACATCCCTCAAGTCGACATCTTTTACTGTCAGTGCTGTTCTTCCAGCAGGGCAAAGAGGTTGAAACATAGAAGAGCAAAGCGCTTGCAAGCCAGCTCTCGCTTTGTAATACCGCACCTTTACCTTCCCCACCGAGGGAGGCTGGCGCTGCCTCCCAGGTAACCTCCCGCTTTATTTGTATAAATTTGCATTGGCCTTTTTGTATGGCTGCTCAGAGCAAAAGCAGCAAACACCAGGTTTGCCTGATGTGACAGTAACCACCTCCCAGCAAGACACTTCCCTGCCCCAACTGCGGGCTGCGAAGTGCCATCTCAGATCCAGGAGCAAAGACCTGGGGGCTGCCCCGGGGCATGGCTTTCCAGCAGGCACTGCCAGGGGCTGGGACGTGGCCAGGAGGCTGCTGAGTGCCGGAGAGACTGTGGGTCAGCACTCTCAGACCCTTGTCCAGCAGCACTGCATGCTTTAACCCCAAGACAGCCACAGGCAACAAGAGGTGGCTCACGGCGGGAGCCACCCCGCTCTAGACTTTTGCAAATGACTTGACACAGACCCAGTGAGGCCATGGGTGGGGTAGGACCTTCCCCCCGAGCCCAGGGAGACCCTGACCCTGGAGAAGCACTGGCATGACACCCACCAGCCCTTCCCTTGGGGCATGCTCAGCCCCAGTGCCCACAGCACCCGGGGGCTGCTCTCATCCCGCAGGGCTCAGGCAGCCCCTGGGGTGGGCAGCCACGGGCAGGACCCTGCGCACACCAGGAGCAAAAGCACATGGAGCCTTCACATGGTGTGGGGCTTGATCCAGAGGCCATGTTGGGTCCTCAAGAAAGCGGCAAGCGCTTCGCAAGGGAGTCCTGCGGGACCCCTGTTACAGAGAGCACAGCTGCTACATGGGGGAAGCATCTTTCGGACTGGGTTTATTAAAGACTGAGAATACAACTGTGGGCCTAGCCACGAGAGCTGGGTGCCAGAAGCAGGGCTGGGTTTTGGCTGGAAGGGTGCGGTCTCCTCTCCAGGCGGCCTTCAGCAATACCTGCCAAATTTCCTATCCAGCAGGGCGTCCCAACGCCCCCACCCCGGCAGCATTCCACCTGGAGCGGAGCCCCTCTCCACA
Organism: Calonectris borealis; assembly: GCF_964195595.1. NCBI lineage: Eukaryota > Metazoa > Chordata > Aves > Procellariiformes > Procellariidae > Calonectris > Calonectris borealis. The sequence goes on from NC_134319.1 coordinate 29,177,955, forward strand.
CCAGCCCCAGCCTCGGTTACTTATTGCTTTTAATGTGCTAGTCTAGTACAGAGTGAATTAAAAACAAAAATGCATGTCTGTCGCGGTACATTTATGCTGTCTTCGGGCTGTGCTGGGAACCCTGGCCGTCAGACCTGGAGAGGGATGGAAGAGAGGGGCGGATGAAGTCAGGCTGGGCTGGGAGCGGAGACATCCCAGGGACAACGGTGCTCCGGGACAGACCCCGTCTTTGCCGACAGGCCACAAAGCAAAAGCCTTCGGTGTCCGCTGCCGGAGCTAAGCGGGTGCTGACGGTTGCTTGGGGCTGGTTGGAGAGGAGGAGCTGGCACCCAGTAGGTTGCTCCCGAGCACCGGCGCGAGGGCTGGGAGTCACAGCCAGCCCACAGAGACGCCGTGGCGTGCCTGCCTTCCCCGCTTGCCTGGGGAGGACAGCCCCGGCCAGCCCGCCCAGCCGCAGGCAGGAGGGGAGCTCCGAGGGGAGGCACCAACCTGAGGTTTACTTGAACGTGTGGCTCTCGGCTCCTCCCCGGCCGAACCCTGGAAAAGAGCCAGAGCAGGGTCAGCCTCGCCGCGGGACGGCGAGCGCACCGAGGGATGCAGGTGCCCTGAGCCCCCTTCCCTTCCCTCCCACCACTCCAGCCACAGCGACCCTACCTTTGGGCCCGAACAAGGCAGCATAGCAGGGGTGGTTGCAGTACGGCTTGCCGTCATGCTGCAGGGAGAGAGAAAGAGCATCAGCCCCGACCACCCTTCAGCTCCATCTCTGCCCATCCCACCCCGCCGGCAGCCCCTAGCTGCAGGGGACCGCAAACCTCACCTCTGCATGGCCTCCAGACGTCAGGGTCTTGTTACACTTCTCGCATCTCAAGCAGGGCCGGTGCCAGTCCTTCCCCAGAGAAGTCACCTTCTCGGCTGCCACAGAAAGGAGATGGGTTAGTTGAGGCACTGATCAGTTTTGGCAGGTTGGCCTCCCTGCCACCAACCCTCGGGAGGACATTTTTGGGCATTTTCTCAAGTCTATTTGTCCAGGAGAGAGAGCACCGTGTTTCAAACCCAAGTGCTCGCCGTGCACACGCATCACCATGCACATCCAGGCGCCCAGATCCGAAACCGCAGTGCTATGCCCAGGGTGAATCCATGTGGACGGAACAATTTCCATCCATCTTCCAAAGATTTAGGGGCCTCCCACCTTCCAACATCAGCCTGCAAGGGGATGAATTTCTGCCCAGCCAGCTGGAGCCAGGTGATCACTAGAGTTGGCAGGGGCGAAGGGGGGATGCTGGCGAGGACCAGGGAGGCAAAGCCATCGCCATGCCCTGCCCCGACCCAAACCGGTCCCCTCCAGCCGCTGGCGCTCCGGCCACAGCTCCGATTTGACACACACCATGGCAAACCAGAGTGGGGCTGGAGCTTGGCCGGGGCTCAGGCAGCTGCAGGGGGGACAACGTGCTGTGTGCTGGGGCCAGGACGTGTTTATGGAGAGAGCGGGGAAAACAGGGTGGCTTTTAATTGTGGCACAGTGGGGGCGGAGGGTATTTTCTGCAGACGCATGTGCTCGTCCTATTGGCAGCTGCGCTCCTGGGGATTTATTAAGTGATAAAACAGAGCTTTACACAGGAACCCTGTCAGAGCCAGGTCCGAGCACTCTCCCCATGCCTGCAAAAGGAGGTCGAGCAATGGGACCGAGCTGCTGCTGGCAGCGCCTGCCCCGGGGGGGCCATCGGCAGCCTGAAGCATCTCTTCTTTGGAGTCCAAATATGCCCACAACAGCTTACGCAAGAAGCAAGCCGGCGGCTGCAGAGGTGGGAGCGGGGGCAGTGCCCAAATGTCACGAGGCGGCCCCGCTGCCATCCCCCAGCGGCACAAAGAGCCTCCTGTGCCCGCAGCCTGGCAGGGGCCACAGCGTCCTCCCCCTGGCAGCCCCAGGAGCGCGAGCCTGGCCCACGGTGGGGCCCTCCTGTCACAGGGTTTCTGGACGGAGCTCAGCCTCCCTACCTCTTGCACAAGCATTTGCACCAACACTCAGGCAGGAGCTCTGCCAAGGCTGCGGGGACCCCCCCCTTGCCACGCAGGCAAGATTCCTCTGGAAAGCTGGTGGTGGCCCTGCAAACGCCATCCCCAGTCCTCTTGGCATCATGTCTCCCTCACCCCTCTTGTCTACAGACATGATTTGTCCAAAAGCAGCCCAAGGCATGCCCGAGCATGACTGCCAGGCTCCAGGAGCCCCGGGGTGCCCTGGAGCAGGGCTTGCTCTGCCTCCTCTGCCAGCACTCATTATATCCAGGCACAGAAATCAGGCAGCGAGCTCGGTCCTCCAGCCGCTCTTGAACCCTCTTCAGCCTCTGCATCAATAGAGATGGTTTCGTAAGAGCAGCCTGATAAGCACCTGGCCAAACCCCTCCTTGGCCAAACTGCCCCGTCACGGCACCTCCGCGGCCGCGCCTGTGGGCACGGCAAACCCAGCTCATCTGGGATCGAAACAGATCCACAGGGACACGGGAAAGGCAGACACTGACACCAGCACCTCAGTAGTTCCTGTCATCAAGCCACGTGGGTAAATGAGGTGCCCCAGGACCCTTGGTCGCGGGAGGAAGCCTTGAACTGTACCCTGCTAAAATCCAACCTCAAAGCCTGGCTGCAAGTGGTGAGTTCAAGTTTAGGCAGAGATGTTCCCCAATCGCAGGAGCCACGTCCCCAGCAGCCCTCCAGGCAGCGCCCATGCCAGCCCCAGCACAACAACCAGGGTGGGCATCGCTAACGGACACGGCTGTTTGGCAGGGAGAGCAGCCCCTGTGTTTGAGCCTCCAAATTCTTTGGCAGAGCAGAAGTGGAAGATGGGGCACATGCACAAGCAGAGCAGAAACAAGGCAGAGAGAGCAGAAGTCAGGGACGGCATTCGAGTCACAGATCCCTCGTCTCTAGTAAATTAAAAAGCAGGGAGTGTGTACAAGCTGCTCCCAGCAAACCCCCCCAAGTTCAGCTAAACCAGAGAAGAGGGGAGGTCTGGCAGATGGAGCCTGCCTGTTCCAGCAGCTGCTGCCAGCAGGGTGAGAAGCTCAAACACCCCAAATACCCTCAGGCAGGAAAGCAGGACCAGGGCACCAGAAGGGGCAGGAGCCTGGAGCTTCAGGGCCCCGGTTCAGAGGGAAGACATCTGCCTGAAGCCCAGCAGCAGACAGAAGTCCAACAAGGCTCACGGCTCTTATTTTTATGCTTAAAAATAACATCCCAGGGCTGTCATCTTGCTGTGCTAAACCACACAGGACATGTGGGCAACCCACTGACCCAGGCACGTGCCCGAGGGCAGGATTTGCCCTTGGGAAGGTGCTGGCTCGCCTGCCCAGGCTTTCAGAGCAGCAGGCTGCATCAGCTGGGCCTTTGGGCTCCAAACTGAGCAGTCTTCAGGGCTGGCCCAGCTGCCTGCCTTGGCACGGGGCTGCGGGCAATGGTGGGAAGGAGAGGGCTGAGCTCCCATGCCATGCCACGGCCCCGTCCGCAGACTGGGGATACCCACTGCACCCCACACCGTGCAGCGAGGCACCTTCTCCTTGAGTGGATTTACAGGGCCACCCAGCCGGGGAACCCCGGGGACCCACAGTGGCAGGGGTGTGCAACTTTGGGGCACCCCAAGAATTTGCAGTGCTGGGGCGCGCAACATCAGAGCACCCAGGACCCGTGGCGCTGGGGTGCACAGGGACCCGTAAGCATCAGGGTGCCCCGGGAACCCACAGCATCGGGATATGCAGTACCGGGACACCCCGGGGACCCGCAGCACCGGGGTGCCCGGGGACCCGAAGCCCAGCGGGATGCAGCATGAGGACACTCCGGCTTAAGCAGCCCAACAGCCCTGCGGTCCCCGCGGGGTGGAGGCGGCCGGGGAGGGAGCAGGAAGCCCTTACCGAAGTAGACCTCCTTCTGGCAGCGGGGGCACTTGGGCATGCTGTCGGCTCGGCTCGGCTCGGCTCGGCTCGGCTCGGCTCGGCTCGGCTCGGCTCGGCTCGGCTCGCTCGGGGCGCCGCTCGCACCGACTGTGAGATGCTCCGCGCCGGCCCCGCCGGAGTCACTGCCCGGCCGCCCCGCCCCGCCCCGCCCCGCCCAGATGTGCGGCCCCGCCCGCAGCTGGAGGCACCCGCCCAGGGCACAGCCCTGCAGGGGCTCCCAGGGTGGGGCCCTGCACCCTTTGCATCCTGCACCACTTCCAGCCCTACACCCCTTGCACCCCTTGCCCCCTGCAATCCCTCCACCTGCACCCCACACCCCTTTCACCCTTTGCACCACCGTGCCCTTTGCATCCTGCAGCCCTACACCTTGGCACCCCTATACCCCTTGCACCCCTACATCCACTGCTCCCCACACCCCCTTGCACACCCCACACTCTGCAGTCTTGCCCCCTCTGCACCCCGAGTCGCTGCACCCTGGCTCCCTGCCTGCTCCCTGCCCATGTTTGTGCTGTGCGAGTGGCCGAGAGCCCTGCTCTGAGTGGGGCTGGAGGTATGATTGGCATCTGTCAATTAACCACGCTCCCAGATAAAGATTCATGGGGCAGTGACCACCAGGGCTCACCCCCTCCAAGCACAGATCTGTTTCTCCCAAGGGAGTGTAAAAGTCGACCCTTGGGTAGTGTCTCCTGCCTGTGGGGAAGTTTGGGGTACGAGATGAAGCAGGAGGGAGCTATAGGACTGTACCCCCCTCTTGCAGGACCTCGGGAATGGCGTGGGTGCGGGACACGGCTCCGCTTACCATGGAGAACCAGCCCATCTGCGTCGCTGACTGTTATCGTTTTATTAGGAGCAAGGACTTGCTGTTCCTTTGTGCCTGGCTGCGAAGGAAATGAAAAGCCTATCCAAAGGTCTGTTTTGTATGAAACAATCCTCCCCAGGGCACGTTGCTGTGCTGCAAAGGTCATGAGGGCTTGTGAAACCCAGAGCCAGGACGCCTAGTGTCTGCCTCCCGAAATGCAGGGCACCCTCGCCCTCCCAGCGGCACAAACAGGGCCCTGTTGACACCGGAGCCCACCCGTGGGTGCAGGAGGAGAGGCGGCAAGCTGCGCCTGGAAACGCAGTTCATGGTTCAGCTGGGATTGCTTTATGACCCAGCCTGGCTCCAGCCTCCCTTCCCAGCGGGAGCCCTTGTCCTGCTGATGCTCCCCGCTGCTGCCCTTGGTCCCGGGCTCACCCCACCTGCTGGCAGCCCCACCGCAGGCTGGGGAGCGCCTCTGGCACGCTGCTGCAAGGGCACCGCTGGGCTCAGCAGGGCTGTCAGCAGCCCACGCTGGCAGGGACATCGCTGGGAAGCCCGTTCCTGGCTAAGGTGTGAGTCACGCTGAGACAGTGTCTTACAGCATGGGAGGAGAGAGGTGTCCTGCAAGGGCTGCTGCCTCCACCCTGTCCTTCCCACCCCGAGGCACCACACACATGCAAGCGCCGTATTTCAGCCACACCACGTGCCCCTGCGCCAAGCCGCAGCACCCGGTGAGCACCCGGCTGCATTGCCCGGGCTGGGACCCCCTCCCTGCACCATGCTGGGTGCAGCTGGCACCCTGACGAAATACAGTGGAGAGGGCATGTCCTCTCCCCTCTCCGGTGGCCCTGCTTCCCCTCACACATGGTGCCAGGCTGCTTTGAGGCCACTGCCCAGCTAGGACAGCCGTCTTCAGCTGCGCTCCCTTTTAAGGCAGGTTTTGTGCCAACGGGCAGCTGAAAACTGGCCTCTTGCAGGTCTCCTCCAGCTGGCCCAGCCCTGCGGCCGGTCCCCACGGACCACTCAGCCCAGCTCCTCCTGTGGCAGGAACGCTCCCGCCCCAGCTGGGGCAGCCCGTGCCCCCGCATGGCACCGCACACCCACTGACCTGGCTGAAGCAGAGCCCAGCGGTTCCCCCACGCACTGACTGGAGACCGTTCACACAGCACAGCGGGCACAAAACTGGCAGCAGCTCTCACAAAGCAGGCGCCGCCGAGCCGCGCGCTGCTCTCTGCCAGCCCTGCCACTTTACGCCTGGCAGCCACCCCTCCCAGCCCCCCCGGTTTAGCCCATCTTGCCCTGCTGTGGGGATGAGCACACCTTGGGCTACCCCCAGCCTGCTTCACGAAGGGGCGAGCCGAAGCGTGGTGTCGGCGCATGGTACGCCGTGCAATTGTACAGGAATTACGGTGAGCCAGTATCAGGTGAAGGATGCTGCGGGTCGGCCGCCCCAGTTTCTGCACCCCGCCGGGGCCATGCATGCGTCCTGCTCGTCGCCCTACCCCGCTCTCATCCCATCGATCAGCAGGCGTGCACGGCGGCAGGGCAGCACAGCAAAGCCGTCTGGCGGAGGGCCCCTGGCAGGGAGGAGGAAGGGCTGCAGGTGCTCCCGGAGCTCGGCAGCGCCTCGGGAGCCCGTGGGATGTGGCCTCTTGCTCATTTTACAGGGAGCGAGTCTATAAACACTCCTAATGCCGGGGTGTGAAACCCATCAGCGTGCTGCAGGGGGGAAATAAACCGAGCCCCCGCCGGCCCGCGCTGGAGGGAGCTGGCTGGAAACGCTGCGGCAGCCTGACGTTTGGGGTCACTGTTCCTTCTGCCATCCAGGGTCCCCCCCGGGAGCCAAAACCATGCTGCGACCATCTGTGAGCTGTTTCAGAGCAGCAGCGAGCAGCGGCCAGCTCGTCCCTCTGCAGCGGGACGCTGCCCGTGGCACCGTGCCCGCGGACACAGGCAAGGGCAGGCAGCGGGCAAGCTCTGGTGCTGGGCAGAGACAGCTCCAAGGAGCAGCAGGAGAGGGGCAGGGGTGGTGTCTTCAGCAAAGCCAGGTCCCAGCCCAAGCACTGCTTCAAAGCAAGGTTTGTAGCCTGCCAGGGAAACAACCCAGCCAACGCCAACGCAGAACAGCCTCCTCAGCAAACCACAGCTTTATCTTATCTGGAGGCCTTGTTCCAGCTAATTTAACTATTAGAGCAGAGCATGCTTCAGCTGTCTGTGCCCTCTGATAGGAATCTGTGGGTGAGGCTCCATCCTGGAGCATCAGGCGCCAACGCTCCCCGATGGCATAGCAACGGCTCTCAGGAAAACCTGGTCCCGTTTATTTGTTTGGGTGGTGTTGTTATGGCCAGAGTCCCCTCCCTGGTCAGTACCAGCGAGAGCCAGCACCGGCGAGAGCCAGCACCAGCTCCCCGGGTCCATCTACAGCATATTTGGTGCATGGTCCTCATAGCCCCCAAGGACCGCCCAAGAGTTTCCCGAGCTCTTAGGGCAGGGTTGCGAGGCAAGAGCTCCCGAGCATGCCAGAGCTGTGGGCACACGCTGCCTGCCCAGGTATCCCCCTCGAGCAACTTGGCCCCCAGTGATTACCGGAGTAATGACTGGAAAAGTCACCGGCATTTGAGCAGGCAGGGCGGGTAACATAAGCCGATTTGGGTTTGTTTTGCTAACACAGCAAGAAAAAACAGCTATTTCCGCGTAGAAAACCAGCCCATCTGCCAGGGCAGCAGCCCCCGGCTCCCCTCCTGTCCCCCCTTGCCAGAGCGGGGCAGGGGCTCCCACGCTTCTCACGTCACGGCCCCCCACGCACGCTTGCACGGGGGAGGGAAGCCGATGCACCAGTGAAGGCACAACCCCGGGGCTGGCGGCACTCCGGTCCAAGGGTTAGGACACCTCCTCTAATTCCTTCCCCAGCCCCAGATCATCCCAAGCTGGGTCCCCCCCCGCAAAAAACATGACTAAGGAAAATCGCGGAGCAGCGGCAGGGTGCCGCGCTGGCGGGGCGCACGGGGCAGCGGTGGCCTGGAGGCACGGCCGGTGTTTTCCCAGCACTCGCACAACTGCGAGTCCTGCAAAATCTCCCTCCCTGGCCGTATTTCAGCCCTTGTGCACGTCAAGGGCCTGCTCAGCCAAGGTGATTTGTTATAAAATATGCTCTACCCAGCCTAGCACGGGACTCTAATTAGACAAGAAAATTATAGGGTGGCTCAAAAAAAGCCAGGGGGGGAGCTGCCAGACGCATGATCCCATCAAAAGCCCCGCGAGATGCCGGCGCCGCAGCACTGCGAAGCAGCACGGGGTTCCCCGCGGCAGGGGGCCAGCGCACCCCCCCCGCCCACTCGCCTTCCATCACCTCCGGATTTGCACGCGGCTAATCCCATTACCGGCCAGCCGGGAAAACAACAGCATGAAGGCAGCTGTCAGGGCAAATTACACCCTAAGGAAAAACTCTGGGGTACGTCTTCATAAAGCTGACAGGCGGCCGACGGTTGGGAGTAATTGGGAACAGGACGGCAGCAGGAAAGGCGGTGTGGAAGCCAGGGGCTTGGGGAAGGGGCTCGGAAAAGGCCACCCTGGGGGTGCTGGCGGGGGAGCCCAGCACACCCCCCAGCATGCTGCCACTGGTGCTGTAAAGCCCCGAATGGTTTGAGCCTGCGAAACAAGCTCACTGCTGTGCCAAAATCTGTGCTCGCTGCCCTCCCGGACGCGGTGCAGAGTCCGTCCCACCGCGGGCACGGGCAATCGCACGGCTGTTTCGAGCAGAAACTCTAAAAACGTTTCCAGCCTGGCTAAGGCAGCTGGCCGCCCGCAGCAGTCACTCGTCAGGTCAGCTCTCAATCTCAAGAGCCAGGGTGTAAATGATTATCACGCGGTTAATATTACACTGCGTGAGCAATAACAAAGACGGGAGCCCCGGCGCCCGCTCCCAGCCCGGCGAGGTGCTGCCGCGTGGCACAGGGGCTCGGCGGGACGGGGTGAGCCCTGCCGCCGGGAGGACGTGGGGCTGCCCGTGCAGGGCCATGCCGGGGATGCATCTGGGATTTCCATCTGTGGGACAGAAGGGTGCGGTAGCCCTCACCCGCCTCTCCAGCCCCTCCAAGTCCCAGCAGCATGGAAAATCTCCTCCGATTTCATCCAGGCACCATTCCCTCCGTCTCCCTGCGTATGGTCTAGCCAAAGTCTCCGCTACCATCTGCTCTTTTCTGCAAGCTTTCCATTAGTTGCAGCCCAAGGAAACCTCCTGGCTAAAGCCTGCCAGGGGAGGGTTTGGTGCATTTTCCTGGCACGGCCCCAGCTGTTTCTGTTGTGGCTATCGAATCCAGTCAGGATCATCAAGGAAGCAACGCCCGCTGCTTTGGGAAGCTGTCCAGCACCCGTGAGGCATCGCCTCTGCCTGCCGGGGAGATGCACATCCGTGCTGGGGGCTGGCGGGGAGCGTGGGCACTGCTCAGGGGCTGCTCGCAGGGGACCGGTGCCAGGGACCTCCTCCCCAGCCCTGCCCTGGCATGGGGCACTCGCCCAGCAGTGCCATTTGCCCTGGGCTGGGTCAAGGCTGTTGACGCCACATCTTTTGTTCCTGGTTAAAAATTCACTGGAGGTGCGGCGAAGGGGAAGGCGTGCAGAGGTGTTTGCTCCCTCTGTCAGCACGCTGCTCGGCGTGGTCATGCCGTGGTGGCGGCGCAGGGAGGGGAGAGGGGTATAGCTGCTCCGCTCTGCCTTACCCAAGCAAGACAGAGGGTCAGGACAGAGCAAGAGAGAGGAGAGGAGAGGAGGAGCCGCAGGTTTGTACACCCGTTAGCAGCGTGCACACCTCCGTCCCACCAGCACAGGTATTCCTCCCCCAGCAAGCAGCCCCAGGAGCCCCCCGAGTCCCCAGGGCGGTCCCCTGGCTGCTCACCCCACCAGGACACCGACTGGTGATATAAAGGCTGTGCAGAGCCCAACCTACATCCTCATGGATGCCCCCAGGCAGTAACAAGTCGCTGAGGGACGGAGCCAGCACCTTCCTCACCAGTGCCACGGCCGGAGCCTGCACCAGCAGTTCTCCCTGCGCGACAGCCCGGTGCACTGCACTGGCAGGGGGATTTACAGCCCAAATCCTCCTCTGCTTGGTTTCACGCCGTTCCTCCTCCTTCATCCCTGCCTGCTCTCCTACACCCTCTCCAGTATTTACACCCAGTACTTTAACCTCCTCCCGGGGCCGAGCCAAAGCCCGGCCAAGCCAGGGAGAGCCACACCACTGACTTCAGGGAGTATGGGAGCCGGTTCTTGGCCCTCGTGGAAGCAAGCTGTCACTTTTAATATCCCATCTTAAATCACATCTTCCAGCACTTCATCTCTTTTGGCTTCTATTTATTGACTTCCCAGCAAATGCTTTAAATCTGTCTTGCTTCGCTGCCCAGCTGTGCTGCTCCAGCCCGCGGCACGTCAGAGCTGTGCTGCCAGCCACAGCCATGCTGTCCTGCCATCTCCCTGCATTTCGGGAGCCCCTCCACACCGCGATGGTTGCATCTCCCTTCCCTGCACGGACTAGCTCAGATGTTGTAGCCCAGGGTTGCCCTCACCATTCCTACCCCCGCCAAGTCCCTCCCTGGTGTTTTCCGAGTGTGCAGCCTGCCGTGCCCCTCTGGGACCAGCCTTTGTACACTCACTGGTCCCTTTTCTGGGTCACTAGCGACAGCGCGAGCGATGCAACCCCGTTTCTGGTGGCACGGGCACCCTCAGCCTTCTGTTGAGAAATACCACTAGGTGACAATCCTCCTCCTCCCGCAGCTCGGGGATACCGGGGCTGGCACCCATCACCCAGACTGCCCTCAAAACAGGTTGACCACCAGTGCATCGAGGCAGCTGGTGGGATCCCTGCCCTGCGCCCAGTGAGGAGCTGCAAGACACGGCTCCCTGCTGAGCTCCGCTGGCTCCCGGGAAAGCTGGGAGCCAGCAAGGGTAGTTGCTCAGGGCAAGTTCACAGGGCTTGGGAGACTTCCAAGCAAAGCTGCATCCACTTTGTTCTCTGTTTTCCTCCATACCCTGGAGAGCATGCCTATAATCACCAGAGCCCTCTGACTTTTTTATCCCACTAGCAAGTCTGAACTGAAAAAAAAAATAAAATATTTGACATCCCCGAGGGGAAGGATGTTTTCTAAGACTCAAGTAAAGGAGCTCACATAGGCCTCCCAAAAATAAATACAAAAATGCACCAAGGATTAGAGGCCAGAGCTGCTTTCTCTGCTCAAGCAAAGCGCCGCTCTGCTGTGTCAGAGCCCCGGTCCCCACACGGACCCGGGAGCGCAGGGACAGCCCCGACCCCTCGGCACGCACACAGATAACCCCGCGTGGGATCCCAAAGCCCGGCTACATCCTTCAGCGTCCTGGTCTTAGCACCCACCCTGTGGCACACCCCTAGGGGTCACCTTCTGCCACAAGGGGTGCCCAGCCCCCCCGCCACATCAGGGTGGGGGGACAGTGAAGAAACATCACCCACCTGGAGCCTGAGCAGCCGGGTTGTCCCCTTTGGGGTAGCAGGAAGCCGTGATGGATGCAGGCTTCCCCGCACCCCCTTGCGCAGCAGAGCTGAATTTTGTCTATTTTTAATTTCATTGCATTCCCCCAATAAAACTCTCATGGGGAAAAGAAAATGTAAGCAAAAAACAGAAAGAAAGGAAAAAAAAAGCCATCCCCAAACCAAGATAAAATCCTGCGTTTGATGGCTGCTGTACCTGCCCTGCCCCATATCCCTTCACACCCAGAACTAACCCAAGTACCAGCCATCAGGGCATCCCCTCCCATCCCTGCCACCCCAAACTGCCTTCCCCCCTATCTCAAGACCCCTGGCTTAACTAATCCCAGCAGCCCTGTATCAGCTCCTTCCCATCCCACCCTGGCCACGCTCTCGGTCTCAGGTGAGGCCCCGGCTCCCCCCTGCAGCGAGCATCCCCCCCGGAGGCGCTGGGGAGGGACCCTGCTGCCCGGCCCCCATCGAGGGGCCAGTGCCCATGGCGAGGATGCTGTTAGGGCTGCCGGGCCGGGCTGGGTGCACGGCGTGGGGCCAGGTGGGTGCTGAGGAGGGTGAACCCCCCGCTGAGCTGCAGACGGGGTGGTGGGGAGGAAAATCAGCCTGTGCAGTCCATCGGGGAAACTCCCTGCTGCAGGGGATTGCTACAGGCTAGCAAAAAGGCTGGCGTATTAAGTGCATTAATTAATGATGGTAAATAACGCTTGCAACGAGAGCTGGATTCGTGCCAAGGGCTTCACTGGCAGCTGTGCCGGGTCACAGACAGGCAATGGGGACCCCCCACCCCAGCACCGCTGCTGCTACATGGGTCAAAGTTTGGCTGCGAGGGCCCAGCTCTCTGCTGCGGGTCAGGGAAGGAGCCGGCAGAGCAGCGGGTGCGGGAGCCTCTGGTTTTCCCTCTCCCGGCAGTGATCCTAGCGGCACACAGCCTTTTCCCAGGCACGGAGGGCTCGGCAGCGCGGTTCCCGGGCCGGGGAATTGGCTGTGTGTGTTCGTGTTTTGGCGGGGTTTCTATAGAGACTTGACCCCTCGGATGCTTTAGGGGACAAGGCTGCTGCGTACACCAGAGCGGTGCCTGAGCCCGGGGGACGCCGCTGCGGCCGAACGCTCCCCGCAGACGCGATGCACGGGCAGAGCCAGCGTTCCTGTTCTGCAGCACCCGCTGCATTCCCTAGCCATGCTCGGGCGAGGGGCAAGGCCGGGGGCTGTGGCCGGCACCCACCCACCCTTCTCCTGCACGGTGATGGGGCAGCTCCAGGGCTGAGGCTGCTGCAAGGATGCAAGATATTGCAGGGGCACCAGGTCCCTGTTTTCCCCAGCAAACGGGGCCGGCGGGGTGCCTGCCTCCCCGGGGGGCACAGCCAGCAGGCAGCCCAACGGGGCTCTTGCAAGAACCTGCTGGAGAGGACGAGCTGGAGCAGCGGTTCCCAGAGCTGGTGTTTGCCTTGGCAGCCCCAGCCTCCATGCCTTGCTTTCCAGACACCGAGCTCCTAGGGGGAATAGCTGGATGTCTAAAACCAGGCCTGGCAGCGGGGCTGGTATCTGGCCGGGGACATGGCAGCTCCCAGGGGTTGGGCAGGGGGTGGCCCGTGCCCCCGCACTGCATTCCTGCCCTGCTGCCGCCGGGCTGGGCTTTCCCACCAGCAGCCCCGCTCAGGCACTGCGCCTGCTCCGCAAGCCAGGCTGGGGGGAACAGTGTCACCTCCTACGTAACATCCCTCCCTTAGTTTTCTGCCCTGCAAAGCTGGGGAGGATCCCATCCCATCCCGTCCCGTCCCGTCCCGTCCCGTCCCATCCCATCCCATCCCATCCCATCCGCAGGGCCAGCACAGCCTCCTACGAGCCCATCCTGCTCACAGCCTGGGGAGCAGCCACGGCTTGTGCTGCACCGAGAGCAGCTCTGGCCTGGGCACCTCGGGCTCGGCTGGGGCTAAGGATGCTCTGTCTTGCCCCAGGAGGAGCGGCAGGGTCCCCATCCTGTCCTACTGGAGGGACCCGAGGGATGCTGCATGGCGCACAGAGCTTCCCCCACCTCCGCCCAACTGAGCCGTACAACGCATCTCTCAAAACCTTTATTGTCAGCAAATAACAAAAGTCAGCCCCGCGGCGGCGCAGGGAGCCCAGAGAGAGCAGAGTGCTGGCACCGCAGGGCTCGCCGCCCCGGCAGGTCCCCTGCACCGGCCCCCTCCCCGGCCTCCTGGGCAGCAGCGGGGCTGGGCGTGCACGGGGGGGGGGGACGGGTGAGGCTGGGGGGCACGTGTCATTCTCCAAAGCAAGGGGCACATTTACAACTGCTTATAAATAAAACAACAACGAGAAACCTCCGGCTCTGGGAAGCAAGGCGGGCATCCCGCTGCCGAGCCGCCAGCCCAATGCGCTCTGCCCTCCAAAGGCGGGGAGCAGCCCACTCCCCCAGGGCTGCAGCCACGGGGTTCCCCCCCCCAGCATGGGCTCTGCTGCCGTGGGGGACCAGGCTGGGGGGGGCCACCAACCCAAACCAGCCAGCAGAGCAAGTTAGGCACCTGCCCGGGTGCGTGTACAGGGGTGCCCTGGGGGTGCAAGGATGGGGATGCGGGGAGGTGCCAGACCCTGCAACTCCAACGGCAGCTGGGGTCAGCCACGGGCCCCGGGCAGAGCGAGAGCCAGGGCATGGACCCCAGGAAGGGGCAGGAGAAGGGCAGTGCTGCCAGATGAGCCAGAGCCCTCAGGGGACCCGCACATCCCCAGCGGCTGTCGAGGAACAGGGCTGGGCGCCCTGACCACCCGCCTCCATCGCCCTCCGTGCGGGGACAGCAGGGAGCACCCTCCCGTGGTGGGACTCCTGCCACCACCTTCCCCCCGGTCTCAGCCCCTCGGGTGCCACCCGCCGTCCCCTGCACACGGTGACATCCCCACACCTGCCCTGCTGCCTCCCGTGCTCAGGGGGCTGGTGGGAGGGCTGGGGAGGGCAGAGCGCATTGGGAACCACCACAGACACCTTCTACCTTTGCCTTTAAACACTGAAGCTTATATTAGAGACTATGATATATAACCCGGGGTGCAGGGCCGTCCTGCCCGGAGTAGAGACAGCAGAGAGAGCACAGCTCCGTGGCCAGCCTGGCGAGGGTCTGCTCCGGCTGCGAGCAGGAGGTTAGTATGGGGGCACAGAGCGGGCAGGCGGGCGGGCAGGGGGACGCCGTCTAGGGCTGGTTCTTCGCCTCAGGGTCTTTGTCGTAGATGTAGCTTCCCACAGCTCCAGTGTTGACGCCTGCACAGGAGGAGACGCAGGAGGGTGAGGACCTGGGCAGGAAGGTGGCACACTCCGGGGAGATGTCCCCTCTGGGTGGTGGCACGAGGATCAAGAGTGGCAGCCCAGGCGGGGCGCATGCCCTCGGATCGGTTCCCCAGCCCAGGCACCCCCAGGCACTCACCCTTTGGCCCGAAGAGGATCCCATAGCAGGGCTTGTGGCAGTATGGCTGTCCGTCGTGCTGTGCGGGGCAGAGAGAGAAGCACGTCACCCGGGGTGGGGGGCCGAGGAAAGGCCAGTCCCCAGGACACATGCCCCTGGTTGGGCACCTCTCCCGCTCTGCTCGTCCCCTGCAGATACCCGCACCCCAGCACCCCCAGCGCTCCCCCAGGCTGCAGGAGCTGCTCCAGCCATGCCCCGCTGGCATCCCCCGTGCGCTGCCCGGGGCTCTCGGGGCCGGGACATCCTTACCTCGGCGTGGCCCCCCGGGGTCAGCGTCTTGCTGCAGCGCTCGCAGCGTAGGCAGGGACGGTGCCAGTCCTTCCCCAGCGAAGTCACCTTCTCGGCTAGATCGGGGACAAGGAGGGAGGGTCACGCCAGCCCCCCTGCACACATGCCGAGGGGGAGCACGCCCCGTGGGGACATCACCTTTGCATATAAAATCCCAAGACAGCCCTGTGCACCCCAGCCTCCCGCATCTCTCTCACCCCTCTGCTGCCTCGCAGGGGACAGAGGTTGGCCGAGGACAGCTATTAAGCCCACACCACCCACCTGGGAGGTGACAGCAGGGGACACGATGCAGATGAAGCCCTGCACCCAGGAGCTCCTCCAAGAGGACCCATCCCTGCAGGTTTCTTGGGCACATCCCTCTGTGCCCCCAACCCCATCTCTGAGCCAAAACCCCCTCCCAGCCCCTCTGCGTGCCCCAGGGGTCCTGCACGGAGCCCCAGCACCGTGGGGCCATGCCACCCCGGGGCATGCACCCACTGCCCGCTCACCACCTTACCAAAGTAGACTCTCTTGCCGCAGCGTGGGCACATGTTGGGCTCCCCGGTGAAGGTGGTGACGCTAGAGGCTGGAAGGAGAGAGGGCATGGGCGTGGGAAGCGGGGGGACATCTCAGCCGGGACACACGAGTGCAGAGGACCCCCCGCACACACCCTGCACCCCACACCATCACCAAACGCAGTGGTTCTGGACCGGCTGAATGCCACAGCGGAGGGCCAGGCTGCCCGTCCTGCCCTGCCCTCACCTTTGCTGGGTCCCTTGGGAGGCGCAGCGTTCACCTTCCTCTCCTCCACCTTCACCGGGTGCTCGATGGGTCCCGGAGCGGTCTGACCCTCGATCTGCGGCTTCTCATAGATGTAGGACCCGGCGCCACCAATGTTGACTCCTGCAGTGGGGCAGAGAGAGGCTGTGGTGGCCTGGGAGCACTCGGGATCTCCATCCTTCCCCCAGCCCCTGTCCCACCTCCCCCAGCCCCGCTGAGCCACAGGGCCCCTGCGGACACCGCTGCACCTCGGCCCCGGCTTGCTTTCTCCTGACCCAGGCTTTCTCCAGCCACGTCTGGGATAGGAGAGCGACTCCACCTTCTGTTTGAATGGGAATTTGTTTTTTAAATATGAAAAAAAAAAAAAGCTGTCAGGACGGATCCCTCCCTCCCTCCCTCCCTCCCGCAGCTTTCCTCTCCCTCTGCATAAGGGGTCGGCAGGGCTGGGACTGCAAAGTGCTGGCTTGATGCTCAGCCCACGCTAGCCTGGCTCCTGGGGTGCTCCCCGCCAGCAGGGATGGGGGGCCTGGTCCCTCCTGCAGCCCTGGCCATGGCTGCACAGGCACGGGGGGAGCACGGACGTACCTTTGGGGCCGAACAGCGTGGCGTAGCAGGGCTTGTGGCAGAAGGGCTTCCCATCGTGCTGGGGAGAGAGAGGGGAGTGTTAGGATGCCGAGCGGCCACCATGGTTCCCTCGGGATTGCTTCCATCCCCACTGGTATTCAGAGAGCACCATGGCCATGCCTACACCCCAAAATGCACCCAGGCTGCGGGTCTGCCAGCGACAGCCCAACCCGAACCGAGCACTCAAGGATTTCGCCTGCATCAAACACTCCGGCTGTTCTGCGCGTGCCGTACCGCGGGGCTGGAGCGCCAGCACCCGGCGGCAGTTCAGCTAGAGGCATCTCCAAGCCCCGACCCGGCAGGACCCAGTAAGGCGTCACTTCGCCCGTCAAGCGTCCTGTGCGCAGTCAGGCCGTTGTCAGGCGCACAGAGCGCCGGGGCTTCCTCCGAGCTTCGCCTCCCCCTCGCCTTGGCCTGAGATCAGAGGCCCCGCGCGGGCGCTGGTCCCAGCCCAGCCGCCATCGGCCCCGCTATCGGCTGGGGGCGATTATCGCAGGAAGGCACGAAGCGGGCGATAAGCCCCGGAGCTCCCCACAGCCGTTTCTCAGGGGCCACCGGGAACCGAGTCCAAGAGAAAAGAAAGAGCGTTTGTGGCTGGGGCAGGGGGCCAGCGGGGCCGCCACGCACACCGCCCTGTGTGGAAAACCCACTGGGACCCCGTCCTCAGGCACTAACCCACCCCATCGCCTGCTCGGCTCCATTCAGCATCTCAGCCCTGCTTCGGGCTCCTGCCCTCCATCCCCTCTGCTGCCAGGCAAGGACGCCTTGCCCAAAACGGGCAGGGCGGCAGCTGAGCAGAAGCGACGTCCCTTCCCTCGCCTCCCCGAGCGGTGCCGTGCCGAAGGCGAGGGCTGGGAGCGGGCGGGGGCAAGGCTGGGGGAGCAACCCGGCAGCGGGCTGGCAGCAGGCAGTTGCAAAATAACGCAAGGCATAAATATGAGTGTGCTCGCAGTGTTACCATGCCGGAGGGGAGGGTAAACATTTCGCTGGTCTCCCGGCGACACCTTTCCCACCCGGCCGGACACGCTGGCTTGAAAGGAGGGAGAAAAAGCAGGGAAGGGCCAAATCCAGCTGTTGGCACAGTCGGTGGGGGCTTGGCTGCCATCCCCCATGGGACTAGAATCCGGCCTTATACGGAAAAGCAGCAAATCCCCCAGGCTTAACCCGGCCCAAAGCACAGATCCACCCGCACAACCCCATCCTCCCTGGCAGGACCAGCCCCACTCCCCCCAGGGGCTGGTGGCAACCAGCACGGCTGTCCCTGCCGCCGCCGCCCGCTCCCCAGCTGTGCCGCGTGCTAAAACCGCGCTAAAGAGCTGGTGACGCTCTGGCATGACAGGCACCGCGCAAAACCCAGGGCACGGGGTGTCACACTGGGGCATCGCACAAGAAGAACACAGTTGCTCCCAGGCCCGAGCACCTGCCACCGCTGGCACAGCACCCTCGTGCTCCCAAGCGCTGGGCAGCCGCGGTGGCATCGCACTCCAGCGCAAGCCCCAGGGCACCAAAAGCACCAGTGCTGAGTTAGCATCGCCATGGCAACCCGCATATCCCTGATTTGTGGTGTTTTTAACCACACTCCGGTGCAGGCTCTCAGCACCCGCACGCCTTCGAAGCCAGCGCGATGCCCAAACAAGCCCGCCTGGTGCATGGAGCTGCTTCAAGTGCTTGCTGGGGCATGCTGAGCCCTGCCACAGGCTGCCCGGGAGCCCGCACTGGGGTGGCACAGCTGGGGCACCACACGTGCTACCAGCACCACTCTGTGGCTTGCCCAGGACTGCACGAGAGCTCTGGAGCACCACAGGTCGCAGCAGCAGCAGCAGCATTTGAAGCCACAGTGCACGCTCCTGGGCTTGCGTGCCGCAGCGACAGCCCATCCGCATGGCATCGGGTACCTGCCCCAGCCCGATTCCTGGGATTCCCCATCCCTGGGTCGCTGGAGAGCCCTGGAGAGCCCACCAGGCCACCCCTGCATGGCAGCACAGCTCCCCCACCCCGTCCGCCCAGTGGCTCTTACCTCGGCGTGCCCGCCCGGGGTCAGGGTCTTGTTGCAGCGCTCACACTTCAGGCAGAACTTGTGCCAGTCCTTGCCCAGGGAGGACACCTTCTCGGCTGCAGGGAACACATGAGAGGGGTGAGCGACTGCCCAGCACCTACTAAAGTCCCTGGGGAAGCCAGGCTCCAGGCACCACGGGGGGCTGCGCTCGAGGGGGGCTGCTCATCAGCACGCTGTGGAAATCAGCCACGCTGCAGGGACCACTCTGCTGCAGCCCGCAGGGCCCCTGGGGCCGTTCAAGGCCATGGGCGCAGGCCCCCCCAGCCTCTGACCCCCCCAGCACCGGCTCTGCCATCGCACAGACGCCCTTTCCCACGCACCAGTCCAGCAACGGTAGCGTTTGCCTTCCTACTCCCTGCGTCTATTTTTACCCACCACGTTTCCCGGAATGACTCTGCTCCCATTCAAATATTTGGTGTTACCATGCCCACCCCACGCCACCCGTTTCGTCACGCTTCCCCGCACGCGCCCAGCGTTCCCGGGGAGCCTCAGCTGCGGTTCCAGCCCTCGGCCGGAGCTGCCCCGGTGCTGCTCCCAGGACACCCGCCTGCCAGGAGGACAGGACGGCAGACAGCCTCCACTGTCACCGAGGATGGACGTTTGGCCCTGGAAAACACCCGTCTTTTGGGCATGCGGGTGCTCCCCGCTTGCCCCCAGCCCGGGAGCAGGTGCGACATGCAGACGGGTACGTGGGCATGGTCCCTGCATTGCCCCAGAGTGCCACGAACCTGCGGAGCAACTTGCTGCCGGCACCGAAAACAGTTTCAAAGCATCAGTGGGCAAATTCAGGGAAGGAAAATGCTTGGACACCGGTTACATGAATGCACCCCCTCCGGCTGGCCCCGAGCTGTACGTCTCCAGGAGCACCCCGGGAGGTAGCACGGGCTGCCAGTCCTCGTCCTGCATCCCCGGCCTCGCGCCGTCCCCCCTTCCTCCCTGCCCCGTGCCCCCCGCCAATTCCCGTTCACCCTCCCTCTCCCCTGCACATGTGCGGAGACAGCTGGAAAACAGCGTGATCCAGTTAAAGCCACCGTAAAACTAAATCAGAAAAGGCAAATAAAATATTTAACAAGCAAATAAAAGCGCAACCGGAGCCCGGCCCTGCGCTACAAGACGACCTCCTCTGCGATGGCGGGTTTCCCCCGAGGACCTCAGCAAATGTCACCTGTTAGCATCAGGTCGAGATGGGGGTCAAGAGCTCCCCGAGGGCAGGTCCTGGCTTCCAGGGCCACCCTCCTCCCACGGCAAACAGCTGCGTCCGGGGCACATTGCAGGGCCAAGATAAGCTGAAACAACTGCCATCACCACCCAAAAAATCAGCCCCGGTGCAAAGCGGGGTGGCCGGTGGGAGAGGAGGGCAGCACGAGGGAGCAGAGCCGGAGCCATCACACCGGGGTGCAGGGGAGCCCCGAGAGCATCCCCAAGCAAGCACGTGGAGGACGGGCTTGGGGGGACCACCATCAGCTGGAAGCAGCTCCGAACCAACCTCCCGCTGATGCCACGCACGAGTCCAGGCTGTTGGACCAAACCCCAGGTGGCAGCGGATGGCAGGGTGAAGGGGTGCCCCGCCACAGCCGGGGGGTCTGTGCCTGCCTGCTTAAAGCTGCCAGGGCAAATCCCTGCTGGCCCCCAAGCCCGGGGGCTTGGGAGGGCTCGTGCTTCCCCAGCTGCTCACAGCAGGCAGCACACGAGGAAGGGGCCAGGGCCAGACCCTGCCCTCCCCTTCCTCTGCAGCCCTCGGCCACGCCTGGGGGCACACAGCCCCCCAGCCCTGCAAGTGCTCCCCAGAAGCAAGGGGGACACAGAGGTCCCGGTACCCCGCTGCCTTGGGGCTGTTGCAGGAGCCCTGCATGGCCCCAGCCCTCCCGGCAGGAACGGGTGCCTCCCCGGGGTGACCAGGGAGGGAAATGGAGCGTGATGGGCTGAAAGCCGAGCCGGGGGCTCGGGGCCAAAGAGCCACTCGGCTTTGTCACAGCGGATGCACAGCCGGGTCAGGCTGCGCTTCGGCTGCGTCACCCCCGGCTCCCCCCGCCGCCCCGGCTCAGCGCCGTCGCAGCCCTGCGTACAAAGCAAGGAGGAAACTCCCGGCGGATGTTTTCCGGAGGCCATTGCAATTACAGCCGGCCACAGCCCACGCCAGCTCCTTCCTGCCCCCTCAGATGAGATGCCCCCCCAATGTCCCCCTTCCGTAATATTTCAGTAAATCCCTGCTGCTCCCTGATGAATCCACCCACCAAGGCACTCCTGGGCCACGCAGAGCAAGAGGGACCTCGCTGGCACCCGCAGCCCCTGGCAGGGGACGGGGCAGGAGGGAGGAGGTGGCCCAGTGCACCGTCCTGTTCCCGGGGCACGGGGACAGCCCGGGAACCGCGGGGGCTACCCCTTGCCTGCGGGTGGAAATGCCACGCAGAGGTTGGTCAGGCATCCTCTGGCTGCAAACAAGGGGCTCCCGGGGGTCGGGGCCAGCACAGCCGGGACGGCTTTCCAGGCGGCATTGTTCGCGCTGAGCAGAGGAAGCAGCTTGGAGCCACCCCAGCCCATTTCCAGGGCAGCGGCGTCCCGCCCGCGGCCGCGCTGCCCCGTAAATCACTGCGGAGGGAAAGCACCAGCGCCCAGATTTCCTGTCACCCGGCCACATCTGCTCCACCATCGCATCAGCTCCAGAGGAGAAGTCTCTGGCCACGTCCTCCCGCTGCGGCAGAGACCCCCGGGGAGCTGCTGGGGGGAGCCCTGCTCCGCACCCCCTGACTCCGGGGGGACACCACACCACCGGCACTGCAAGAGCAGCCTGGGGCGAAGCAGTGCCCGGGCTCCGTCCAGCTCTGCACAGGGAGCGCAGGATGGCACAGGGCTCCGGTGCAGGCTTCGCTCGGCCAGACGTCACACTGCACCCGGCCTCCGCCACCGAACGCCATGCCCCGCCATGCCGGGAAGGGACGGGCCAGCACCCGCACCCTCTCAGCGTCACACCGAGCGCACGCACGTCCCGCCCCGCTTGCTGGATCCCGCACCTACGCACTCAGCCCGTGGCAAGATGCTCCCCTCAAGCCCCCCAAATTTAAACCAGCCGTGCAGCACCCCCCGGGAAGGGCAGAGTTAAGGGTACTCGCCTGCAGGAATTTGGCCTCGGGGTTTGCCTGCCCTGGGTTACCCACCTCGCTGTGGGTGGGCACCGGGTGCCCATCGATAATAAACTTCTCCCCTAGGGGAAATGCCCCCGCGGAGGAGAGGTGGAGGCACGGCCGGGGACACGGACAGCTGCAGGACGTAGCCATGGGGTGGATTTGCACCGTGCAGGGGGTGCAGCCCACGCCGACGAGGGACACCACCAGAGCCGGGGAAGATCGGAGGCCAGGAGCAGGAAAGCGCACGAGGGGGCTGCCGAGGCAGCCGCTCCCCACGGCTCTGCGGCAGCCCCACCCCAGAGACAACGCGGCTCATCCCTTCATTACCCGCCTTGCCCGGGCGAGGCAGCTGGTGCGGGCCAGAGGTGGGCACATCTTTTCGGGGTGGGAAGGGAGCATCCATCCTCCCAGCCTCAGTGCCGGGGGCCACGCCAAGCCGGCTCCGGGCCCTCGCACAGGTATTTCCACAGCCTGACGTCAGCGCCGCTTCCAGCCGGAGGCTTATTCAGCAAAAGCAACCGTAGCTGCAGCTGCGTCTCTGCAAAGGGCTGGGCTGTGCCCCATCCACCCCACCGCAGCCCTGGGAGGACGCGGGGAAGGGCTGACAAAGCCCAGTCCAGCGGTAAAGATGCCAAATCCCCACAGGGACCCAGCGACAGGCATCCCTGGAGGAGAGGGAT
Organism: Calonectris borealis; assembly: GCF_964195595.1. Taxonomy (NCBI): domain Eukaryota; kingdom Metazoa; phylum Chordata; class Aves; order Procellariiformes; family Procellariidae; genus Calonectris; species Calonectris borealis. The sequence goes on from NC_134319.1 coordinate 29,200,184, forward strand.
GCTGTCAGACCAACCGCAGATGTGCTTCAAAGCGGTCGCAGGCACAAAGGAATGAATAAGAGAGATGAGCACAGGGAAAGGAGCCTGGTAAATGGCTGGAAACAAAGCCGAGAGCCCAGGCAGCCGGCAGCCTCGTCCCCTCCCCAGCCCCTTGCAGCATGGCCGGGAGATGGAAAAGGCGGAGGGACAGCTTGCGGATTTCCTGCCACGCCGTGCCGGGCCGTGCCGGGCCGTGCCACCAGCCGTGGTTCTCCGCCGGTCCCCTGGGAAGGGTCTGCACGGCTTCCCATGTCCCCCGCCCCATCCCCTCCCGCCCTCCTCAGGCATGGCCAGGCAGCTCCTCTCCCCCGTCACACAGCCGGTGCCGACGGTTACGCCGCACTGTGGTTTTGTGGCCAAGACACAGATATATATTTAGCTCCCCCGCAACAAGGCGAGGCAAGCCCTCCGGCCCCGAGCCGCTCGCTTGCTGGGCTCCCTCCAAGCGCGCAACAAAGCCAGCTCAGTACGGCCTCGCCGGGGAGCGCGGCCGGGCGGGGGAACGAGAAATACCCCAGCCGAGCAGAGAGGCGAAGGCGAGGTCTTCCCCAGGACCCGAGCCCCTGTGTAGCCGAGCCACTCGGGCGCGAGCGAGGGTTGTTTGATCTCCAGCCGCAGCCCTAATGCATGGCATGGCTCCCGTCCACCCCGCCGCTCCCCGCCTCTCTGCCGACAAAACCTCACCTACTGCAGGCACTTTCCTGGCCGTGAGCCTTCAACCTCCCGCTCTGGTTCACGGGGCCAGGGCAGCTTCCAGCAAGTCCCTCTCCATTTTCCACAGGGTTGCTGTACTTCATCAAGCAGCGTTCGTGCGGGATGCATCCATCCCTCTGGCTCTGAGACCCGGCAGCTCGACCGTGGCTGTGCGGGGAGAGGATCAGCAGTCTTTCTTGCCAGGCATTGGGTTCAGCCAGGGCTGAGTCCAAGAAATCAGCTGCTTTCTTGCTGCGGCGCAGACCCACACGCGAGGCGTTGCAGGCAGGACCCCCGGCCAGCGGCAGGAACCCAGGCAGCCTGCAGCCCTCCTCTCGCCCCGCGGCGAGTGGCAGAGCGGCCAGCGGAGAGCTGGGGCACGGGCGGGCATGCGAGCAAAACCCCTCCTGGGGTAATTGCTGGTCCAGAGCATGGTGTTCCTCCTGCGCGCTGAGATACCATCTCTGATGGGCAGCGCCGGGAGGATGAGACAGTTTCCTGGCCCGTGTCAGCGAGAGCAGGACTCAGAGACATGCTGGAGCAGCCAAGCCTGCCTAAGTGCCCCTCCAGCCCCACGGCTCCTCACCTCCCTGCCCTGCTGGCTCCCTGCACAGCCAGCTCCAGGCAGGGTTTGGCCCAGGGCTGTGGGCAACACACTGTGAACAGAGACGGCAGCGGGAGAGGATGCTTGGGACCTCCCTGGGGGCCGCAGCACCGGCGCTCCACCGGCAAGCACACGGCAGGCTGGTGGGAGAGCTCTCCCCACCCGCGCGCCAGGACCTGCCCCACCATCACCTCCCCAGCTGCTTCGGGGCCTCCCACCCCACTGCCAGGAGCAATGGGCACCACCACCCCACCGCAGCCCAAAGTGGCACCACGGCACACGCTCCAGGCTCCGTATTTGATTGCAACATTGCAGCGACAGATTTTCCATTACCTCTCCCTTGGGCGTTCCTGCTCCACCTTCCCTTGCCTTTCTTTTCCAGTCCCATCACCTCACCTCTCCCCATCCCTGTGCTCCTGCCAGGGGCAGGGAGGGAGGACGGGAACACAAGGAGCTCTGCCCGAGACCTGCCTGGGACCTGAGACGTGGGTGTAGAGCTCCACAAACCAGACACCAAACGGAGTCACTCAGGACCAGTCAGGCTTGCAGAGAGCTGCCTGCCAGCCCCAAGCCTCCAGCACCCACGGCCCCCGCAGGCTGGCGGCACAGGGAGAGCAGGGCCCCCGGCACCAACCCCTGCAGGCACATCCACGCGGATCCCTGTGTCCCACAGCAGCTGAGCCCCAGCTCCCTGCAAGGCAGGCACCTGCCTGCGAACACGCATACGAGATGCCGGCACCGCACCGTGCAGGAGCCCCGGCAGCTCCAGCAAAGCGAGCACTTCACAGCGCGCGAGAGCAAGGGGGCCGAGACCTCACACCGTCCCGTCCCGCCCTCCCACAGATAATTTTCTATAGCTCGCGCTGTTTTCCTGAGGGAAAAGCTAATGCTAATCAGCCCATCCTTCAGCTTCCCACAGAGGCATCCCCCCCCAGCAGGGCCCTGCGTGGGGAGCAGGGAACTGGTGCATCCTTAGTTACCATTCCGCAAGGTCCACGTTCCGAGAGCAGCCGCCCCGAGACATCGGAGCAGGCAGTTACCCAAGGAGCCCAGCCAGCCTTCGGGCTGGCAAGCCAGGGGCCGTGCCGACGCTGACGTGCCGACTGCTACGCCGGCTGCGCTTGAAGAGCCGCTTCCTTTGTTAGGGACGGCTGCAATCGAAATAAAGCCCTCCTGCCTCTCCTGCCCGGCTGCTGGCAGGCCACCGTCTCCCTACAGCCAGTGCCCGGAGCCAAGGACAGCGGTTACTCATTAATTGCAAAGCGGCTTCTGCAGCTTGAATTTCTGCAGGGCTGACCTGCCGGCGCGGTGCTTTGCAGGGAGAGCACCCCACACCTCACTGCACCCCGTCTCTTGCCGCACCCCTCTCCTCCAGCACAGTCGGGACGTCAGCGTGACAGCGGGGTCAGGCATCTGCCCCTCCGAGCATGCCAGGCTTGGACCCTCCTTGCTTCCCAGCTGGATGTGTCCATGTCCTTAGTCCCCCTCTGGCACCCCATGGGCAAACCGTCCCCAGAGAGCAGCGTTGCTGCTCCGGCTGCAGACACAGCCGGGACAAGCCAGGGGATACTGGGTGACTCCCACGTGCTTTTAGGATGCTCCTTCCCAAACAAACAGCGCGGCAGCCTCCTGCCGGCCCTCAAACACCCCAACATGTGCAGAGAGCTCCCCAAAAGCCGCCCACCAGCAGACCTTGCTGCACGTGTCCTTGCCGCATCCCTGGGGCTTTCGCCTGCCTCGCGCTTGAGATGGGAAAACAGGAAACCCCCCGCTGCCGCGATCCCCCGCAGTTCCCTGGGAAGAGAGGACGGGAGGCGGAAAGGCTTGGCCAGGGCTCCCGGCGACCCTGCAAAACTCATTTAAGGCTAGCGATGCAAAAGGGAGCTGGGGAAATGTGCGGCTGTTTGGCTTCAGGCGACTCTGGTCCCTCCGGCGCTTCCTGGAGAAGAGACAACCCAACCCCAACCCCAACCCCAACCCGCCGCCACCTGCCAGCGCGGGATGGGAACCGGCCCCGGCAGCCGCCGGCAGCGCTGCTCCGCCGGTTAAACATTCACCTCATCCCTCCAACCTCCCCAAAGCGGGAAAGTTAGCCCCAGCCGCTCCTGGAAACAATGTCACAGACCTCAGCCTGCTTTAAAAAAAAAAAAAAAATAGAAAAAAAGCCAGAAAACTATTTTTATATTTCCCTGTGCTTTTTAAAGGAAAAAAGCTCATTCTGTAGCTCAGGAAACGCCCACATCCTCCTGACTGTGCAGGGAGGAGCCCGCTGGATTTTTCCAGGGAGCATGAAGCAACAGGCAGGCTGGAAATGAGTTTTCCATCGGTACCCACGACTGCTGGCGTTGGTCAGCCGCTCGGGCACTGCACAGGGCCGGGAACGGGACGTGGTGGCATTTTTCACACATGACCCACGGCTGCAATCCCAGGCATTCGAGAAGTTATAGTTGCCAGCGTTCATTCAGCACAGGCGAGGAGCGCTCCCGAACAAGCGGGGCTTTATGAATCACCTCCCCGTTAAGCTTCGGGCCAGCCGAGGAATTCACAAGCGTTACCAAACCCCAGGCGCAGCGTTCCCATCGCCTTCCCACCGAGCCACGCGGTCCATCGGGAGGAAACCCCAGGAGCCGCGTCCCAGGAAGACGGCTCAGAGGTTGCATCCAGTTTCTATGCATTAAATAAACGGACCCGGGTTTATTCTGCCAGAGCCTGGGCGGTTCCTCAAGGAAAAGCTCAAGGCGCCAGCAAGGACGTGCTCCAGCCTATCTCAGCACCAAGCACAGAGAAGTTTTTGGCTCGCTCCCATCTCAACTCACCCCCCGGTCTCTCTTAGGGGCAGCGGGGGCCGCGCGGTCCCTGCGGGGAGGTGTGTGATGGGGGTTGCCGCTCCCCCGCTGCCGGGCACCTGCCTCCTCCCTGCCTGCAGGGCAAGGCGTCCCCCCGGGGGGCAGGAACGGGGAAGCCAAGGAGCAGCAGAGACCTGGACAGGGACACTACACCTACAGAAACCCAGCCGGGAGGGAGAGCCGGCATGCAGCTGGGGGCATGGGCTACAGCACTGCTCCCCCCCAGATCACGTCCCCAAGAGACCCACAAGTCTCCCAGAACATGGGGAGAGAGAAAGAGCGCGGGCACTGCTGGGGGCTGGCGCTTCACCTCCTGGCACAGCTTGGCCTCCTCCGGCAGTGAGGCGGGGGTCCCCGAGCCTGGCCCCAGCCCCCCCCACACAGGGCAGGCTCGTCCCTGGAGCGAGAGGAGTGACTCTGACCCCGGGCCAATGCCCAGCTGGCTGGACGGACACGCTATTTTCTGCTTAAAAAGGAAAAGATTCACACAAGGAAAGACATCCAAGGGGCCAAGCCCTTCCCACCCCCACACAAATAGGTTTATTTAAAGGAGGAAGACAGCAAATTCCTATTTCTCTGTGTTTACTTGGAGATGGCTGGAAAGGAATGAAAGCACCAATGCCTCAAACGCCCAGGCACCATCAGCACCCTTTGGTATTTCTCTACCAAACAAACGTGCTAAGGCAGCAGGGGCTGGACGCTGGAGCACCGGAGGGAGACGGACAGGAAGGGGTGCAGGCAGGCAGCGCCAGGCCAGGCCAGCTGGACCCCGTGGCCAGCAGGTTCCAGGAGGCAGCCTGGATTGGAGTGCTGGATCCGTCCCCAAAGCCACCCTGAGCCTGCAGTGCAGCCCCAAGGATGCCCACCCCGAGGATGCCCACCCCGAGGCCAGGGGGGTCAGGTCGCTCCCCGGGAGGCTCCCGGCCGGGGACAGCCGCGCAGGGGGGAAGCGGGCTGGGGCAGGCTCCTCGGGGAGCGGCAGTGAGGCACCAAGGCAGGGGATCAGCCCTCGCTCCCACCTCTGCCCCCGGCGTTTTCTGCAACCTGGGCGGCGGCACTCACCCCGGGATGCCCAACGGGAGACACCCCAGCCCTGGTTCCCAGAGATCCTGACCAGCCATAACCCCAAACAGGGCTCTCGGAGACCTGCAGGGACTTGCTGCTGCCCAAACCCAGCCCGGGCATGCCGAGATGGACCTCTAAGCCCAGATGCTGCCTTTGAAAAAGTCCCGTAGAAACCCCAAACCATTCATTAGCTCCCCAGCCCGCAGAGGGCTGGGTGAGAGGCGAGATGGGGAGGGGTGAACGGCACACCTGGAGTAAGGTTTGCAGGGAAGAGGAACAAATTGGCTGGGAGAAGGTTTTGTTTGCACCTGCCACTGCCTGCTCTTCTGCACCAAGAGACCCCTCCCGCTCATGGGAGCCCCCTGCCCGGCACCCTGTCCATGCTGGATGGGCTGGGTTCCCCTACGACCCAAGCCAGCGGGTACACGGGGACATGAGCCCCACCCCAGCACCAAAACAGGCTGCGGGCACACACCTCAATCAGGGCTCCTCATCCCCTGCTTCACCTCCCTTCACCCCAGGGAGCAGGGGAGGGTGCCCGGGACCCTCCCGCCACCCATACCCCCCGTGTCCCCCGCCCCAGGGCCAGCCAGCAGCATCCCCCAGCACAGCCCGGGGGGCTGGAGGGGGGCAGAGCAGGGGGGCCGCGGCCGCTGCGATGGGGGCCCCGGGGGAGAAGCAGCCTCTACCAGGCAGGTCACGGGGTGCTGGGGGGCCGCGGCCGAGCGGGGATCCGGGGATGCGCCAGGCCTGGGGACGGGGGACCCGGGGATGCGCCGGGCTTGGGGACGGGGGACCCGGGGAAACACCCCGGCACCGGGAAGGAGAAGAGGACCCGGGGATGCACCGGGGCTCGCGGAAGGGGGAGGCAGGGATGAGCGCCGGACCGGGGACAGAGCGGGGGTCCCGGGGATGCGCCCCGGCGCGGGGAGGGGGATGCGGGGCCGGGCCCCGGGGATGCGCTCACCGAAGTACACGGTCTTGTCGCACTTGGGGCACTTGGATGCCATGGCGGGAGAGCGGAGCCGAGCCGAGCCGTGCCGCGCTGTGCCGAGCCGAGCCGTGCGCCCCGCTCCGCCCGGCCCCCGCCCACTGGCCCCGCCGCCGCCCGGGGGGGGCCGGGGCGGGGCTGCCCGCGGAGCGTCTGCCCGGCTCGGCACGGCCCGGCACGGCTCGGCACGGCGCGGTCCCGGGCGCGGCAGGTGTACGGTCCTCAGCCCTGTTCCCCACCTCCGAAAGCCCAAAGGATGCAAGTGCTCACCATTCGCCTTTCCCGGGAAAAAAATTAAGAACGTTGCAATTAAGCAACGTGACTTGTGGGTTTTGACCAGCCCTGTGCCCGGTCCCCTCCGGCGCACGCCCGAGCGGTGCCACCTTGCCTGTCCCTGCGTGAGTCCTGCATCCCTGCGGGCTGGCACGGACCCACGGGACCAGCAGGTCCCATTGCCGCGTCCCCCAGCCCCGGAGCCTGTGCGAGAAATGGAGCAAGCACAGGAGCCCTCTTGCCCCCTCTTTTAGGGACAGCTAAGGGACACTTAGTCCCCTCTTTTAGGGACAGGGGAGCACCTGGGGGGTGCTTTCAAACTCTCGGTGCACACACGCAGCCCTGCACAGTTAGGCTGGAAGAGGTGGACTGTGTGGCTGCAGAGGGGTGTCCAGCCATTGCTGTGGTCCTTCGGGGTGGCAGACTGGTGTCTGAAGAAGCCCAGCTCCAAATACAGTGGTCGAGAGACCACCGGCTGCATCCTGACAGCAACCACCCTCAGAAACCCTGGCCCCGGAGCCCCCCGGAGCGCTCACAGCCACGGCTGTGCAGGAGCAGGTTTGGTGGGACGGTGCCCAGGTGGGGCGGAGGGCACAGGGGCTGTGGCGCATGCAGAGGGGGTGGGCAGCAGCCCCCCGCTCCGGGGAGCGCCGTGCCTGTGCTGGGTATTCTTAGACACATTTTTTCCAGATGGGGTAACCGAGAAACCCAGATTAAGTAGCCAGGACAACAGGCCTGATACGGGAGACCTTGGCGGGGGGACGAGGGCGAGAGGCCCCGGGGGAGCGGAGATAGCAGTGACGGCAGGCCGACGAGGGGAAAGAGGAAGGCAGGTCTCCTGGTGGCCTTGATAGCACGGCATGGCACGTATGGCACGGCACAGCATGGCATCACAGGGCAGCACTGCCCATCACAGGCATGCCGTGGCCCCAGGGCATGAGTTGAGGGCGCTGGTCCTGGGGCCAGCCACAGCAGAGGGGCTGAAGCATCTCCCACCCCATCTGCAGGGTGAGCAGACGCGCTTGCTGCCCCGGCACCCTCGGCCCTTCCCCGCCATAACCCTGCTTCTGGCAGCGCAGGCTGCCTTGCCACAGCGCCCAGCAGCCCCCTGGTTCCTGGCGCCATTTTGCTCTGTTGCCATGGAAACGCCATGTCAAAAATCCCTCCGGCTGCCGCTGCTGCAAAGGGATGCTCAGGGAGCCATGAAGCAATGCCGAGGCGGGAGTGCCGGCTTTGCCCCCTCTAAAACGTGCCCCATGGTGGGGTGCAGACCCCCTGCACCAGGGGAAGCCCCTCTGTGCCCAGATGGCCGGATCCTGCACCACAGCGCTGCTGCAGGCAGCGGGTGCACAGGAGGGGGGTATCCAGGGGAGGCAAGTGGGGCGGCAGGGTCCTTGGCTGGGGCGCTCTGGGGGGCTGCACCCCTGCACCGCCACCCCGCAGGCCCGGGCCGGGTGTTGGTAAACAGGAAATCTGCTGCTCCCAAAAGCAAAGCCGTTGCATTATTCATCAGCCGGCAGCCTGGCTCTCCTCCGCCGCCATTGTCATCTAATTCCTCCTTTCTCTGCCGGCAGCTGGTGCGGCTGCCAAGCGCCCGCCCGGCCCCAGGCGCAGAGACAGCCCTGGGAAGGGAACCCAGGGCTCCAGGGGGTGACGGGGTGACGAGTGTGCGGGGCCGGGCACGATGGGGATGCTTGGCAGGGGGTTTCTCCATCGGCCGCGAACCCCTCCGGGTCGGAAGGACCCAGGCGTCCCTGTCACTCCGCGCCCAGCTGCTGTCACAACAATGTGGGGCTTTGTGGCCCGCGGGGTCCCCGCGCAGGGGCAGGTGGCGGTGGTGCCCCCGGGACGCCCTGGCCCCGCGCGGCCCCAGGGAGGGGTGGCTGAGCCCTGCGTGCCCCAGGATGGAGCTGGCGCGCCCAGGCCCCGTCCGGCAGCCGCTCCCGGCGCCGGGATCTGTGGAGCTGGGGATTTGTGGAGCTATTGATTTCTGGGAGGCCAGCTGCCGCTGCCGGCTCAGCCCCACGGGCACTCGAGTGGGTCCTTCTGCAGCACCCGGTGTGTCTGCTGCCCTAAAGCACCCCATGGCAGCAGGCAGGGGCCAGCACGGCACCAGCAGCATCGTCCCCGCGCCCGCAGTGGCTCCTCTCCCACACTGCGAGGGACATCCCAGAAAGGGTCTGCTGTCTAAATCCTCCAGATCTGCAGGAAACCTCAGCTGGTGTCCTAGCCCTGGGGGCTGGGGAGGCAGGAGGAGGAGGAGGAGGAGGAGGGAGGCTGCACCCACCTGACAGCATGTGTGGGGCAGCTACAGGTGAAACCCAGGGCTCGGCCGCGCTGCAGAACCAGCACCCAGCCAGGCTCTCACCCACCAAGGGCTTTTCCCACATAGAGGCTGGGGGCAATTAAGACAAATCACCTGAAGGTGTGAATCCCCGCCTGCAAATGCGCTAAATCCCAAGAGGATATGCTCGTTCAGGAGCAAAGTGGCTTTAGCTGGTCGTGTCTTAATCTGCCTTGGCTGAGGCTTGGCACACTCCCACACCAAGGGCAGGGCTGTCCCGGGGCCATGGGGACAGCGGAACGGGTGACTTGAGTGGCAATGGCTGAGCAAGCAGGGATGGCACAGCTTCCCTGGGGCCAGCATGCCCGGTGCCAGGCATGGGAGCGCACCCGTGGGACAGCCTGCTGCCGGTGGGGACGCTGGATGCATGTGGTGGCACAGTGGCACAGAGGGGACATCCCTGACCCTGCTGTGCTGCGTCCCCAGGCAGTTGCATTAATGCCCAGGCTGGGGACACATCTGCCATCACACCAAGGCCAGGAGGAGCAGGCGGGGGACCGGCCTGGGTGCTGTCACCTTGGTGTCACCTTCGGCAAATGATACATTTTACATCAGAAATTTGGGGGCCCGAGGGCTGACCAGGGTTTCCCTCGCAGCGGGCGCCAAAGCTGCTTTTTCAGCCGCCAGAGGAGGTTTCCAGGGGGGGCGATGCACCCCGCAACAACCAACACCGAGGGGTGTCCCCGCCAAGGGGACCGTCCCCCCCAGCCCTCGCCCCCACGGTGGCAGGTGACCCATTTTCCTCCGATGGCGCCCGGCCCCGTGCAGCCTCGGGGTTTCCTGAGCCGCTGCGGCCAGCTGGCTCCCCCGGCCCAGCACATGTGGCATCGCGGGGCACTGGTGTTTGATCTTTGCTGGTCTGGCCCTGCCCATAATTACCCACTTAGGGGCCGGGGGGGCTTTCGTCCATGGTGCGCCTGGCAGCCCAGCACCCCCCTCCCTGATAAATTGGGGACTATGAGGTCAGGGCTTTTTAACTCACCCCCTTCCCGCAGGGAATGCTGCACGGAGCGGAGCAGGAACCACATCCCTCCAGCATCCCCCTTCCCAGGTGGGACCGAGCCCAAAGCAAGCCCCAATCCTAAAGCTGGTGCCAGCACCAAGGGGGGGCTGCGAGACGGGGGGATGTTTTGCTGACCGTGCTGGGCCAGCCCCGGCTGTGAAGCTGGGATCGCCTCCACCGGGAGCCTTCAAAAGGCACGGGACTCCATCCTAGGGCAGGTCAACTGGAGAGCTTTCAGGGAGATTAAGGAAAAGTAAGGAATAAATAAGGAGTAACTCCCCGCAGGCTGCCTCTCCTTTGGCTCACCTCTCCCCCTCCCCGTGCTGACTCCCCTCGGCTCTTTCTTCTTCCTTCAGATGCAAATACCACAAAAAACTCATGCACCGAGACAGAGCCTCTTGTACGGGGAGCCGGGGCTGGAAAGCCTTCCTCTGCTCGCCTCTGCTTGTGTGCCTCACATTTTCTGGCACCTGGGATCAGTTGGATTTGTTACAGGGCAAGAAGAGACTGGGCGGAAAATATCCAATAAAAAAAGGTTAAGGAAAAAAACCCCTTGCTGGCTGGGTTCGCCCAGAGGACAGTCGTCCGTGCGCAGCACGCAGACCCTCAGCTGGTGCATCGTGGGCACCCACGAGCCCGGCCCCCTCCATCCCCCGTGTCAGGGTCCCCCCCAGGGTGACACGCTGGGTCTTCCTGTCACCCCTAAAGCTCCCACGTCCCAGAGGCAGCCTGTGGCCAGGTGCTCACGGTGACAAATGGCAGAGCAGCCAGCTGCTGCTGCAGGCTGTGGCGAGCGATGGCCAGTGACCGCCGGCTGCGGCCGCTCTGCCTGCGTTTTGCCTCAGTCCTCACTGTTCGGCAGAAGCTTCATGGCAAAACTGGTCGGGCTCCCATCCGTGGCCTGGGAGCGGTTCCCAGGGGGTGCTCAGGGATACGACAGAGGAGCCTTTCATAAAATGAGGCAAAACATTTATTTTTTTGTTTTATTTTTTCTGCACAGCCCTCCTGGATGTGCAGCACCTGCCAGCCCGGGTCTGGCCACCTCTCCTCCCTGCAGCCGCCCGAGGTTGGGCTGCGCAGGAGGGCGAGCAGGGCAGCACCCTGCCTGCAGCGGGGGAAACCTGCTCCCCAAAACAAGGAGCCCCGGGCTGGCTGGGACGAGGAGGCAGCCGCACACAGGGGGGACACATCCTACACATGCCAGGCACCCAACCTCGCTGCCGAAGGGTGGCAGGGATAAGTACAGGGCTCGGAAAGGGGAGCTTAGGAAGGGGCTTAGGAAGGATTAGCAAGAGATGGGAAGATGGAGGATCGGAGCAAGAGCGTGCCGAGGGGCTGGCAGGAGCTGGGTCTCATCAGGCAGCACATGCCACCGGGGCTCGGCACGTCACCGCCTGGCCCCGGCGCCCGCTATCTGGAGCTCTGACTATCCACTTGTCGCTTCTCTCCTTTAAAAGGCATCCGAGCCCCCGCCGTTATCGAGCAGGGCAGATAGCACTGTCACGCCTGCGATAAACAGGTTTACGGACATCCCACTTGTCCTTGCAAGCAGGAATGGACATCGTCATTGTCCCTGTGTCCCCTTCCCAAGGGGCTGTAGCTGCCAGCCCGCCCAGGGCCAGTGAGCATCCCAGCAGGCTGCACGCGGGCACCGAGGATGCAGATACTTGGTGTGGAGCACGTGAACCTCCATCAAGCAGGCGCGACACCTCCGCGAGGCGGGACGCAGTGCTCTAACCAAAAAAAGGCAGCAAACCAGCCGGAGAGACGCGAGACGGCTCTCAAACCCCCGGTGGAGCCGGGTGCCATGGGGGGGGCCGCCAGCCAGCCCTGGCTGCAGCGGGGAGGCCGTGCGGAGGGCGGCTGGCACCGGTGGCTCTCCCCTGGCTTTTCCGGGGGAAGGAAAGGGTGTCCCGGGGGAACAGGCTGTGCTCAGAGCCGGGCTTCAGTGGCAAAGTTCAGCTCCTGGCACCGCGGGGCAGTTTGTCATTAAGCTCTCCCCGTCCCGTGGCCCCTCCCGCACACCCGTGGCCAGAGGCCGGGCCAGCCGCAGTGCAACGCGGTGTTGGGGGCCAGCGTGGCAGCAGGACAAGTGTGCGCAGCGGCTGCCCAGTTTTCATCGTCTGTGCCCCACGTGCACACCACCTCCAGGACACAGCACTTGGTGAGCTCCCGGGGCAGGGACAGGGCTCAGGACCCACGTAACCCACTGCCACGCAGGCACTGCGATGTCCCCACGTTCCCCTACAGCACCATCATCTCCTTCAACAGCACGAGGGGGAAGATCCAGCCGTTAAGATGCATTTGCCCCCAGTCCCCATTAGACATTACGAGCATCTTCCCAGGATGCAGGGAAACAAGCGTGCAAACACACCCAGCCCAGCTCTACGTCCGCAGGCTCCCCTCTCCTGGGTCCTGCATGGGGGCAGCCAAGACGCAGGCAGCGGGGAACAAACCCACTCCTGCTGGAACCACTCAGATGGAAAATCTCCAAACAACCTGGCTGAAACCCTCCGGCCAGGACCTGTAGATCTGTTCGCTGTGACGGTGCCAGCATCCCGCAGAGCGCTGCATCCAGGAGAGTCCCCTTGCAGGCGGGAGAGGAGGAAGCTGTCTGCAGAAAGATGCTGAATTTATGTTACTGACGCTCGCTCAGGAATGCGCTGAATGAACTCGCAAAGCTCAGGGCAGGAATCAAGTGTGCTTCAGCCCTGACCTTGCCTGACTTTCCTCCAGGCTGCAGAGGAAATGGGGACAAGCCCCCGGCCCCACAGCCCATCTGAATTTACCGTGTGCCTCTTCTCGCAACGGCTTCCCTCTCCCGAGAGCCTGCACGGATGAAACGTCATCATCAGAGGCAGAGTCTTTCCCCAGGTTGCAAGGGGAAAACCCTTCTGTTCAGCCCCCAGGAAGGAAGGGGAGGGCAGCAGGGACACGGGGACACGCCAGCCTCCTCCCTCAGGGAGGGCAGTAAAGACCACACATGCTCAAGACATGTTCGTATCCTGAAGATGGGGATCACAGCAGATCCCATCACTGTTGGCTCTTGTAGGCTCTCCTAGAAAAGTATTGACTAAAAAGCACATTTACAGGAAAAAAAAAAACAACCAACCAGACGCTCGCCAGCTAGAGAGGACTGTCATGCCAGGGCTTGCCCTTCTGCAGTGATCCCTTTCTCCTTCTAACACTGTTGCCAATGTTTATTTTAAGTTAAAGGTGTCTTTAAGCCTCTTGATGGATCAAGAAAAACAGAAGAGATGCAGGGTCCCGTTTCTATAAGTGTATCAAAACCTTTCCTCCTCCTCCCAGCCAAAATCTGCTGGAAGATTTTATTCTTGGTCCTCCCAGAAATCCCCCAGGCTCGCACAGCTCCCATGCCACTACTCTGCACGCCAGCACAGCAGTGCCCCTGCCATCGTTTGAGCAGGTTCCCTGCCCCCTCCTCCTCCACGGCCCTACCTCCTGCCTCGGCGGTGGAAAGCAGCTCCACCGTGATGCAAACTGACCATCCGAAAGAGAGTCACAGGTTTCCCAAGGTCTGGCTTGTGTAACTATCGCACCGAGAGCCAGAGCCCGCAGCAGAGCTGGCACGGGCTCCGAATTTCCATTTCAAAGGAAATTTCAGCATGTATTTTGCTTTACAACTCTCCAGTAGTGTCCCGGTTACAGCCCACCTCCCACAGCAGGAATGCCAGGTTCGGAATTGTTAGTTTTGGTCATGCTTTGCTTTTTTTCACACTATTTCAACAGTGCTGTTACAGACAGCACGCTGCCTTCATGTTACAGCATCAAAAGCAGAGATCACAAGGAGCTGCTACTGACAAGATGGTAAAATGCAAAATGCAAAGTAAAAAGCCCCAAAATTCCAAAGTTAACAAAAAAAAAAAATCTGTAACAAAAACATTTTGTCATAAAGTATTGTAGGAATGTTTGGATTTGTGTTTTGTTTTTAAAAGACTTTCCTGACCAGCTCCCTGCTACTTTTAAGCCTGTAAAATCGTAAGCATCATAGCGAGTCTGGAGGCCAGCATGCTCCATCCACGCGAGCATGGAGCACAGCCTTCTCCACGGGATCAGAGCTGAGCCTGTGACATGTCTGCTCCCACGCCTGCAAGGCAGAAGAGCAAGCGAAGGATGGGGACGCCAGGGACACACGGCTAAGGGAAAATATCCAAATGCATGTGGCAAAACTTACTACGGACTAGAGACATGCGTGGTAGAAATGACCTGCTCCGGGCAGGCAAGCACTTCCAAACGCCAGGCTCCGCACCGTGGAGCTAACGCGCCCGAACGCCAGCCCCGCGTCTCTCACTGCGACTCACATCAGAATTTGTCCCCTACAATCTCAAGGGCTCTTTAGGAGGTGGAAGTAGGGGTTGCAGAGGACAATGAAAATTAGAACCTCTTTTTTTACAAGGCTCTGCAGCAGGAGGGGGAATAAACAAAGGCAATCCCTGCAGCAACAGCGCATCAGCACGTGAATGTGAATACAGTTTTCAGCAGAAGGAAGAGAGGTTGGTGTAGGAGAGGGTTAGTGACAGCAGCCAGCTTAAGAGAGTGACAGCTCAGGCTTAGAGAGGTGAGTGGTGGGACCTACCATTCACCCTGCGCTTCCTGAGAGCCAGTATTTTCCTTTGGTTGCTAAAGGTATCTTCCAAACCCCCCTTCCCAAGCTGGTACAAACATAAGCCAGTGAAACACAAGGGAGTGAAGTCTGCTACCGCACACCGAAAAACGGCATCCATATTAAAGGACACGCAAGGGATCCCTCAAAGTCAGGGCAGCACGGGACATTCTCTCTTCTTGCCTGGATTCGTTCCCAGAGCAATCTCTGGAGCTGCTCCAAGAAAGCTTTTAAGCTGCTGGAAACTGCAGGGCTGGCACCCCCAAGTGGTTACTCCGAGCTCTTCGGGCAGCCTCAACAGCTTCCCTCAAGTCCCGTCAATAGTTCATCCACCAAAGCGCACCGTCCCCAGCACGCAGGGATTTCAGAGTTCCCGCAACACCGTGCCAGAGTACGGCCCTCTGCCACAGCTGAGGCAGCGGCTCCGAATCCCTCTGCACAGGGGCTGAAGCCAATTCGGACACAGATTTTTCAAAGTGATCTCTTCAGATTTCGTTTTGCAACAGGAAGGAATCCCTGTGAGACCTTTCCCTCACAGAGAAAAATCAAGTGTTCCAAAACCTTTCTGCAGTCGGCAATATTTCTTATGTACATAGGGATAATCCTACAGATTGATGGAGGCAAAGTAAAACTGCCGATGGTCTTTGGTGCAGTCCTGCACTGTTGCACGCAGCCTGGAGGCTTTCTATCTAGTAAGCTTGGTGCCCTTCATCCGTAGCATATCCTTCGGGAACGGCTGTGCCCTCCTGCTTTTAAGTTATGGCTAGGAAAACGTGACCACCAGTATACAATAAACTTACAACATCTGCCAAGTTGCACAGCTACTCACAGTCACAGAGTAAATCTTACCACTGCCAAGCAGCAAATGAAACCAAACGTTGAGCCCGCTTTGCTTATCCCAGTAAGGAGCAAACGTAGAATGAAATAGTACTTAAATGTCAGCGGGTTGGGTTGCTGACCCCCGGGGATTTCACTCTGCCACATGCCAGAGTCACGCCACGGATCAGCAAGACGCATGAGCCACCACGGACAAAAGGCTCATTCAGAGCTCCAGCGTTGCATCTGCTGCTGCGTTTAAAAGGAGGAGGGAGGGAGTCACAGCCTGAAGTGTTAGAAATATTTAAACTGCATATGAGGGGAATCAAACTATGAATGACTCTTGCCCTGTCCAACGTAACGGCACTGGCAGCGCAGGGACGCGCTCAGTTATGCAAACACTCGAGAGCAGAACACAGCTCCGGGATGTGAAGGAAGGAGCGCAGAGGCGTGCGTGCCAGCCAGACGGCACCCTGAGCAAGGGTCTTGGCAGCTATTCCAGAAGAGACAAAAAGCAGATGTTTCACAAAAGCTCACTTTCCAGGTTTATTAAGTAAAGTTAACTGAATTGTTTTCATTTTGTGGGGATTCCTTTCCGTCTAACCCGGTGGGTTAGCAGAGTTGCACAGAATCACGGTTGGACTGTGATAACCCAAATACAACTTTGGCTCATCTCACCGCTGACACATATGGAATGACTTGGGGGTTATTACATGCTGTGTCTGCTTGAGGCAGGTACATGTACAGATCAGCACAAGTTGCAAATGATAGTTTACATCCTTTCAAAACAGAGCAGGGCATTCAGCAAATGCACTGCAATGAGAAGACATATGAAAAAGAAATTATACAGACTTGCAAATACATAAGAAGTTCAAGAGATGCAAGAAACCTCAAACACAAGAAATGTCAAGGGGGGAAAAAAACACTTAATTTCAGACACAATGTGTTCAAATAAAACCCAGCTGTAATTTAAATTCCCTTCAAAATGGGAAACATACAGTAACGCAATTAAAGAGAAACCAGGTCTTGTCCTGGGAAAGATGTGTCCAAAAACACTGATGCACAAACAGGTTCAGAGTTCTAAGCAAAATGTCCCTGGGCATTGGTGTACTTGACTCTTGGAGCCAGAGCAAAGCAATTCATTACACTTGCTGGACTGCTGGGCCTACTGCTGGGTCTTGGTGGTATAACAGCAGGTAGGGTTCCAGATGTCAGAGAAAGGCAGCACGCAAACTGCTGGTTACTGGGAGAAATGCCACAGGCCAGATCTCCCAGGGATTGACTATAGAGTAAGGACACCTAATTCTGGTAGCCTGGCCTCCACTGCACACAACGTTAGTGTAATGTTCTGCAAGGTTCTTCAGTTCTTAGCTCACTCCTTTCTCAGCCTGAGTTGTTTCTGTCTTGTGCATGAGCACAACTGGCTGTGCAAAATGATCCAAAAAACATAAGGGACAGGACCAAAGAAAACTGGCTGAACCTGGGGCTGGCTTTCAGCTCCTATTTCCAAATATCAGTTAAAGGTTGGAAATTTATCTACAAAAGAAATAATATAAATGAAATAAAAAATGGCACCGTCCACAAAATTAAAAAAAAAAAAAAAAGAAAGAAAAATCTTACAACACAGCCTCGTAAAAACGGCTTTGCAACGAGAGCTCAGTCACAAAATGAAGGGTTCTAGCTCTTCGTACATTGGAAGAGGAAACAAAGCTAAAAAGTACTAGTCCACATTCTCTTAATAAGTTAAACTTACTTTCCCTCCCCCTGTCTACAAAAGGGGTAGAAGCAAAGGGGAAAAGAGGCTACCAAAAATTAAAAAAAAAAAAAAAAAAAAAAAAAAGGAAAAAAAAAAGAAAGGAGAGAAGGAGAGAGCGCGCGCGAGAGAGAGAGCAGTCTGTGGTCAGAGGCTCAGAGCAGGGCTGAGTTCCTTTTAAGGGTTTAAAAGATGCAAAACAGTTCCTCAGAAGTTCCCTCTCTTCAACAGTTAGTTCAATGCTGTAGCCATAGAAACTCAAGTATATATTGGAGGAGAGATTCTTTCAGGCAGATCCACCGTCATCCGGAGAGCTGCTCAGCGTGTGTTAATCCTCAATGATTATGGGTTCGTCATTCATGGGCTGGCGTAGCTGCACTGCCTGGATGGGCCGGAGGATAATAGGCTTGTAAGGGCGTCTGGCGGCTCGCTTGGCTTCGGAGGAGGAAAGCAGCTTGCGGATTTTCCTGCAGACAGTAAGGAAGAAAGGAACCGATTACAGAGACCGGACACTAAGGCACTAAAGGTTTCTCAATTTCTCCAAGTGAAACCAGGCCTGCACACGTAGACGCTGCTCACTAACGGAATGGGCTGACACTATTTATTTCAGCAATGTCTTCCCCGGGGAACTTTTAAAAGTTCCCCACCAATATAAAAAAAAACCACCAATGAAGAGGAAATTGCATTCCCTGTTCCAGAATCCTTCCCCTGCAGAGCAGAAGGCATTCTGGTCCAGCCTCATAGGACCAGGGTCTACTGCTGTAAATAAAACAAGTGAAGTAGTTATGACAGCCAGTTTCCATACCACTAATTTATTTTGATGCATGCAGACACATCAGTTGGACGTGCTGCAGGCAGCTTTGTGGGAATTTACAAAGCCAAGTTACAATCAAACCTCTTCTGGCAATGTTGGTCACTTCCCCGCCTGTTAATCCATCTCTCGCAGAGCTCTCCGACATTCCCCAGCCCCAAGCAGGTGCACACAGCTGCCTCTTCAAAAGAAACCCGTCACAGCACAAGCCAGCAACATTTGGTCTCCCATGGAGCTACGCCTCGAGGCTGAGCTGCTGCAGGGGAGCTCCACGATGGCCACTAACCAGCGAACCAATACTGGAGCCTTCCCCCCCCTCCACTGGGAACACTAACAGGGTGTCTCCCCCGCTTGCTTCTCCTACATCGCATGTACCCAACCTAGAAATGGGCAATGTTCACGTCTTGCACTTGTCAAGAGTTTCGCTATATGTTACAAGACTAGCAACAAGTCTTACAGACACAGGAAGCTGTTTTCCATATGGAGAGAAAGTAAAAGAGAGAGAGAATGGAGAGAGGACACACTGAACTTCTAAAATTAGCAAAATAAGGTAGAAAGAGACAATACAGAATGATTACTCGTTTCTTTTTGTCAATACCAGGCTTAGAGCGAAAGGAAGTATCCCCCCTGCCGTGCCCCGCGCCCCCCCCCCCAAAAAAAAAAAAAAAGAAAAAACCAGCAACAACGAAAAATGTGCTATGCAATTAAAATGAGGAATTCATTTCCAGAGGACATTGTGGTGGTCAAATGCATATAGAGATTAGAAAGGAAAGTGATAAATATTCACAAGACTAGTCTACCAGTACCCATTATACACAGCCTTCAGTTCAGGAACCGGGGCAACAAGGAGGGTCTGATAAGGAAGCACTGCCTACCCTTATAGGCTCCTACCTTAACGATTTTTTAACTTACCGTGAGAGACACAATACTGCACTAGAGGAAGGGCAGCCATGTGGGGCTATACAGTCCACAACTCAACCATCTATCTCCCAAAGATAATTTTTACATTTTTGGTTACTCAACATTGTTGGGGAGAAATTTTTCATTTAAAAAAGAAAAGAAAAAAAAAACAAAACACGACAAGACACATTCATAGGAGAAACTGGTTAAAATACTCCCCCCCCCCCGCCAAAAAATTTACCCTTCCCACTACCAGCACTGACAAATCAACAACTTCAGCTGAAGATTTTCAATCAGCTCTGGTGAGATCTGGTCATCTCTTCACTTGTTTTTTTTGCCCACTGAGCAGAACAAGTCTGCTACATAGAGCTCACACACACAGAGACACATCTTTTGTTTGCTCAGTGTCCCCATTTCTCCAGCGCCTTCTCAAGTTGAAAGGCCACAGGGTGGGGAGAGGAGAGAACAGGGTGAAAAAGTGGTGGTGGGAAGGGAAAAATAAAATCTTGATGTGATGATTTTTCCAAGACTCACTTAGCTGAAGTTGATCTACTTTTAGCCAGCAGAGCTTCTTACAGTATCCGCATGTGCTCAATTAGACACGCTGCCGTCAGAAACACGTCCCGTAGCAGTTCTAGATTCTGATCAGGTCACTTGCTGCCTCTGCTTGCATAAATTATAAATGCCGAGTTCCTTACTGTGAGGCTTGAATTCAAAAATTTATTCCTTTCAATCGACCAACTTTTCAAACTGCTCCCTCAAAGCTGTCCAGTTTTCTAGCACCGTTCTCAACAGTGCCACACAAAAGGGGAAGGAGGAGGGGTGTAAAACTTTAGGAAAACCTGCTTTCTGTGACTGAAAACACAGCCTGACCCTCAGCTGGAGGATGATATGCAGATATTGCTGCTAGATTGATTGCTACGGAGCCACACAAAGCTCAAATTGTTTCAGAGCTCACAAACAAGTCTTACATTCTTGACACTGGAATGCAGCAGATGGTTCAGGGAAAAGTTAGAGGTGAAATGCCCGACAGAAAACCCGTGCCGCTTACAATGCTACATCGCTCAGGCTTCCCTGCTTTTCAGCAGGCTGCCAAACATCTCTTTTCAGCTCTCATCAGTCAGCTAAGCAGCAAGGCTGTCAGACAAAGAAGCCCGTTCTTTCTTTTTTTTTTTAAAATGGAAGAGATAAGGTCTTATTGAGCTGATGTCTATCACTGCACTACGATTTCTGCATTAGAGATGTGCCGGTTGCTGCAGGACTATCTTTCCTGCCTCAGTCAGTGGTTTTGTACGAGCAGATGATTCTGTGCCCTTACAGTAAATTGTTCTCACGACCAACATCGCACTTGATGAATATTCTCACTGTTATGTACAGATCAAAGGGCAGGACCTTGTAGTAGTACTGAGACATTACTACCACGGACCTGCAGTATTTCTTGTGGGTTGGATGATAAAGATGTCAAGTGTTTTGTAGATGCAGGATTATGAAATAAGCCTTGAGCATCTAAGGACTGAATTAGAGACTGTATACCCTGCATCCGCAATGGCACACGAATTTACCAGAGCTGAAGATCTGTAACAGGATCCCAGTACCTCTTTACCACTTCCCTCGAAAATAACATACTTCTCCCACTTTAGTTTCAATTATATAAGGGATCCCACTGCTTACTTTCACAGCATCTCGCAGGAACAGAAAAGGAGAAGGGAAAGACAAGGTAAAGATGTAAGCTGGTGTGAAATGCAGTTGCATTAAAGGTGTCCATAGGAACAAGTCTGACAAGGAAATTAATTTAATGTTTCTTTTGAGTTCTGTTCTTCTGAGGGGGTGTTTCCTGCACTGAAATCTGAAGATCCAACAGATCAGCGGTTAGCAACTTGAACGCTACCAGTGTCAGTTTGTCTATGAAGCCCATCTTTGATACTAGGCCGACAGAATAGTCACCTAACACGTGTAAGGCTTTGTAGGCTGAGGAGGAGGTTGGGGGTGTTACGACTGACTATGCACTTCTTGCTGCACAAATGAATACTCAGAGTAGCACCAAGTTTAGTAGCACCAGAAGGGATAAAGTACTCAAAACTCCTGACCTCCTTGGTCACTTTTAAGGGCTCAGACATCCAGCAGTTCACATGTCCGTCTCTGCTAGGTACTGGAAGGAAAAGCGAGTGCTTCTCTGCCTGTTGGGCACTGATACTGAAAGTGTGGATGACTCCAGGCTTCAGATACAGACAAAAGCCAGAGAGCACCTCTTGCAGAGAGGGCTGAAAAGCAGGGCTTTGCTCTGACCTTCTTCGAGGTTACCCAGGAGAGAGGCATCAGGTTCTTGGGAGGAAACCACACAAGCTTATGCCTCTACCTTTCTGACAACACCCAGGAGCAGTCCACCCTTCCTCGGAGTAACACAGTACTGGGAACACGCACGCAAAAGCTTTGCTTTAGGGATCAGGCCACACAGCTTCTATCACTCTGTCAGCAGCCTGTAAACAGAGTTTCAAGTGAAACTCACGCAAGGAAAGTTTCTTTTACTATTTTTATCCTGTGGGCAGACTAACAAGAAGGACTAGCATAAGCAGTACCACCAAAGGAGGAAGATGGACACTGCAGGGCTACATCTCACCACTACTGGTGGCAGGTATAAACCACCAAAGAAATGAGGCAACTCAGCCCCCGGAAACCCTCGGTGTCACTTGCAGGTTTCAGTACTCAGACACACGAGGAGACGTTCTGAGAGGTAATACAAGAGACTTCAGCACGCAAGAGGGCATGCAGAGCTCTATGTGTAGGAGGCTCTGTTCCTCAGCATCACCCGTGTGCCAGAAGGCCCCTATCCTATTACTGAGACACTGCGGTGGGACCTTCAAAGGCATTTATGGGTCTGAACCAGGTGAACTCGCCACCACAGTCTTCCTCCCCTTATCCTTATTGCCCATCTCTTACAGGAACTGCTCTGGAAGACAAAAAATCTGCTTTCTCTGGAATGCGAGTGCATGATTAGGCACATCAGAGACGATTAGATACGTCACAGCTTTTATCCACCTAAACACCAGCAGTGCTGTCTGCATTCCATTTGCAGCAACAGATCTGCTGAAGAGATCCTTGTCTAACCACAAAATCAGCTGCAGCACCCACAGGGAACACAAACCAAAAGACCTCCCCTTAAACCCTCTGAAAAGACCAAATTTCCTACCTGGTTTCTTCAGTGGCCATGTAAAAAACATCGTCTGGCGCATCAATCCAGTTCATCCTCCTCCTTTTCACTGGAGGCATGGATCCACCACGAATTAATCGGACTTTTGTTGGGTATGATTTCCCATTGAGCAGCAAGTTTCGGCTTGGTCCCTAACGTGATACATAAAAAAGTACAATTATGGACTGTAACAAACCTGCAGTAGCATGTGATAAGCACTCAAAGGAAAAGAGAATTAAAGTTTTCGTATCAGCTCTTCAGAGTTTCTGGTAAATACATCCCCTCCTGCCCGTGACTGAACACAGAATTCACATAAAAGCCATTGTCCACAAGCAGTAGAAGTTAGGCACCTTCAATATACAATAGGACAGCAATACTCCAGCGACACGACAGATAATAAATAGAAGGCATTATCAATAACCTGTTGCTTGTGTCTGAAAGATGACATCAAGTTTGAAAGATTGAGCATAAGACTTAGATTTCAGCTGCTACCATAGATCTAGAGCAACTCTATTGATTTCAGGGAAGGAAATCTAGCTACACAGCAAATCAAATATAAAAATCAGAATTTACAGTTATTCTGGGGTACCAAACTTACCCATATCCTTTTTGTTCTAGGAAGGTTAATATTTAATGACATATTAAATATGTTGTTGAAAACAAATCTAGGACTACAAAGCTTAGCAAATTCATCATAAAATCCTTTTAGCATTTAACACCACAGATTTCCCATATATAATACATTTGCTTTGCGAATCACACAGGTATAATTTTGCAGACCCACAGTAGCCCCCTTCCATTCAACTGGGAAAACATGAGCTGTTATTAAGAGAGGTGCAAATGCAAGGGAACAAAGGATTAAGCTTCTCAAATGCAGCTGTCCTTGATCATTTGAAGTCCAGTTCTGCTGACCCTCTTCCTGCTGATTAGCACAATGAGAAATCCCACTGAAGTCAGTAACACTGGACAAGTCAGGAGAGATGCAAAATAAGGGCCCAGAAAATTTCATATGAATAAATTAAAGCTGGTCAGAAAACAACCCAGTAGAAATTTAATTCTGGTATTTCACAGGCCATCCTCTGAGGTCAGACCATCTCCCCAGATGCGCCCAGGCTTCCCCTTCTGCCCACGAAATGGGAAACTGAGTGTGTACGTGAGGGAAGTCTGGCCTGGGAGATCCACCTCAAAAGGAAAGGTAGGGACATGAGGTACTCAAGTCCTTAAGTGTCAGGTTATGGCAAAAGCTCAACCAAATTTTAACACTTTGACTTAGAAAGGGAAGACTTCAGTCTGTCAACCAAGGGAAAAAACCAACAAAACCCTGCATTTATCTCATTTGTATCTGAGAAGAAAACAAAAAATGATCGATGACTTTTTTTTTTTTGACCAGCCTTAATCAACTGTGCTAGCAAGATCTGCTTCTTGTAGAAAATCAGGGCTTTAGAGCTAAACAAACAAAATCCCACCTTTTAAAATCCTAAGCTCTTTAAAGGTGTTATATGTAAGTGCAATAACGATTTAATTTCTTTGTTGCCCAGCTCCATGTTATACAAGACAACTTCGGCACCACAGCAGACCACTGAAATACTTCAAGAATTGCTTTTATATTTGAGGCTTATTAAGGAAAAGGTTTCAAATAAAAAGCTTTTCTGTTGTTTTTTTTTACCCTCTCCAGATTTCTCCAAGAAAATCCTTTCATTAATTTTGCGAAGGGTATTTTCCCTGCACGTGCTACATATGCAGGAGAACAACTCCAGAGCAAGTTCTTGGAAATACTTAGAAGGGGCACCCCTGTGCTTCCAGGTTGCCTTTTCTCTACCCGCACAGAGCAATCTGTTTCAAATGGTACATCCTGAAAGGTGGACCTTTAACTTTCAGTTCAGTAGCACACTTTATCAAGCAAACAGAAATCAAGGCAGTTCAGGGGTTTCACCCTAAAACACCTAAAAAGTGTTAGGTCATCACAGATTTCTCCCACTGTACTGAGTTGGTTTATTCAGCAGACACAAACAAGTAGCCAGTCTCCTCAGTGACAAGAAATGAAGCTGAATTCAAGGACGAATACAATTTACCACTTCGTATCAGATGCTGAAGTAACAAACCAAATGAATGCTTCGTTATTACAAGCAGACTAGCATGCTCAAGTTATGGCCTACCCTCATGATACTGCACACTATCCGAGAGCATTATTAGATTTAATAATGCTTGTGATCACCATTCAGTGACCATCAGTCATACCTGCTGCTGACTGACCCATGTCAGAGTGACTCTACCGACACTAATACATCGTGGCAGTTCACCTAATGAGGCAAGCTCCACTTTATCAACACCAGAAGATCATTTTTGGGGGGGGGGGGGGGGAAGCTTGAAGTTCTCTCCCATGAGTCTCCCATAAGCCATGCGTAAGGGGGGAAAGTGACGCACAGCCTTTGCGCTGGCCCCTTCACACCGAAGTGAATTTCATGAGAAAGCATTTTGCCAGAGACGCATCAATCAGACTGGCTATTTGCTTCTGTCCTTTGATAAAACTCAGCATAATGGATGAAAGGCTAGGAATCATTTTTACTCAAAAAAAAAAAAAAAAAAAGGAACATAAAAACCAAGCATTCTCAGCAGACAACTTGCACACCAACTTCCTAAAAAAAAAAAAACAAAACTGTTTTCCAAACAAACCCTTCCATCAGTTAAGCTTTCCTCCTTCAGTGAAACACATTCCACCTAGAAACACATCCCAGAACTTTGCTATAAACAGCCACTCAGTTTCTGTATGAGCAGAAACAAAATGTTCCATTCAAAACAGAATCTCATTTATATATAGATAGAGATAGATAGATTTGAGGTTTAAATTGTATTTAACCATTTCAATGTTTCATATACCCCAAAATAATAATTTTTTAAAAACTTTTCAATTAATTGGGAAGTATGACCAGCTGCAAACAGCAAAGACGGAAGTGAAACACTAGGGTTTAATGGGGTGTTCTATCTAGCACGGGTTAATAATTCTTCTTTTCCCTGTTTTGGTTAAATGAACATTCTCTTACCATTTGTCTGGTTTGTCCGTGGTTAGGCAGACCTAACAAACAGGAAAGAGAATAGAGCTGGTAAGACCATTGCTTTTCCAAGACAGAAAAAAGTACAAAATCAAAACACACGCAGCTATGATTGCAACTGTGTTGTTTTGCTAAAACAAGAGTTGTCTACCAAACTAACTTCTCCCCTCCTTGAAAGGTAACTGAGAAAAGAGCTTCCTTAACAACATGGTTTGAAGAGCAGAGCCCCCAAGTTAAAAACACGTTCCATTTGCTCAGTCTTTTCTCCATTTACGCACACCTTTCTTCAAACTACCGCTAAAAGTACACCGCCTCTTTCAGATCTGAGGTTTTCCTCGAGTCTTGGGAAAAATCTGGTGTTCTGTTTTAGTTTTGGAGGAATTTACTGACATCAAGAAGGAGAAAGTGGAAGGTATTATACACTGTCAAGACAGCAACAAATAAAATCTTTCCTATCATCCTTAGATCCCCAGGGAACTCTTCAGCTCAGACGTTAGCTACAAGCTGTTAGCAAACAGCTTGTATCTGCTGAACCTACCACAAGTAAACACTTCCATGGGCATAGCTCCATCAGTCACAGAGCACAGCGACTCCAGCTACCACACAAAGCCCTTCCCCAGTTACACAAACAGCACCGTAAAGCACCAAGCACAATGGCTTGATTTTACCAGTTTATTTGCTATACTGATACCCTATCATGTTGCCATAGCGTATGTACTGAACTGTACATATATGAGACCCTGCAGGACACACAAAGGTCTTGGGATATAAGAGAATGATGTGTTGCTATAAGGCAGTAGGGTATGGCACGGACTGGACCGGGAGACCTAATAAACCTCTTTGTTAGCACCGTTTAATTTTCTAAGATGCGTGCTCCCAGAAAACACCATTTCTTTAACATCAGTGCACCAAACCGTCTCTCTCAGCCCCTTTTGGCTGAGAACCAAAACGTCAAATCCAACAGGTACTACAGGACAGGCATCAGCAAATGCTGTCGCTGGCTGCAGAAGTAATCAGTATGAACTCTGCTTTCACATTTATAGCAAGCTTCCCAGCTTCACTTCTGAAACTTCCTATTGCTAGTGGGTTAAGCTGTGATGAAACAGCAAAGCTTTTTAAAGAATCCAGCAAAAATGAACTTTTACAGCTCATGGTCCGCACTCAGCAGATTCCTTGAGATTCTCCTTGGTAAAACCAAACACAATGTTCTCACAGCAAGTATGCCAGGAAACACATGGCACAGCAACATAGCGGGAGGGAGGAAGGCGGAACGGGGGACATTTTCTGAGCATTGAGTATCACGATACCACATTAAAATCAACAGTTTATATCAAGTGTATTTTCCATTTTGTGTAGACGTATGCTGTTCGCTACTTCAAACATGAAGACACATAGTTTCAATTTCTGCAGCACTTTTGTGCCTAAGTATCCACAGAGATGAAGAAATGGCTGCCAGAAAGATTTCCATCAAATCTGTAGAACAGATGTACCAGGCACCGAGCAAGAAGACCAGTAACAACCTTTGGATGTTGACAAAGGCAATGTAGGCGCCAGATAATCACTCCTTTTTACATGGGAGCAGCAATCGCATCCAAAACACAGCTGTGAGCAGCCGTTTGAGATGGATGGACAAAGAGCTCCACGGATGCTGGGAAACAGCACAGCCAGCAGGATGCAACCTGAATCTGTTGGCTTCAGAGCTAAGCTCTAGCACTTGTTTTTTCTTCCCCCTTCCCTAACAGAAAGATAACATTTTCTCCATTTACAGGAGCTCCGAGAGATGTAAATCAACTGATGCTAGTCCCTGGATTGAAGCCACACATTTCATTCTAACCACACTCCAGATCAGCTCTTTTCTTGTGCTAAGAAGATTCTTGATGCCAGAAAAGACTAGCCTACAGGAGCAGCCGATACATGGCTGCTGCAATGACTATGGCTGGATGTAAACCAGAGAGTGGTGCTATTCCTAAACTATTCCTAATTCTGGTATTATTCCTCAGCACCAGAATTAACCCAGAATATTCCACGGTGAGAAAAGATGTTGAGACTGACACAAACTGGGCAA
Source organism: Calonectris borealis (assembly GCF_964195595.1). NCBI lineage: Eukaryota > Metazoa > Chordata > Aves > Procellariiformes > Procellariidae > Calonectris > Calonectris borealis. The sequence goes on from NC_134319.1 coordinate 29,227,248, forward strand.
AGGCTGAGCAGAACTGCTACTTACTCTGAGCCCCAAAGCTTCAAAACAGCAAAGCAGCAGTGGTTACAACAGGGACACATCTCACCCCCTAAGCTGTAACTTCTAGGATAAAGCTGACCATGACAACTTTTTGCTCCAGTAAAAACAAAATTACAGTTTCAATACAATTTATACTCCTGCTATCATAGTAATAAGGTATCAATTAGCATACTAATCTTAGCTATCTGTGAATTTTCCCTTTAGTCACATTTTGATAACTGGAGTTTGAAAGAATAAATATAAAAACAGACACTAAAAAGAGTAGCTTCAGTTTGCAATAAAAAAAAATCACACTAAAAGCATATGCAGCTGAAGCACTGCTATTAAATGAGCAACTTTTATCTGCAATGGTCACCAAAGAGATGCGGAGAGACAGCATAATATCTGTAAACCGTTGGAGAATAGCTGTCAAGTCAACAGGATGCACCTGTACTGGAAACAATGGATTCTCACCCAAAAGTTTTTGGTGGCTTCTATGCAAGGGATGAGGTCTGCGAATCAGGCACCTCTAAGAACTAAACAAATCCTCCGTCTCTGGGTAAGGAGCGGTACAGACATGTAACTCACCATATGAAACTTAGTCCCTTCCAAGGTGCTTGTCCATTTTCACAGATCAAGGTTTGAGAGAGACTTCTCATGCACATGCATCCACAAACAGGTTAAAAAAGTAGGACAGCATATGACTACAAACCAGGAGCAAAATCCAGCAAGGTTCTGGCAGCTCCTCTACCAGAAAAAAAAAAACCTGTCTTTAACTTTATTTTATGGAGGGGTGTCTAGAAAAGCCACAGGGTAGAAAGCGTTACTATTCCTTTCAACGATATCTAAGGTCCAAGTGCTTGAATTTACATAGCTCCACATCAGAAACAACACTAAACTCCTCCAAATAAGGAAAAAAACCCAACAAACAAAAAAAGGTGACCAAACCTTTAAAACCATAAAGTGTAAAGGTCTACAATGATGAATCTAAGCAGATCTTCCACTCTTCTGCAGCCAAAGAAATTGAAATATATTCTGAAAACTCAAGATTAAATGTTTTTTTCCATAGCACTGAAAAAACCCAAAGCCCTAGAAAACGTCCTCCCATTCAATTCCTCCTGCCAAAGTCTTCTCTATACACTGAAATAAAGAGGAAGTCCCAGATAAAACGTAGACAAGGTAAACTGAAGGTATGTCTGCAGATAAGCATAGATGTCCTTTGCCAGAGACGATTCTACATTGTTACTGAAATGGCAATAAAACAACTGATCACAGTACAGAGATTAATCGACACCCTCAGAGCATGCCTCCTCCACTCCCCACAACTTAGTGACAAAGACTTCAGAACTGTTCCTCAAGCATAAGCACAATTACTGAGATTTTGGCTCCAAACCAGACAGAGCAGGTTACCATGCCCCAATGGATCCTTTCATTCCTCAAGTATCAAAGCTGCAGATGAGTATACTTTCACCCAAGAAAAAGGCAGGTGGGGAAGGACTATCACAAACAGCAAACGTAAGTCTGCTACTGCTGTTACTTTGCAGCTTTATCTTTTGGGGATGGGGGGAACCACCTCTCAAGTCAACCAACCTGTTTCTTTTCCAACAATCTCGTATCATTTGAATCTAATGCTTTCAGATTTGTTAAATTTAAAATGAGAAAATACCCAAACTTCCTGCAGCAACTAGAGGCCCACCCCAAGAGCATGCTGTGGGAGTAGGGAATAGCTGGCACCCGACAACACAGAGTGGAGCGGGGGAATTTAATTTCCCGATGGGAAGTAAACCAGCACATCTGGTCCCACTGGAAGCCTAGAGTAGACGTGCATACTCTTTGCTGACCCAGTCCCATTCCCCGCGAGTCCAGTGAGAGGACCTCAGCATCTGAATGGCAGCATTCAAAAATTACTCCCACCGCACAATTTTTTTGCCAACTCCACATAATACACAACTGCCATTTCGAGAAGCAGGAGAGCCTAAACCCTCAGCAGTGTGCCCAGCTCAGACTGGAGTGCAGGGGTATTTCCACAAAGTTACTACAGCAAGCATCAAAAAGCTGCAGAATAATCACCAACCATGGACACTTTTCTACTTGGGTAGAAATCTTCCAGTG